>NC_081407.1:962433446-963046779 GCF_030272615.1 Cryptomeria japonica | reverse complement strand
AACTTGCAAACAAAATGTGTAATTGCCAAATTTAAAAGTCACAAGTATAGTTTAGAGATTGTACTGTTTGTAATCTTATTGTTTATTTTCAGATTGCTAGCCATTCCCTTAATACTTTGTGAGTGATTTCATTGCTCATCAAATACTTTGTGAGTTCAACCTGATTGTTCATTACATTGATGTTTGGCACAATCCTATCGGCTCACTGTTGCATGGAAAACCCATGCAACTGCTAATATATGCTCATCCAAAGAAACGTAAAGAAAGGTCAAACAACCCACAAATCTACATACTAGGGTTTCAAGTAAATATAACTTAGAATCTCTTGAAGTGCTCATGTTCCTTGTAATATGGAGCCATTCAAAGTTGGAGGGAACATTCCTATGTCTAGTAGCTCACAAGCTGACATTTTGCTAGTAAGAAAATGAACTTTCCGAGATCAAAATCCCACACTTAGAGTCTATCGGCTAAAAATTGTTTTATATCTAGTTGACATGGACATATTTTATGTTCATTTTCAAGACCACACAAAAAATATTTTAAATCTAGTTTACTTGCATTGCTTCCCTCTTTGGATTAAGTGGGAATTAGTCATACATTTCTTTTCAAGAATTTTGGGAATGACATGGTTATGATTTTTTAATTAAAATATAAATGATTTTTTAGGTTGAGATCTCTATGTTGGAGATATAAATGATTCAAAAAATGGATTAGAAATTCTAGGTTCTCTATTGCAAATCTATCACCTAATTGATAACTAGGGAATCTATAACTAATGTTGCATAGTTAAATTCTTATAAAAAAAATTATGCAATTCTGAAATTGCTAACTCATTTTGAATTTGCATGTAAACTTTATGGCTTTTAGAAGGTGTTATGGATTTTCATATATTCAATACTCTTCACAGTTTTTCTATAACCTCTAAGGATTTGTTATGGTTGAGGGTTTGCTAAGCATCTATTATCAAAATGGTTGAATGAATAAGCCTACTGACAAGAGATGACTCTTCTCTTCTACAATTTGAGTTCTATTTTGCTATGTGGAGATAGGACTTTTCAAAAGGTAGCATAGATGGGTAAACAAATTCAAAATGCATATGTTATGGAACAATTGTTTTCAATTCCAAAGACTTGTTTGAAATAAATTTATAATTTCAATTCCAAAGACTTGTTTAAAATAAATTTAGAATTTGAATGAGTTATTTTAGAACTGGGTCAATTTTGAACTAGCCCCTTTAAACATAATGATGAACCATATTTTTATTATCAAAAATTTGTATTATGTTAAAAAAAAATGAAGTATTACCAAATCTCAAGTTTATAGAAATGAAAGCATTCACAGATGCATATGTAGGGGTATTTGAAATCTAGTCAAAACTATACATTTTCTCTACACCCTTAATCTTGTCATGAATGAATAACTCCGGATAAGTTTACATTCTATAAGATTTATCATTTTATAATGTTAATGTTATTGATTAGAGAATATTATAAAATCTTGCCTATATCCTATGCAAGAGATTCATAAAACTAATAGATCCAATCAACAAAACATGCAACATACAAATTTAGAAAAGCTTGATGTCATGGGCTTTGTCTTGCAAAGTTCAAGCTCTAAATTTCCCTCCTATTTACCTTGAAAATTTTCATTCTTATTTATCCCATACTTCTTTGTGTAAATTTGGTGTTTTCTATGTGCATATGCTCTAAGTTATGTTATTAAACTTCATTATATATTTTATTGCTTATGTTGGATTTATTCTATTTAACAATTTTCTTCTCTCTTTTATTGGCAAGAAAGATATATTGTCATACAATACCAAGTCATTGGTGTCATCCTTTTCACAGACGTGCAATGTTAATATTTTTTCTAGTTTGGTGTCTTTCTCAAAACACAATTAGGTTATCAAAACTTTGGCTTTGGCTACAAGGTCCTTTTGAATATTTTGTTAGGAAGAAATATTTAATTCTTCAACATTGTTGTTACTTACTCATTGTACATCTTTTGATGAAGTAAACCAAGAAGTTCTTGATAAGTAAATTGGAGATTAACAATTCCTTAAAAAATTGAGAAAATCCTGAAAGCAAAAAGTAGAGCTTGGAGTATAATCATAACTAATTTAGCTTCAATATTTTTCCATCTCAAATAATTTTTTTTAATATCTGAATTGATTAAAAAATCTTTAAACACCCCCTAGTACATTTTGAACATATAGCTTATCCATGATATATAACACATTCAATATTTATCGTGAACATGTTTCTTGATGTTTTTAAACTTTATTAGAATCCCACATATTTTAATGTATAAATAACTTATTTTTCGAGATCTTCAAATTATGTTTAATTCATTTCTTTTCTTCTACATAACTCAAGTTGTTAGATTTTTTAACTCAATATCATCCCATACTTTCTCAAAGATGAAGAGTACACTATTCATCTACTAAAGATAACATGGTTCTAGCCATGTTTCCTTTCCTCTTATGTTTTACTAGTATTTGAACTCTATACTGCTTGAATATGAAGATTATCTTTATGAAGGAATTTAGTCTATAGGTTTCCCATATTTCTTTGGTCAAAGAATGTCAATCCTACACTTGTCATGAAGAGTGTGTATCTTGATTACAACCAAAATGAGTGCCTCTTGACCATATGGAGCAATATTTTAATCTTTAAAAACACAATATGTTTATCCAAATGTGAGATCTTCTTCTTGTTGCATAGCTACAATCTCACTCAAGCAAAACATAAAAGAAATTTTATGTTGTATGGAGCAAAGACGTGTCTATGTAAATGCAGGAAAGTTTCCTTGTGTTGAGCAAAAAGGAAGAATATATGAGACAATTTGAATGCATTGTGGAAATTAATCAGTGTGTTAACTTGGATGAAGCAAAAATGATAGAATCTTGCACAAGATCTCATGTCATTTCCAATTGAAAATAGTTGTATCCATCACCGTATCAATGCATTTTGTGCTATTTCAAAGAAAAATTTCCATAGAAAATTCTGAAAAGAATATGTATTTTAGCGTTTTATTTCTGATTCTATGCTTTTTGTCAAAAGGACGATAATAAATGGTATCAATAAGCACAACTTTAAGTTCATATTTTAAGGTGAAGGTACAGAAGGATTGCATTCTATTTGCACAGACAAATAATAAGAATTAGGTTAATATAAAAAAATAAAAACTCTTATGATCGTTTGTATATATATCAAAGCATTGATATACTACTTATGAAAGCTTATCAAATATAATAGATTCAACCATGAAACCTTGCGACAATTTGTTACAACTTCATCTTCGACTACTGCTTTCTTGAAAATTGGACACCGAGATTGTATCATTCTGAGTCACTCTTCTAAACATTTGGATCCATTGAAAACTTTGATGTACTCAATCAAGCTAATGAGTTCATTACAAATCCCCAAAAGTTAAGAGTAACATTCGCAGGTGATAAAGTTAAAAAATCTGCTTCTGTAATGGCATGCCTGTGTTAAATCTCCCCATCCCATAGTTCTTCGAGAGTCTTATAGGGGCTGGTTAGTTCACAAAGTTCTCTGCAGGCAGTAACTTTCGCTGTTCAAATTTGCTAATCTTGTCATGATCATCGGGAGTCAAAGATCAATCAAAAATTTGGAAATTTTCACATATTCTGCCCGTGTTGTAGCTCTTAGGCAGCACATTCACTCCTTGCTCTATCCCCCACCTTAACACAACATCTAAATGCAAACCACAAAATCTACGTTTCTAATTCATGTCTAAGCAAAAATTCCAAAATAATCAAATATGAACAAATAAATACCTGAGCTCTAGTCTTTTCAGCCTTTTGGGCAATTTCTTGCATAAGGGGATTATCCATCACCTCATTAGAACCCCATGATTTATTATGTCCTCCTAGAGGAGCCCACACACTGACTTGAATGTTATGCTTGTTGCAATAATCTCTCAACTTCTTTTGTTGCCATTATGGATGCATCGCCACCTGTAATTGCATACCAAAGCCATAATACACTTAATGCAATTCAATAAAATCAAACTTTATTGAGAAGAGAAGATAGCCCCTAAAACAGAGAAATACACTTTACCTGATCAACAGCAAGGAGGATCTTGACATGTTTCAGATAGCCCAGGTAGAACAGAGAAATATATATAACCCATCTGTAGTAAAATGTGGAAAATTTTGAGAAGTTGAAAGTAAAATCTGTTCCCGCAATGTAGCATTATATTTCAAGAGAGTGAATACCTGAAGAGCAACAGTCATCGTTCTGATTGACTGATGCAGTCCCCAGCCTTATTATTTATTGTCTCTATTGAGCTCAACACTTCCCCCTACAATTCCCATACCAATTTATTGTCTCTATGATAACAAAATTTTATTTACTGTTTGGTTTGAACCCTTTGTGATCCAACTCTCCAAATTTCGTTACCTTTGCTAAGACGATGTAGATAAAGAGGCCACAATGCAACTGCTCTGGAAAAGAAAAAAAGGATGGTTTTAATGCATTGCACAAACCTGTGACTGGTCAGTGTTGATAATTGATGCTACAGTTTGATTTATTTGAGAAGATTGTTGGTCTATAATCTTTGTTTTGTCCTTGATGTCAGCGTGTGGTGGTCGAGATGACAAGCTGGATGTTGACATCTTGATTAATGTGTAGCTCCTTATGTAGAGGTTACTTGCTCGCGAGAGTACTTGATTAAATGCATATCCTATTCCACTTGGCTGATGATGTCCACGAAAGTTATTTGATTAAATGCATATGTTTTTGGCACGTGGGCAGCTTTTACTTCGGGCACTTAATATTATCCGGATTTCAAATATCATTCTTGTTTGTTTTGGGGCTTGTATATCATGTTGTTTAGCTTTCTTTCGAAAGCATTTGCTCGAACCTTAGTCGCCGTGTATATTTTTTATGAAGGCTCTATCAGATAACTGTTTTTCAGATGTTACAGTTAGTTTTGGGTTTCTCTCCACGTCATGAGCAAGAACGTGATATCGTGGAGCAGAAATTGGTCATTGTCATCATGCACAGAAGGTGGACTTCGAGCAAAAGATGCAATCAGGTTTTTCAGTTTCTTTTTGACTTTTTGCCGGCATAGTCAGGTATTCTTTCAAGCATATAAAAAGATTCAGTTAAATGGAAAATGAAATATAGAAGGGGTTTCTCTTGACAGACGGTTGAAAAAGTTGTTTGCTTACCAGTTCTTCAGTTATGGGCATTTCATTTTTTACAAAGGAAGTTATTTTTACTGGTTTATGTTAATAAGCGGATGCATATATATTTTGTTGAATGTGAAGAAGTTTGGTGTGAAAAAAAAAGGAAAGATTTTTTGATTTGCTACTTAGTAGCACTGTCTTAAGTGTCTTGAGCATCGAATGTTGAAAATAGAGTAAGAAGCTTCCTTTTGAAAAGAAGTTATAAGGGAGTGTTTTGTGTCATTCTGCTATATTATGTTAAATCAGTTTTTGGTTGATAGAATATGTATTCAAACAAGTTTTCAAACAAGTTTTCATAGACTATTCCTGTGATTTGCTATCAATCATGATTTTGGAGCTACAAATACAATGCAGTTGTAGGGTCAGTGTTGAGAGTAAATTTTTCACAAGTTCTTAAGTTTTAAGATGTTAAGTACAGACTCCATCAAAACACTTAACTGTTGAATTTATTCGTAAACTGTTATTGGCATTTTGAGGTGTTGAGAAGAGACTCCACCATTGTGATAAGTTGGATTTTTGAGATGAAATAAAGTTGACAGGTTACGAGTGGTTTTTATACCCCATGAGGGTTTTCCACTCTTGAAATTTGTGTCTTGTGAAATGTTTTAAAAATCTTGTCATCTTTCATATTTGTTCATTAGGTCAAGCTCTGATATTTATGTCATTCATTATATGCAAATTTGTGTTTGTAAATCTACAGTATCACTCGCATGTGAAGTTGTTTTAGTTCATATGATAATTGCAGTAAAAAAATGTATCTCATAAAAGCATATGCAGATTGTTTAGTCACTATATCCTAATCTTTCTTAGATCTTACATAATGGTTGAATATCTTTAATCAACAGTACGTGTTTCTCATTTAAAGCAAGTTGTATTGTGGTAAAAAGGTCTATCAAGTTTTTTTTCAAAATTTTTTTCTTGTTGAATTTTATTACACTCTGATTAACCCCCCCCTCCCCCCTCTCAGAGTGAAACCACTTCCAACAAAGATCATGAACACCCAGTAGGATTGAGAGAGGGTGTGAATCAATTCGAAATTTTAAAATCAATTATTAATAAATAAAAATAGTATTAACATATTAATCATTAGTACAAATGCATCAACCATCAACACATGAACACGTGAACATCAGATTTATGTGAAAAAATCAAACAGGAAAAAACTACAATGAGAATTTAACTCACAATATGAATAACAATGTTTACAATGGTTTAGGCTTATTGCCAAGGAGCACCAACACCTAAAGAACTTTTTTGATGCTTCTTGATTCGACATGAAATTTTTTATCAACAACGTTTCAAATCACACTCCTTGATTATCATCTGGATGAGAGTTCAAAAGGAGGTGAAAGATGGTCAATTGCAGATCAGACTGAATATAAAGATGAGAGAGGGGAGAGAGAGAAAGAGAGCACATGGATTGAGGAAGGGAATAAAAAATAAAAATAAAAATAAAGACTCAAAATTAGAGAAAAATAGAAATAAGTACACATCAAAAAATAGACCCAAAGAAATAAAACAAACAATAACAAAAAAACATCCATTTGTGTGTGTGTGTGTGTGTAAGAATAGAATAAGTTACTATTAAAAACAAGCAGAGACTTAAATAGGCCAAAATAAAAAGATCATAAAAAACAATGAAAGAGAACAAAAGTTAGAATGATAGATAAAGCACAAAAAAGGGGCAACAACATAAAGCTAAACCTAGCAGAGCGAAGAGAAAGCGGTGAAAGGAAAATGGAGAAAAAAGAAAAGGAAACAAGAGAGAGGAAAAAAGAGGAGAGGATAAGGAAGCTAACACCAGGGGCCTCTTAGGGCATCAAGCAAAGGTAGCCAAGAGGGATTGAGGCATCTTTGGGTCTATTTTTTTATGTGTGCTTATTTCTAGTTTTCTCTAGTTTTGAGTCTTTAATTTTTTTATTTTATTTTATTCCCTTCCTAAATCCATGTGCTCTATTCATCTCTCTCCCCTCTCTCATCTTTATTTCAGTCTGGATCTACAATTGAACATCTTTCACCTCCTTTGAACTCTCATCCCAATTATGAATCATAGAGTGTGATTCGAAATGTTGATGATGAAAAATTTCGCAGACAATCGAATCCAGAAGCATCAAAAGAATTATAGCATGGATTGTGGAAATTTGATAGCATTAACCTAAAGGACTTGTATAACTAAGGTGCACAACCTTAGGCAAAATACAAAGAGGACTTGCACAACTGAAGAACATTTCTTCAGAAAAAGATACAAATTGTTACCGAAGGAATCACTTTTAATCAACAATGGATGAAATAGCTAAATTGAAATTGAGAAGGAATCTCCTAAACATGAAATTGCCCTTGAACAACTGGATCAAGCGACCAACATCATGACAAACATCTTTGATAATCTTCACTACCACAACACACTATCTTGCATAATATATCACCTTCAAAGTTCTTCTCAAATTGTCTTTCGCATCACCACAAACTCAAATCTTTTTGCAAATTATTTGCATACACTTCTCACACAATTCACTTCTCATCCACACATAATTCATCCATTCAGACATCTTAAATATGAGATACAACATTGAAATCCTAATTAAGGGTCAGCCAAAAATAGAATAAGCAATATTGCACAAAATAAGCCATGCAAACCTAGAATACTTAGACCAATCCACTCCAGGAAAAAGATGGAACCAAAACATATTAGAATATATCCTTCCATGATCGATCCAACAACCTGCACATGCTAACACATACTCCAAATGTGTTACAAAATATAATGTGTAGAAATAAAAACCAGTCGGTCACATAACAACTTTTGATGCAAAATACTCAATGTGGATCTCCACACACCATAGTGAGACCCAAATTAACATCTCAACACATATTCTAGCACATATTCAGACCAAAAGACTATGATCCACTAAATCATATTACAATTAGCAATATATCCAAAAGGCACCAAAAGCATTCTGAACCACCCTAAATGTAGGATGACACAACCAACATCAAAAATATTAACGACAACATAAAACATAATTCCACAACAACCGAAATTATATCTCGATAAACATCCATCCGGATAACTAGGTTTGACACCATTGAAAACCATACAAGCTCATGTTATTGACAAACTCCAACAATCTCCAACCATGCAGTTGCCATTGTTAGACAATTAGTTTAGATTGAATTTATCGTAGATTTGCTTAGTTGTTGTATTTATGCCAATAAACTCCTGTTTTTAGTGTAGCAGTAAATTAGCATTCTTTTCTTCTCTAATTTCTTTTCGTTGAATAATGCAAATAAAATGCAATACGCATTCTCTGTCTTTAGCATAGTTAGCTAAGGTTATCTTCTTCTACCGTAGCTTTCCATTGGTTTTGTAATGTTGTGAATAATAGATGTAATGGATGAGCTGTTGTTTTGCGTTAGTTTTTGGGCTTGTTGAATGCTATAGGCTGTAAACTCTATTTATTTATAACCAATGTAGTTTTTTATTTTGCAAGCCTCAATAAATTGTTGTAAAAGTTATTCAATTTGAGAAATAATGCAAGGTTTCAATTTTCTAAGGTGTTGATTATTAATCAATGACTGTGATGTGGTGCTTTTAAAATCTGTAAGGGCTATTATTTACTTTTTGCATCTGTATTTTTAGTTTCTTGTTTAAAGACAGAGCTTCAAGGTTGCTTTTAGAATTTACATTTGGTATCAAAGTTAGGTTATTTTTTTGTTAAGGTTTGAGTGATTGAAATTTCGCCAAAGTTTATCATATTAAATTCTAACTCTTTGTCCATTCCAAAATTTGATGGAAATGAGTAATGATTATTTGTGCATAAAAATGATGAGATTTTTTATAGGAAAAGATTTGTGGGAGCTTATTGAATCAATTTATCAAGAGCCAATAGATTGGAATGCCCTCATAGCTAATGATAAAACAACCAAGAAGGAGGCCAAGAAGAAGAATGCTCAAGCCTTCTTTAACATTCAAATAGCTCTTGGTAAGAGCTTATTTCCAAGAATTGGATATGCAAAGACTATTGGCTTGATGATTATTTTTGTAATGGATGACTTCATGTGTTTCCATTGATGGCACATGTATACACACACATATGTTCACATTGTCATAGTCATCTTAGTGAAGACAAACCAGTATTACTCCTAAGTCTTTGTATTGCAAAACTGGTATTATATGCATAGAGAAGTCCAATCAGTTTTGAGGATGTCTAACCGGTATATGTAGACAATTGGTATATGTAGGAATGGCATGAAACCAGCTTGGAGATTCAACAGAGATCATCAAAGAAGCAAATGGAGGACAATCAGTCTATGAGTTGGAAGAGGTTAACTCTTAACCGGTATTGATGTTCCAACCGCTTTCACTGATTGTGTGATGAGTTATCACTGATCGTGATGAGTTATCCCTAACCGACAGATTTGGCAGCAATCTGTGATGTGTTATGTTAGATTGTCCAGATACGCTGCACCTAGGAAATTGTGATGAAGTTCCCGAGCCGACATGAAATCTAATGTCTATATAATGACATTATGATGAAATATTTTTATGATGCGAGATAGAAGTGTTAAGTTGTTGTGATTTATTGAAGGCGTTGCAGAGTATGTTGGTGATTTAGTTTTGCATGAGTAGAAGAGGATCTATTCAAGGAAGATGTGCTACTTCTAGATCACACCACCTATTGTTTTCTAATCACTATGAAACTCAAATCCCCTAACCAGGTAAGCTCTAACAAGCTTCATTGTACAAATCCTCTAACCAGGTGATCCATTAGTTTGGGTTTGAAATCCTCTACCGAGGTTACTCCTAACATGGTACCACCTTTAACAGGGTATAGCTCCTAATAGGGCTTTGGGATCTTTAACAGGATTCGCTCCTAGCATAGCACTTTGTAGACCAGAGAGCTCACTGAGGCTAATGGAAAGCTTGAAAATTTCAATAAGAGTTCTTCTATGCTGGATTAGTAGATCCAATCTCAGAGGGTGAAAGGTGACACATCCGGACTAGGTTTCAATACATCTAAGTGTAAAGCGGAAAAAATCGAACCCTAGTCGTCCTCCCCTCCCCAACTCCGAGGAGAGAGAAGGGAGAGTCACTAGGGTTGATGGTTTTCACTTAGGAGAGACTTTACATTCAAAAGAGGGGTTGAAACCCACAAGATCCAATCCCACGCAATGCAAGATTGGATTCTATATGAGTTTCAAGGGTTGTGATAGCAAGGATACCCTCTTTTGTAAAGAAATGTAGATAGAAAGATTGAACTAGGAATGTATGTAAAGTGGAAATATTTGCTTACAAACAGAGATAGGGATATGATATGAAGCTGCGGACCTGGAATTAGAAGTAAAATGTCGAGACGGCGTTGTCCTGCAAATTTGAGCAAAAGTTGACGGGACGATGGCGCCCGGCGTGCACACGGTCCTCCGAAAAATCCGCGAAATGAAGGGGGATCTGTTCGTCTCTGCACAAGGATTCCAGATCTTCAATTTCAGCCGCGTACCTGCAACCTACACACAGAAAAGCGAAGACGATTGGGGGGTTAGGGATTAGGGGTTTGCCCTTAGGTCAAACCCCAGTTTTGGAATTAACCAAGAAATGAGAAATGTTGTAAATGTAAATGACTGTAATGTAAAACAAGTACTAGTACCTTGTTGTAAGGATGTTTGTATCCTTATATGCGAAGGTATAGATGTTGTTGTTTGTTGTATGTTGTATGTTGTAGCATGTGATCTCCTCTTCAATGGTTGAATTCTTGTCTTGAATGCAACACCTAGCCTTGAATGGAGACTTAGAATGATCAATTGTTTGAAGGAATGTTTGAATGCTTGAATGCTTGAATGCTTGAATGTTTGAGTATCGTTTCCACCTTTTTCGCCTCCCTCCAAATGAGAGAGGAAAATGTAGTTTATATACTTGCCAATTAGGGTTGATAGACTGATTTTCCCGACCTTAGGCTGACCAAGAAATGTTATTTTCCAATTTGCAAACAAAAAGACCCGAAGTCCCATAGGAGACCGGGCCCAAAATAGGGCCAGGGACCAGGGCGCTGGCCGCCATGGTCCTGGGGGACCAGGGCGCTGGGCGCCCTACTCCTGAAGGACCAGGGCACTGGGCGCTCTGGTAGGGTGCAAGGAGGATCAGGCCAGGGTGCTGAAAAATGCAGTTTTTGATGTCATGAACAAGTTTCGGGGTCTCCATTCAGGTTCAGTGTTGCGTCGCCATCGTGAAGACCCAAATGCAGTCAAAATTGCAAGTGTCACAATTTTAGGACGCTACATTTAGCCCCCACTTTAGTGGGAGTATAAGCGTACGCCAATACTTCCGGTAAAGTACAAGGAAACAACATTGAAAAACTTTCACCACGTCAAGGAGGCAAGATACACCAAGCCCCCAGTGGACTAAGGATCTTACGACTTCGATTGACAAAGTAAAAGGGAAGATCACGAGGGAGAACCATGACTGTCAGTAGTAAGGTTCCCTCACTATGAGTCATGCAAGAAAGATATCAAAAATCTTCAAGGCAAAATTTGTCAAGAAATTTTCAAGTATCTTGAAAAGATATGAACGGGATGTATGCCCCCCTACGTTAAAGCGATCGCACACGCCTTACCGGGGGTGATTGCTTTAAGGTAGTAATACATATAAGAAATGAGAAAGGAGCACATTATCGCAAGGATTTAGCCCCCAAGTGTGAGATAAGCCCAAGGATAATAGACACAAAACACAAAGCACAAGGTGACTTCGCTTTCCTCGGGGTCAGTATGCTGTATGATAATTCATGTATATCATATGTATGTATGCATAATTGTTCTTCATTCCCCAATCAAGGAAGGTCACCTAGAAGAAGGGAACACATGTGTCTTTTGAGTCAACATGAGAGAGACCAAAAGAGATCTCAATGTTTTGCATCGTCCTCAAGTAGACAACACTAAGGACAACAAATAGAAGAACGAGAATAACACATAGAAGAAGTAACAAAAGAAAGAGAGGAGGAGAGAATCTGCTATGCTAATGAAACTAGTCTAGCACGTCATCTACCCCCCGATCTTGCTGATCAATATTTCGGGAAGGTAGGAAACACGCTAGAGGAGGAACATCCAACACAGCAGATGGAGCTATCACAAGATCCAAACAAGGGCTATGTTCATGTTCCAAGCCACGTTGTTCTTGTCTAGGAGCTAGGATAAGTGCTTTAGAAAATTCATTAGATAGATAATTATCAACATCAACATGTTCATATTCACTATCAGAATGTAAAGAAGTAACATTTTCATCATGAATAACATTTTCATCTATATCATCATCAAGATTTATAAAAATAGGATCTTTAACTCGCACAGGATCAAGACCATCATGCATCTTATGTTTAGGAGATTTTGGCTCAATTTTCGGCTGAGGAGAAAATGGAATAATGCTTGTTGAAGGTGTTTTTGGGGATTGCAAAGTTTGAGCTCTAAGACGATGCTTTCGCCGGCGTTCACGTGCAGAACGATTTCGTCTAGTCTTAGTAGGAAGTTGCAAAGATTGAGGAGGAGGAATGTTCTCATCCTTATCACTTGGGTGTTTAGGTTGTGGTCTCTTAGGTTGAACAATAGGAGAAGAGGAAGGTCTCTTCTCTCCATAAGAGGAAGGAGGAGGAACTGTTCCATATAAGGGAGGAATACTTGGTTTAGGAAGGAGACCAAGTCCATCATGACGAGGAGGGATAGGTCTACTTTTCGGAAGTTTATTAGATATAGGCATAGTCACATCCAAAGGAATGGGTGAGGAATCTTCTTGAGGAAAGACATTAGTTTTATCTTTCAAAGGAAGAACTTCCTTCTCAAGAACGATAGGAATATCAAGTTTGGGTGTTCTAGGTTCACTTAGAGATAGGATCATATCTTTTTTCCACTTTTGATAAGATTTGAAAAGATGATCACTTCGCGGAGGAAGAGATTGGAATTGTTTAGGCCAAAAGTAATTAATAGGAACGCTAGAAGTTCTTTCAGCTGGTTTAAAGAGACTATGATTGACAGTAACAACTTCACCATTATGGGGAAATTTCAAGCATTTGTGAATAGGAGAAGCAATAGCTTTCATGGAAGATAGCCAAGGATAGCCTAGCTTCACACGAAATTGTTCGGATGATGGAATAATAGAAAAGTTCACATCAAGGGATTTGTTATGAACTTCAATAGGTAATGTAATAGAACCAATTGCAGGAGAAGAAAATGCATCAAATAATTTCACAACCACATCTGTTTCATCATAGATTACTTGATTCAATTGCAAAGTAAAAAGAAATTCTTCAGTAATGATATTAACCATACAAGAAGGATCAATAAGCACTCCACGGCAAGGTGTATTTTTTACTTTTGCAACTATATATAAAGGACCATCAGGTGCCCTAATAGTTTCACTAGAATCAAAGGTGATGGAAAGTTCTTTAGGGATTTTCTGCTGCTCTACAAAGTTAATCACATTCGGAGTCATAGACACAAGATCATCAGGTGAGACAGAGGAATCAGTAGTATCAATCGCATTAGAGGTATGAGAAGGCAATGGATCAGTAAAATTCTGAAGATTTTGGTTAGGAGGAGCTACAGATGTATTGCCTTTATCATTCACTCCAGAAACAAAGATAGTATTATTATCAATCAAATCTTGAATTTTACCCTTTAAAGCAAAACATTTTTCAGTATCATGCCCAGGTTGACGATGAAATTGACAAAAAGATTTGTTATCAAAATAAGGTGAAGTAATCTTTGCAGGATCAATTTGCCTTATAGGAGGAAGAGTAAGCACATTTTGTTCCAATAACTTATTCATAATACAATGCAATGATTCATTCAAAGGAGTAAACTTTCTTTCTTTCTTGAAAAACTTAGAAATAGGAGGCACACCTGATGCTGCATTCACATTGTTGTTGATGATGTTTTCATTGAATTTAATGGACTCTCTGTTCGGTTTAAACTTCCCAAATGGTTGTTGACTACTATCACCCTTATCACTCGGAGCCATAGGATGTGATTGTTCCATTTGACTCACAGTCAGTTGATAATTGTGAAGAGTTGCGCACAACTGTTGGAAAGAAGTAAACTCAGAAAACAAGAGTTTTTCTCTAATGTCTTTTTGTAAATTAGAAATAAAGATTCTTTGAATATCATTGTCAGGCACTGGAAAGGAAATTTGAGCATACAAATGCTTATATCTACCAATGAAATCGGTCACTTTTTCTTTAACACCTTGTTTACAATGCATTAAATCAATTAGGACTTATATTGTTTTGAAATTGTTGAATGAAAGCATTTGCAAGTTGTTCGAAAGAAGTAATAGAATAGGAAGGCAACGAGCAATACCATTGTAGGGCTTTGTCTCTTAATGTTCTAGTAAACAGTTTTGCAAGCAACCTTTGGTCATAAGCAAAATCAGTACATATTGTTTGAGAGGTCTTAACATGTGTTAGAGGATCACCCTTACCATTATAAAGTTCCAAGTGCGGAATTTCAACATGTTTAGGGGGGATAGCTCGAACAATGTCAAGCGAAAGTGGGCTCGCAACATCAAATGTGGGCACACTAAACTTAGATTGGTTCATAGAGGCAATTTGTTGCTGTAAAGAAGAGACAGTTTGTGCAAGATTGTTAATGGTCGCTTCAGTTGAAGAATTCATATTAGACGTGTTAGATTGTGATGGAGGTGTTATGTTATTGAAAGAAGGTAGAGAGTAAGGTGGTGGGACACTATGATAGTTAGTCATAGGAGATGATGGATAGGAGGAACACTACAAGGAGGAATGGAAGGGTTAAATGAATTGCCCCCTTGCATCATGTTCATTTGTGGAGATATAATAGGAACACTTATTGAAGGAATGAATGAAGAAGTTGGATTGAATGAAGGAAGAGGGTTAATTGAAGAAGAAGGATTGCCCCCATGATTAGTGATCATAGGAGGAATGTCTTGTATTGAAGTAGTCATTATGTTTGATGTAAAAGTAGGTATACTAGCAATAGGAGTCGTCAAAGGAATAGAATGATTGTCTTGAGTAGGAGGTTGTGTATAACCTAAGGTTTCGGCACAACTCTTCATAGGCATCACATTTGAATCCACAATGTGTGCAATACCACGCAAAATATCAATTCCATTCTTATCACTTTGAAGCATACGTTTTAGACCCTCAATTAAAGGAAGAGCTTGACTATCAGGGTATTCTTGAGACATCCATTGTCGAAAATCATCAAATTGGTTATCCAATTTTGAAAGTTGTTCTACAGAAACCTCATGGAGAGCTTCTTCATCATTAAGAGGATTAGAGGAATTACCCATGTCCTCGTTAAAAAGACCATTCAAATTAGGTTCCATCTCCTCAGTAATTAAACCTTGGAAAGACTTAATTCTAAGGCTTCGTCTAACGGGAATAGTGTAAGTAGGGCTTATTGTTGTAAAACTCATGCACTAAAGAAAGAGAGAAGATTTTGAATTTTAGAGGTAGCAAATTTCAGTAAAACCAGCCAATCTTCTAGATTTAAGCTGTTAAATACAATCAGGACAATCTCCCGAAATTTCGGAAAAAATGTCCGGGACCGTGGCGCTCGGGGTGCACACGGTCCTCGCAACTTTTTTCGAAATTTGCAGGGATGGAAGTTATGATGATTTTACAGCTAACCTGAAAAAATTGAGTGATTTTACGATCTGTAGATAGGCCAAATTAAAGTTGCAATCTCAAAATTGAACCCTACCAAGATTGTCGAAAAATGCAAAATTTGAATTTTGAAAAAGAGAGGGAAACTGAAATTTTGAATTTTATGATTTTAGAGAGAATACCAAAAGCAATGCAAGCTTTGAAATTTGAAAGTTGACTCAATTTCACGCAAAATTCAATTTTGAAAGCGGAAATCAAAGTTGTTGTAATTAAGCACTTAATTTCAAAAGTCACAAATTGCAAAAATTTGAATAAATCACTGAAATTTTGAATGAATGATAACACACTTTTCAGATTTAGGACTGTAAGAAACACAATTTTGACACAAATTTCAATTTCAACAATTTTTGAATGATTAGAAGCCTCAATCCAAGCAATCGCTAGACCAACTTTGACCGTAATTTTGAAAGTGTTAAAATTGATAAAATCAGCCAAAATTCTGGATTTTAGCAGAAAAATACAGTAAGATCTAGCTCCCGAAATTTCAGAAAAAATGTCGGGGACGATGGCGCTTGGGGTGCACACGGTCCTCGCAACTTTTTTCCAAATTTTCAGGGATGAAAGATATTGTGATTTTATTGCGGAATCCAAAGTTGCAGCTGATTTGGAGATGTTTTGATCAGTGAAATTGTCGGACAAAGGTTGAATCAAGAAGGTTTCAAAAATTAGGGTTTTGACACTTAACCACATAATTTTCAAAATTAAAGCACAAATATGAATTGATAATTTGTAATAGAAGGGCAAATCTGAAACAAGCATTAACAATTAAACATTTCACAAGCTCAATTACTAAAAAGAAAATTTAGGGTTTTTATGCAATTAACCTCTAAAATTTTACAAAAGATCAAACATGGAAATGTAATCAAGGCATCCAATTTTCAGATCTAACTATGAATAATCAGAAAGGATGTTCACGTCGGGTTCACCAAAATGTAAAGCGGAAAAAATCGAACCCTAGTCGTCCTCCCCTCCCCAACTCCGAGGAGAGAGAAGGGAGAGTCACTAGGGTTGATGGTTTTCACTTAGGAGAGACTTTACATTCAAAAGAGGGGTTGAAACCCACAAGATCCAATCCCATGCAATGCAAGATTGGATTCTATATGAGTTTCAAGGGTTGTGATAGCAAGGATACCCTCTTTTGTAAAGAAATGTAGATAGAAAGATTGAACTAGGAATGCATGTAAAGTGGGAAATATTCGCTTATAAACAGAGATAGGGATATGATATGAAGCTGCGGACCTGGAATTAGCAGTAAAATGTTGAGACGATGATGTCCTGCAAATTTGAGCAAAAGTTGACGGGACGATGGCGCCCGGTGTGCACACGGTCCTTCGAAAAATCCGCGAAACGAAGGGGGATCTGTTCGTCTCTGCACAAGGATTCCAGATCTTCAATTTCAGCCGCGTACCTGCAACCTACACACAGAAAAGCGAAGACGATTGGGGGGTTAGGGATTAGGGGTTTGCCCTTAGGTCAAACCCCGGTTTTGGAATTAACCAAGAAATGAGAAATGTTGTAAATGTAAATGACTGTAATGTAAAACAAGTACTAGTACCTTGTTGTAAGGATGTTTGTATCCTTATATGCGAAGGTATAGATGTTGTTGTTTGTTGTATGTTGTATGTTGTAGCATGTGATCTCCTCTTCAATGGTTGAATTCTTGTCTTGAATGCAACACCTAGCCTTGAATGGAGACTTAGAATGATCAATTGTTTGAAGGAATGTTTGAATGCTTGAATGCTTGAATGCTTGAATGTTTGAGTATCGTTTCCACCTTTTTCGCCTCCCTCCAAATGAGAGGAAAATGTAGTTTATATACTTGCCAATTAGGGTTGATAGACTGATTTTCCCGACCTTAGGCCGACCAGGAAATGTTATTTTCCAATTTGCAAACAAAAAGACCCGAAGTCCCATAGGAGACCGGGCCCAAAATAGGGCCAGGGACCAAGGCGCTGGGCGCCATGGTCCTGGGGGACCAGGGCACTGGGCGCCGTAGTCTTGAAGGACCAGGGCGCTGGGCGCTCTGGTCCCACCTCCCGGGACAGCAGGGTGCAAGGAGGATCAGGCCAGGGTGCTGAAAAATGCAGTTTTTGATGTCATGAACAAGTTTCGGGGTCTCCATTCAGGTTCAGTGTTGCGTCGCCATCGTGAAGACCCAAATGCAGTCGAAATTGCAAGTGTCGCAATTTTAGGACGCTACACTAAGAAAGGAGAATCTTCTGGTACCAAGAGCAATATTTACAAAGGTAAAACTACTCCTAAGGCTAACAAACCTACTAGTAAGAAATCTTTCGAACCTATTTTCTTTATCTGTCACAAACCTGGACATACTGCTAATGTGTGTAGAAGAAGACCTAATGAGAACAAAGGCTATAATGCAAATGCTAGGTATGTAAGATTTGAAGGTCATTGTTTTACATGCAACATGTATGGACATAGATCAATTGAATGCAGATATGGATCAAACAATCTCGCACCTCACATGAATCCAAGACCTAATGGTGACTGGAGAAGAACCTATGACAACCGGGGAAACATGAACTGGCAGAAACCCTATGTCAACCAGTTTAGTCCATTTGAAATGGAAAAGGTAACAAATGTGATTTACACCATTTTTAATAATTATGGACATGTGGCTATGAACTGTAGAAAGAGAACTGGAAGAGGTAATGCAGGACCTTGGAGATTACCTGGGATGGCTTGCTATCATTGTCACAAACTGGGACACATGGAAAAGTTTTTTAGAACTAGGAAGAACAAACTGGTTAACCACTCTAAAGATCAAAAAGGGAAGCAAAAGGTCAATGTCAAGGAAACTAGAGAGGAGATGAATAGAATATGGAAGAAGAAGAGTGAGGACAAGCCTGCAGAAGAATCTATCCCTTCACCCAGTGTGGAGAATCTTGCACTGGTGAATTGAGCTTTTCAACAGGCCTAAGGGGAGCATAGCAATAAATCTACTTCCAGACCCCTTGAAGAATGTGTGGTAAAAGAGTTTTGCATTTTGAGTTGTTTTGTGAGAATTCTTGATATCATTGTCTATTGATTTTCAAAAAATTGTCATTTGGTTATATACCTGTCAGTATTGGGAAGTTTTGTTAAGCGATATATTAGGGTTTGTTACCCTATCGGTTGAGCAATTAATGCAGTGGGTAAGTTTATAAAAGAAAGTTTTACTATGTTATTTTTTTGCATTCGAAGAAGAGTTATTGAGCACCTGCAGAACGAAAAAGAGAATTGCTAGCTGATTGTAGATGGATTTGTGTTGCAGATCGAAAGATTGAATCAGATTCAAAGATCAGAGAAGATGAAACGGGTGTACATTCGAGAGATCAACTAGAAACCTTGCCAGCACAGAGGAATTAAGGTATTATTTTGTTAATCTCTCTCAAATCAAGTTTATCCAAAATGACATCATTATCTAAGCAAGGAGAGAGACTTATGATTACTGTTGAACTTATGGAGTCTATGGAATCTGATAAAATAGTATCATACAATGCATTGTCTCAAGTTCCTTAAGGTGTTATGATCAAAGGTTATTTATCCAGTTACATTGACTATAAAATCGAGGATTTAGGATCACTATCAATTTATTCTCAACTCAAATCTTTTTGTGACAAAAGCGGGAAAATCAAACCCAAGGTCATTAGGGTTTATGAAAAAGGTTTTCACAATGCGGCATATTTTCTTGAAGATTTTGAAGAAGAATATGTTAGGATAATTCTTAGTCATGTGCATGGAGAGAATGTGTATCTTGACAGGTCGCACATAATCACGAAGGAAGCAATTCATGCAGTGACTAGTTTTTGGCAAACCAGTGAATTTTCAAAGCTGAGGAAAATTTCAAAAGAGACTATGATTGCACTAACTCGGACCACCTCTCATGGTCGTGCGTTTTCGGTCAACAACATTAAAAACCCAGCAGTTAGACTTGCAACTATGGTCATTGGTTATAGGATATTTTATTCCAGTAGGATGAATAGTGTGTTGTCTATTGTTGTGCATGTAGCTTATAGGATGATTGCTGAGAATGTAGATTATGACTTATGTGAGGCAATAAGGAGCCAATTGATGTTGAACCTGCAATCAATTAAGAAAGACAATAGTCAAAAGTTCAAATTTGGTCAACTATTGATTTGTCTATTCTTTTGTTTTCAAAATTTCCTACCGAGAGTTGGTGACATTCAATGGTCGAAGGACATACCAGTAACAACTCAAATCAAGAACAACATTAAGGCTGTAAAGAACACATTTCTTGTTTCTATGAATAGATATTTTAATGAGTTCCAAAAGAAGATGAGCATGAGGTTAAGGCTACCTGAAGATGTGGTGAAACACTTTGCAAAAGACATCTGTTTCATAGTTACCACAGATTTTTGTCTTATGGAGGTCGTTAAACCAGGGAAGGTGAGATGGAAGAAATGAGTTATGAAGTCAACTATGACTTATTAATTGGCTTGTTGGCAATATAGAATTATAACACACAATGAAAGATTGTTGGCATTTCAATAAGGATATTGAGAAGGTTGTTGATGATTATGGATATAACTGATTAAAGATGTTTACTATCTTGATATTATTATTTTGTCATTGATGTCAAGAAATTGATTTTCTAATTCAGTATGATGTTGCCATATCTTGAGAAGTATGATTTAAAAGAGTATAAAGATGTCGGTAAAAAACACAAGAAAGAATATGATGAATAAGGGGATGAATAATGTATTCAATGGGCAACTATTACTGAGTCAGAAAATGATGAGATCATGATGTTTAGATTGTTTTAACATCATACATATGTTGTAAATTGTAAAGGTTAATACTATACTATGTTACCAGGCAAAGAACCTAGTCGGTAAACCCTAAGGAACCTAGTCGATAAACCCTAAGGTTATCGCTATCGGTTAATGAAAGCAGAATGTCTACCGAGTGAAGTTTAGTATTCACCGACTTATAATCGAGTTGTTACCAAGCTGTAACTGAGCTATAACAGAATGCATTAAATGTTTACATGTGTTATTTAACGAAGGAAGTTGATGAGCTGGAACTGATTAAATGATTGGTGAGCCGTGGATGAAGTTTGTTAAGAATCTAAGGCAATGGAAAGTCAGCATGAAGATCTACAACACAGATTGAACCGCAATACCCTAGCACAAGTTCCAAGAAATGTATGCAAGTTCCAAGGCGAGGTAAAACATTTTCAAATCGAAAGATGCATTGAACTTGAACAAGATTGAAGATCTGATGGCTATGATTGATCATGGGAAATGTGATCAAGGAGATTAAGCAATTACCTAATTGTTTATAAATAGGAAACTATTGATAAACAATGTATGTGGGCAAGTGTATGCACAGGGATGCTACATAGTGATTACCGAGCACAAAAGCTTGAAGACTTGTTAGAATAACAGAGTATAGAAGCCCAACAGATAGACAAGATTAGTTCTATGTCTAGATTGTATTGAACAAATAGGAATCTGCTTTAGCATTTAAGATGTGAAGTTGCAGATAGATTTTTATTACTATTATTTTGAGAAAGTGACAGAAAATTTCTTAACCAAGTGGACTTAACTATCTTATTTGTAAAACCCTCTAGCAAGGTGACATTCTGATTGAGTGTTTGAAATCCTTTAACAAGGTCACTTCTAAGAAGGTGAAGATCCTAACAGATCTGAGGGAAATCCCTTAACCGGGTCACATCTAGCAATGTGTTTATAATCTTTAACAGGATTTGCTTTTAACCGAGCATACTCTAGAAGAGTATATTTCTTAGTGGGTCCGAAATCCCACAGTGGTTTTTCCCTATTTGGGTTTCCATGTTAAATCTGGTGTTATGAGGTTTATGATGTTTATATTCTTTTGAGTTTGCATGTTTAACAGTTTTGGTTATATTACTGATATATATGTTACCGAGGTTGAATCTGATGTTTTTATGGAAGATTAAGTTTGTATGATTCACCGCACCCCCCCTCTCATCTTGTTGGCTATTGGATCTGTACTTATATTAAGTATCAGAACTATCAATTGGTATCAGAGCTTTGGACTCCGGAAGAAAATTTTTAAGGCACTTGAGTTAAAGATCCAAAGATGTATAAGAGGGATGCACCGAAGCTGAACAAGTCAAGTTTCTCTACATGGCAGAAAAGGATGAAGCTACATCTATCAAGAGTTGGAGAATATGTTGTATACTATCTGGAGAATGATTTTGTTACACCGAGCACCTATCCATTGATTATGGAAGAGATAAAGGCAAAGCAAGAACATATTCAAGCAATGATTGAAATAACATCTGCATTGACTGATTTAGAGTTTAATGATCTAGAAGGTTGCAATGATGCAAAGGCAATGTGGGATAAGCTCATATCAGTATATGGAGGAGATGAACATGTTCAAAGAGCAAAAGTAGATAGTCTAAGAGGACAACTTGAATCTATGAGGATGAATGAAGGTGAGAACATAACTCAGTACAGTACAAGACTAAAGGAGATTGTCAATCAAATCAAAGGAGCAGGTGGAACTATTGAAGAAAAGGATATAACAAGTAAGTTATTGAGAACCCTTCTACCAGCTTATGCAATCCGAGTCTCTGCAATCAATGAATTAAGGTCTGTACCTAATATGCCAGTTTCTTTAGATGCTACTACTGGTAAGCTACATGCATTTGAGTTAAGTAATTTTGATAGCAGTGGATCTTTGGTAAATAAAGTTGAATCTGCATTTAGTTCTTTTCATCTTGCTAAATCTAATGATTACAATGAAAGAAAGTATAAGTACTCTAAAGGAGATCATAGTGGAGCAAGTGAAAGATTTCGTAAGAACATGGAAGTACACAAACTGTATGAGGAAATCAGAAAGCAAGAAGAGTTTGAAGCACTACTAGCCAAAAGGTTACCGAGAGGCAAAGGTAAGTATAAAGGAAAACTACCTTTGAAATGTTTCAATTGTGATGAGATAGGACATGTGGCTTCTAACTATCCTTACAAAGATTCTAATGAAAGGAGAGATTACTGAGATGATGGACAGAAAGATAATCATTACAGAGGACACCAAGACTTCAGAAGAAGAGATAGAAAGACATGCTTAATAGCTGATGAGGAATCTAACGATGATAAATCAGATGAAACTGATACAGAGGAAGTAGTTTATGTGGCTATCAAAGATGGATCAGATGAAGAAAGGTATGAAGAAAAAGCCCTAATATCTCACATAAACACTAATGATTCTTGGATCATAGATAGTGGATGCTCACATCATATGACAAGAGATAAACACAAGTTTGTTATATTAGAAGATTATGACGGAGGCTATGTTAGATTTGGTAATGATGCACTATGTCCAGTGAAAGGTAAAGGATCTATAACACTTCTTGATAATGCAAGATGCAATGATGTTTATTGGGTTGAAGGTTTGAAATACAATTTGTTGAGTGTAGCACAGCTAAACAACACAGGTTACCGAATAGAATTTCAGAAAGGAATTGTCAAAGTTCATGACAAGAATGGAAAGTTAGCTGCTACCAAGACACAAACAAAAGGTAACACATTTCACCTTGACTCAACTCGGAATAAGTGTTTGTATGCAAAGATAGATGATACCTGGTTATGGCATAAAAGGTTTTGTCATGTAAATTTTGATAATCTGATCAAAATAAGCAAGAAGCACCGAGTAAGAGGTCTACCGAGTCTTGAAAAACCTAAGAATGCTATGTGCCGAGGATGCCAGATGGGTAAGATGACAAGATCAAGCTTTACACGTAAGTCTTACACTTCTAAGGGAATTTTAGATCTAGTACACACTGATCTTTGTGGTCCTATGAAAGTTCAAAGTTATTATAGTGATAAATATTTCATATTATTTGTTAATGACTATTCAAGGATGATGTCAGTAATGTTTTTAAAAGAAAAATCAGAAGCTTTTCAAATGTTTAAATGGTACAAGGAAAGAGTTGAAAATGAAACAAGAAGACAACTAAAATTTCTTAGATCAGATAGAGGAGGAGAGTTCACATCTGATGAGTTCAATTTAATCTGCAATGATCATGGTATTAAAAGACAAGTCTCTGCACCGAGAACTCCATAGCAGAATGGAATAGCTGAGAGAAGAAATAGATCAATTGTGGATTGTGCTAGAACACTGACGATTGAAAAGAAAGTGCCACAAACATTTTGGAGAGAAGCAATAAGCACTACTGTTTACACCTTGAACTGAATTCAATTGAAGAAAGGTACTTTGAAGACACCATATAAAATCTGGTATGATAAGAAACCTAATGTAAGTTATTTTCAAATATTTGGAAGTAGATTCTATGTTCACAAAGATGATAGAAATGACAAGTTTGATCAGAAAAGTGAAGAAGGAACATTTCTAGGTTATTCTTCTAGAAGCAAAACATTTAAATGTCTGATCAAATCATCTAACAAAATAGTAGAAAGTGCAAATGTGAAAATTGATGAATTTGCAGAAAGAAATGATGAAGGAAATTCCAAGGAACCAGAAGACTATGATGAATTTGTATATGTTCAACCGAGAAGACTATTGAAGAAAATGAAGAGAATATCTAGTTACCGAGTGATGAAGAAGATCATACAGAGCCTACCGAGCTGTATTAGCCAAGTATGTCAAAAGACATCATGCACCAAGTCAGATTATTGGAGATAAGGATGATCCAGTGATGACAAGGAACAAACTAAGATAGAACACATGTTTGATATCTAAATTTGAACTGAGAATAGTGAAAGAGGCATTTAACAATGAAGATTGGATAAATGCTATGATAGAAGAGATTGATCAAATCAAGAAGAATGACACATGGACACTAATCCCAAGACCAAAGGAAAAAAATGTAATCGGTACAGAGTGGATTTTCAGAAACAAACTAAATGAAAAAGGAGAGGTCATTCGAAACAAAGCAAGACTAGTTTGCAAAGGTTATGCTCAAGAAGAAGGAATTGATTATGGTGAAACTTTTGCACCTGTTGCTAGACTTGAAGGAGTAAGAACATTGTTGGCCTATGTTGCTTTCAAAAACTTCAAGGTATATCAAATGGATGTCAAATCTACATTTCTGAATGGAATATTAGAAGAAGAAGTTTTTATTGAACAACCTAAAGGATTTGTTGAAGAGAAAAATAAAGATCAGGTATGTAAATTGAACAAAGCTTTATATGGTTTGAAACAAGCACCTAGAGCATGGTATGAAAGATTGCACTCTTATTTGATTAAGATTGGTTTTATAAGGACAAGTGAGAACAACAATATGTACATGAAGAATGATGAAAATGGAATACTAATCTCAGCCATATTTGTTGACGATATTATATTTTGTGGAAATGACTCTTTATGCAAGAACTTTGGAAATGAAATGAGCAAAGAATTTGAGATGTCATTAATCGGTGAGATAAAGTATTTTATAGGTTTACAGATACTGCAAATGAAAAATGAGATTTTCATTACTCAATCCAAGTACACAAAGGAAATCTTAAAGAAATTTGGAATGGAGGATTCAAAACCAGTAAGTACTCCTATGACTACCAACTATAAATTATCAAAGAATGATGAATCTGCATCTGTTGATGAGACACTTTACCGATCCATGATTGGAAAGATACAATATGTTGTTCACAGTAGACCAAACATAGCACATTCAGTAGGTATAGTTGCAAGATTCTCTATAGATCCTAAGGAAACACATATGACAACAATCAAAAGAATTTTTAGATACTTGAAAGGCACTGAGGATTATGGCTTAGTATATCAAAAAGGAAATGATTTTGATTTTAAAGTTTATACTGATGCTGATTGGGCAGGCAACATTGATGACAGAAAAAGCACAAGTGGAGGAGCTTTCTTTTTAGGAGAAAGACTAGTGAGTTGGCTTAGCAAGAAACAAGGATGTGTTTCACAGTCAATAGCAGAAGCTGAATACGTTGCTGCAGCACTGAATTGTACCAAAATTGCATGGATCAAACAACTGTTGGAAGGTATAAATGAGAAAGTTACTGAGCCAATAACTATATTCTATGACAATACTAGTGCCATTAATATTTCAAAAAATCCTGTTATGCACTCTAAGACAAAGCACATCTCTATCAAATATCATTATCTTAGAGAAGAAGCTCAAGAGAAGAAAGTGGTGTTGGAGTATGTTAGCACAAAGGAACAAATAGTAGATACCTTCACCAAGCCACTACCAAGGGACACTTTTGAATATCTCAGAAGTAAGTTAGGGGTCCTACCCCTATCTTCTACTCACTGACTAAGTTTGGTGAAAGCATCAATCCGATGACTCTATCAAATATCTTTTAGGAGTTGATGCTACATTATACACTTTGGGATGTTTTCTAAAGATGTATAGGAAATATTACAGTACATATTACAGGGAATAGGAATTAAAGACAAAATGCTCTGACCGAGACTCAGTTGATACACAATAGAAGGAAATCACTTCCTACAGAAAGAAATTATGTTTTAGTTCTTTACTTTTTGGCATTGTTGTCAAAGGGGGAGAAGACTAATATCGGGGGAGAAGACTAAAAGAAAACTGAGTAGACTATAGATTGGAAAGAAGATTGAAGAAAAGGGGAGAAGACTAATTAATGGGGGAGAGAATTTTAGCATTTCAGAATCACAACAATCCGAATCTTTTTAAGGTCAAATCAATTGGTTTTGCCATCAATGCCAAAGGGGGAGATTGTTGGCAATATAGCATTATAACAGACAATGAAAGATTGTTGGCATTTCAATAAGGATATTGAGAAGGTTGTTGATGATTATGGATATAACTGATTAAAGATGTTTACTATCTTGATATTATTATTTTGTCATTGATGTCAAGAAATTGATTTTCTAATTCAGTATGATGTTGCCATATCTTGAGAAGTATGATTTAAAAGAGTATAAAGATGTCGGTAAACGACACAGGAAAGAATATGATGAATAAGGGGATGAATAAGGTATTCAATGGGCAACTATTACCGAGTTAGACAATGATGAGATCATGATGTTTAGATTGTTTTAACATCATACATATGTTGTAAATTGTAAAGGTTAATACTATACTATGTTACCAAGCAAAGAACCTGATGAATACTAAGAGGGAGAGGTGAATTAGTATGCCAAAAATCTTTGTACTTAAACACTTACACAGTCTGAAGATAAACTGGTAAAACAGTCTAACAGACAGACCGGTTATCACACATGCAAACCAAAATGTGAATAAAGCATTCACCCACAAAAGCAATACAACCATAACACAAGATATTTGAAGTGGAAACCCAACTGAGAAAAACCACGGTGAGATGGAACTCACAAGTCACTATCTGCAGAATAGAAACTAGACCACTTAAGGTCTTACAATGTTCTTCACCAAAACAGATCCTATTAGGAATCTCAATCTCTGTTAGGAGACAAGTCCGATTAAAGACTACCTTGTTACAAGATTTCAGATTCACAAAAGTGAACCACCTTGTTAGAGGATTTTACAAAGGCTTTGAGGCCTACCTGGTTAAGGGCTACACACTTGTCAAAGATGTGAGTAATCAACAAGTGCTTGATCTATATTATAGCACAAACTGCTTGATTAGATCCAATATAGTTCACTACTAATGCACTTCAGCATTACTTCAGTCTTCTCTATCTCTTTCTGTTTACAACTCGATTTTCTCAGATAAGATCACTCTTACAACAACTCCACAATCACCTTAAACCCTAGCCACAATGTAAACCCTTTTAGCAACAGCAACAACAACTCAAAACCCTAGACATGATGTCCTTTTAAAGGAATCTGATTTCATGTCGGTCCAATAGGATTAGATTACAATTTCCTAGGTTTAATGAATCTAGACATACTTAGTAACATGACACAAAAAGCACCGTCAGTATGTTGGCACCGTCAATCAATCAGTGGGTTGGTAACTCATCACAAAATGCCAGTTGGTAACTCATCACAGAGTATTACTGGTTCATACAAAATACCGGTTGTTGGTTTGGCAAAAATGAAGACTGGTAAGAATGTGTTATGTCGCTTTTCTCCCTTGTACCGGTTGAGATCCACGAACCACTTGGGGTCGTCATGCCGCTTCAGACTGGGAAACACATTCTGCAAAATCATTAGTCTAAGGACTAGAATATAACATACCGGTTGGAACAAATACCGGTTGAGCCCTAGCTCATACATATGAAGGGGTTCTTAGTACAAGTGTGTGTCCATCAATGACAATCACAACATAAACATCAAAAATGCCAACAGAACCTAGTCGGTAAACCCTAAGGAACCTAATCGGTAAACCCTAAGGTTATTGCTATCGATTAATGAAGGCGGAATGTCTACCAAGTGAAGTTTAGTATTCACCGTCTTATAACCGAGTTGTAACCGAGCTATAACAAAATGCATTAAATGTTTACATGCGTTTTTTAATGAAGGAAGCTGATGAGCTGGAACTGATTAAATGATTGGTGAGCCATGGATGAAGTTTGTTAAGAATCTAAGGCAATGGAAAGTCACCATGAAGATCTACAACACAGATTGAACCGCAATACCCTGGCACAAGTTCCAAGAAATGTATGCAAGTTCCAAGGCGGGGTAAAACATTTTCAGATCGAAAGATGCATTGAACCTGGACAAGATTGAAGATCTGATGGCTATGATTGATCATGGGAAATGTGATCAAGGAGATTAAGCGGTTACCTAATTGTTTATAAATAGGAAACTATTGATAAACAATGTATACGGGCAAGTGTATGCACAGGGATGCTACATAGTGATTACCGAGCACAGAAGCTTGAAGACTTATTAGAATAATAGAGTATAGAAGCCCAATAGCTAGACAAGATTAGTTCTATGTCTAGATTGTATTGAACAAATAGGAATCTGCTTTAGCATTTTAGATGTGAAGTTGTAGATAGATTTTTATTACTATTATTTTGAGAAAGTGACAAAAAATCTCTTAACCGAGTGGACTTAATAGTCTTATTTGTAAAACCCTCTAGCAAGGTTACATTCTGATTGAGTGTTTGAAATCCTTTAACAAGGTCACTTCTAACAAGGTGAAGATCCTAACAAATCTTAGGGAAATCCCTTAACCGGGTCACATCTAGCAATGTGTTTGTAATCTTTAATAGGATTTGCTTTTAACCGAGCATACTCTCGAAGAGTATATTTCTTAGTGGGTCCGAAATCCCACAGTGGTTTTTCCCTATTTGGGTTTCCACGTTAAATCTGTTGTTATGAGGTTTATGATGTTTATATGCTTTTGAGTTTGCATGTTTAACAATTCTGGTTATATTACTGATATATATGTTATCGAGGTTGAATCTGATGTTTTTATGGAAGATTAAGTTTGTACAATTCACCCCCCCCCCCTCTCATCTTCTTGGCTATTGGATCTGTACTTATTAAGTATCAGAATTATCAGCTATGCCAACAATCTTTTGGCATCTCCCAAGGACAAAAAGAAGAAAAGACTGGGAACTTACCAGGAAAGAAATGCACCTATTGAACCCAGTAGTGCCAAAGAGAAGAGGAAGAAGAAAGTTGAGCCAGCACCTTCAGTGACCACTAGTACAAGGGTGACAAGAATTTTTCAAGTCAAAAAGGAACTAACACCCAAAGTATATGCTAAGAAGAAACATACAACGAAGAAGAGAGGTAGGCAACTTATTTTTCAAGAAGAATCTAAGGATACCGACACTAAAGAGGAACCAAAGAAGATGAAATCAACTAGTAAGAAATCCAAACCAGTAGGAGACACTTTAAAGAAAAGTATTCCTATTAATGCTTTATCTTACAAACCTATGACTGGTTTTGAGAGAACTGTAAAAACATTAAGGAGGAATAGGTTTGATAATGTGAAAGAATGTTTTGATTCATTTGATGATGATCAAAAGCAATAAATTGTTCAAGTGGTAATCAACTACTTATGTCAATACAATCGGTTACCTCAAGATATTGAAAAGGATATTTCTTATTCTTTGTATTATATTCTTGTAAATAAGTGGAAAATGGTTGTAGAACAAGATCAAGAAATTATTGATAGAGTTTTCATTCAATATTTTCCTGAATTACCTAGAGATGAATTATTAGCATTGCTTGATAATTTCAAAGGACAATTTCAATATGTTGAAGTTGATACTCACCAGATAGCTAGAAATATTCAAAGGATGCATGAACAAATGAATTCTCATAAAACTGATCAAACAAAGACTAGAGATCAACCAAAGTTAGATGAAGAAGAAATTATTGCACCAGATATTGTTTATCCTATTAAGCATAAGGATGACACTACTTCTCTACAGGTTATCTTTGCAGATGGTATTAATGAAATCTAGGACACTATTGGTACAACTAGTAATATCATTGAACTAGTTATGGAACCTTTACAGCAACCGGTTATTACTATTACATAGGAAGCAGTTGAAGCACCGGTCATTAAACCTAGTGTGGATATTCAACCGCCACCAGAAAAAGAGCAACAAGTGGAAAATTAATTGCCACCGGTTACAATAGATACATAGGAGAAACAAACAAAGGCAAAAATAGAGAAAGAGAAACCGAAGAAAGAGGTTGAAGTGAAAGAAACTAAAAAGAGAAAGGAGAAAGAGAAAGAGAAAACATAGGAGAAGATAGCATATCAAAAGGAAAAAGAACAGGTAAAGTAGCAAATTGATGATGAGGATGACTCAATAGGCATCAAAGGGCCTATAGATGTAGATAATAGGAGTACACCTAAACTCATGGAGATTGCTTATGTGATGCAATCTAGAGCTCAAAAGAAAAGATTGAAAGAGCAGAGAAAGGAAGCATAAACAATTCAAACTATTGTTGAGATTCTGTCAAGTCTTCTACCAGAGACTGACACTGGAAATTTGTCAACTTCTATCAACAAGCTTGGCCAATTGGTTGTTGATGCTTCTGACCAACTGAAGTCCCTTGAAGAAGATTCTTAGACTTTAGCTCAAAAGAATTATAGAAGGAAAGGAGGAGAGCAAATAATGAAAGATATTGATACAAGGAAGAATGCTTTATCTTTGAATAAAGATATTTTGAAGACTGCTATTGAAACTGGAGGAAGGATACTAGCCTATACATCTAACGTTTCATTTTTCTATCCCGATTTGAAGAATAGGCGAGAAGAGACAGAACAAGAACTAGAAAGAATATGTACTACCTACATACCTTTACAGGATTCAACCTTAGCATTTGGCAAATCAGTTGATGACTTGCAACATCGGTTAGATATTTATGATTGTGAACAGGCTAAGAGACTCCGATCCTTGAAAGAAATAAAGAACTAGTTGAGACCTAAAGTGGACATCTTACAATGGGCATACAAGGATGCAGAAGCGGTTTTGGTGACTCTAGAGATGAGAACAGTGGATGCAATGGAAGAATTTGCTACACAAGTTATGACAACCATTGAGACCACTGAAACATTATTGGAAACATGGGATAATGATTTTACTCGGATGAAGATTACTTTCAGTGACATTTTCTTGAAAATTGCAGTGAACGCTCCTTGAAAAACTCTTATATTTTTGTATATGTAGTTTTTGATGCAAATTTTGATATAATATATATGTATTTTACTTTTCAATTTGGCATTATTGTCAAAGGGGGAGTACAAATATGTATGTGCTGTGAAAAATTTGTATGTATTGTTAAGGGGGAGTAGAAATATGTTTGTACAATTTTTTGTAGGAACACTTAGTTGTAAAGTTGTAAAATTTTCTAAGTGTTGCCATCAATGCCAAAGGGGGAGATTGTTGGCTTGATGATGATTTTTTTAATGGATGACTTCATTTGTTATCATTGATGGAACATGTATACACAAACATATGTTCACATTGTCATAGTCATCTTAGTTAAGACAAACCGGTATTACTCCTAAGTCTTTGTATTGCAAAACCGGTATTATATGCATAGAGAAGTCGAATCGGTTTTGAGGGTGTCTAACTGGTATATGTAGACAACCGGTATATGCAAGATTGGCATGAAACTAGCTTGGAGATTCAGTGAAGATCATCAAAGAAGAAAATGGAGGACAATTAGTCTATGAGTTGGAAGAGTTTAACTCTTGACCGGTATCAGTGTTCCAATCGGTTTCACTGATTGTGTGATGAGTTATCCCTAACCGACATATTTGGAGGTAATCTATGATGTGTTATGTTAGATTTTCCATATACACTACACCTAGGAAATTGTGATAAAGTTCCTAAGCCGACATGAAGTCTAATGCCTATATAATGACATTATGATGAACTATTTTTATGATGCGAGATAGAAGTGTTAAGTTGTTGCGATTTATTGAAGTCATTGCAGAGTATGTCGGTGATGTAGTTTTGAGTGAGCAGAAGAGGATCTATTCAAGCAAGATGTGCTACTTCTAGATCACACCACCTGTTGTTTTCTAATCACTTCAAAAGTCAAATCCCCTAATCGGGTAAGCTCTAACAAGCTTCATTATACAAATCCTCTAACCAAGTGATCCATTAGTTTGGGTTTGAAATCCTCTACTAAGCTTACTCCTAACATGATACTACTTATAACAGGGTATAGCTCCTAACATGGCTTTGGGACCTTTAACAGGATTCGCTCCTAGCAGAGCACTTTGTAGACCTTAACCGGTCAGTTACCTATTACTGTAGATAGTTAACTTGTGAGTCTCATCTCACTGTGGTTTTTCCTAGTTGGATTTTCCACGTATAAACACTTGTGTTATGGTGGATGTTTTACTTGTTGTGGATTCTTTAATATCATTTTGGATTGCATGCATAGTATTAAGTAAACTGGTTAACCGTCTTTACCGGTCTGTATTTAAAGTGGTATTGTTTTTGTTGTCACTGATTCACACCCCCCCCCCTCCTCTCAGTGCTTTATAAGTCTATCAAAGACAACTAAATATGTATGGAAGACTAGATAAAGGAAGTTTACCAAGGTAGTTATCAAGTCAACATTGTCAATCTATAGACATTGAAGAGAGAATTCAAGAATTTGAATATGCAAGAAGCTAAATGTGTGAATGTTTATTGTGTTAGAGTAAAAGATGTGGTTAATAAGATGGATACACTTGGAGAAATTATGAATAGTGAATTTTTTATCAAAAAGGTATTGAGGACTCTCACACTAAGGTGGAACCATGTTGTCATAATTATACAAGAAGGCAAGGATTTGACAACCCTTCAATTTGATCACCTAGTTGGATTTCTTATATGTCTCATAAAGAAAGATTGGGAGATTCATTTGGAGAAAGTGATGAGATAAAAAATTTCTCCAAATTAGAAATCAGAAAGAATGAAGATGTGAGTATTAGCACCAAAAACAATCAAGGCCAAGGTAGAGGTCAAAAGAGGAAATAGAGGAAGAGATGGTTCTAGAGGAAGAAGTAGAGACAAATTTGATAAGAGAAATATCTAATGTTACCATTACAATATGTATGACCACTTTAAAAGAGATTGTAGGTTAAAAGAATTTAAAGTGTTCAATATGCTCAAAAGATGATGAGAATCCTCCAGATCATTTATTTTTATCTTATACTAAAACTAAAAATATTAGTATAGATGCTTGATATCTAGAGTTTGGATATTCTAACCATATGCTAGGAAATGAGAAGTTGTTTTCAACAATAGATGAAAGTTTCAAATCCAAGATCCACTTTGGTGATGATAAATCATTGGAAGTTGTTGCAAAAGGAGCAATGAAAGTCCACACAAAATAAGTGATGAATGGTGTTAAAGATATTTATTACACTCCATAGTTGAAGCATAACTTGTTAAGTGTTGGACAATTATGTGAGAAGAATTATAAAATTGCCTTTGAAAATCATAAATGTATTATCTATGATAAAAATTAGGGAAATAGGGTTGTTATAGTTGTGCCTATGACAAAGAATAGGATGTTCCCATTGAAGTTTGGTGAACATAACAATAGCCTTGCCAATATGGCATATGAGGATACAAGTTGGTTGTGGAATCTTAGGTATAGGAATTTAAATTTTCATAGTTTGAAGATTCTAACATCAAAAACATTAGTTTTTGGTTTGCCTAAGGTTGAAGAACACAAAGAGGTTTTTCAAGGGTGTGTTAAAGGAAAACATTCAAGGGAGAAATTTTAAAAGGGCAATGCATTGAGGGCCCATTATCCACTTTAGCTTGTTCACTCAAATATTTGTGGTCCTATGCAAACAAAGAGTTTGGGTAAGTCATCTTATTATTATCACCTTTTTTTTATGATTACTCACAAAAGAGGGGGGTTTATTTTTTGAAGACCAAGGATGAAGCCCTGGATACATTTAAGAGGTTTAAAGGCCTTGTGAGAAATGAAAAAGGGTTCAAATAAAATAGTCAAGGATTGATTATGGAAGCAAATTTTGTTCAAAATCTTTTTCAAAATTATTGTGATATGAATTGCAACAGGAGGTAACTCACCATTTCTTACACACCTCAACAAAATGAAGTAATTGAAAGGAAAAATTATACAATGGTAGAAATGACAAGGATCATGTTACAAACTAAGGGATTAAGTAATTCTTATTGGGGAGATATAGCTGCTACAATAGTGTACAGTCTCAATCCAAGTCTCACTAGTGCACTTGACAAGATGACTCCTTATGAAGCCTAGTATGTGAAAAAGCCTAATGTTAATCATTTTAAAGTTTTTGTTTGTGTATCCTATGTTCATATACCTAATAAGAAGAGACAAAAAATAGATCCAAACAGTGAGTCATGCATTTTTGTTGGATATAGTGAGGAAATTAAGACTTATAGGTGTATAATCCTCTCGCTAATAGGCTTATTATGTCAAGATATATAATTTCTTATGAAGGGGGAGTTTATGGTCATCAAAAACTCCATGTTGAGAAGCCAAAATCTATTTTGAATGATGTTATTATTGATGAAATTCATCATAAGCAACCCACTAATGTTTATATTCCAAGTGCTACAAATCGACCAAGCAACCCCTCAAATAGTTCTTCAATTCCAAGTGCAAGTCAAACTTCAAGTCCAAGTTCTACAAGGGAGGTAAGAAGATTGAGTAAGATTTATCAAAGAAGAATAAATCAAGTAGGTGAGAAAAATCCAAGAGCTAAGACAATGAATATTGCTTTACTTACCAAAGCTAATTTTGAACCATCATGTTTTCAAGATGCATGCACTAATGAGGTCTGGATGCAATAAATGCAATAAGTTATACATTTCATTCACAAGAATAACACTTGAGAGGTTATAGAGCTTCTAGATGAAAATAATAATATAGGCAGCAAACAGGTCTACAAGATTAAGTATAGCAATGATGGAAGTGTTGGAAGGAATAAGGAAATATTAGTTCCTAAAGACTTCACATAGAAATATGAGATTGATTATGCATAGACATTAGCACCAATAGCAATACAAGAGACTATTTGAATGCTGATTTTATTCACAGCTCAAAAGAATTGGAGCATCCATCATATGGAGGTGAAAAGTGCCTTCTTGAATGGGTACTAAGAAGAGGAACTATATGTGGAACAACTATAAGATTTTGAAGTGGGAGGAAAAGAGCACCATGTCTACAAGTTGAAGAAGCCTTTGTGTGGCTTCAAGCAAGAACCCAGAATGTGTTATTCTAGGATTGATGGATAATTTCAGGAGAATGGCTTCAAGAGAAGTAAGAGTGAACCTACCCTTTTAATATAAACAAGGAAGTAATGATATTCTTATTATAAGTTTATATGTTGATAATTTTTTATATATGGGTAGCAATTCTAAGATGGAAGATGAGTTCAAATTTATCATATAATGAATGAATTTCAGATGAAAGATCTAAGTCTCATGAAATATTTTCTAGGAATGAAAGTTTATCAATGTAAGAATAAAATTTTCATTTGTCAAACAAAGTATGCTAAGGATATGTTGAAGAAATTTGATATGGTTTATTGTAACCCATCATTCATCTAGGTGCTCATGGAGTTGTATTGTGTAGAGATGATGGTGCTAAAATAGTTGATGAGACAACTTAAAGAAGTATTGTTAATTGTTTGGTGTTTCTAACCCACACAAGGCTTAATATTGCATATTCAATTTCACATGTTTCAAGATACATGATAGATCCATAAAAATACACATGAAGGTAGCCAAGAGAATTTTGAGGTATGTGAAAGGGACTGTAAATTTTGGTATTCATTGGTGCATGACAGATCCATAAAAAATACACATGAAGGTAGCCAAAAGAATTTCGAGGTATGTGAAAGACACTGTAAATTTTGGTATTCATTAATACTCTTCTAAAAGGTCCAATTTTGTTGGCTTTAGTGATTCAAAAATTGGGGAGGTAACTCAAATGACAATAAGTCTACACCTGGAAATTATTTCTCTTTTGGTTTTGATTTGATTTCTTGGAACTCAAAAAAGTAAATTATTATTGCCTGTTTATCTAGAGAAGAAAAGTGTGTTGCAATCACCTCAGTATGTACACAAGCTCTTTGACTTAGAAACGTTTAGAAGAAACTGGAGAGAAGAAAATTCAGCCTACTGTGATTTTTTGTGACAACATGTGTGCCATCAAGTTAGCAAAGAACCTAGTCCATCATAATAGAACAACTAATTTTAATTTCAAAGTATCATTTCATTAGGGATTTGGTGCAATAGAAGAAAGTGGAATTGAATTATATTAGCACTCAAAAACAACTAGCAAATATCTTCACTGAAGCAGTTGAAAAAGTTTAGTTTTCTCACTTTGAGATCAGATGTGAGCCCTCTTAGCATTAAAGGGAAGTATGTTGATAATTGATGCCACAGTTTGATTTATTTGAGAAAAGATCATGCAACTGCCATTCACCGCCATGCTTGGAATCAATGATTATATGTTCTATTTTTAGAATATTTGTTTAGATTGAGTTTGTTTTAGATTTTGTTAGTTGTTGTAATTGTGCAAATAAACTCCTATTTTGTTCTCTAGTTTGCTTTCATTGAATAATGCAAATAAAATGTAATATTCTTTTCTATCTTTAGCATAGTTAACTATGATTATCTTCTTCCACTGTAGCTTTCCATTGGTTTTATAATGTTGCTAATAATTTGCCAATAGGCAATTCCCTGTGGGGTTGTACCTCCACTGGAATTGTCTCCTGCCAGATTTTTGGGGTTTATCGGTACATAATTAATTTTTCGCGGTGAACCCTTACTTCTATTATGTGGGGTTAAACAGAATCTTTGTGGGAGAAGAGCTAGTTTCCATCCCACTAGGGACATTGATCTTGGATGAGTCGACGGGAAGAGGGACTATCATAGATTAGGTTGGGATTAACCAACACACTTGAAGCATTGACTGTGCTTAGGTGGCTGGTGTGGGCCCAACCGTGATCCGACCGCTCATGTGTGTCATTAACTGATGTCGTTTTCTTGATGCTGGTGACTTTAAAATTTCAAACTGCTTCTCCTGCTCACCCGACATGACAAGTTGTCATATGACTGTAGCTATTCTGGCTCCAAAATGACATGCCATGTGACGATGTAGTTCCAAAATCGCACGCCCTTCCATGATGCCATGAGGCATGTTATGTTGTCATTTTGCGATTGACGGAAAAGATTTGAATGCCGCTAACATTTGTCAGCCACTCTCATGGTCACGAGCATGGCTACACGTCCAAAAATTTAAAATGCCCACTGTCAATTTGAAAATGCCCGCATCAATTTGAAAAGCCCACCTCAATTTGAAATGCTTGCCTCAGTTTGTAAACGTGTGGCCAAAAATTTGAAATGCTCGCCTCATTTTGCCAAAATAGTTGTGTCCGACGAGAGAGAGCCGAAAGGTCCAGAGAACTAATCTGGAGGTGGAGGTTTTGGTTGAATGACATAGAAGTTATGTGCCAATGGAAGACATTGAGCTTGTTGTAGCTCATGGCCCTGATGATCCTCATAATTTCTTTCACAGAATAAAGTTCTTACTCGTGTCCAGTGAAATTCCTCTGTGAGGGAATACCAGATAGTCCACGATCGTCAAAGGGCCAGGGATGAGGAGAGGGTAATAGGAAGTGGCGTTGTGGGTGGGGATCAGCTATGAGAATGTCTCCCCAAATGACTCCCCATGTCATTTGCATTGATAATGTAGCGGGAGTTCCGTTAGATGGAACGGTGAGATTGCATGACTCGTCTACGCCATGCTGCAGGTCAAAGTTGAGATCATGGACCAACATATTGAGCTATTTTAACGGTGTGGATGTTGGCATATGGACACTCCAATGAGACATTATGTGTGATTGAAGGTTTTGTCATTGATGGCAACCTTGCAATCATATGGCACCGACAAGACATTATACCGGCAAAGCATTACTCAGGCAACCTTGCAATCCTATGGCACCGGCAAGACATTATACCGGCAAAGCATTACTCAAACAAGACAGTGCACCGACATCAGCAAGATCAATCTACACCGACACCGACATAGAAGATGTACACCGGCACAGAAAAGAACATATATACTGGCACTGAGGTCGACAGGATTTTTGATATGTAATATTTTGTTTATTATTGTAAGCCGACTTGGCAAATTGTAAAATGACTCTTGTGTATAAAAGAGATCATTGTAGGCATTTGTAGGATATGGATAGGAAGCATAATAAATTATAAGGCAGATCTAATGTGTGAATTGTAGATCAAGGGTATATGTAAAGAACAGAGCAAGAACCGGTACTGAATCTGGCATTGAAGATGCTATTGTAAAGCAGTACAGAATATTGGATTTGTGTAAATCCTCATTGTAAGTCAGTGTGACTTCTTATTGAGCAGTGAGCTCTAGGCAGTTGGCCTTCTTGCATGTGCAGGCCCCTATTGTAAGTAATATTCTCTTATTGGCCAGTAAGTGAATATTGTGGGTCACAAATCCCACCGAGGTTTTTCCCATATCGGGTTTCCTCGTTAAACATCTTGTGTTATGGTGTTCTTTTCATGTGGATGTTTTTGATTCTGTTATTTACATTAATTATTGCATACCGGTATACTATTACTTTATGTTCTGCATATTCAGTTTTAAGAAAATTTCATTACCGGTCAGATACTGATTCACCCCCCTCGCCCCCTCTCAGTATCTGTGGGAACCCTAACAATTGGTATCAGAGCCTGGTCCTCTATTTTCAGAAGCCTAACAGCTTCAAGAAGATCTTGACACCGGTAAAGATGGAAAATCTGATGAAGCAACTTGAAGGAGCTCTTACTGACTATGATGTAGAGAAGTTAAAAAATATCAAATTAGAAGATGATTTAAAAGTAGCTCAAGACATTATTCAGGCACTTCAAGAAAATCTTACTGTTACAAGGAATAAGAGAAGAGAACTTTGTGAAAAATTGCAAAATGAGAATGATGAAAATGAATCACTAAATGATATGATAAGCAAATTGAAACAAGAGATCATGACAACAAAAAATGAAATGCAGGATATGACTATGAGATTTTGCAAAGAGATTGAGGACAGAAAGAAGAATGAAGAAGAATTGACTAGAAGACTAAGTGATGCAGCAAATGAGAACATAAGACTTAGCTATGAAAATGACATGTTGAAGACAGATTTGATGCATACTCAGAATGACTCAAATGAACTAATGAGACAAAAAGAAATCTTGGAAAGGGAATTGGAAACTGCAAATCAACACAAAGAAAAATTCAAAAAACGCTCAGAAGAACTTGGTACCTTATTGAAGAATCAAAAACCCAAAGGTGACACTTCTGGAATTGGATTTGAAGTTGAAGAAAGCTCTGGTACTGCAAATACCCAGGATCAAAGCAAACCGGTAAGACCCTCTAATACTTACAAATTCAATGGAAAATGCTTTAACTGTAATAAATATGGTCACAGGGCGAATGAATGTAGATCTAGGAATTATCAAAACATCAATCCTCCCACCGATCAATGCACCAAATGCAACAAAATTGGTCATAACTCTGAAAATTGCAGAATGAATGTAAGATGTTATGCTTGTGGAAGATTTGGTCATTTATCAAATAAATGCAGAACACAAACCGGCATAGGTTATGGGAAAGCTATTCAGAAAAATAATGTAACTTGTTATGCATGTAACAAGATTGGTCATATTGCTAAATTTTGTAGAAGTAAAGGTACACCGGTAGATAACAGAAGTACTAGCTTGAAAGGTAAAGAAAAGGTTGAAAAGGTTAAGCAAGAATTTTAAAAGCAATGGATTAGAAAAGGTGATCTAAATATTGGGGTTACGGTAGAACCAACAAATGCTTCACCAACAGGACAATATGATGCTCAACCGGCAGGACAGAGCAATGCTCCACCGGCAGGATGTTCTTCATCAAATTGAAGAAAATTATCTTGAGGGTTTGGCAATCAAATGACACATGTGCTATTATTCCCTCGGTTAGAGAAAAGAAGTTGAAAATCTTTCATTACCGGCAAATAAAGTTGAGCTAATACATTACCGGCAAGCAATTAATGTGGTAGGTAGCAAAAAAGACTTTATAAAATAAGGTTTTTGGCTCCATTTCATTTCACCGTGAATTCAAAATTTCAGAGAGCGCGAAGATTTTCGAGCTGAGGCATTCCGAGCAAAGAGGCAAAGCACTTCAGCAATCAATCCATCCAAAGGCAGAAAAAGGTATTTATCATCATGGCATCCTCCTCTGCACTTGAATTCATAGCAAACCCTACAGTAGTCGAGGTTATAAAATGACCTAGGCCCATGTTTCAGCTAGTTCCCAAGGTAGCTAAGAAAGATGACAACACAGGTGCTTTTTCAAAAATTCCAAAAGGTGTTGTTTATGCAGAAGACCCTAGAATGTATATTCATTGCAACATAGAGGAATTAGGTGATGAAGAAATCAAAAACATGTATAAGTCTGTTATATGTGACAACTCCAGAAATGTGAAACCTGAACATAAAATTGTTGAAACCCTAGGATTCACTGAAATCCTCTGCATTCCTGAATTTCCCAAGGAAGTGGTTAGGATAGTTATGAGTAGGGTACATGGTTCATTCTTTTGGCTTGAATCAGTGAATAAAATTACAAAGGAAGCTGTGAAAGCAGTAACAGGGTTACCTTCCACCAGTAACAAACCCAACAAAACTAAGAAGGTCTCCAATGACTTGGTAACAAACTTAACTGGTGCAACATCCGACAAGAGATCATTGAGGGTTAATGATGTGACCGATACAAATGTTAGATTTGTTAGCATGATTCTAGGTTACAAAGTAACTCATGCTAATAGGCTTAACTCAGTTTCCAGTTTATGCATAAAGAGTTCTTATGACATGGTTAAGGACAATGTAAAAATTGATATCTGTGAATGGTTAAAAGATGAGTTCATTGACAACTTAGCAAAAATCAAGAAGGATAAGAAAGGAACCTTTAGATTTGGAAATTTACTTGTATGCTTAATGCTACACATAACCAAACAGGCTCCCGGTATAGGCAACAAGGACTTTGGATTTGACCTACCCATAGGAAAACAATTGTCTGACTTATTCAACAACATGGGTGAAAATAGAGAAAATAATATCAATGAGTATTTTCAAGCACTAAAGGTCAGAATGAGTAAAAGAATCAGACTATCAAAAGAAATTGTCAACAAATACAAGGATGATATATGCTTTGTGATAAAAAAGGATGAGATCTGGATGGAAGCAGTCATCCCAAGGACAATCTAGGTAACAGAGATGGGGTATGAAATAGATGACCACATATTGGAAAATTATGCCAAAGCACTTCTGGAAGCCCCCAATGAACCAAAGGAAGAAGTATTTGGTAGTGCTGAGACCATCGAAAGTCAAATTCAATCTAAAAAGAGAGTAAAGAAAGTTGAGGCATTTGTGAGGAAAGGAACTAGACAAGCAAAAGCCACAAAGGAAGATGTATTAAAGAAAACCGGCATAACAGAAGATGAGTTGGTAGCCCAACATTCTGAAACTCATCTATCACTAGTAGATACTTCCTTAGAAGGAGATATGCTAGCAACTTTCAAAAGAGTTGTTAGGAAAAGAGACCCCTCACCAGTATCCACTCCTTCACCTAGAAGGACAAGACAGAAGCAACAAGTTGTGAGGTCTTTGGTCAAGAAAGCCACACCTAAGAAGAAGCTGACCCCCAAAAAGAAGAAGAAGACAAACACTGACTTTGCCCCTCTTGACATACTACTAAATGAGATCACAGAGGAAGGTAAATTGAAAAACATAGGGAAAATCTATGACACCCTATCAGATGATGAGAAAGGACAAGTCGAGGAGAGTGTTATATTACACATGGACATGTATAAAAAGTTTTTGATGCAAGTCCTAAATGAAATTCCTGATGAACTATATAAAAGACTTGAGGCCAGAAGGCAAGGAATAATTGAGTTGGATAAGAAAATAAAAATAGAGTAATTACTTGCAGTATACCCGATCAACTCACCTAAGGAAATTGATGATCTGATAGCTTAGGCCAATCGGACAGTTTTTTCCACTGCACACCGACAAATATCACTAATGGTAGGTAGAGTTATTGAAGTTTCAGAGGAAACAAAAAATGGTTGGGATACATTCTTGGTTGAAAAAGAAAAACAAGAAGAATATAGGAATCCCAAGCCCATTCTGGTATATCAAAAGGACAAAGGGAAAGGTAAAGTTGGTGGACCACCAAGTATCAAGATTAGAGACAACTTATCCCCACCTCCTTTAAATACTCCACCGGTAAAAACCACAACTACAGAAGATCAACCGGCAGCTGAGAGCATGGACACAGAGGATAATAATCCTAATCCTGAAGTCCTATATATTGTGAATGTTGATACTCAAAAAATCAACATAGTGGTAGATAAGGATACAACAGATAAATCGGGAAACAAAGAGCAACCGGCAACAGGAAACAAAGAGCAACTGGCAGCAGATTTAGAGAAAAAGATGGAATCTGGAACACAAACAGAGAAACCAACAGAGCTAAAGGCTCCAGAACAGATGCCACTAGTAAGAAATGATGCAAGAAAACCAATGCTTAAAGAAATGGAGACTCAAACAGACCTATCAGAGGTCAATACTAGCATGATCACTTCCACCAGCACTCAGTTTGTTGGGTCACCATCAAATGTAACAGAGGTATTGCTTGAATCTATCAAGAAAATAACTGATTATAGCTCACAAGCCTATAAAGTGATAGATGATTCAATTCCATTTTTTAAATCAATAGCTCCAAATTGTAATATAGCCAACAAAGATTCTTTAGGCTAGTTGGATACACTTTGTAAATATATTTCTGGAAATTTTGAGCAAACAAAGGTAGAAACTGTAAAGGAAAGTGTAGAAAAAGAGAAACAGAAATTCTTTGAGGAAGGAATAAAGAAGTGTATCAGGGAATTTGACACACTTCTACCAGAACTGTGCAATTTATTGAAAGAGTACAAAAATTTGTACAAAGACACCTGTAAGATAAACTTTTTGACTATAGATGTAGACAAAAAGATGAGCAAGGTATAGGAAGAGATAAATAAACTTGCTGATAATTTTGTTAACTCACCCGATACATTATCAGTTTTTGAGGAAAAGATCACAAATTTTGAGGAAGAATTGCTCAAATTAGAAAGAGAGAAAGAGAAAATAATAAACAAGGCAAAATTCTTGAGATCTAAACTAAGTCCAAGATTGGACTATTTAGCATCTCTGTGGAAGGAAATCTCAGAGGCACTAACACAGGGTAGCAAAACACCGACAGAGCACTTGCAGCATCTCACCAGTACAGTATATAGAACTGAGATAGCAATAAAGGAGAGCAAGAAGTTTATGGATGGCATAAACTTAATTTTGGGAGATATTCTTCAGATAATAACCACCCAACTACAAGGTTGAGGTTATGAATTGGTACAACTACAAAATCTACTAACCTTTGTCATTGATGCCAAAGGGGGAGTAGTAGGATGAGAAAATTCAAAGCACAGGGATCACATGCTCAGGGGGAGCTCTCACATTTTTGGTAACATTTTTGGTCTACACATTTTTGGATATCTTTTTGAAATTTCTCATGAGTGTTGCCATCAATGCCAAAGGGGGAGATTGTTGCCATATGGACACTCCAATGAGACATTGTGTGTGATTGAAGGTTTTGTCATTGATGGCAACCTTGCAATCCTATGGCACTGGCAAGACATTATACTGGCAAAGCATTACTCGGGCAACCTTGCAATCCTATGGCATCGGCAAGACATTATACTAACAAAGCATTACTCAAACAAGACAGTGCACCGGCATCAGCAAGATCAATCTACATCGGCACCGGCACAGAAGATGTACACCGACAAAGAAAAGAACATATATACTGGCACTGAGGCCGACAGGATTTTTGATATGTAATATTTTGTTTATTATTGTAAGCCGACTTGGCAAATTGTAAAATGACTCTTGTGTATAAAAGAGATCATTGTAGGCATTTGTAGGATATGGATAGGAAGCATAATAAATTATAAGGCAGATCTAATGTGCGAATTGTAGATCAAGGGTATATGTAAAGAACAGAGCAAGAACCGGTACTGAATCTGGCATTGAAGATGCTATTGTAAAGTAGTACAGAATATTGGATTTGTGTAAATCCTCATTGTAAGTTAGTGTGACTTCTTATTGAGCAGTGAGCTCTAGGCAGTTGGCCTTCCTGCATGTGCAGGCCCATATTGTAAGTAATATTCTCTTATTGGCCAGTAAGTGAATATTGTGGGTCACAAATCCCACTAAGGTTTTTCCCATACCGGGTTTCCTCGTTAAACATCTTGTGTTATGGTGTTCTTTTCATGTGGATGTTTTTTATTATGTTATTTACATTAATTCTTGCATACCGGTATACTGTTACTTTATGTTCTGCATATTCAGTTTTAAGAAAATTTCATTACCGGTCAGATACTGATTCACCCCCCCCCCCCCCTCTCAGTATCTGTGGGAACCCTAACAGTGGAAGAAATGGGCATGGATTGTGTAGCATTGAATGAGTGGATGGGATACCAAGGGCTTTTCCAGATGATGGTTTTGTAGCAGAAGACTACGTTTGCAAGGCTTGTATGATTGGGAAACAAGATTTGAAATGTCGAAGACAGTGGAATCATTAATTGGTCTTTATTTTCTCATTTTATAGAGATGGGCTTTGGCCATACGTAGATATTATCAAATGTTGCAGTCATGCATGCAACGAGAGAGGATAGTGGAGCAAAGCAGCAATTGGAACAAAATTAAGAGTTGCCTTCAGGATGCCAAAGTATGCAAAAACCTCACCAATGATTCAGTCAACCAAGTTGCAGAGCAGTTCTACAAAAAGAGTTTATCCCCAATTCAAGTAATACGCCTAAAATCTCATTTTTTATAATAAACATTGTAACTATGGAGAATTTGATTCTGGCCTCTATTAGAGTTGTGATATGTTTTTGTACTAATAACATGGGAAATTTGAACTGAATATTGTAGTCTGGTTGTTGCAAGCCTCCAACGTCATGCAACTTTGTCTATGTGAACTCCACTTATTGGACTTACCATCGACCCACCATAAATGTCTTCCACTGGCACACAAACCACTATTGTAAACGACTAGTTAGTTTCCCATATATACAGATCGAACATTAATGGTGGGTCTCTATATAAGTTCTTCTTGTCTAAAAAGTCTATACTAGATCAAAACTTCTTTAATAATTGTTATAGTTTAAACTAAAGTAATTATTTTAAACACAGATTCAGAAACACTATGGATCTCTTAAATGAACCCTTACATGGGCTTGGGCTCTACCTATATGTAAATATTTTAGAGTTCTTTATTTTATTCCAAGGGAGAAGGTCCGCATTGAAAAGAAAAGAAGGGTTATTTGAGCGAGTTGAAAATGGAGGGCAGTCCCAAACTGAAAGTAGGAAGCAGTGCAAAGCAAGTGGAATGTCATGATGAGCTGATCATTGAAATACTTTTGAGCATTCCAACCAGAGATGTGTTGAAGATGTCCACAGTGCATAAGAGATGGCACACACTCATTTTTGACCCATCATTTGCACATACCCATTACAAGAATTCTCACCTAGAATCGATATTTTATGTCATTCATAGACCAACTAAACAATGGTTGACAGAAACCTATCAATTCCACTCTTATAATTTCGAAACGGGTAATCTTTCTATTGTTACTTTTTCTTGGGAGGGCCTAGACATTAAATTTCTAAATGAGAATTTTGAGTTGTTTACCACATCGAATTTAAGTGGTATAACATCCTTTAGGCTTAAAATTTTTGTAGCCCCTATTCTAGAGTGGCTTTCATTATTTTTTACTATTGTGAAATACAAGATTGTTTTGAATATTATCGTGTTATAATCACCTTTGGAGATTTTCTTGTTTTATATTCTTGCTATGCATTATGCTTAGGTTGTGTTTCACAATTGATGTCAAGTTTTATAATCCAAGAGGTTCTATTATTATTGTTCTTTATGATCGGGTTGAGTTGGATCATTATGCTTGATTGTGATCAAATTCATGATCTATTATTAGAAAGTAGAGAATAAGAGAAGAGAAGAAAATTACGATAAGAACTAGATGACTCACTTCTATAAAAGAAATGCACAAAGATAAGATGATTTATAGGAATATATTAGAAGGGTAAGATGGAATCATGTATGTTAGATTAGACATAAGAGCATGAAGATGACTAGGAGATACTACTAAAAATATAATACATGCTAAATTAAAGTCTAGGAAGAATGAGAAATAGTCATGAGAGATACAAAGTTCTCACAAATTTCAAGATTAAATCTATCATGATTCTAATTATGAACACCTAGATGCAAGATAGATGTAATTAAATTTAAAATATCTACACAAATAAAATAATAACAAAGGCTTCATAGTTTTATTTTATTTTAATGTTAACTCATTTGATGTTATCTCAAATGAATGGTTGGAGACCATAACATTCCTCTTTAGGTAATAGAAGCATGTGCACCCCAACAAAAGTGTATTCCTCATTTCATGTTTTTGTAGGTTTGTGATAAAATTACATCATAAACACAAAGTCATTGGTTAAATTACATATTTTATCTTTTAAACATGCACAAGCTTAGGTCATGGTTGATAAGATGTGTTTTTTTTTTTCACATTTGATGTTATACAAAATGGATGATTTATATAATAGAATGTTCCTCAAGTTAGGTAATAGAGGCATTTACACATGAGATTGTTAGGTAATTATCCTTGCATGTTTATCACATGTTAGTAAACATAATATTGTTCGGTATAATCCACGGCAAAATCATGAAGTATACATTGTTTAAATTAGGGAAAATAAAATGCAATAAAGTTCTAGATTTAGGGTTGAAGGAGTCATTTTAATCTATCTTAAATATTTTTTATTCGTGGTAGTGGAATGGAGTGGGTATATATAGGATTCATGTATTTCACCCTTTATCCACATCTCTCTCCCCCTTCCCTACTAATTCTTATTCTATTTACCATCAACATCACCATCTTTCCATCACACCCTCTCTATCCCTCTCTAGGTTTCTCCCACTTTCTCTCTCCACCTCTTTACATATCCATCCATATCTCATTGCCAACCTCTCTATATCCCCCTCCATCTGTCTCAACCCTCTCTCCCTCCCCCTATCTAGGTCTCTCATGTCTCTCTCCCCCTCTAGGTATCTTATATCTCTATATAACCCATCTCTAGTTCACTCCCTCTATCTCTATGGGGAGATAGAGATGGAGGGAGAGAAATAGGAAGGCGAGAGATAGGTGACAAAGAATAAAGAGAGAGGTGATAGAGAAGAAAGAGAGAGGAAGATGGAGAGCTAGAGAGAAGTATCAATATGACCGTGCTACCCTCAACCCTATCTACCCTAAACAATGTCCCATCAATCCTGTATACCTATATGGGAGAGAGAGGGGAGACATACTTACAAGGACATAGATAGAGGTGCCTAATGAGACATATATGGAGTGGTATAGAGGTGGAGAGAGGAGGGAGAAACCTAGAAATGCAAGAGAGTGAGGGAGAGGCTAGGAGGAAGAGGTGATGACCTAGACAATGGAGAGAGAGAGAGAGAGAGAGAGAGAGAGTAGGGGAGGAAGATATATATGAGGGTAAGGAAGGGGGAGATAGAGAGGGAGGGAGAGACCATGGTTCATGGATAGAGAGGTGTGAGAGAAGAGAGAGAGAGAGAGAGAGAGAGAGAGAGAGAGAGAGAGAGAGAGAGAGAGAGAGAGAGAGAGAGAGAGAGATGGAGAGATAGAGGGAGGAATCAATACGACCACTATCCTCAACCCTATGTTACCTAAACTATGTACCATCAATCTTGTACCTTCTATTGTAAATCTTATATCCTACAACCTATTATCTAAATACTATATCAAGGAGGGAGAGGTGATTACCTGGAGAGGGGAGGGAGAGAGAAGAAGAGAGAGGGAAGAATAAAGAGAAAGAGGTATCTAAGAAGAGAGGGAGAGGTGGGTAGGGAGTGACTAAGAGACCTAGAGAAGGAAGAGGTAGATAGGCGAGGGAGAGAGAAGAAAATAAGAGAGAAAAATAGGTATGGAGAGAGATGTTGGGAGGGATAGGTAGTGATCAAGAGAACAAAGAGAGAACTTGGAGAGAAAAAATAGGAGGAGAAGAGAGATGGAGGGGGGAAGGAAGGATATACATGGAGATAAGGAGGGAAGGTGAGAGAGAGAGGGAGAGAGTATAGGAGAGACCTAGAGAGGGGAGAGAGAGAAGAAATATAGAGAATAAAGGGAGAGTAAACCATTAATCAAGCATCGATAACCACCAGATGAGTGTTAATTGCCAGTAGAAACATGATGTTCGTTGCATACACACCCCATATTTCCAAAAAGAACGATGAATCCCAAGTTATTTCTACTCAAATTTATTGTAAAATGTTATCTTATATTTAAATGTTCTAGTTTTCCTTGGTTCTTGATGAGTCAATTAGATTGTGAGATCTAAATCTTATAATTATTTTGATATAAGGCATTAGTTTTGTGGTAAAAAAGTTTGACTTGGGTCCTCATTATCCTCCTCTTGTTTGTGTTTTCTTTCTTAGCTAATCCCTAAGTTACTATCATTAGAATTCTTGATTTGAGTGTTTAATTAGACTTTTGTATGATATGTTACTATCATTCTATAGTGTTGTAAATTGTAATCCTTTACAAGATTCACACTCTACTTGGGCCCATACTTTAGTATGCCTTCTCTTGGATCATTTTAAGCCTATTTGGGCCCTATCCTATCCTACTATTGTCATATACTAATTTTGAGACTAGATCCTATATGACCACTACGAAGAGGAAGATGGAGAGATAGAGGGAGGAATCAATACGACCACTACCCTCAACCCTATGTTCCCTAAACTATGTACCATCAATCTTGTACCTTATAATGACAACCACAATTGTAAAAAAGATATAGACCAAATATGCTTAAAATGATCCAAGAGAAGGCATACTAAAGTAGGGACCCAAATAGAGTGTGAATCTTGTAAATGATTGCATTTTACAACAGTATAGAATGATAGTAACATAACATAAAAAAAGTCTAATTAAACACTCAAATCAAGAATTCTAATGATAGTAACTTAGGGATTAGCTAAGAAAGAAAACACAAACAAGAGGAGGATAATGAGGACCCAAGTCAAACTTTGTTACCACAAAACTAATGCCTTATATTAAAATAATTATAAAATTTATATCTCACAATCTAATTGACTCATCAAGAACCAAGGAAAACTAGAACATTTAAATATAAGATAACATTTATCAATAAATTTGAGTAGAAATAACTTGGGATTCATCATTCTTTTTGGAAATATGGGCTATGTATGCAAGGAATGCCATGTTTCCAGATAGCTTTTTAAGTTATTAGTGAGGAAAATGAATAACATAATCCCACATTATTAGGATGGTATATTATCTTTCCATTTAGGTTTAGATGTTTGTTTTGAGTAGTATATGGTGAGCTTGAAAAAAGAATAGAATAACCCCTTAGGAGAGGGAGAGAGGGAGAGGGAAGATAGCGGATGGGGGAGGGAGAGAGGGAAAGAGGGAAAAAAAGGGAGAGAGAGAGAGAGAGAGAGAGAGAGAGAGAGAGAGAGAGAGAGAGAGAGAGAGAGAGGAAATAATGGGAGAGAGAGACCTAAGAGAGAGGGAGAGAGGAGTGAGAGTGAGAGAGAGTGAGAAAGAGAGGTAATGAGAAAGGGAGAGAGGGAGGGGGAGAGAGAGGGAGAGAATAAGAGAGAGGTACACTTGAGAGAAGAGGAGAGTGAGATAGAGAGAGGATGAGATGGAGAGACTTTAGAGATAAGAATGGGAGAGAGAGAGAGAGAGAGAGAGAGACTTAAGTGAAAAAGAGAAAGGGGGGGGAGGTAGGGAGAGAGTGGGAAAGAGATACACTTGACAGAGGAGGAGAGTGAGATAGAGAGATAGAGGCAAAGAGGGAGAGAGACTTAAGAGAGAAAGAATGGGAGAGAGAGGGAAAGAGAAAGAGAGAGAGAAGATCCATGGAACATTGTTTATGCACATAGCATATTGATGGAAGATTCGACTAATATAGTGTGTTAGTCGCTTTCGCTGATTCACGGACTGCGTGGCCGCCATTTCCTTTTGCCCTGCGAAACAACAAATTTGATTAACATAGAGTGTTAGTCGCTTTCGCTGATTCACGTGCTGTGTGGCCGCCATTTCCTTTTGGACCGCGAAACAACAAATTCGACTAACATGGTGTGTTAGTCACTTTCGCTGATTCACGGACTGTGTGGCCGCTATTCCCTTTTGCCTCGTGAAACGATGAATTTGACTAACATGGCGTGTTAGTCGCTTTCGCTAATTTGCAGATTGCATGGCCACCATTTCCTTTTGCCCCGGGAAACAGCGAATTCGACTAACATAGTGTGTTAGGTGATTTCACTGATTCACGGACTGCATGGCCGCCATTTCCTTTTGGACCACGAAATAGAAAATTCGACTAACATAGTGTGTTAGCCACTTTCGTTGATTCGCAGACTATCCGACCGCCATTTCCTTTTGCCCCACGAAACAATGAATTAGACTAATATAGCGTGTTAGTAGCTTTCGCTGATTCTGGGACTAACATGCTATGTTAGTCAATCCGTACTATCGTTTTTGAGCCAGATAACATCTGTAACTTTCTTTTTGATTGGCATAACTTTCACCGATTGCTTCATCGGGCGTTGGCATAGCATATTTTCCTTACTTCCGATAGTTATAGTCTCCCCGATAGATCCGCTCTCTGTGGCATTCTTCCCATCGGGCATTGGCACAACTCTAAAAATGTTTCTTCAGTAGCGTAAGCTATCCCGGTGACTCTTCTTGCACCTTACTCTCCTTATCGGGATGTTTCGGTCTTATAGGCATAGGCTTCCCCGATGTAGTCACTTTGTTTATGCCACGCAACCCGCGAAAGCGACTAACACGCTATGTTAGTCGAATTCGCTATTTCGCGGGGCAAAAGGAAATGGAGGCCATGCAGTCCGCGAATCAGTGAAAGCGACTAACACACCATGTTAGTCGAATTCGTAGGTTTCGTGGGGAAAAAGGAAATGGCGGCCACACAGCCCACGAATCAACGAAAGCTACTAACACACTATGTTAGTCGAATTCGTTGTTTCATGGGGCAAAAGGAAATGGTGGCCACACTATCCGCGAATCAGCAAAAGCGACTAACATTCTATGTTAGTCGAATTCGCTATTTCGCGGGGCGAAAGGAAATGGTGGCCTCTATCTCTCTATCTCACTCTCCTCCTCTGTCAAGTGTATCTCTTTCCCACTCTCTCCCTACCTCCCCCCTCCCTTTCTCTTTTTCACTTAAGTCTCTCTCTCTCTCCCTCTCTCTCTCCCATTCTTTATCTCTGAAGTCTCTCCCTCTCATCCTCTCTATCTCACTCTCCCCTTCTCTCAGGTGTATATCTCCCTTATTTTCTCCCTCTCTCCTCCCCCTCCCTCTCTCCCTTTCTCAATACCTCTCTTTCTCACTCTCTCCCTCTCTCCTTCTCTTCACACCAATTGTGATCAAAGATAACAAATGATTTTGTGTGTGTGTGTGTGATAGATTCCATCAGTTTTGATGTTAAACCACTTGTGCATATTTAGGATTAAGATTATATATGCTATATACACAAAATGTGACTATACATAGATAATTAAAGCATGAAGTAAACCAATACAGATCACATGGACACACAATTTAGTCACAACAAAAGAAAATTAATATAATGAAAGCATACAAAATATTTTTGTCCACCGTGCCTTATCAATGCACCAAGCTACTTCCAAAAGTTGGGGTTTTTTGTGGATTTCTCTTCATAGTATAATCCTAACGAGTGATAGACTCAAAAATATTGGCATCTCGGGCCCCAATCACTGTGTTATGTGTTGTGCAGATGAAGAATCAATAAATCATCTTCTATTCAATTGTCTTGTGGCAGAATATTGTTGGAACTAGTTCATTGAAAGAATAAATTGGGCTACGGTAAAAAATGAAAGACTTTTTGACTTCATTCTCTCTTGGCCAACTGGACAGAAGTCAAAGTGGAGTGATCTATGGATGATTGGACCATCCATAATAGTATGGCACATCTGGAAGGAAAGGAACAAAAGAATTTTCAAAGAAGCATCACTATCAAATCTCATGCTTGTGGACAAAATAAAAATGGCAATAGAGGAAGTATTAAAGGAAAAGAAACTAAAAGGTAGTCCTAAAATATACAATTTCAATCTAAGCCTAAACAAAATCTTACTATAATTTCAATCTAAGCCTAAAATTAACTCTAATCCTAGAATTAAATCCTACCTATAATTTGAACTATAATCTAACCATAATTGAACCCTAACCATAAACTAAGCCCTAACCCTAATTGAACCATAATTCTAATCATATTCTAGCCCAACCCCTAACCCTCAATTACCTATAATCCTAATTTAACCTTAACCCTAATGTAATTGAATCATAACCCTAATTCTAATGTTGATTGAAGTCTAATACTAACCCTGACTATAGTTAAATACTTACCATAATCAAATGCTAACCTTGATAGTATCCCTAATCTAAATTAAATTGAATCCTAACCCTAATTGAACCTTTGGGTTAACATAACCATAACCCTAATTAAATCTTAACTCTAACCTTAAAATCAACCTTTATTGAAGGAGCCTAATCCAAACATCATGCTTCATACTTAAACTCTAACTACATTTGAATCCTAGCACTTACTCGAAGGGTAATAAAGCCCTAATTAATTGAACCCTAACCATAAATGAAAAATTATGTGTATAACCTTATTGAATACTAATCCTAATCTTAACATTGATTCTAACTGATCACCCACCCTAACCCCGCACATTAACCTAGAATAGTAACCTTAATCATAACCTAACCTTAACACTAGCCTCAATACTTATCTCTGGCCCTACTATAACCCTAATTGAACCCTAACCATAACTCAACCCTAAACTTATCCCTAATCTTAACCCTAACACTAATCATGATGTAAACCTAGCCCTAAACACAATCATAACAATAGCAATATCCCTAATCCTAATCCTAACCCTAACCTAATAGTAACCTTGAACCCTAGCCATAGAAACAATCCTTTGTCCTAACCCTAAATATTAACCCTAACCCTAGCAATAATCCTTTGTCCAAAAACAAAAGCCTAACCCTAACCATAGCCCTAACCATAACCCAAAACCTATCCCTATCCCTAACCCTAAACCTATATCTTAACTCTAAACTAATATCTTAGCCCGAAACCCTAACCCTAACCCTAACAATAAAGTAAACCTAAGCCAACCATATACCTAAGCATAATCCTTAGCCTCAACCCTAGATGTAACCCTAACCGTAACTACTATATTAAATCCCATCCTTAACCATAACCAAAATGCTAAATGTAACCCTAACCCCAACCATGATGTAAATGGTAACTGTAACCCTAACTACTATGTAAACTATAAGCCTAAAATTAAATCTAACCCATACCCTAAACCATAATTCTAACCCTAAACATGAGTGTAACCCAAACACCAAACAAAAGCCTAATCCTAACCATGATGTAAACCCTAACCATAATCCTAATCCTTGACCCTAAACATAATCCATAAACCATAACCATAACCATAACCATAACCATAACCATAACCATAACCCTAAACCCTAACCCTCATCATAATCCTAACAATAACCCAAACCAACCAAAACCTAACTTTAACTCTCAAATTATTGCTAAATATGACATAAACCCTAACCCTAATCAAAACCATATTTCTAACTATGATCCTACCATGATCCTAACCTTGACCCCAACCCTAACCATGATGTAAATCCTGACCCTACCCATTATTTAAATCCTAACCATAACTCATCCCTAACCCTAACCTTAATCCTAACCATAATCATAACCCTAACCCTTAACCCTATCCCCATCCCTAAACCTTATTATAATCCTAACCCTAAACTTCATCTTACTATAATTGAAACCTAACTATAACCTAACCTTAAATTCTACTCTAATCCTAGAATTAAACCCTATTAAACTATATTCCTAAACTTAACCCTAACCATAATTGAAATGTAATTTTAACTAAACTCTAATCCTGGACTAATATTAATCCTAATCTAGCCAAAACCCTAACTATAAACTTAACCCCAACCATAACCCTAACCATAATCCTAAACCTAAAGAAAAAGCGAGCCTTGATGCTAACCCTACCCATTATCTTAACCCTAACCCTAGCCCTAATAATGATGTAAACCTTAACCCTAGCCATAATACTAACCTTAACCCTAACACTAAACCCTAACTCTACATTAAATACTCATAAATCAAGTCGTAATCCTAACCCAACCCCAATTATAATCATAACCCTAACCCTAACTATAATTATGGTTACCCTAACCCTAAATTTGATATAAACTCTAAACATAATTGAAACACTAACAATAAACCCTAACCCTAACCATAAACTTAACCCTAACATGGAAACCTAACCATAACCATAACCATAACCATAACGCTAATTGGAATCCTTAACTCTAACTCTAACCATAATCTGAAAGCTAAACAAAACCTTAACCTTCATCCCAAGCCTAACCATAATATAAACACTAACCATTATCATCACCTTGACCTTGAAACCTAACCTTCATCACAACCCTAACCCTAACCCTAACCCTAACAATGATGTAAACCATATCCTTGACCATAATAGTAACCTTAACCCTAACCCTAACCATAAACTTAACCCTAACACTAAGCCTAACCCTAATCCTAACAATAATCCTAAATCCTAACCCTAAACACAATTCTAAACCTACACCAAACCCTCACCTCGATGTGAACCCTAACCACAACCCTAACAATTATGTAATCCTTAACTCTAACCACAACACTAACCTTAACCCTAACCCTATCTGTAACCATAATAGTGAGCATTAAATAATGTTTTAATCTATCATTAAATAAAAGTCTAATAAATATCTTACAATTTTGTATATGCTTTAATCTTGTAACACATAAATATTTATTAAAAATAGTCTAAATGGATATATACAATTTCATATATCTCCACATAATAATATAATCATATAATAATATTATAATACTATAATATAATTCAATTCAAGAAAAAAGATACTATATAATTATATATTGCATTTATTTTATGTTTTTCATGTTGCATCGCCCAACTGCTACTAGCTTATATACCTTAAATTTTAATTTAATCTATATAAATTACGCCGATAGATATCTTTCTCGAGGCACCTATTTTTTTATCAATTTTACTCCCTAAAGTCAATTAGGTGCCTCAAGAAGGATATCTCTCAGCGTACTTTATATAGATTAAATTAAAATTTAAGATATATAAGCTAGTTAATTATTAGGCATGCACAAATGATACTCTTTTAGGCATTCTGTCAAACATTTCAGATGCACTATCTATGCTTCTAGATTTTGCGTATTCTGCATCAGGGGACTCTGTCGAACAATTTTACTCATTTTGCATACATGTTCATATGAGAAATCACAACTACAACATCTAATAAATTCTTGTGATGGATGCCGAGACCCTGTTCTAAAGCTTTGATTTAGGCACAAGCTAGGAGGACGCTAGAAAAGGTTCCGGATTCTCTTTGGCTAAACGTTACTAAATTATTTTCAACAAACATATTTTGTGTATATCCTGCGACGATAGCATTCCATGTGATCACATTTCTTTGATTCATCGAGTAAAACAGTTCAGATGCCTTGTCTATGCTATGCTTGCCCTTCCAGTATGCTTCGATGGATGTCCATATCTACCATTTTGGGACAGGGCGGAAGTGTGCTGGCAGATGGGGAGTGATCAGTTCGAGCGGGAATTTGTTTGAATTGCAACGTTAACGACATCACTGTTTGGACGAGAACGATGACATCTGCGAACAGGAGCGATGAGCCAAAAGGTTGACGGATTTCAGTGGGACCCACACCAGCCACCAGTACTGTCCTTTCCCGCCTTTCGGGTCCTAACCAAGCCCCTAACCGGTGCGGTCTGCGGTCAACACTTTCCGACGTCCGTCATCTCCACGCTATCCTAGCAAATGGGCATGGGAGGGATGTATGCACATAGGGCTCCAGATGCATGTCGTTCGTACGACAGTGCCGTTTTGGAGCAAGAATAGACGCATCCTTGTCGTGCTACAGGAGTAAATGTAAAAGCATGTACGAGTTTAGTGAGCTATTGTAGTTGGAAAAGCTCTGGTAGGCATGTATGCAAAATGCAGAAGCAAAGACGAGGCACTGAACTGCTTGACCATGGAATACTACGGTTCCAGGATATCCAGAAAATGGGTTTGTTGAAAAGGCTTGAGAAACTTTCACGCAAATGCGTTCTGCAGGCGTTAAGCTAGGCTCCTCAACCCTTGCCACCGTCTTCCCTGCCTGTGCTGAAATAGGAGCTTTGGAACAAGCGTCAGATGTTGTAGCTACAACTGTCCTGGTAAACATGGTTGCAAAATGTGGAAGCATAGGCAATGCAAGCGAACCGTTTGACAATCTCTCATGGAATCCCATGATTATAGGATATGAACAAAATGGATTTTACAATGAAACTTCCAAAGTATATGGACATTCATAGCTGTAAAGCTAGCATTCTGCCTGCCTATGCCAAAATGGGAGCTTTGGAACACTAAATTAATAGGGTTAAAAAATGTGATTCTTTTCTCATTATCAAAATTTTATTATTTTAACTCGTAAGTTATGTTTTTGAAAGTAAAATTATCCTTCATGTATTAACACAAACAACATATCGTCTTCATCATATTGTGAAATATGTAGTTCAATACTACTTTCAATACTACCTATATATAAATCATATACAAATCATAAAAAAAATAACTCTCTTCATTAATATGTATGACCTAAGTAAATTAGCACAAATTTACTAGATAAAATATAGAGCTCTTTTCACCCTTATTATCCTTGTCCACTACATCATTATTGATTATTTATTTAACACATAATCTTGTAGAGTAAATTGTTCTTTAGAGATCAACTCTACTTGCATGATGGATTCAAAGTACTCATCCATTATATTTTTTTCTTATTTATCTCTTTATTCTTTAACGTGTACTCTCTCCTATTTAAAATTATTATAATATTAATATAAAAAATAAAAATCAATATGATAAAAATTAATCTAATATTAGCTTAAAATAAAATTATATAATGAATTTTATTATAAATTAATATAACACTATTGATATAACATAATTTGTTAAAGAAAATAAATATAATATAATATCTATTAAATAGTTTAATACTACTAATGTATTATAATATATTAAATAATATAATTATAATATAATATTATAATTATAGTTTTATTTAGGGATCAATTAAAGATAAGGCTAAGGTGAAGATTAGTTTATACTTAGGGTTAGCATTTGTTTGATAAATATTATGATTAATGTATTGTTCACAGTTCTAAATATAAAAAATATTAAATACCGATTTTAATTGATTTTTTTCTCAAATTAATAAAAAAACATTTACTTTTAGTCTAACAATTCACCCTAACTCCGCAACCAACACTAATTCTAAGTCTAACCATAAACATAACCTTTAAAGACATGGATTGGGAGAGAGACACATGATCCCTTATTCACACATGGTACAATGGAACAAATCTATGAATTTTGAAAAATTTTAAATTTTTGTGAAGCTATAAAAAATGGTAAATAAATTTGGATCCATGTAAAATCATTTTGTGAATACTATTTTTTTTTCTTTAAAGCTTTGGTGGTTTTTCTTTTTCTTTTGTTTTGATTGATTCAAAAGATAAGTATTCACTAGATATATAGCAATTCATATCTTATATCGTACACATATTTTATATTATTCATAATTCTACATAAATTTACGCTTAATCATATTTAGAAATCCAAGACTTTTAACATATATTACTATCAGCCTAACCATTGCACCTTCATTTGATGCAAGCGCTAATTTAATATCGTTGGAAATTTTGTTCTGTGCACTTTCCAATCATACGAGTTGTCTTTCCATATTCTGCTCCAAGGACATTTTCTTCAGTTTTTTGCTTTTCAGCACTCTAGTGAATATATTGGATGTGTCAAGTCCTAGGATCTCTTTCTTTGAGTAGCGTGTCTCATCTTTGACTTTTATTTCTGTATTTCTAGCCTTATGTCTCTTCTGATCTTTGTATACATCATTTTGTAAGCATTTCTTTTTTTGCAAATGCACTGAGATAAAGTGCCACTATGCATTGTATACTTGGGATCTTGCACATCTTTTTCCTTATTGTACATGCACTACAATATTAAGTGCCATGGGGGGGGGTTGATGTTTGCCTTTGTTTGCCATCTTTCTTTGTCACGTGAGTGTTCCTTCCATGACATTAGCCTCATGATGTGTGTCAAGTGAGTGTTCCTTCCACGACACTATGTACTTTTATCTACACCTTCGATGTTCCTTGTTCTTCATCATGAGCTATTATTGTTGGTTGTTCTTTTCAGTGTACTTGTCCCTCTCCCTTGTCAGCATTATAGGCTAGACCAAACCATATATGTTCACTGAAATGTGCAGCCTTACCCTAACACTTCCTCTAGTCTTCACAGTTGCTATTTGGGTACTTCTCAAGACAAACATTAGATACACTTTAATTAGGCATTTGATACAAATAATACACCATAATTTTTCTTACTCGGTTGAAGCCTTTTACTCTAATCCTCACAACTATGAGGAGGACCAGCTTTAGCTTTGCCTTTGCCTTTGTCCTTGTCAAGACAATTTGTTTCCACTTGTACAACATTTGATGGACAAAGGCAAAGGCAAAGTTGTGTTAGTTATAAACAAGCAATGAAATTAATACAAAACAACAGAAAGCTAATAACATAAACACAAAACACAAGTTTGACGTGGTTCACCACTAAGTGGCTACGTCCACCAGAAACACAGGGAGTCCTTCTATTAATCAATAACGTAATTAGAACACTCTATCTCTACAATACATGATTGTACACGTCTATATATACATTCACATCAAGGTTTGGAATGAAGAGTCTGTTAGGTCCCGGAGACAACTGAGGGGGGGGGTGAATCAGTTGTCAAATAAATTCAAACCAAAAACAACTTAACCAACTTAATGCTTAATACCGGTAAACCAGTTCAATATGTCGGTAGACAGTTTTAATAGTTAATTGCTATACCAATAAGGATTAGTGCATGAAGCATAAACACAAAGTCATCCACAACACATAACAATAATATTTGTACGTGGAAACCCTGTAAGGGGAAAAACCATAGTGGGAAACCTTACCCGCAATCAGATGATACTACTGCAGACAGTAAGTGTACATAAATGGGGTCTGCACATGCAGAAAGGCCAAGTGCTTAGAGCTCACTGCTCAATCACAAAATGGGAGTCACACTAACTACAGTTGGATGGTTAAATCCAATAAGAATGTACTACACAAAATAGCATCTTCATACGTTGGATTCAGTACCAGTGTACTTTTGATTGTCTTCACAAAAACCCTCCTTCAATCTTCAAATGATGTCTCTGTGTATAGCTCTGCTTATTCTCTCATATACCTTCACACAATCCTTTTCCGCATTCCACATCTGATCTTACAAATAAGATCTTACATTTATACCATAACCTAAGACCAATTTTAGTAGGTCAGCTCTACAAGATATTACAACAAAAAACATTTTACAAACAATAAAACATCCAATGCAATAACCGATTGAACATGTTGGCTTAATGCATTTACAATAATAATTAATCATCTTCATAGCATACCATGCTGATCAGGAAAAGATAAACCTGTCAGTGTAACCCTGGACCTATTTGCCGATAACAACAAATATGCAAATGAGAATTTACCAATAAACAAAACTCCAGGACAAGATGTCCAAATGATGTCTTCGACATTACCAAGTGTTTTCCATATCATTCCAAGTGTTGGTGATCATTATATCTTGCCGGTGTACCAAATACCGGTGACTGTGCATGAGTCACTTGCTTGTCGGTGAATGTTGTTGATTCTCCAAAGTGCCAGAGTTTCAGTAGGTGTTGACATCAATGACAAAACCATACCAAAATACCAACAATCTCCCCCTTTAGCATTGATGGCAACACAAGATGGAAAAACCATCAAAGTGCCAAAATAGAAATGCCATATACCAAAAACCAACAATCTCCAAAAAGAGATCATAACCAGAAATCAAAATACAAATACAGAGAGTAATAATCTCTCCCAAACAACAATCTCTCCCCCTGGGAGAAACATGTGTTTTCCTTGTGTTTTTCAAAGTTTTTCCATACAAATCTCTCCCCCTTTGACATCAAATGCCAAAGTTACAACAAAACATCTTACCAAGCCAAGTTTATATACAAAATACCAATCAATTCAATATACCAACTACTCCCCCTAAGAAGTAGCTTCCCATCAAAGACCAGAATAAAATATTTCTCTGTTAATTCTGTCGGTTGATGTCAATCATCAACTTTCTAAGTCTCTACCGGTGGGGGTATGACTCCAAGTTGATCTCTAAGATATTCAAAAGTTTCCTTAGGCAAAGGTTTAGTGAAAATATCTGCAATCTTCTCTTTAGTATTCACATAAACCAGTTTTATCTCCTTTGCTTCAACATTTTCCCTTAGAAAATTTAGTTTGATAGAAACATGTTTGGTTTTAGAATGCAATACTGGATTCTTAGATATATCAATTGTTGTAGTGTTATCACAATAGATAGTAATAGGTTCCTTGCATTTTACCTTTATGTCTTTCAACATTTTTTTGAGCCATAGTACCTGTGTACAATTAGTTGCTGCTGCAACATATTCTGATTCCACTGTTGATAAAGATGTACAACTTTGCTTCTTACTCAACCAAGAAACTAATTTGTTTCCAAGAAATAATGCTCCGTCAGTGGTGCTCTTTCTATCATCCACATCTCCTACCCAATTTGCATCTGTGTATGCACATAATTCAAAGTTTTCATCTCTAGGATACCATAATCCAAGATTTATATTGCCTTGTAAGTACTAGAAAATCCTTTTTACTGTTGATTCATTATTTTCTCTAGGATTATTTTGTTGAAACAATACATACTGCATTCATAATATCAGGTCTGGTTTGTGTCAAATACAGTAAACCCCCTATCATAGATTTGTATCTAGTTGGATTAGCAGGTGTAGATTCATCCCTTAGTGATAATTTGTCATTTGTTGTCATAGGTGTGCTTACCGGTTTAGAGTTCTCCATCCCAAATTTCTTTAGTAACTCTTTTAAGTATTTGGATTGACTCAAGAATATACCTTTATCAGTCTGTGAAATCTGCAATCCTAAAAAGAATTTTATTTCTCCAATCATAGATATTTCAAATTCTTGCTGCATTTTAATAGAAAATTCTTTACATAATCCATCTTCTCCTCCAAAGATTATATCATCAACAAATAATTCTATAATAAAGATGTCATCATTAGTTATTTTGTAATATAAATTGTTGTCTGCATTTCCTTTAGTAAAACCAATCTTTAAAAGATACTTATCCAGTCTTGCGTACCAAGCTCTTGGAGCTTGTTTCAATCCATACAAAGCTTTTCTTAGCCTACAAACCATATCATTGTCATCTGTCAAAGAAAATCTATTAGGTTGTTTAATGTATACTTCTTCTTCAAGATCTCCATTTAAAAATGCACATTTAATATCCATTTGATAAACTTTGTAGTTCTTGTGTGCTACAAAAGCCAAAAATAATCCGACTGCCTCAATTCTAGCTACTGGTGCAAACATTTCATTGTAATCAACTCCTTCCTTCTGAGAATATCCCTTACACACTAGTATTGATTTATTTCTAACAACCTTACCATCTTCATTAAGTTTGTTTCTAAAAACCCATTTGGTTCCAATTACATTTTTATCTTTAGGTCGGGGAACTAATGTCCAAGTGTTGTTTTTCTCAATTTGTTCTAATTCTTCTTCCATAGCTTTAATCCAAAATTTATCTTCACATGCCTCATTAACAGATGATGGTTCAAACTGAGAAATAAGACATACCTCTTCATTTGCCAATCTTCCTCTTGTCATAACTCCTTTAAACTTGTTTCCAATTATCTGATCTTTAGAATGATTTAGTCTTACATACCGGGGTGTCTTTATTTGTTGTTGTTCCTCAGTTACTGTGGAATCCTCAGATGATACCGGGGTAACTGGGTCTTCATTCTGTACCAGTGGATTCAGTGTAGGTTCATTTGTCAAAATTTCTATTGCCGATTCAGAGTCTATATACCTTGAAGTTCCTCTGAATTGTTCATCAATCTTTACATTTGTACTTTCAACAATTTTCTGCAATATTTTGTTAAAACATCTATATGCCTTGCTCTTAGATGAATAACCAAGAAATATTCCTTCATCACTTCTAGGATCAAATTTACCAATATACTCATCTCTTCTGATATAACATTTACTTCCAAAAATTCTGAAATAATTAAGAGTAGGAGTATTACCAAACCATAGTTCATGAGAGGTCTTACCGGTTTTACCTTTGATGTGAACTTTGTTGAATGTATAGACCATTGTACTGACTACCTCTCTCCAATATGTTCGCATATGCACACTCCAATGAGACATTGTAGGTGATTGAAAGTTTTTTCATTGATGGCAACCTTACAATCCTACGGCACCGGCACTAGCAAGATCAGACTCTACACCAGCACTCAGACCACTAGCACTGACATAGAGAAAGGAAGCATACCGGCACAGAGGCCGATAGGTTTTTTGTTATATTGTATTTTTTTTATTATTGTAAAATCTTTGTAAGCCAACTTGGCATCATTGTAAAATGACTTTTATATATAAGAGAGAGATCATTATAGACATTATGTAAGGAAGTAGATAAAAGATAGAAGATCATATTTAGGCGAAATAAGGCAGACCTATTATGCGAATTATAGGTTAAGGGTTTATGTAAGAAGCAGAGTAGAAACCAATACTGGATCTGGCATTATAGATGTTATTTTGAAGTAGTACAAGATACTAGATTTGTATAATCCATCATTGTAAGTCAGTGAGACTTCCCATTGAGTAGTGAGCTCTAGGCAATTGGCCTTCCTGCATGTGCAGGCCCCTCTTGTAAGTAATATTCTCTTATTGGCCAGTAAGTGAATATTGTGGGTCACAAATCCCACCGAGGTTTTTCCCACATTGGGTTTCCTCGTTAAATCATTATGTTATGGTGTGTTTTTCATGTGCTTGTTTTTATTATGTTTATTGCATTATTTCTTGCATACCAGTACACCGTTATAATATGCTCTACATGTTTTAAGTTAAGAAATTCTATTCACCGGTCAGATACTGATTCACCCCCTTGTGGGAATCCTAACAATTGGTATTAGAGCTTGGTCCTCTATTTTCAGAAGCCTAACAGCTTGAGGAAGATCTTGACACCGGTAGATATGGAAAATCTGATGAAGCAACTTGCAACAGCTCTTTCAGACTATGATGCAGAGAAACTGAAAAATATCAAATTAGAAGATGATCTAAAAGTAGCCCAGGATATCATTCAGGCACTTCAAGAAAATCTTACCATTTCAAGAAACAAGAGAAGAGAACTTTGTGAAAAGATGCAAAATGAGAATGATGAAAATGAATCACTTAATGATCAGATAAGCAAGCCGAAACAAGAGAACATGACAACAAAGAATGAGATGCAGGATATGACTATGAGATTATGTAAAGAAATTGAAGATAGAAAGAAGAATGAAGAAGATTTGACCAGAAGACTAAGTGATGCTGCAAATGAAAACACAAGACTTAGTTATGAAAATGATTTATTAAAGACAGATCTGATGCACACTCATAATGACTCCAATGAACTAATGAGGTAGAAAGAAGTATTAGAAAGAGAACTAGATACCACAAATCAACATAAAGAAAAATTCAAGAAAAGCTCAGAGGAACTTGGTAACTTGTTGAAAAATTAAAAACCTAAAGGTGACACTTCTAGAATTGGCTTTGAAGTTGGTGAAAGCTCCTGTATTGCAAATACATAGGATCATAGCAAACCGGTAAGGCAACCTAATGCTTATAAATTCAATGGAAAATGCTTTAACTGTAATAAGTATGGTCATAGAGCAAATGAATGTAGATCTAGAAATTATCAGAATATCAACACACCCACCGGTCAATGTCCAAAATGCAACAAAGTTGGTCACAACTCTGAAAATTGCAGAATGAATGTGAGATGTTATGTTTGTGAAAGATTTGGACATTTATCTAATCAATGTAGAACGCAAACCAGCATAGGTTATGGGAAAGCTATTCAGAAGAATAATGTGACTTGTTATGCATGTAACAGGATTGGGCATATTGCAAAATTCTATAGAAGTAAAGGATCACTGACAGACAACAAAAGTTCTAGCTTGAAAGGTAAAGAAAAAGTTGAAGAGGTTAAGCAAGAATTCTCAAAACAATGGATTAGAAAAGATGATCTAAATGTTGGGAATACTCCTCCACCGGTAGAACCAATCAATGCTTCACCGATAGGACAGAGTAGTGCTCCACCGGTAGAAAGTTCTTCATCAAATTGAAGGAAGTTTCTTTTAGGGTTTGGCAATCTAAGGACACATGTGCTATTATTCCCTCAGTTAGAGATGAGAAGTTGGAAATTACTTCATTACTGACAGACAATGTTAAGTGACTACTTAACCGGCATACATTAAATGTGGTAGATGGCAAATAAACATTATAAATTTGTGGTTTTGGCTCCATTTCACTTCACCGAGATTTCAAACATTCGAAGAGCGCGACATTTGCAGAGCTAAGGGATTTCGAGCAAAGAGGCGAAGCACTTCAAGCAATCAATCCATCCAAAGGCAGAAAAAGGTATTTATCATCATGGCATCCACCTCTGCACTTGAACATATAGAAAACCCTACTGTAGTCAAGGTTATAAAATGCACTAGGCCCGTATTTCAACTAGTTCCCAGGGTAGCAAAGAAAGATGACAATATAGGTGCTTTTTCCCAAATTCCAAAGGGAGTTGTTTTCGCAGAAGATCCCTGAATTTATATTCATTGCAACATAGAGGAATTAGGAGATGAAGAGATCAAATCAATGTATAAATCTGTCATATGTGATAATTCTGGAAATGTAAAACCGGAACATAAAATCATTGAAACCCTAGGATTTACTGAAATCCTCTAGATTCCTGAATTTCCCAAGGATGTGATTAGGATAGTCTTAAGCAGGGTACATGGTGAATTTTTCTGGTTAGATGCAATTCACAAAATTACAAAGGAAGTTGTGAAAGTTGTCTCAGGGTTACCTTCCACCGGTAAAAGACCAGACAAGACTAAGAAGGTCTCAAATGACCTAGTAACTAAACTAACTGGTGCAACATCAGACAGAAGGTCCTTGAGGGTAAATGATGTAACAGATACAAATGTGAGATTTGTTAGCATGATTTTAGGGTATAAAGCTACTCATGCAAATAGACTCAACTCAGTTTCAAGTTTATGCATTAAGAGTTCTTATGACATGATTATAGACAATGTGAAAATTGACATATGTGAATGGTTAAAAGATGAGTTAATTGACAACTTAGGAAAGATAAAGAAAGATAAGAAAGGAACTTTTAGGTTTGGTAATCTGCTTGTATGCCTGATGCTACACATAACCAAATAGGTTCCCTGTATAGGCTATAAAGAACTTGGATTTGATATACTAGTAGGAAAATAGTTAACATAACTATTGAATAACATGGGTGAAGACAAGGAAAAGAATATTCATGACTACTTTCAAGTACTTAAGGCCAAAATGAAGAAGAGAATCAGATTATGATAGAAGATTATTGACAAATACAAGGATGATACATGTTTTATAATAAAAAAGGATGAAATCTAGATGGAAGCAGCCATCCCAAGAACAATCTGGGTAACAGAGATGGGTTATGAGACAGATGATCATATAATTGAAACTTATGCTAAAGCACTTCTGGAAGCACCAAATGAACCAAAGGAGGAAGTATTTGGTAGTGCTGAGACCATAGAAAGTCAAATTCAATCTAAGAAGAGAGTGAAAAAGGTTGAAGCAGTTGTGAGAAGAGGCTCTAGACAAGCTAAAGCTATTAAAGAAGATGTATTGAAACAAATCGGTATCACTGAGGATGGGTTAGGAACTCTACAACCCAAAACTCACCTATCACCGATAGGCACTTCTTCGGAGAATGACATTCCTGCAACTTTCAAAAGAGTTGTAAGGAAAAGAGATCCTTCATTGACAACCACACCCTCACCTAGGAGAACTAGACAGAAACAACAAGCAGTGAGATCTCCGGTTAGAAAGACTACACCAAAGAAGAAATTGACACCGAAGAAGAAGACAAAACAAAACATGGCCCCTCTTGACATATTGCTAAATGAAATTACAAAGGAAGGGAAACTAAAGAATATAAAGAAATTGTATGACACTCTGACAACAGATGAAAAAGAACAAGTGGAAAACAATGTTATTTTGCACATGGACATGTATAAGAAATTTTTGATGGAAGTGATAGATGAAGTACCAGATGAACTGCTCAAAAGACTGGAAGCAAGAAGACAAGTTGTTATAGAGCTTGATAAGAAAATCAAAATTGAAAAGTTACTAGCTGTTTACCCAGTAAACTCACCTAAGGAGATAGATGATTTAATTGCAGAAGCCAACCGGTCAGTATTCTCTACTGCACACCGACATATTGCTTTAATGGTAGGAAGAGTTAATGAGGTAACTAAAGAAACAAAAAATGCATGGGATATATTCCTAGTTGAAAAAGAAAAACAGGAAGAGTACATGAGCCACAAACCTATAAAGGTATATCAGAAGGACAAGGACAAGGGTAAAGGAAAAGTTGGTGGACCTCCTAGTATCATAGTAAAAGACAAATTACCCCCACCTCCTTTGATTACATCACCGGTAACAACAACTATAGAAGATCAACCGACAGTTGAAAGTATGGATGTAGAGGATGTCAATCATAATACTGAAGTCTTATACATAGTGGATGTTGATACATAAAAGATCAACATTGTGGTAGATAAAGATACAACTGGTAAGACAGACATGGCTAGTGAGCCACCGGTAACTGAGCAAACTGATCAAACACAAGAGAAACCAACAGAAGATAACACATAGCAACAAACAGAGAAACAAGAAGAGCAAAAGGCTCTGGAATAGGAACAGGTATAGGTACAGGTACAGGAATAGAATCATGAGGAAACAGTACAACTGGCAACAGGAGAAGTACACAAACCATTGCTTAAGGAAATGCAAACACAAACAGACCTACTAGAGGTCACAACAAGCTCGGTTGCTTCCTCCACTGGCGGAATTCAGAATGTTGGTTCCTCCTCAATAGGCTACAAATCAACAAATGTAACTAAAGTACTCTTAGATTCAATCAAAAGGATAACAGATTGTAGTTCACAGGCTTATAAAGCTATAGATGACACAATCCCAATTTTGAAGGTAATAGCTCCTAACTGTAACATAGACAATAAGGATTCTTTAAAACAACTTGATACTTTGTGTAAATACATCACTAAGAACACAGTGACTATTGAGCAAATAAAGGAAGAGACTTTGAAGAATAAGGTAGAAATTGAAAAGCAAAATTTCTTTGAAGATCAGATAAAGAGGTGTACTAGGGAATTTGACACACTTCTACTGGAACTGTGCAACTTATTAAAGGAACTTAAAAATCTATATAAAGATACTTGCCAAACAAACTTTTTGACAATAGACATAGATAAGAAGATGAGCGAGGTACAGGATGAAATCAATAAACTTGCTGATAGTTTTGTTAACTCACCTGATACATTATCAATTTTTGAATAGAAGATAACAACTTTTGAGGAAGAGTTACTTAAACTAGGAAGAGAAAAGGAGAGAATAGTGGATAAGGGAAAGAATTTAAGACTATGATTGAGTCCAAGATTGGACTATCTAGCATTCATGCGGAAGGAAATATTTGAGGCACTTATATAGGGACAAAGAACACTGGCAAAACATATGCAGCACCTCATCGGTACAGTTCAAAGAACCGAGACAGCAATAAGAGACAGTAAGAAGTTTATGGAGAGTATAAACTTGATTTTGGTGGATCTATTTCAAATTGTAACTACCCAGTTACAAGGTTGAGGCTACAACTCTATTGACACATTGACAACCTTTGTCATTGATGCCAAAGGGGGAGTAGTAGTATGAGAAAATAAGAAAAATAACTGACAAAAGAATTATCTACTCAAGGGGAGCATATCCTTTTTGTAACACATTTTTGGTAACATATTTTTGGATTATAGTTTTGGATACACTTTTGAATTTTCTCATGAGTGTTGCCATCAATGCCAAAGGGGGAGATTGTTGGCATATGCAAACTCCAATGAGACATTATAGGTGATTGAAGGTTTTGTCATTGATGGCAACCTTACAATCCTACGGCACCAGCACTAGCAAGATCAGACTCTACACTGACACTCAGACCACGGGCACTAGCACAGAGGCCGACAGGATTTTTGTTATATTGTATTTTGTTTATTATTGTAAAATATTTGTAAGCCGACTTGGCATCATTGTAAAATGACTCTTATATATAAGAGAGATCATTATAGACATTATGTAAGGAAGTAGATAAAAGATAGAAGTTCATATTTAGGTGAAATAAGGCAGACCTATTATACAAATTATAGGTTAAGGGTTTATGTAAGAAGCAGAGAAGAAACCGGTACTAGATCTGGAATTATAGATGCTATTCTGAAGCAGTATGAGATACTGGATTTGTATAATCCATAATTGTAAGTCAGTGAGACTTCCCATTGAGCAATGAGCTCTAGGTAGTTGGCCTTCCTGCATGTGCAGGCCCCTCTTGTAAGTAATATTCTCTTATTGGCCAGTAAGTGAATATTGTGGGTCACAAATCCCATCAAGGTTTTTCCCACACCTGGTTTCCTTGTTAAATCGTTGTGTTATGGTGTGTTTTTCATGTGGTTGTTTTTAATTGTGTTTATTGCATTATTTCTTGCATACGGGTACACTATTATAATATGCTCTACATGTTTTAAGTTAAGAAATTCTATTCACCGGTCAGATACTGATTCACCCCCCCCTCTCAGTATCTATGGGAATCCTAACACAATATACATGTGGTAGATTTGCTTCTGATAACATACTTCTTGCTGCATCCAAGATAGTTCTATTTTTCCTTTCAATAACTCCATTCTGTTGTGGTGTCCGAGGTGTTGATAGTTGTCTTCTGATTCCATTTACTTCACAAAATGTATTAAACTTCTTAGATGTAAATTCTCCTCCTTGATCTGATCTTAGACATTTGATTTTCTTACCGGTTTCATTTTGTACCATTGCTTTGAACAGTTTGAACTTTCCAAGTGCTTCTGATTTTTCTCTAAGAAAAGTAATCCAACACATTCTAGAATAGTCATCAATGATTAGCATAAAATATCTATCACCTTGTAAGCTTTTAGTTCTAGTTGGACCACATAAATCAATGTGAATCAAATCAAGAGCATTATTGGATTTTTCTGGAATACTTTTGAAACTAGCTCTAACTTGTTTTCCAAATTGACATTCCTTACATACTGTATTCTGAGGTTTGACAATTTTAGGTAAATCTCTAACTGCCTTAGTAGTACTAATCTTCACCATGCAATCAAATTTTACATGACAGAGTCTCTTATGCCATAACCAGCTTTCATCTATATGTGCAATTAAGCATGTCTTTTCACTGTTATTCAAATGAAAGATATTACCTCTAGTCTGATTATCGGTTGCAATTTCCAAACCAGTTCTATTCGTGATTTTGCATTTTGCATTTTTGAATTGTAACTGAAATCCTTTCTCAACTAATTGACCAACACTCAAAAGATTATGCTTTAATCCTTCAACATAGTAAACATTGTCATTGTTATGCTTACCATCAAGAGATATTGTACCCTTACCTTTGATCAAACAAGCTTTGTCATCTCCAAATCTCACTAAGCCTCCATTGTATTCTTGAAGCTTCAAGAATTTACCTTTGTCTCCTGTCATATGATGTGAGCATCCTAAATCAATGATCCATTAATCCTTTACTTCAACTTTAGTTGTCAAGGCCTGTACTACCGGTTGAGCAGTAGGTGTCGATTGATCTTTTGTTATAGCAACAAAAACCCATCCATTGTTTGTTGGATCCTCATCAGAATCATCAATCACACCTTCATCAGCAATGTAACAAGATTTGTCTTTATTCTTCTTGATTTTGTATCTCTGATATTTAGGGTTAGGCTTGTATGTTCTTCTAGCTTCTTCTCTTAGTCTAGCATGTCTATTAGGGCATCTTGAAGCCATATGACCAATCTTATTGCAGTTAAAACATTTAAAGGGTTCTTTACCTTCATACTTACTTCCAACTGGACCTTTAGGCATTTTCCTTACAAATAGTGCTTCGAGTTCTTCAAGTTCTTCATTTTCTTTCCTTCTTTCTTCAAGTTCTCTTGCATAAAAGGCTTTCCAATCAGATTTGTCAAATGATGGAGCAGATGATGTTGATGCTTTAAAGGCCAAACCTATCTTTATAGTAGCAATAGGACCAAATTCTTCAATTTCAAAAGCTGAAAGTTTCCCAATTAATGTATCCCTAGTAACTGATGTATTAGGCATTGTTCTTAACTCATTTATAGTAGTGACTTTCATTTTATATGCTAGTGGCAATCCTCTTAAAACTTTTGAAACAATTTCATCTTCACTTAAGGTTCCTCCACAACATTTAATACCCAAAACAATTTCATTTACTCTTTCCATAAAAGCATAAATCCTTTCATCTTCTTCCATTTTCAGATGTTCATTCCTGACCCGGAAGCTTTCAAGTTTTGCAATTTTGACTGTGGAATCTCCTTCATTCAGTGTTTCCAAATGATCCCAAATAGCTTTAGCAGTAGACCTATCTGATAGTCCCATGATTTGTTGATCTGATAATGCACTCAAAAGTGCTTCTCTTGCTTTGCAATCATTTTCCTCATCTTTAGTCAAGTTGGGTGGAGTGGGCTGACTCTGAGTAGAAGCAGTATAACCATTCCTTGTAACATCCCAGATGTCTTTTCCAATGCAATTTAGATGTGTCTCCATTCTGATCTTCCATATGCCATAGTTGGTTCCATCAAGTTTAGGATTGTCCTTCCTGAAATAATTAGTAGACATTGGATCTCCTCAAGCTATTAAACTTTTGCAAAAGAGGACTAAGCTCTGATATCAATTGTTAGGTCCCGGAGACAACTAAGAGGGGGGGGGGGGTGAATCAGTTGTCAAATAAATTCAAACCAAAAACAAATTAACCAACTTAATGGTTAATACTAGTAAACCGGTTCAATATGTCGATAGATAGTTTTAATAGTTAATTGCTATACCGGTAAGGATTAGTGCATGAAACATAAACACAAAGTCATCCACAACACATAACACCAATATTTGTATGTGGAAACCCTGTAAGGGGAAAAAACACAGTGGGAAACCTTACCCACAATCAGATGATACTACTGTAGATAGTAAGTGTACATAAATGGGGCCTGCACATGCAGAAAGGCCAAGTGCCTAGAGCTCATTGCTCAATCACAAAATGGGATTCACACTGACTACAGTTGGAAGGTTAAATCCAATAAGAATGTACTGCACAAAATAGCATCTTCATATGCTGGATTCAATACCGGTGTAGTTTTGATTGTCTTCACAAAAACCCTCCTTCAATCTTCAAATGATGTCTGTGTGTATAGCTCTACTTATTCTCGCATATACCTTCACACAATCCTTTTTCGCATTCCACATCTGATCTTACAAATAAGATCTTACATTTATACCATAACCTAATACCAATTTTAGTAGGTCGGCTCTACAAGATATTACAATAAAAACATTTTACAAACAATACAATATCTGATGCAATAACTGATTGAACATGTCAGCTTAATGCATTTACAATAATAATTAATCATCTTCATAGCATGCCATGCTGATCTGGAAAAGATAAACCTGTCGGTGTAACCCTGGACCTATTTGCAAGTAATAGCAAATATGCAAATATGAATATACCAATAAACAAAACTCCAGGACAAGATGTCCAAATGATGTCTTCGACATTACTAAGTGTTTTCCATATCATTCCAAGTGTCGATGATCATTATATCTTGCTGATGTACCAGATACCGGTGACTGTGCATGAGTCACTTGCTTGCCGGTGAATGTTGCTGATTCTCCAAAGTGCCAGAGTTTCAGTAGGTGTTGACATCAATGACAAAACCATACCAAAATACCAACAGAGTCGTGATAGTTAGGCTTCACATCCCAAAAATCTCCCACTTGAAGCTCAATCAGCAAAGACTTCAATTTTGCCAAATTTTGCTCATAGACACTGTGAATAACCCTTTTCCAATTTAAACTGGACTCAAAAATAGCTTCTCCTACTACAAACTCAAACTTCCCAATTATTCCATAATTAGGAACACTGTCATGATTAAAATACATTGCTTCATCATGGGAACTTGCACTTGTGCTCCCCTTCTTTGCAACCCAGAACAACATATAGAAGCCCGTCATCCTCCTCTGCTAAGCTATAAAAATGGTGAAAGATTCCCTTGCAACGATAGTAAAGAATCTGGTTGGGCGTCCATTCTGTACAAATGTCTGAGAAAGTAAGCAATGAATGCAACATACTAAAAAAACATGGGAATCAGAAAAAACTATTAGATGTGACCTAAACGATAATATATACAAGTGTCTCCTTTAACTAGGAATGAACAATTTAGTTGTGGAGGGGATTTCTGTAGAGGGAGATTTCAGAAAATCTACTTATGTAACTGTAAGAGAAGCGATGTAATTAGCCATTTCTCTAAGCAGACTGGAAATGACCATTGGTTTCCCATCAAAAGATTGAAATCTGTTACCAATAATTTTGTATAAGAGTTTGATATGATGTAGGTGCATTTTCAGGCATGATGTTCTTCATCTTCATTTGATAAATTGCTATCGACAGTACAAATTGGACCTTTCTCAGGTCCAACCGCTAGTAAATATAATGGATGAAGTGATATCTTGCCTTAGTCTTCGGGTTGTTTGAATGATGCAATGATCTATTCTACAAGTTGCAAGCTCTATTTATTTATAATCAATGTAGTTTTTTGGTAAGCCTCAACAAATTGTTGTAATAGTTATTTAGTTTGAGAAATAATGCAAAGTTTGAATTTTTGAGGTGTTCTTTGTATTAATCAATGATTGTGATGTGGTACTTTTAAAATCTGTAAAGAATATTGTTTACTTTTTGCATTTGTAAAGAATAATTTGTTGTTTGGGGATAACTTGAACCTTCTATAAAGGATATTATTTACTTTTAAAATCTCTGAAGAATAATTTTTAGTTTAGGGATAACTTCAACCTTTTTATAATTTATATAAAGTCTTTCTGTATTGTTAACAATTTTTGTAAACAACTCTATAAATATGTAGACCATGCAAATCCATATCATTTCATTAAATATATATAAGAAATATGATCTAAATATATAATTTTATGTTTAATGTAAAATTTCCTTTTACTAATCAACTGCAATCCAACCATTATAGTTCAAATCTCATGTTGAAATCATTGTTAAGATAAATTAACAGTATACATTTGTCTAATGTGTGGAAAATTCTTTTAAAACAAAGCTAATGTGACTGTACATTATTTTAAATTTTTTTTATGGAAGTTTCTCCACAAACTCGTTATTGCTATCTGACATGGGAGAACAAGAACCTCTTTGTCTAAGAGCCTATTTTGTAATAAAAAGACCTACCCAAAAGGCTGACTGTAAGCTGAAATATTAAAAGATAGCTTCTAGAATTACTGTGGTTTTTGGGGGATTTTTTTAATGTAAGGATTTAATAAAAGGTTTTTAATTTTTTTTTACATTTCATGATAACAATATGTCTATCCCAATAGATTAATAATTTAGATGAGTGATATTGTTCTATTCATATGTATTAATTTCAAGTCCTTTGTTGAAGTTGATGTTTTCTCGATACTAGCAAGAACAAAGGTATTTGCATAAAAAATCTACTATTATTTTTCTCACAATATTCACATCAAAATCAGTTACAATATTGTCTTACAACAGAATCAAAAGAACTCTATGAACTACCATCACCCGTAGACAAGAACTAAAGTAGTATTCTTGTAGAGACCAACAACAAAATAACTTGAGTGAGAAAACAAATATATGTTGTTAAAGTAAGGATTTAATAAAAGGTTTTTAATTTTTTTTTACATTTCATGATAACAATATGTCTATCCCAATAGATTGTTAAAGTAGCATTTCGTTAGCTCCTTCATCATTACAAGATCATATTATTTATATTAGTGAAAATTTGTTACATGATGATTATAACAGTTTGATTGATGCATATTTACATGTGAAATATTTATTTCCTCCTAATTAAAAGTATTAAATGCACTATTATATTTTATTGATAGGTGAGTTTAGAATTTATTTAAGTGGTAGAGTATATGATTGTTTGGTTTATATTTCTTACACCCTCATTCATTTATTGAATTAATAAATTTTTATTTACTATTTATAAATATGATTCTCTTAGTTTTCTGGATAGTATTAGAGACAGAGTTGACATTCTCATGACCTATCTCTCAATTTGATTTCACTTATTTTTCCTACCATTAATCTTAATTATGCATCAATTCATTCCTATATTCCATTCCCTTCCATCTTCTCCTAAATACATGCTTGTATTTCATGCTAAGGGTTCTCCAAAAGGTTTTGACACAATTTGATATCCACATTGGAAGCTAGTTAGAGGTCAAAATTATCTAATTTGATAGCTAGTTTTATGATCTATATAGTTGACCTTCCTCCCAAACATCCAAGATTGTATATAGAATCTAAAACCAATGAATTGTTGCAAAATACACACGTTAAAATCTCTCTTTCGGGTCTAGTATGAGAATCATCTTTTAATAAAGATAAAATATCCTTGTTAGTTTGATAACTTTATAACAGTGTACTATTGGCTATTGAGATCCACATAGGCACCTCAATGTTCTAACACCACCATTAGTATAGTTTATAAAAAGTGTCAATACGATAACATGACACATAATAGTATTGCTCCTTAGAGAAAGTGTTATTTTAATATCTCTCTTCTATTGCACCATTGGTAAAGGTCGATACAAAATTGCACATTATTTAAAGCATTCCTTTTACCCAAAGAACCTATAAACTAACAAGGGATGCAAGGCAGCAAAGCTCCTGCCAGAGCCTGCAAGAACAATTTTGCTTTTGTCTAATTTATTTCTGGAAACATGTAGAAAGGCCCACAATCTGAAGTCCTGACATCTAGGATGCTTTCTAGGATGCTTGGGCTGAAGGCTAAAAGCCAAACAAGGCTTCTTAGGCTAGCTTAGAAGCTATGATAATAGGGCAAGGTGGAGGCTAGAGGCTGGTTCTCTAGACCAGAATCCTTATGCTATAAAAGTTTCATGTTTATGTATGGGGGCTAAAGGTCATTTTTTCAATCTTTTTCTCTATCATAAGAAAGATATTACAAAGCAAAACGATGTATGGATTTTTATCTTTTTAGCAATATAAAAGCTACAAAAGTAGAGATTCACATGATTTCTATAGAATTGGGTATCATTAAGATCCTAAAAGATAGTGTGTTCTCCCAAGAATAATTAATCAAGACTACCAATCTATAGATTAAAAAGAAAAAAATCAGCAAAGCTATAAATTGTCTATGGCTTCCAACATGGCATAATAATGTTCATTTTAATCTAAAGAGTTGAATAGATTAGTCTATAATATGTTCATGGTTTTACAATACAATTCCCCTTTAAAAATGATCTACAATATAATGCCATTAAAAAGTATAGTGAACTTGGGTAGCAAGGTGCTGAGTGGCAATGTTGTTGGGGAATTTTCAATAGAAATTATTTTTTCTTTTTCAAGTAATCTGGTAATATTAGTGCCAGTGTTGTTTTCCTTGGACTGATCTAAAGTTTGTAATGTTGGGTATCATTTCTGTATTTTTAAATCTTGAATAAAAAAGTCATTGGTGTATTTCTATTGGTATGACCTAAATGTGTCTCTTTTTACCTTTAAAATCTACATCTTGACTTGTTATTATTCTATTCCTATGTATAAATTTCAAGTCCTTTGTTGAAGTTGATGTTTTCTCGATACTAGTAAGAACAAAGGTATTTGCATAAAAAATCTACTATTATTTTTCTCACAATATTCACATCAAAATCAGTTACAATATTGACTTACAATAGAATCAAAAGCACTCTATGAACTACCATCACCCAGAGACAAGAACTAAAGTAGTATTCCTGTAGAGACCAACAACAAAATAACTTGAGTGAGAAAACAAATATATGTTGTTAAAGTGAACTTTCCAATATTTTGTTAAAATAAAATCATAAAACTAATAACTGACATTACAAAATCAAAATTTCAAACAAGATGCAAGTCTTTGTTTTCAAATAATTTTTTTTATGTAATGTTAAAACTTCAATATTGTCATTGTCTCTAGCAATCCAGTATTCAATGCACAGTTTAGCCCACTTTCAACTCAAAAAATAATAATAAAGAAAATTTCCATTGACAATTTTTCAATTCTTGTAATTTATAATAACAAGCCTGAGCAAACTCACTGAACCAGTAAGTTGAACAAATGAGCCTTTACACGAAACTCAACATTCCAACATATAGAATAAAATTATTTAAAGAAGACCAATATGTTCACTGAACAGTTGTTGAATCCTAATCTACATGAAAAACTTTACAGAGAAACCAAAAAATCTTGCCTCAAGAAAATCTTAGCTTCTAATTACCAACCACGGTGTGAAACACCTTGATGGGTTGTTTCTGAAGAAGATGTGAGAGTTGAGAAATACAACACCACAAGAGCCCAAATGATCTATGCAAGTTGAGTAAACCTCTTACAAGGAGAAGCAAGGAAGCAACAGAGAAAAACATAAATACAGGAAATGCTCAAGAATATGAGAGCTCTGTATTCATAAAAATGTGTAATAGAATAATGATACAAAAGAAAGAATTCAACCTCTAATAGGTCAAAAAACCCTAAAAGGGAAAACCCTAGGCTTGCACATAATAATTAATAAAAGAATTAATTATTATGCATCCAATGTTAGCTTAAGTATAAAAGAGATAAAGTGGAACTTAATTAATTAAATAAATATCGTTTAATTAATCAAGTAAAGACCCGATTACTCTAACACCCCCCCTTAAGCTAGCCTTAGGGAGAAGCTAAAACCTAGAATAGCTACAGAAAGCAAGAAAGATGGGTCCCGACAACAAGGCCTGATCAGGTACCCAAATACAAGGAAATCTCTATGAAACGGAGAAAAAGGAGAAAACCTAGTGCAAAAAACTCCTCTCCAAAAAGAGATAAAAGAACATGTTGAAAGAAATAAGAAGGAAGGAAGGCCTCATAAAGACCCCCCAAGGACAACTTCCTTCACCCCAAGCATAGAGCGCAACTGAAGATAGCGCGATGATGCAAAAGGTTTCGTGAAGATGTCTGCAACCTGCTCGGCAGTGGGAATGTACTCCAAAATGAGAGAACCATCTTGAATCAACTGGCCGATGAAATGCATGTGAAGCTCAATGTGCTTCATCCGCTTATGCTCCATCGGGTTGTGAGAAATGTGAATAACACTTTGATTATCACACCAAATAATAGTGGGACTATCAGGAGGAAAACCAAACTTAGTCATCGACTGTCGAAGCCATAAGATCTCCTGACTTGCGAGCATAGCAACCCGATACTCAGCCTCTGTAGATGATAATGCATGAGCACTCTGCTTCTTGCAAGACCATGTGATAGGACCAGAGTCAAGACAGAAAACAAAGCCAGAAGTAGACTTTCAATCATTGACATCACCAACCCAATCTGAGTCAGTGTAGTCAACAATGTGAGGTTCCCCTGATGTGTAGTGAATGCCATGAGAAACAAAACCCTAAATGTACCACAAAATACATTTGGCAGCTTGCCAATGACTCTCATGAGGATTATGGGAGAATTGAGAGACAAGGCCAATCACAAAGGAAAGGTTAGGATGACTGTGTGTCAGGTACAACAAATTGCCAACCAACTGTCTGTAAAGTGTAGAATCTACTGAAGGAGTGGGGCAAGTAGTAATCAAAACAACCCTTGACTGAAAAGAAGTGGGGGTAGGCTTGCAATCAAGCATGCCAAAGCACTGAAGCATGTCAAGAGAATACTTTTGCTGGTAAATGGAGATCCCATCAAAAGACTGAATCACCTAAAGACCAAGAAAATAGTGCAGAAGACTGAGATCTGTCATCTCAAACTGGTCCATCAAATCTTGTTGAACATGCTGAATCATAGAGGATGAGCTACCTGTGATGAGGAGATAATCAATATATAGCACAAGAATCAAGATCTCACCCTCAAGAGGCAGAATGTACACTGTGTGATTAGAATGACAGCATGTGAAAACAGTGGAGAGCAATAAAGAGTCCATCTTCTCATACCAAGCCCGAGGGGCCTGTTTGAGACCATACAATGAATGTCAAAGTCTGCAAACCAAAGAGTTGTCCTGCACAAATCCCTAAGGCTTCTCCATGTAGATTTCCTCCTGTAGATCTCCATGCAAGAAATCACTCTTCACATCCATCTAAAAAATGGGCCATCCCCTAGAAGCTACAAGGGATAGTACAAAGTGAATAGAGTTCATCTTGGCGACAAAGGCAAATGTCTCGGAGTAATCAATACCCTCAACTTGCAATAAACCCTTCACAACAAGATGTGATTTGTACTTATCAATCGAACCATCAACAACATACTTGGTGCGATACAACCATCAACACCAAACCATCTTTATGCCCTTAGGAAGAGGAAAAATATCCCAAGTATTATTCCTCATCAAAGAAGAACACTCCTCATCCATAGCACAATCCCACTCAGGGTGTCCTATTGCCTTTGAAAACTTCTGAGGATCATCTGAAATGGCATGACTCAAAAGACTAGAACCCATAGTATGAGAATGGGTGAGACGAGTATCTGAAGGATCACCGGCCATAGATCATGTCGCCTCAATAGTAAAGTGAGCCCACTTGGGCATCTGAGGTGGAGATGGTGGATCATCAACAGCCTCATCAGAATCATCCTCAAAATAATCTTGAAGAGATGCAGTGGGAGTAGTAGGTAGAGGGGTAGACACTGGAGACAGGGTATCCACTATGGGAAGGCACTCATCAAATTGAACATCCCGTTGAAACAGGACCTCTCTGGAATCAGGATCAAACAACATGTATGCCTTAGCATCCTCATAGTAGACAACAAAAATGAGGGGTTGGCTCTTCCGCTCCATTGCTGTCCTCTGAGCATTAGGAATAAATGCCCATGCCTCACTGCCAAATACTCAAAAAAAAAAAACATCAGGCTTGTCATGAGACCAAGGCATCCAATTCTGAATGTAGTTGGCACAATTGACTTCCTCGGCCTGGAAAGATGAATCCATGGACCTGGACTAAATCATACAATTTGCCATCTCCCATAAAGTCTCGTTCTTTCTCTCAGTGATACCATTCTGCTGAGGGGTGTAGGGAACGGTAAACTGATGTTGTAAACCATGCTTAGTGTAAAAATCTCTAAAAGCCTTATTCACATACTCCCCCCCATTATATGTATGTATCTGCCAAATAGAACAACCAGACTGTTTCTCTACAAATGTCTTGAAGATTCAAAATGAATCAAAGACATCAGACTTGTACTTAAGAAAGTACACCCCTGTGCATCTGGAGAAGTCATCAATAAATGTGAGTACATACTTGGCCCCAAAAAAAGGAGTAGGGAATGACATGCAGTCACTGTGAATCAACTCCAAAGGTGCCAAAGCATGAGGGGCTATTCCCTTCGAAAAGGGATCTCTGTGATGCTTGCCAAGCACACAACCATGATAAACACCATCACTGCAGGAAATTTGTGGGAGCCCAAGAACAAATGCCTGTGTACTCATCTGTTGAAGATATCTGTAATTGACATGGCCCAAGCACTCATGCCAAAGCTTACTCACCAAATCTGCATGTGCTATAAGAGATGAACCTGAACCCGTAGAGGGCTCAAATCCATCAAATCTATAAAGATGAGATACAGTATCAACACTCCTAGTAGCCACAACCAAATTAGAGTCATGGAGGTCCCAACTAACCACATCATGTGGTGAGAACTCAATTCTCTTACCAAAGCCAGAATGAAAAATCTGATAAATGGATAGGAGGTTCGTCAAGATGTTAGAAACAACTAGAACATCCTGTAGAGTACCCCCATCTAAAGAGACAGAACCTGAACCCAAGACTGAAAGATGAACAGAGTCACCCACTACAATCTGTGAAGTACCACAAGAGGCAAGAGAAGTAACCAACTATTGACTATGAGTCATATGGTGAGAAGCACCAGAATCTAAAATCCAAGTGGACCCATAGGTTGAAGCTCAAGCAGTGAGAGCATGACCTTTCCTTGTGGAAGGAGAAGACACCCGAGATGAGGAGATGTGATACTACTACATCGCTTCTTCTAAAGCCTCTAATCATTTCCAACACCTGGAAACTAGATGTCCTTCCTTGCCACAAAAAACTACAAGTATCTCCTGATTTCTTCTTAGTCTTGGATGAAGACTCACCAGACTATGAAGATTTCCCTTGTTTCAGAGTAAATGGTGGTTTAGAATCGGACTTAGGAGGGGGCTTGGAGGAATGCTCACTGCCTACAAAATGCTTCTTTGGCTTTGGTTTCTTCTTTTTCTTCTCCTTAGATGACTAAGCAACCAATGCTTTGTTCTTGGACCCTGAGAGCATGTCTAGCTGAGAAAGGTGAGACTACTCACGAGACAAATGCTCACAAAACACATCAAAGGTAGGCATGGTAAACAAGCACCCAAACCATCCATCATGGAGTAGAAAGCAGAGGAAAAGTGTTGAAGCAAGCACACTCCAAGCAATCATCCATCCAAGGCAGTAAAAGGTATTTAATCATGCCATCCACCTCTGCAATTGAATATGTAGCAAACCCTACTATTGTGGAAGTAATAAAAAGACCTAGGCCCGTATTTCAGTTAGTTCCCAAGATAGCAAAGAAGGATGATACCTTAGGTGCTTTTTCTCAAATTCCTAAGGGAGTTGTATATGCTGAAGACCCTAGAATGTACATCCACTGCAACATTGAAGAGTTAGGAGATGAGGAAATTAAAACCATGTATAAAACCGTGATATGTGATAATACCGACAATGTAAAGGATGAACACAAAATCATTGAGACCCTAGGATTTATAGAAATCCTTAGCATTCCTGAATTTCCAAAGGATGTGATTAGGATAGTTTTAAGTAGGGTACATGGAGAATTTTTCTGGTTAGATGCAATCCATAAGATCACCAAGGAAGCTGTGAAAGCTGTCACAGGGTTACCGACCACCGGTAAGAGACCAGATAAAACCAAGAAGGTTTCCAATGACCTAGTTATAAAACTTACTAGTGCAACATTTGACAAAAGGTCCCTAAGGGTTAATGATGTAACAGATATCAATGTGAGATTCATCAGTATGATATTAGGTTATAAAGCTACTCATGCTAATAGACTTAATTCAATTTCAAGTTTATGCATTAAGAGTGCTTATGACATGGTCACAGATAATGCAAAAATTGACATATGTGAGTGGTTAAAGGATGAACTAATTGACAACCTTGGAAAGATCAAGAAGGACAAGAAAGGAACTTTCAGATTTGGAAATCTGCTAGTATGCCTAATCCTACACATAACAAAATACGTCCCCAGTATAGGATACAAAGAACTTGGATATGACATACCGGTAGGAAAACAATTGATTGAACTATTCAATAACATGGGTGAGAACAAGGAAAACAATATTAATGACTTTTTCCAAGCATTAAAGACCAAAATGAAGAAAAGAGTAAGGTTATCTCAGAAAATTGTAGACAAATACAAAGATGATATATGCTTTGTCATCAAGAAAGATGAAATCTGGATGGAAACGGTTGTCCCAAAGACAGTTTGGGTAACCGAGATGGGATATGAAACAGATGATCACATAGTTGAAACATATGCCAAAGCACTTCTGGAAGCCCCCAAAGAGCCAAAGGAAGAAGTATTTGGTAGTGCAGAGAATATTGAAAGACAAATTCAATCAAAGAAAAGGGTGAAAAAGATTGAGGCAGTTGTAAGGAAAGGGTCTAGACAAGCAAAAGCCATTAAAGAAGATGTATTGAAGAAAACCGGCATAACAGAGGATGAGTTATCAGCTCCACAGCCTGAAACTCACCTATCACTGGTAGGTACTTCTTCAGGAAGTGACATGCCTGCAACTTTCAAAAGAGTTGTAAGAAAAAGAGATCCCTCACTAGCAACCACACCTTCACCTAGGAGGACAAGGCAAAATCAACAAGCTGTGAGATCTCCGGTAAGAAAGGCCACACCAAAGAAGAAACTGACACCCAAGAAGAAGAAGAGGACAAACAGAGACTTGGCCCCTCTTGATGTACTGCTGAATGAAATCACAGAGGAAGGTAAACTAAAGATCATAGAGAAAATATATGAGACTCTAACAGCTGATGAGAAAGAACAAGTAGAAAATAGTGTTATATTACATATGGATATGTACAAGAAATTTTTGATGGAAGTAGTCAATGAAATTCCTGATGAATTATTCAAAATACTTGAGGCAAGAAGACAAGCAATGATAGAATTGGATAAGAAAATAAAAATTGAGAAGCTACTTGCTGTATATCCGGTAAACTCTCCACAAGAAATTGATGATTTAATTGCTCAAGCAAACTGGTCAGTATTCTCTACTACACACCGGCATATTTCACTAATGGCAGGAAGAGTTAATGAGGTGACAGAGGAAACAGAAGATAGATGGGATATATTCCTGGTTGAGAAAGAAAAGCAAGAAGAGTATAGGAATCCCAAACCTATTTTAGTCTATCGAAAAGATAGAGATAAGGGGAAAGGAAAAGTTGGTGGACCACCAAGCATCAAAGTTAAAGACAACTTACCCCTACCTTCTTTAAATACTCCACTGGTGAAAACAACAACTACTGAAGATCAACCGGTAGCGGAGAGTATGGATGTAGAGGATAATAATCCTAATCCTAAAGTCCTATATACTGTGAATGTTGATACCCAAAAGATCAACATAGTAGTAGACAAAGATTCAACTGATAAGTCAGATATGGCCAGTGAGCCTCTGGTAGCAAGGGAAACTGAGAAATCGACAGATGATAAAGAGAAAAAGGTAGAGACTGGTACACAGACTGAGGAAATGAAACCTACAGAGAAACAAACAGAGAAAAAGGCTCCAGAACAGCAATAACCAGAATAGGTACATAAGGAAATAGTGCCACCGACAACCAGTGAAGTAGGAAAACTAGTGCTTAAAGAAATGCAGACACAAACTAACCTACCAGAGGTCAATACAAGCTTGGTTACTTCCACCGGTACTCAGATTGTTGGATCATCATCAACATACAAATCAACAAATATGACTGAGGTATTACTTGATTCTATCAAGAAAATAATCGACTGCAGCTCACAAGCTTACAAAGCAATTGATGATACCATACCAATTTTGAAGGTAATTGCACCTAACTGTAATATAGATAACAAAGATTCTTTAGGACAATTGGACACACTATGTAAATATATCTCAGAGAACATTGAGAAAATAAAGGAAGATTTAGTAAAGGATAAAGTAGAAGTTGAAAAATAGAAATTCTTTGATGAGCAAATAAAGAAGTGTAATAGAGATTTTGACACACTTCTACCAAAATTATTCAATTTGTTGAAAGAGTACAAAAATCTGTACAAAGATACTTGTAAAACAAACTTTTTGACTGTAGATATTGACAAGAAAATGAGCAAGGTACAGGATGAGATCAATAAACTTGCAGATAGTTTTGTCAACTCACCTGATACACTATCAGTTTTTGAAGAGAAGATAACAAATTTTGAGGAAGAACTACTCAAATTGGAAAGGGAGAAAGAAAGGATAATAAATAAGGCAAAACATTTGAGATCTAAACTAAGTCCAAGATTGGACTATCTAGCATCTCTGTGGAAGGAAATTTCTGAGGCATTAATGCAGGGAAGCAAAACACTGACAGAGCATTTGCAGCATCTCACCGGTATAGTGAAGAGAACTGAGACAGCAATAAAGGATAGTACGAATTTTATGGATAGTATAAACTTAACTTTGGGAGATCTTTTTCAGATTATAACTACCCAACTACAAGGTTGAGGTTATGGATAGTTGAAACTACAAACTCTACTGACATCTTGACAACCTTTGTCATTGATGCCAAAGGGGGAGTAGTGGGATGAGAAAATTCAAATCACAGAAATCACATGCTCAAGGGGAGCTCTCACATTTTTGGTAACATTTTTGGACTACACATTTTTGGATGTTTTTTTTTAAATTTCTCGTGAGTGTTGTCATCAATGCCAAAGGGGGAGATTGTTGGCATATGCACACTCCAATGAGACATTGTATGTGATTGAAGGTTTTGTCACTGATGGCAACCTTGCAATCTCATGGCACCGGCAAAGACATTATACTGGCATCAACAAAACACATTCTACACCGACATTAAGACACCGACACCAGCACAGAAGAAAGGAAGTATACCGGCACAAAGGCCGATAGGATTTTGTTATACAATATTTTGTTTATTATTGTAAGCCGACTTGGCAAATTGTAAAATGACTCTTATATATAAAGGAGATCATTGTAGACATTTGTAGGAGTGATATAGAAGCATAAAAAAAATATTAGGCAGACCTAATGTGTGAAATATAGGTCATGAGGTATATGTAAAGAATAGAGCAGGAACCGGTATTGAATCTGGCATAGAAGATGCTATTGTAAAGCAATACAAGATATTGGATTTGTATAATCCTTATTGTAAGTCAGTGTGACTTCCCATTGAGCAATGAGCTCCAGGCAGTTGGCCTTCCTTCATGTGCAGGCCCCTATTGTAAGTAATATTCTCTTATTGGCCAGTGAGTGAATATTGTGGGTCACAAATCCCACCGAGGTTTTTACCACACCGGGTTTCCTCATTAACATCTTGTGTTATGGTGTGTTTTTCATGTGGATGTTCTTGATTCTGTTTATTGCATTATTTCTTGCATACTGGTACACTGCTATATTATGTTCTACATGTTTTAAGTTAAGAAATACAAATTACCGGACAGATACTGATTCACCCCCCCTCTCAGTATCTGTGGAACCCCTAATAAAAAGAACTGAAAAGGACCCTGAAGCTTCAAAAGGATCAAGTGAGTGCACTCTATGTTTGTCGTGATCTTTCCACACCCTTGGAGAATAGATCTGGTAGTCTTGAATTTGTTTAAAAAATCCTCAATGGTGGGAAAGGAATCAGGTGACAAGGAAACCAACTATGCCTCAACCTATAATGCCTAGATCTCATTAACTCTCCTGAAGATAGTCTCAAACTTCAACCACATAGCTAGAGGAGTGAGCAAAGTATCAAGGTGAAATAGAAGACTGTTAGAAACATGTAATGAGAGCAAACCCATGGCCTCATCCATCTTGTTTTTGTGTTGAAGAATCTCAAAAGGACATTGTAATAGAGTCTGAACCTTATCCAAACAAGATCACAACCCTCATTCCCTGAGAAGTCGCGTGATGTGAGGCTTCCAGGTGTGATAGTTGTGCAATGTCAACAACTCAACTGAAGAGTCTACCATGAAACTCTGCACCTATACCTACCTATGTTTTTTATTATTATGTGATCTTTCAGAATAGACAAAAGATGCAGAAGGGTTTGTTTGTTTTGAGTTTTGGTGTTCTAGATTTCTGATATAAATGACAGAAAGCGAGTAAAAAACACCACCCCACAAGAGATAAACCCAAACCCTAGTACATATTGGTGAGAATGAAGCAGTGCATAAGAAAAACAACTTCAAACTGAAATCTCATGTATCTGATGGAATATCTGAGAAACAATATTACATATTTGAATAGATCATGCTGAGAGCTTTCCAATGCCTATTTGTTTTCAAAAAACAGAGTCTGTTTGCACATTCTACGACCCCGGAAGTGCAAAAAAGTGACCCCACTTTGACTAGAAAAAAGTACAGTAAAATAGAAAAATTGGAAAACAATTCCAATATCATGAAGTCTGGCCTAGAACCATCTTTCCGATGCCTATTCGTAATAAAAAAAATGACTTTGTATGCTCGAGATATGAAGAAAAAACCATCCCCCCTTCAAAGGCAAGAGAGAGGTTGTCTGGTGGCGGGCCAGTCGGGTTGCAGCGGCGGGCGAGCGGCGGCAGCCGAGGTGGAGGCCGACAACGGTGGGGCCCGACTATCAGGTCCAGCGGTGGTAGTATGGGCCTACTGCAAGCCAGGGGGGCCATGATACCCTATGAACCATGGGTTGACCCCCCCAAAAAATAAAAAATTTAAAAACAAACTTTTGCCAAAGTTGTTGAAAAACAAATTTAAAAACAAACTATGTGTCAAGGTTGTACGACTTGGTACAGAACAAAAAAAATACCCCCAGAGGCTCAAGTGTCGAAAATGATCAAGCTTTATATGACCATAGGGGTTTTTGGGCCTTCTAAGCACGATGGTGAGGTTTGTTTAGGCCCAAAGTGCTCAGAAAAAAAAAGGCATATCCCTAGGTGCACAAAAAAACTTATGAAACCCCAGATCTGCTTCCAATGCAAAAAAAACTCAAAACAAGAACAGGTAGCTGCAGATCTGAAGCTCTGATACCATGTGAGAGTTGAGAAATACAACAACACAGGAGCCCAAATGATCTCTGCAAGCTGAATAAACCTGTTACAAGGAGAAGCAAGGAAGCAACAGAGAAAAACATAAACACAGGAAATGCTCAAGAATATGAGAGCTCTGTATTCACAAAAATGTGTAATAGAATAATGATACAAAAGAAAGAATTCAACCTCTAATAGGTCAAAAACCTCTAAACGGGAAAACCCTAGGCTTGCACATAATAATTAATAAAAGAATTAATTATTATGCACCTAATGTTAGCTTAAGTATAAAAGAGATAAAGGGGAAGTTAATTAATTAAACAAATGTTGTTTAATTAATCAAGTAAAGACCTGATTACTCTAACACAAGACTGGAAAAATAATCCTCTCAAAACAATTTTGCAGCAAACAGAATTACCGCACAAAGGTATACAAGAGTGGATGCACTAGAATTCCATAAAAATGTCTCTACTCTTCAAGGTAGAAGCCTAATTTAAAAATACTTGGGTACCCAACTCTCTTTGGAAGCATATTTTCCTAAGAAAGAAAAGAAATAAAACACAAAAAGAGAAAACGAGCTCTGTTCCTATGACAAGCAATATATTATAGCCATTTTTACCAAGGAATCTAATAAAGATGGGATCTTTGGTGGAGGACCAAATATTTATGAAATCTTTTCAAAGTGCAAGTCTTTTTATGAAACATCTTTGAAAACACAAAAGATTTGCCTCTTTAATTTTGTTGGCTAGTTCTCCATTCACATTTGGTGCACAACAACTTCAGCCAAATTTTCATGGAATTTTTCGAATTGCTCCAGCTCTTGAACTTGAAAATGTGTTCAAAGCCCCAAAATTAAAATTTTGAATTAGCTCTTTTATTTCGCCAACATAAAAAAAAAGTAGAGAACTGTCAGATATTGTCAACAACAATATGTTAAAATAATGTTGTAAATAGGCAACTTTTAACTCTCAAACAGTTCAAGACTTAGAATGAAAAAGATTTTAAATATAAGCAGTGTATCTTCCATTGAAGACTGATTCGAAATGGAACATAAAATAGTCATTAATATAGAAATTACTTATAAATGATCAGAAAATCTAATTTGAAAAAGATACAAGTGGTTTCTCCCTTATGATCAAATCGTTGGTTTCCATAGGCAACAAATATTAATTTGTCCTAAAGGAAATGCTATAAGTCTAACGGAAGCATTACCACTAGCAAATGTGCAATCACCTCTTTGTCGAAAGTGGTGAATTCAACTATGGGATTTGAAACAACTTTGTCGAAAAGGCAACTTTTTGACTTTTGGCTTAGAAGGGAATTCTTCTACAGCTCACAAGAGTACTCCAACATGGGAAGAATTTACAAAAGGAAATGGAAATGAAGCACCATAGCATGTTCACGACATGAATGCAAAGACTCAACACTTATCCTAGTTGGCTGAAGGAATTGGAATTTCCTGAAGTGGGATGATTTGAACATCAGCTAAAATTGACCTTAGAGCAAATATGTTCAAGAGATATGAATATTCAGGCAGGAGGATTCATAATTCAGGAGTTTTGAATACCTATATTTTTCCTCCTTAAAAATCTGGACCGTAAAACTTGTTTACATTATTTTCTTTCAAAAAGGTTTACATGCGTGACACCACGTTGCATGCCTTTCCAAAGGCATTCTGCCCGATTCATAACTACTGCATTAGTTTTCTGATTTTTGCCACACCTCAAGAATCGTGCGTTTTCTCTTATTGAAATAAGAGATCAAGCCCTAACAACTGTTGAAAATGGAGCAAGCCTTTGCAAGCCGCTAGAAACTCCAATATGGACATGCCAAAAAAATTGTCATAAATATTTATGGTAAAAAATATGCAACCTGAAAAAGGTGAACATAAGAAAATAGAAAAATATTTGAAGAAAGGCAATATGAATAGAGCTCAAATTTAACAACTCCAAATACTATCTTTTTAGAGCATAGCATTATTCCATCCTATTTGTAGCACTATAATAGTAAATTAAAATGAATTGAAATGGGTACCTACTGAGAATGAGGATACACATTCTAGCCAATGCTAAGGAATTTTCTCGATTACTCGTCCCCCATCTTTGGGCAAGATCTTTATATAATCCAAGCACAACATGACCAATTGCTGGTATGAAATGCAGGATAGCTTTCTTTTCATAACATTAAAATTTATAAATCTCGATACTAGAGCCATGTCTTGGGTGGAAAATTTTTCCTTTGGAAGAGAAGGATTGGCATTCACTAAGCAAATTTGATCACTGTTGTTCTTCCACAAAAGATAGCTCTCCATCATCAATGGGGATTCAAATCTTGGATTCAGAACAGCTAATTCTAAATGTGTAGTGCGTCTATGAGCAAAGACAAAACACCCATAGAAAAATCACCACAATGAAGAATCGATGCTCTGCTTCTCAAAGCCTGTCTAAAACCTCTGCACAAACCAGCCATGAAAATTATCTATATTTGCACTTTAAAACGTTTTGTGCCAAATATACCCTAACAAACTAACAACTCACTTTCTGAAAATGTGTGCTCCCTGGTAAAGCATGCAAAAGAAATTAAGCCCCAATCGCCAAGTGTTTGTCTTAATTATTATTTGTCACTGCACCTATGGTGATCTCTAGAATTTTGGAAATTTGAAAGATTTGCAGGCCCGAGCATGGACCAAGATCTATTTTGCAGGCCTTGTCCTAGGAGGGAGTGCATTCTCTCTTCTTGACATATGAGAAAGCAACTACCAGCCATCTGCATGATGAATACTAAGAGGGGGGGGTGAATCAGTATACAAAAAATCTTGCACTTAAACACTTAAATAGTCTAAAGATAAATCGGTAAAACAGTTTAACAGACAGACCGGTTATCACACATGCAAACCAAAATGCAAATAACGCATTCACCCACAAAAGCAATACAACCATAACACAAGATATTTGACGTGGAAACCCAAATGGGAAAAAGCACGGTGAGATGGAACTCACAAGCCACTATCTGCAGAATAGAAACCAGACCGGTTAAGGTCAGATCGGTTAAGGTCTTACAATGTTCTTCACCAGAACACATCCTGTTAGGAATCTCAATCTCTGTTAGGAGATAAGTTTGATCAAGGACTACCTTGCTAGAGGATTTTAGATTCACAGAGGTGAACCACCTTATTAGAGGATATTACAAAAGGCTTTTGGGCCTACTCGGTTAAGGGCTACAAACTTGTCAAAGATGTGAGTAATCAACAAGTGTTTGATCTATCTAATAGCATAGACTGCTCAGTTAGATCCTTGATAGCTCGTTCTTAATGCACTCCTGCATTACTTCAGTCTTCTACACATTCATATTCTTTTCAACTCCTCAACCACCTTAAACCCTAGTCACAACATAAACCCTTTCAGCAACAACCTAAAACCCTAGACATGATGTCCTTTTAAAGGAATCTAATTTCATGTCGGTCCAATAGGATTACATTTCAATTTCCTAGGAGACATACTCAGTAACACGACATAAGAAGCACCATCAAACAATCGGTGGATTGATAACTTATCACAAAATGTTGGTTGGTAACTCATCACAGAGTATTACCGGTTCATGCAAAATACCGGTTGCCGGTTTGACAAAAAAATAGACTGGTCGAAATGTGTTATGCCGCTTTAATCCCTCGTACCGCTTGAGTTCAACATGCCGCTTTAGACCGGCAAACACATTTTGCAAAACATCAATAGTCTAATGACTATAATACAACATAACGGTTGAAACAAATACCGGTTGTGCTCTAACTCATACATATAAAGAGGATCTTAATGCAAGTGTGTGTCCATCAATGACAATCACAACATAAACATCAAAAAATGCCAACAATCTTCCCCTTTGGCATTGATGGCAACACTTAGGAAATAAAATTTTGACATCTAAGTGTTTTACAACAAAATCATGCCATTAGCAAAATTGCTCCCCCTAAGCATATACACTATCCCTTGAACAATACAATGAATAGCAATTTTGCATACAGAGCATAAACATTGAGATATCAGAGCATATATCAAAGCATATAGCAAAATTTTAAAACTAGATACTTCTCCCCTATACTTTTCCAAAATAGAGTACTTCGCCCCCTTTGCCAACAATGACAAAGTACCGCTGAACAACCCTATTTCCATTTGACATTAAAACAATAAAAGTTTATGACAATAAGGAGTAGTACTTGTCAAAAATAGATTTATAGTCCTGCAAGAATTGCTTCATTGATAGAGACCAGGATTCAAGTAGGGAGGTGGCCACTTCTTTCTCTATTTGCATCTGGGAGACCTGTTCTTCCATGGCATCAACTATGCTCATCTCCTGTGTAACTGTCAAGGCATCCAAGTTCAGATAACACTTCTGAAGAATTTGCAGACATGGAAGTAAAACCAGTTGAAGTTCCTACAAATCTCTAGACTGTGTGTTGATTTCTTGCTCCATTTTGGCTGACTGGATATGAAACCAGGGAACGGTTTGCCCATAACTTGTGAAGGAATCATAAGGCAGCTTGAATGTGCTCAAGTAGGACTGCAAGTCCTGTTCAAGTTTTTGCTTCTGAGCTAGCACATCATCATAGCACAGATGGGGTTGACATATTTTCCTGAGTAGCATATTCCCCTCATCTAGAGCGTCCCTTATATCCTTTTGTTCTTTCTACAATTCAGACCGGCGCTCATTCAACTTTTTCACCAAAGCTATATTAAGAGCCTTTTGATGCTCCTTCTTGACATTAGCCTCTGTTGCCTCTTCAAGACTCTGCACTTCATCATCTACTATTGTGCATAGGAACTTTAGTCTAGCTAATGAAGAATCGGTGTTTGGAAGATTTGTATAGGGTATCAAACCGGTAAGCGTATCCACAGCAGCTTGGATTACATCCTGCTCCTTCTTCCATCAAATGTTTTCAAGGCACTCTTGAGCTACCTTGATGCTCTACATTAGCTCTGATTCACTTGCAGACTAGAGATCGATAGGACTAGTAATATCAACTGGTTTGGCTTGACTCCCAGTTGCCTTTGGAGTCTCCATCTATGTGCTCTTCTCTGCTTCTCCTGTCTTGTCCTCTTCTAGTTTCTTTTTCTCCGCTTCTCTCCTTTTCTCCGCTTCCTTATCTTCTTCTTCCTTCTTCTTTTTCTCTGCTTCCTTCTTCTTTTCCTGTTCCTTGTCTTCCTCTTCCTTCTTCTTCCTCTCAACTTCCTTCCTCTTCTCCTCTTCTTTATCCTCTTCTTCTTTCTTTTTCCTCTCATCTTCTTGCCTCTTCTTCTCTTCCCCTTTTCTTTTCTCCTCTTCCTCTTTTCTCTTCTCTTCCTCTTTTCTCTTCTCTTCCTCTTTACGCTTTTCCTCATCTTCATCCCTCTTCTTCTTCTCTACCTATTCCCTAGACACTTCCTATCTGTCCTCTGCTTGCTCATTGCCCTGTTCAACCTAATGCTCCTATCCTGTTCCCTCAAAAGGTATGTCTTGAGTGACATCTTCTGCGTCCAGGGCATCGTCATCAATAGTGTCGATTGGTTCTACAACCACATTTCCTTCATCATCAAATGCTTCATCCGGTTTGGATATAACCGGTTCTTCTTCTGCCTGTCGGTTGGCCAAACGTGCTTTGTGAGTCTGGACAGCAATTTGCATAAACAGATGGGTGTCCTTTTCGACATTAGCAACTCTACCTTCTAACAGCCAGAGTCTTCTTTTTCTAGTGAAGAAGAGTCCTTTATTTAGATCAATAACATAATATAATTCAGAATTTGACAGGTCGAGATATTATTGTGCAAAAACCTTCTCTCTAATTTCATGTTCTTTCTCTATGGCAATGTGCCATCTATTATCTAATGACATATATAAAGAATTCGGTGTTTGAGACTTAATCTTTGAGGGTGACCGATCATTAGTACACAGATACTGAATTATTTCCTTTTCAACCGCTTCCTTTTCATCCTCATTGAAGTCATCGAAACACTCAAATAAATAATTTAACACTTTTCTCCTAATATTCTTTATTATTCTTTGACAATGTGTCAAAGGTTTATAGGAGGAGATATCTATATTTACCAGTGTTGAAGATGCCGGTTCACTCTATGTCTTCTTTCTTGTCTATCTCACCTTTTTGGGCTGCTCCTTAGACACAATTTCTTCTGAGTCCGAAGAGTTGCTTCTCATCTTCCTCTTTCTCTGGAACACTATAGCCGGAGCAACTTCCGGTTTCTTCTTAGCTGGTGACCGCTTGGTCACTTTTGGAGTTGTAGTTGTTTACGGTGAAAATGGATAACAACAATATTGAAAGACTAAATGAATTCAACCACAAATCCCTAGCCTAACAATAACAAAGATCCACCATAACATATAAAGATTACCTAAGACAATGAAAATCAAATGAAATCACAAAGATTATACCATCACATGTCCAATAGGGTTTGGATCTCCATTCTTCCTATCTCCATTGATCTTGCTTGATATATTTGCTCTCATATTTTATGTGCCCAAGAGCTCAAAAAAGAAAGGAAATGTGGTTGCAAGTAGGCTTGATTGCATCTGCAAGTTCGAAAGCGTAGTCGGGGCTGAATGCATAGTGAGTGTAATCAATTGATTAGGATGCATAGATTGATTAGGGTTGATAATGAAGGAAGCATCTCCTTATATAGAAGACATTATATGAAATGGAGGGATAAGATTAAGAGGTGTAAAAGAGGTCGGCTATGATTAGAGGGTAGGTAAAGAAAATAATAAAATAATGAAAGGGGTAGGTAGTGTAGGAATTAAGAGATGAATGACATGTGTCATGGGTAGAAAAGGTTAATGAATTAATTAAATAAATAAACATTTATTTAATTAATAGAAGAAGTGGGATCAATTAAATAAATAAAATATTTATTTAATTTAGGAAAAGGGTAATTTAAATAAATAAATGTATTTATTTAAATGAGAAATAAGGCTAGAAGAAGATAAATGAATTAATTAAATAAATAAGGATTTATATAATTAATAGAAGAATTAGGCTCAAGATAATTAAATAAATAAAAATTATTTATTTAATTAGACATGACAATTTTAGGTGTCTACATTTTGCCCCTCTTTGAGACAATGCAGCTTGTCGCCTTGTTTCAAAGAAGATAAGATGAACTGATACAAAGTTGCCCCAAGATGGGAATGATATGCCCCCTCGAGAGATTAGATGAAAATGTGTGGAAAATATCATAGACAATCTCTCGATAAGAAAGAAAGGCTAGAATGGACTAACTAGATAGGATAGAGTGACAGAGTCATAGGATAAAGAAGATTGACTTGGGAAACGAGGGCTAGGGCTAGGGCTAGGGTAGTCTATAAGATAGACCACAAGGGGAAAACATCCTCATTGTCATCCACACATCCAAGAGATCAGAGTGCAGAGAGAGAATAGAGGAGCAACAGTCAGCAGTGATGGCATTGGTGCATAGATTCGACCGCATTTGCCGATTTCAGAGGCCAGCAGATGCAGGAGAGTCGGTGTGTACCGCAAAACCTCCGTGTAGTTTGTCGCAATAAATAATATCATTAATGCATTCTAGGTAGGGTAATAAATGATTTTAGGAATATGTCAAACAATGTCAAAAAAAAGTCGAGGCGCGTCTGTGTCAAAAATGTGCATTTATGTCTTCTAGGGTAAATCGACAGTTCTGTGATGAACATACACTGTCGATTGGCTAAGCTGCTAAGGGGATACACTCAAGCGGGTCCTTTAGGGAAGACTAGGATAGCAGATAGGGCTAGGATTGACAATTTTTGTGATGGAACATACATTGCCAATTAGGAAACTGCTCAAGAGGATACACTCAAGCAGAGGCCCTAAGATAAGATAGATCAAGGCATTTTGTGATGAATAGTGAGTACCAAGACATAGTACTTTGTGATGAATAGGGAGTACTAAAATATGAGCAACACTTTGTGATGAACAGGGAGTGCAAAAACACGTAGTACTTTGTGATGAACAGAGAGTACCACTAGGATAAATAGCAACACTTTGTGATAAATAGTGAGTGTCACTAGGATAAATAGCACCATATGATAAATATAAGCACTAGGATAAAGAGTAGCATTTTGTGATAAACAAGGAATGCCACTATGACTGACATGATTTATTTGCTTGACTGAGGAGTATTTGCCTATGTTGGAGTCATGAGAGAGATTCTCGTCGACGTAGAGATTGCGACCAGAGCTGACATTCGAGAACCGAGCTGCTATTGAGGTTATGGGTCTGAGATACATTCTATATGTGCTTGAGTTTTGGGCAAACATGGGTTTGTTGTCTGCGTTGGCTGAGAGATGGCACTCAGAGACTTGTACATTTCATTTTCCGATGGGTGAGATGACAGTCACCTTGGAGGATGTATATAGGATATTGAGGATACCGATCAATGGGGAGCTGATACCCTATGATCGAGATCCAGGACTAGAGATGAGGGCAAGGCATGTGGTATGGGACACGATGACATACACTGGATTGGCACTGCTAGCGGTGCTGGTAGGAGTGATCAGTGGGTTCCTGTGTCCAGACAGGGTGACACGAGGGTTGGTTGTAGCCATATGTATTTTGACATCATTGTATCATATATATATGAGATGATTCATCCTTGCAGCAGCAATATGCATGTGTACCTATGTGATGTATGTTTCATGATGTATGTTTCTATGTGATGAGATGTTTCATGATGTATGTTTCTATGTGATAGTTATGATATGGATGCAAATATGTACATGATGAAATATAATATTTTTTTTTTTTCTTTTATGTTTTTAATATGTTATGCCAATGCAAATGTGAATGTATGAAATGCAAATGAATATGATAATGCAAATGATTATTTACATGATGAAAATGTAAAATGTGCCAAATGTGTTGTGTTCAGGATGTGATGCAATTGTGATATCTATATGTATGTATGAAATGCTAACATGTGATAATGCAGGTGCAACTACATGAAATGCAAATGTTTTTGGCGTGTCATTATACTCAGTCATGTGATAGAAGGTTACGCAGACTCAAGAAGGACGATGGAAGTCAATCAAGAAATGGGGATGGAAGATAGAAGATATGGAAGTGAAAGAGCTTCTTGTGCGTTATCATCATTGAGCTTTATTATGGAAAAATAGGTTATGACAATCCAGGCATATGTTTGACCCATATAGTCATTGTACCTTTTTGCATGGAGATAAGACAGTCACAAACAAGGAATGCCCCAGTTCACACTAGACTCACAGTGTCCTCATATCCTTGGACAAGTTGTAGCATTACTAAGAGACAATCCATAGACAACAAAAGAAAAATAGGTGATGATACCCCATCCTTGCCTTTCTAGTCAAAGACATCCTAGAGATATAATCTCTACTCAAAGACATCCTAGAAAAGCTAAAAGACATGTCACCAAAAGATAAAAATCAAAAGAAAACCAAGACTCGACACCAACATCCATTGTAGTCCTCAAGTTTTAGTGTCTCTTGTCACTTGTATAAGTCTTATTTGATTGTGGTCACAATGTTTACTTTCACAAAAAGGATAGATAACAATGAACCATAATGTTGTCAGAGTCTGTTGAAATATTTGATTTGTTGAAGCCCATTGTTACTACTGTGTCTCATCTGAAACTGACTGAATCCATGAAACTGATACGTTATTATGGAGAAGATGAAACTTTATTGCGGATTGGCAATGCAGATGTTTCTTTATTGTGGATTGTGCGCAGATAGATTGAAGAAAAGTAGAAGAAACTGTACTCCTCAAAACATGAGATGCTCTCAGTTCCACACCCATCACTAGACGTAGGATTTTCCTTAGCCACAGATAGAAGCTAATTTATTATGAATAGGAAGGGGTGAAAATGAGGTATTATTATGAATGTCTAATGAATCTTAGGTAGATCAATGACAAGTCGTGATGAGAATGGGTAATTTTATTATGAATGGATAGGTTGTGAGTGTGTGCAAAGTGAAGGATGAAATGGAACCCTGAAGGAGGGAGGAGCAATGTCTCTACGCATGGCGCTGGTGACCCAGTTTTCACCATGGTACTTTCCCAGGGCGCCACTGAAGTGGTTTTCACCATTGGACGAAATGTTTTCCTGTTTTTCAATTTTTTTTGTGTCACGAGGTGCCTGTTTGCCAGGTTTTCACCAAGTCACGATTTTTTTTGTTTGTTTTATGATTTTTTTTGTATTTTTGAATTAGGATACTCTGAAGAGCTATGTGTAAAACCTACGAAGGTGCATGTTGTTGATAAGATCCTCCAAAGGTTCACCCTCTGTGGTTGAGAGCTGATACGCACTAGATCCATATGCTACTATGATGATGTAGGGACCAAGCCAATTTGGTTCGAACTTGCCTTTCTTCTCTCTATCTTGCTAATTTTTAGGATTTTCTCTAAGAACCAAGTCACCTACCTCAAATGTGTGGGGCTTAACCTTATGATTGTAACTGCTATGTTCCTTAATTGAATGATGTGTAGCTTGAGTGACTGTCTTCCTTGATGAAGGAACTGAGATAGAATTACTAGTGTGTGGACTACATTTGCCCATATGCGTGTCACCTAAAGAAGTTTGTGCATCATTGATAACAAAGTCCATCAAGGAAGCTCCATTAAAGGTCCACGATGTATCGCTGGAAGCGAAAGGATGTGCAGAACAAGTGGATGAGTTATGAAGGCTTTTGATTGCAAAAAGAAGTGAAAGTAGGATAGCATGATGGAGACTTAGGATCAACAAGTATGCTTTTTGGCTTGAAATTTTATAACTTTTACCCCCAGTTATTTTGATATTAGGGGAGATCAACTCTTTCTCTTTTTGCTTCATAGGATTTTTATCCTTGACTTTGATTTTTACAGAGTCCAATAGCTTTTGATTTTGATTTGGACTAAAGGACTTTTCTTTATTTTTGACTTTTAGATTTTTATTTTCAAAGCTTGATTTGTGATCCTTAATGAGTAAGGGCTTTTGTAATTCTTGTTGATCCAAGTCTGGGAGTGGAGTGGATATGGAATGAGTGGATGAAATGGTAAGGCTATGTGAGTTCTCAAGAGGGTTGGCAATACACTCAATATATTCTTTGTTGGAACCACTCTTACGACTATTGATATCAAGAGTTGCTTGCACCACTAGAGGAGATTTGCATTCAGACTTAGTAGCCACAACATTAGGTGGTTCACACCCAATTCCTTGCAAATTGTTTATGGATTGTTCCTATTGACTGAATGTCTTAGGAGATAGTGGGAGTTGATCAACATGAAAGATATATTCACCACATCCTAGATCTTTAAACTTGAACTTTTCTTTGATCTCTGCTTGTTTTGATGTAGAAGCTTTCAAGGATTCTGGATCAATATATGCTGAAGATGGAACAACTTCTCGATTGACTGGGATTGTTATTTCTGATCTATGTCACAGATTATTGCAATATATGAATGGGTTTGGGTCATCTTTGACGGTCACTTCAACTCCATTATGTGGGAACTTGATACATCGATGATATGTAGATGGGACTGCGTTCATCTCATGAATCCATGGACGTCCTAGCAATATGTAGTATGTGAGATCCAGGTCTAAGACTTGACAAACCACATCCTTTATAATTTGCCCAACTGTGAGAGGCAAGGTGACTATGCCTTTGGATGATCGCTCTTCATCATCATATGCTTTGATGGTAATTTTGTTTGTAGAATTCACAGTTTTATCTGAATATCCCAATTGTTTAATAGTGCTCAATGTACATATGTTAAGACCTACTCCTCCATCTATTAGGGCTCATTTTATACGATGCTTGTGTATGAAGGCTTCAATGTGTAAAGTGTTACTACTTATCAAATTTCCATTAGTTTCATATCCAAAGTCATACTATATTCTAGTCGGTTAGTATTACTGAATCATGTAGTTGGTACACACAGAGAAGTTGGTATGAACAGTCTAGTCGATTACTGAAGAAAGCAGTCACAGAACACAGTATTCACGGAGTTGTTTATCGAGTAAAGGTTCATGGCTACCGAGTGGTAAAGTTAAATCACCAAGTTGATATTCACCGAGTGAAACATTTTACTAGATACATTGAACCTGGACATGCACATGAAAACGTTTTACAAGATCGAGGCACATCTAATCGTTTTTTGCATTGGAAATTGCACTATGAGATTATGTATGATTATAAGGCCAATCTAACCTATGAGATATTTTGTTTAGTTATTCATTCAAAGAATGTTTTTGTAAGATCGAAGCAATGAATCAGATCACCACTGTAAGAGATCTATATATACAACATGATTCTAGGGTTAGATATATGACATGATATGATGCAATAAGAGATGCAATGAGATAGCAGTGTGTATACATGAAGGAAGACTGTTACAGAGACACAGAGAGGTCACCAAGAAGGTTATCAATGAACAGTCAAAGAATAGAGTAAACAAAAGGGTTTACCGAGTTTTATTATGGGTTACTGAGGTATGCTACAAGCTAGGTAATCTTATTCAGAGCACATAGAATCTGCTTTAGCATTTCATATGTGAAGTTGCAGATATTTGTAATGATTATATTATAATATTTTGAAGTTGTAAGAGAAACCTTTAACAGGGTAAAAGACTCTAACCAAGTCTATAAATTGTAAATCCTTTAACCAGGTGCTACACTTATATAGTGTTATAAAAATCCTTTAGTAAGGTAGATCTAACTGATCTTAATACTCCTAACAAGGTAAGCTATCATAAATAGCTAAATGTAGCTCTAACCGAGCATTCTTTATTATTGCAGTAGTGAAGTTGTGGGTGCCATCCCCAACGCAGTTTTTCTCTCTAACCAAGAGTTTTTGCGTGACCAAAATATATGTGTTATGGAGTGAATCATGTATGATTGTTATCTTTTGATTATAGTTTTATTTTATGTTACTGCACTATTCTGTTTATGCATAATAGTAAGGTTATTACAAGAGAAAAGTTTTGGAGTACTGATTCACCCCTCCCCTCTTAGTACATTATCTTTCTATATTGGGCCTAACAATTGGTATCAGAGCTTGAATCTTGGAAAAGGGTTTAACCACCTAAAGAGAAAGATCTTAGCAATGGAAGGCTACAAACAATCTCAGAAGATTGTGCATCTTCAAGAAGAGTTGGATAATGCAAATCAAGTGATTGCAGACATGCAGAGGCAAATGCAAAAATCTCTAAAAGTAAGGAGAAGATTATCTGATGACTTGCAGGATTCTCAAGAGCTAGTGGAACAAATCGAGACATCATCTGAGAACAGTATATCTGAAGAAACTGAAGAAATGATTGGAATGTTGAAAGAAAAGAACAAAGCATTGGCTGATCAACTAAAAGCAATGAAAAGAGAACATGAACATTTCAGTACACAAATGACTGAAAATCTAGATGCATTAAGGAGAGTTGAGGATAAAGCAAGAGATCTACAAAGAGAGAAACAACAACTTGAAGCTCTAGTATCTGATAAGGATGATGAAATCATAAGGTTAACTGGTATTCAATAAAATATGATAGATCAACTAGGTTATGCTCATCATGAAGCAATTCTGAAGAATGATGAAAATCAATCATTGAAACTTGAAGTATCAATGTTGACTGGTGAACTTGAAATAGAAAAGAAACCCAAAGAATCATTGGAGAAAAGTTATGAAGCATCAAAGATGTTGGATGAGCAACTGAATACAGGAAGACTCTACAAAGATGGAGGACTCGGTTACCAAGGAAAAGAATCAACCGAGAAAGGAATTCATACTACCGAGAGAGGAGAATCATCAAAGCAAGCTAGAAACAGGAATAACATCAAAAGGAAGAAGCCTATTTGCTACTACTATGGAAATCAAGGTCATACGGCCAACATATACCAAATCAGAAAAGGTAAGCAATCAAATATCTCTAAGTCCAATGGATATTGTTACAATTGCAATAAAATGGTCACACACCTAATCAATGTAGGACAAAGTCTATTAACAACTATCAGAAGGCAAAATTCAAAGGGTTTTGTAAAAACTGCAATAGATATGGACATAGTACTGAGAAGTGCTAGTTTAAGCAAAAGAGCTACATGAAGTATCCACACCGAGCAAACACTAGAGGTTACCGAACTCACACAGATTCTTACTGACAATATACAGCAGTACCATGGGATTATAATACAAGGATATGGTGCGATGTTGTGGAAGATATGGACATATAAGTGCCAACTATTTTATAAGGTTTGGAATGAACAACCGAAGATCATGGAGAAATCCCGGTATGGCATGTTTTCATTGTCACAAAGCTAGACATTTAGCTGGAGATTGTAGAGATCAACTGAAAAGAGACCAGGACTCAAGTAGGGAGGTGGCCACTTCTTTCTCTATTTTCATCTAGGAGACCTGTTCTTCCATGGCATCAACTATGCTCATCTCCTGTGTAACTGTCAAGGCATCTAGGTTCAGATAACACTTCTGAAGAATTTGCAGACATGGAAGTAAAACTAGTTGAATTTCCTGCAAATCTCTAGACTGTGTGTTGATTTCTTGCTCCATTTTGGCTGACTAGATATGAAACTGGTGAACGGTTTGCCCATAAGTTGTGAAGGAATCATAAGGCAGCTTGAATGTGCTCAAGTAGGACTGTAAGTCCTATTCAAGTTTTTGCTTCTGAGCTAGCATATCATCATAGAACATATGGGGTTGACATATTTTGCTGAGTAGTATATTCCCCTCATCTAGAGCATCCCTTATATGCTTTTGTTCTTTCTTCAGTTTAGACCGGAGCTCATTCAACTTTTTCACCAGAGCTATATTAAGAGCCTTTTGATGCTCGTTCTTGACATTAGCCTCTGCTGCCTCTTCAAGACTCTGCACTTGATCATCTACTACTGTGCATAGGAACTTTAGTCTAGCTAATGAAGAATCGGTGTTTGGAAGATTTGTTCAGGGTATCAAACCGGTAAGCATATCCACGGTGGCTTGGATTACATCCTGCTCCTTCTTCCGTCGAACGTTTTCAAAGTGCTCTTGAGCTACCTTGATGCTCTGCATTAGCTTTGATTCACTTGCAGACTGGAGATCGATAGGACTGGTGATATCAGCCGGTTAGACCTGACTCTCGGTTGCCTTCAGAGTCTCCATCTATGTGCTCTTCTCTGCTTCTCCTGTCTTGTCCTTTTTTCCTTTCTTTTTCTCCACTTCTTTCCTTTTCTCCACTTCCTTATCTTCTTCTTCCTTCTTCTTTTTCTCTGCTTCCTTCTTCTTTTCCTGTTCCTTGTCTTCCTCTTCCTTCTTATTCCTCTTAGCTTCCTTCCTCTTCTCCTCTTCTTTATCCTCTCCTTCTTTCTTTTTCCTCTCATCTTCTTGCCTCTTCTTCTCTTCCCCTTTTCTTTTCTCCTCTTCCTCTTTAATCTTCTCTTCCTCTTTTCTATTCTCTTCCTCTTTATGCTTTTCCTCATCTTCATCCCTCTTCTTCTTCTCTGCCTATTCCCTAGCCACTTCCTATCTGTCATCGGCTTGCTCATTGCCCTATTCGGCCTGATGCTCCTATCCTGTTCCCTCAGAAGGTATGTCCTGAGTGACATCTTCTACGTCCAGGGCATCATCATCAAAGGTGTCGATTGGTTCTACAACCATATTTCCTTCATCATCAAATGCTTCATCCGGTTTGGATATAACCGGTTCTTCTTCTGCTTGTCGGTTGGCCAAACGTGCTTTGTGAGTATGGACAACAATTTGCATAAACAGATGGGTGTCCTTTTCGACATCAGCAACTCTACCTTCTAACAGCCAGAGTCTTCTTTTTCTAGTGAAGAAGAGTCCTTTATTTAGATCAATAACATCATATAATTCAAAATTTGACAGGTCGGGAAAGTATTGTGCAAAAACCTTCTCTCTAATTTCTTGTTCTTTCTCTATGGCAATGCACCATCTATTATCTAATGACATATATAAATAATCTGGTGTCTGAGACTTAATCTCTGAGGGCGACCGATCATTAGTACACAAATACTGAATTATTTCCTTTTCAACCGCTTCCTTTTCATCCTCATTGAAGTCATCGAAACACTCAAGTAAATAATTTAACACTTTTCTCCTAATATTGTTTATTATTCTTTGACAATGTGTCAAAGGTTTATAGGAGGAGATATCTATATTTACCGGTGTTGAAGATGCCGGTTCACTCTGTGTCTTCTTTCTTGTCTGTCTCACCTTTTTGGGCTGCTCCTTAGACACAGTTTCTTCTGAGTCCGGAGAGTTGCTTCTCGTCTTCCTCTTTCTCTGGAACACTTTAGCCGGAGCAGCTTCTGATTTCTTCTTAGCTGGTTACCGCTTGGTCACTTTTGGAGTTGCAGTTGTTTACGGTGAAAATGGATAACAACAATATTGAAAGACTAGATGAATTCAACCACAAAACCCCAGCCTAACAATAACAAAGATCCACCATAACATATGAAGATTACCTAACACAATGAAAATCAAATGAAATCACAAAGATTATACCATCACATGTCCAATAGGGTTTGGATCTCCATTCTTCCTATCTCCATTGATCTTGCTTGATATATTTGCTCTCATATTTTATGTGCACAAGAGCTCAACAAAGAACAGAAATGTGGTTGCAAGTAGGCTTGATTGCATATCCAAGTTCGAAAGCATAGTCGGGGCTGAATGCATAGTGAGTGTAATCAATTGATTAGGATGCATAGATTGATTAGGGTTGATAATGAAGGAAGCATCTCCTTATATAGAAGACACTATATGAAATGGAGGGATAAGATTGAGAGGTGTAAAAGAGGTCGGCTATGATTAGAGGGTAGGTAAAGAAAATAATAAAATAATGAAAGGGGTAGGTAGTGTAGGAATTAAGAGATGAATGACATGTGTCATGGGTAGAAAAGGTTAATGAATTAATTAAATAAATAAACATTTATTTAATTAATAGAAGAAGTGGGATCAATTAAATAAATAAAATATTTATTTAATTTAGGAAAAGGGTAATTTAAATAAATAAATGTATTTATTTAAATGAGAAATAAGGCTAGAAGAAGATAAATGAATTAATTAAATAAATAAGGATTTATTTAAATAATAGAAGAATTAGGCTCAAGATAATTAAATAAATAAAAATTATTTATTTAATTACACATGTCAATTTTAGGTGTCTACATTTTGCCCCTCTTTGAGACAATGCAACTTGTTGCCTTGTTTCAAAGAAGATAAGATGAACTGATACAAAGTTGCCCCAAGATGGGAATGATATGCCCCCTCGAAAGATTAGATGAAAATGTGTGGAAAATATCACAGACAATCTCTCGATAAGAAAGAAAGGCTAGAATGGACTAACTAGATAGGATAGAGTGATAGAGTCATAGGATAAAGAAGACTGACTCGGGAAACGAGGGCTAGGGCTAGGCCTAGGGTAGTCTATAAGATAGACCACAAGGGGAAAACATCCTCATTGTCATCCGCACATCCAAGAGATCAGAGTGCAGAGAGAGAATAGAACAGCAACAGTCAGCAGCGATGGCATTGGTGCATAGATTCGATCGCGTTCCCCGATTTTAGAGGCCAACTGATGCAGGAGAGCCGGTGAGTACCGCAAAACCTTCTTGTAGTTTGTCGCAATAAATAATGTCATTAATACATTCTAGGTAGGGTAATAAATGATTTTAGGAATATGTCAAACAATGTCAAAAAAACATTGAGGCGCGTCTGTGTCAAAAATGTGTATTTATGTCTTCTAGGGCAAATCTGTAGTTCTGTGATGAATATGAGCAACACTTTGTGATGAACAGGGAGTGCAAAAACACGTAGTACTTTGTGATGAACAGGGAGTACCACTAGGATAAATAGCAACACTTTGTGATGAACAGTGAGTGTCACTAGGATAAATAGCACCATATGATAAATATAAGCACTAGGATAAAGAGCAGCATTTTGTGATGAACAGGGAATGCCACTATAACTGACATGATTTATTTACTTGACTGAGGAGTATTTGCCTATGCTGGAGTCACGAGAGAGATTTCTATCGATGTAGAGATTGCGACCAGAGCTGACATTCGAGGACCGAGCTACTATTGAGGTTATGGGTCTGAGATACATTCTGTATGTGCTTGAGTTTCGGACGATCATAGGTTTGGTGACTGCGCTGGCTGAGAGATAGCACTCAGAGACTTGTACATTTCATTTGTCGATGGGTGAGATGACAGTCACCTTGGAGGATGTATATAGGATATTGAGGATACCGATCGATGGGGAGCTGATACCCTATGATCGAGATGGAGATAGGGAGGCCCTGAGATGAGTGTTTCAGGATCTAGAACTAGAGATGAGGGCAGGACATGTGGCATGGGACACGATGACACAAACTGGATTGGCATTGCTAGCAGTGCTGGTAGGAGTGATCAGTGGGTTCCTGTGTCCAGACAGGGCGACACGAGGGTTGGTTGTAGCCATATGTATTTTGACATCATTGTATCATATATATATGAGATGATTCATCCTTGCAGAAGCTATACGCATGTGTACCTATGTGATGTATGTTTCTATGTGATGGTTATGATATGGATGCAAATATGTACACAATGAAATGTAATATTTTTTATTGTTCTTTTATGTTTTTAATATGTTATGCCAATGCAAATGTGAATATATGAAATGCAAATGAATATGATAATGCAAATGATTATTTACATGATGAAAATGTAAAATGTGCCAAGTGTGTTGTGTTTAGGATGTTATGCAATTGTGATATCTATATGTATGTATGAAATGCTAGCATGTGATAATGCAGGTGCAACTACATGAAATACAAATGTTTTTGGCATGTCATTATACTCAGTCGTGTGATAGAAGGTTATGCAGACTCAAGAAGGATGATGGAAGTCAATCAAGAAATGTGGATGGAAGATAGAAGATATGGAAGTGAAAGAGCTTCTTGTGCGTTATCATCATTGAGCTTTATTATGGCAAAATAGGTTATGACAATCCAGGCATATGTTTGGCCCAGAAAGTCATTGTACCTTTTTGCATGGAGATAAGACAGTTGCAAACAAGTAATGCCCCAGTTCACACTAGACTCATAGTGTCCTTATATCCTTGGCCAAGTCGTAGCATTACTAAGAGACAATCCACAGACAACAAAAGAAAAATAGGTGATGATACCCCATCCTCGCCTTTCTAGTCAAAGACATCCTTGAGATAGAATCTCTACTCAAAGACATCCCAGAAAAGTTAAAAGACATGTCACCAAAAGATAAAAATCAAAAGAAAACCAAGACTCGACACCAACATCCACTGTAGTCCTCAAGTTTTAGTGTCTCTTGTCACTTGTATAAGTCTTATTTGATTGTGGTCACAATGTTTACTTTCACAAAAAGGATAGATAGCATTGAACCATAATGTTGTCAGAGTCTGTTGAAATATTTGATTTTGTAGCATCGTAAATTGTACGCACTTGCTAGGGTGGTACAATTTCACACCTAGTTTAGCACCCGCCTTGGCACATTTTGCATTTTGCATTGCATTTCCCCTTTAGCACTTAATTAATTAAATTAATTAGGTCTAAGGTTCTATTTTATCATCTCCCATATCATAAAGTTGGGCCCTTTTCATTAAAGTGTGCCCCTTTCATTTTATTCTTCCACTACATCATTTAATCAAAAACCCTAATTAGGTCCTATTTTGAACTTGGGGGCTTGATTTTGGGGGTCAAAACATCTCGAAATCAGCTGTAACTTCGGGATTCTCTCTAAAATCATCATATCTGACGGCCCTAAAAATTTGGTGAAAAGTTGTCGGGACCATGGTGCCCAGAGTGCACATGGTCCCGGACATTTTTCCCAAAATTTTAGGAGCGCGATCCAATCATAAAATAAAGCTTAACCCCAAGAAATTGGTGGGATATTCAATCTCTAGGTCGGCCAAAAGTCAAAATTAAGACCTAGGGTTTCATATATAAGAGCTCTCTTTCTTCATTTGAAGGGATCCGAATTTTGGCTTTAGAGGACCTTCTAGGAGAAAAAGAGCAGATCTTCGAAGACTTCAAGAACATTCAACATCCATCCATCAAGCATTCATCAATTTCATTCATTTAGGGCTTGGGAGACATTGAAGAACAATAGGAGATTACCGACTGAAGATTGGCTTGTACTCCTCCCTTAAGGGTTGGGTATGATTTCATGTTGTTTTCATGTCTTTGCATAAGCTTCAATATATCCTTTATTCATGCTTTAGATCACTTTGCATCTTGATTTAGAGCATTTACATTATCATTTACAAGCAATTAGGGTTTACTTTCTAGGTTGCTCTAGTTTGCTTTCTTGCATTTAAGGACCTTGCACACACACTAGGTCTGCACACACAATACATTTTACAATACAACTTGGCTATTCGTGGAGGTGGAAATCACCGAAGTGGAGGTTTGACTAAGGCAAAACCCTATATAGCCACCCAAACACCTTTTCAGATATAAGTGCAGGTTTCGGGACTCGGACGACGCCGCAAGTTACAGATCCGGAAGAAGCAGACGGAGACCAAACAACACACCAAATCTCAAAGCAAAAGACCAGGACAGGGGCACTGGGCGCCCTAGTCCCTGGGACAGGGGCGCTGGGCGCCCTGGTCCTCCTAATAGACAGCATTTTCAGCATTTTTTATAGCTTTTCCAGAGTGCAAAACAACAATTTTCGGAGTAGTTTCAGGGGTAGAATCAGGACAGTGGCACCCGCGCCCCCGTCCCAAACATTTTCATTCATATTTTAACACCAGGTACACATTTACATTCTTGTCTTGTCCTTGTGTTTACAGCTTTCCATCATTTAAGTTCAATTCTGTAATCTTGTTATTAGTTCATACTTGCACTTTGGGGTTAGGGATTGAACTTGCATCATTTCATCTTTCAATTGCAACAAAGGAATAGAAATCCTAATAGGTAGCCCGTGGCTCTCTCTTCCACAAGAAGAAGTAGCCAATTGTGTGATACCTCTAGGCTCGTTCGTATTCCACAAGTGTGTGGTTGAAAGTGAGATTAGGGCATGTTTGCTTAGTGTCACTTTTTCTCCCACACAGATTTGTTGAAGCCCATTGTTACTGTTGTGTCTCATCTAAAACTGACTGAATCCATGAAACTGATACGTTATTATGGAGAAGATGAAACTTTATTGTGGATTGGCGATGCAGATGTTGCTTTATTGTGAATTTTGCGCGGATAGACTGAAGAAAAGTAGAAGAAACTGTACTCCTTAGAACATGAGATGCTCTCAGTTCCACACCCATCACTAGACGTAGGATTTTCCTTAGCCACAGATAGGAGCTGATTTATTATGAATAGGAAGGGGTGAAAATGAGGTATTATTATGAATAGCTAACCAATCTTCAGTAGATCAATGACAAGCCATGATGGGAATGGGTAATTTTATTATGAATGGATAGGTTGTGAGTGTGTGCAAAGTGAAGGATGAAATGGAATCCTGAAGGAGGGAGGAGCAATGTCTCTACGCATGGCGCTGGTGACCTAGTTTTCACCATGGTAATTTCCCAGGGCGCCACCAAAGTGGTTTTCACCATTGGACGAAATGTTTTCCTGTTTTTCAATTTTTTTTGTGTCACAAGGCGCCTGTTTTCCAGGTTTTCACCAAGTAACGATTTTTTTTTTTTTTGTTTTATGATTTTTTTTGTATTTTTGAATTAGGATACTCTGAAGAGCTATGTGTAAAACCTACGAAGGTGCATGTTGTTGATAGGATCCTCCAAAGGTTCACCCTCTATGGTTGAGAGCTGATACGCACCAGATCCATATGTTGCTATGATGATGTAGGGACCAAGCCAATTTGGTTCGAACTTGCCTTTCTTCTCTGTCTTGCTGATTTTTAGGATTTTCTCTGAGAACCAAGTCACCTACCTCAAATGTGTGAGGCTTAACCTTATGATTGTAACTACAACGTTCCTTGACTGAATGATGTGTAGCTTGAGTGATTGTCTTCCTTGATGAAGGAACTGAGATGGAATTACTAGTGTGTGGACTACGTTTGCCCATATGCATGTCACCTAAAGAAGTTTGGGCATCCCTGATAACAAAGTCCTTCGAGGAAGCTCCATTAAAGGTCCATGATATATCGCTAGAAGGGAAAGGATGTGCGGATCAAGTGGATGAGTTATGAAGGCTTGTGATTGCAAAAAGAAGTGAAAGTAGGATAGCATGATGGAGACTTAGGATCAACAAGTATGATTTTTGGCTTGAAATTTTAGAACTTTTGCCCCCAATTATTTTGATATTAGGGGAGATCAACTCTTTCTCTTTTTGCTTCATAGGATTTTTATCCTTGACTTTGATTTTTACAGAGTCCAATAGCTTTTGATTTTGATTTGGACTGAAGGACTTTTCTTTATTTTTGACTTTTAGATTTTTATTTTTAAAGCTTGATTTGTGATCCTTAATGAGTAAGGGCTTTTGTAATTCTTGTTTATCCAAGTCTGGGAGTGGAGTGGATATGGAATGAGTGGATGAAATGGTAAGGCTATGTGAGTTCTCAAGAGGGTTGGCAATACACTCAATATATTCTTTGCTAGAACCACTCTTAGGACTATTGATATCAAGAGTTGCTTCAACCACTAGAGGAGATTTGCATTTAGACTTAGTAACCACAACACTAGGTGGTTCACACCCAATTCCTTGCAAATTGTTTATGGATTGTTCCTGTTGACTGAATGTCTTAGGAGATAGTGGGAGTTGATCAACATGAAAGATATATTCACCACATCCTAGATCTTTAAACTTGGACTTTTCTTTGATCTCTGCTTGTTTTGATGTAGAAGCTTTCAAGGATTCTGGATCAATATATGTTCAAGATGGAACAACTTCTTGATTGACTGGGATTGTTATTTCTGATCTATGTCGCAGATTATTGCAATATATGAATGGGTTTGGGTCAGCTTTGACGGTCACTTCAACTCCATTGTGTGGGAACTTGATACATCGATGATATGTAGATGGGACTGTGTTCATCTCATGAATCCATGGACGTCCTAGCAATATTTTGTATGTGAGATCTAGGTCTAAGACTTGACAAACCACATCCTTTGTAATTGACCCAACTGTGAGAGGCAAGGTGACTGTGCCTTTGGATGATCGCTCTTCATCATCATATGCTTTGATGGTAATTTTGTTTGTAGAATTCATAGTTTTATCTGAATATCACAATTGTTTAATAGTGCTCAATGTACATATGTTAAGACCTGCTCCTCCATCTATCAGGACTCATTTTATTTGATGCTTGTGTATGAAGGCTTCAATGTGTAAAGGTGCATTATGTGGCTGACTTACAGAGGCTTTATTGGCTTCTGTGAATGTAAGGGAGTGTGGAACAGAAAGGTATCCCACCATGGCTCTAAACTGGTCCACGTTCAAATCAGTGGGGATAGTAGTGTCTATCAAAGTTTTGTGAAGAATGGCTTTATGTGCAGGGGATATGCGTAAGAGGTCCAGGATGGAGATGAGCGCGGGTGTCTTCCCTAACTATTCTACAAGATCATGCTCAGGCTTGGTTGATGAGGAAGCAGTGTTTTTAGTTGGAGCACCTTGCAAAGTGAATTTTCCTCGATGGGTTGTAACATGGCATTTAGAGGTAGGTTCGGAAGAAGATCCAATGCCTTTTAGGACAATTTTGGGTCTTTGGGTAGAATTTTCAGGCATTTTGTCCTTAATGATAATGGTAGAGACATAATTGTCCATTGAGATGTGATTAATAGTTGAATCATAGTTATAAGATGCTCTAGTATAGTTGGTTTGGTCATCTGTGGCTGCAAATTTTCCCTTGTCATGCTTTGGGAATGGTTCCTTAAATATCTCATGTTCTTGATTGGATGAGTGTCCTTCAATCTCAATGTCACCTCTATCAATGGGATCTTGTATGATGCTCTTCAGTCAATGACAATTTCCTGTCTTATGACCCTTGCTCTTATGAAATTCACAATATTCATCATCATTCCACCAATTTGGTTTAACCTTGGCTCATATGGAGGAAAATCTAGAATTGTGATTACTCTGTTTTCTACTAGCTTCTTGAAAACTGACCCAAGTGGTTCTCCTAATGGGGTGTACTTCCTTCGTGATCTGGAAGTTGTTTGGGTATTCACTTGATTGTTTGTAGAACTTGATCCAAAAAAATTGATTTTTGGTCATACCGTATTGGCATCAACAACACCATCATTGACTGTGTTCTTGTTTTTATTCCAAAATCTTGGCTTGTCTTTTCCTTTAAAGTCCTCTTTGTTTTCCTTAAATATCTTAATGACTCCTTGTTCAATTAGGACCTTCTCTGTTGCTAAGCCTTTTTCAATGACGTCCTTGAAGATGGACAAACAAGTTTTCGTTAGATCATAGCCAATGTCTTTGTTAACATTCTGAGTGAACATCTCTACCATTTGTTTTTGTGGAATTTACCAAGAGCATCTACTAGCTAGATTCCTCCATCTTTGTAAAAATGATGAAAAAGACTCTCCATCTTTTTTCTTGGTGTTACACAAAGTAGTGACTGATATGTTTGTCTCTATGTTGTAGGAGAAATGTTGAATAAATGCCTCTGCTAAGTCACTCCATGACTTAATTCTAGGTGGAAGTTGAGAGAACCATTCCATAGCTTGATCTCCTAAGCTTTGTGGGAATAATCTCATCAAATATGTCTCTTCTACTACTACCTCAATGCAAGCTGTGAAAAACTGTCTTATGTGTGCCTTAGGATCTCCTTTTCCTCTATACTTATTAAACTAAGGTGTCACAAAGTGTGTAGGAAATGGAGGCATTGGATTTCTTTTATCAAATGGATAAGGACATATGTCTCTCATTGTGTATGTTGGCTTTGGTGTATTTATGTCCTCCATTTTCTTTTGTAAGTCCTTGATTTGCTATTCCAAATTGCTCTTAGGTGGAGATCGACTTCTTGGACCATACCCCATGCCTAAAGCACCGGGTGGAGGAGGAGCATGTTGCATATATGGATGATATTGTTCATACACATATTCATATGGAGGAGCTCTATAGTGATGATGCGTATATGGACCACTTGGTATAGAGTCATGTTGAGGAATGGAATATCTACTTTGTCCATGTATACCATACTCTATAGGCATGTCATGAGTTTGTTCTAGTGTGTTGCCCCCAAATTTGACGCGGGGTTTCCTTGTGTCCAAATTTCGAGCATGCCTTTGAATATCCAATTTCTTTGGTGGTTGATCCTTAGCATTGGTATGTGATTGAGCATATTTTTCTGCATAAGACCTCCATAATGGTCTGCGAAGATGAGTATCATATGCTTGTCCATGTGTATGTGGGATCTCTGGTTTTCAAAACAAAGATGATGGTGATTCAAGCACAAGATGTGGTCCTCTATTGCCTCCACTATTAGGCCTCCTTTGATCCATGTTGAGGTGAGGTTGTTGCAAAGGTCGATTTTCTTTTATTTGAGACATGTCAAAATCACGAGGGATCTTGGCTCCACTTTGTGCCACCACTTGTAGAAAATTTTGTCTATCTCTCTTCATTATTTCCTCAACCAATCGATTGAAATGAGGATTCATAATGATGTCTTCCACTTCTGCTAAATGTACGGAAAAGTTGTCCATATTGTCATTGTGTGTATCATTGTTGTTTGTAGTGTCCATGTTCTCAATATTTGGAATGTTTCTATAAGCATCCATGTCAGGTAATGTAGTATGATCAGAATTGAAAAAGATATCATTGTCATATTCATAGGCACTCATGTTTACGGACTCTTGAGCCTCTTTAGCTTCTCTCCTAGATTTTTGGTAACGGGTTTCAACCATGGACTAGGTCTTGACCAAGATGTGTGAGACTAGATGAAAATGGAAAGAGTATGGAAGACCAAGAGTTTGGATGGAATGTAAATGAATCTGAGGTGTACTTGCAATGTCCAAAGTGTAAGACCAAGTATGTATGTAGTAGAGTAGGTGTGGCTTCCAAAAAGATGATAGTTTCTCTTGATGAGGTAAGTTGACCTTGACTCTAAGTAAGACCAAATGGGACCCAAATGTGATAGACCTTGATGAGGGACCACTTAGCAAAATGTTGTTGTATGTATTGTGTTGACAAAGTATGATGAGGACAAGCAAGTGACCTTTTGACTCAAGTTTAGACAAATGTGAATGTAATGTAAGGTGTAAAGCAATGATGGACTTTGTGAGACCCAAAGATAGGTTGAATGCTAGATGAAAACCTGAAGAGATAGCTTAGGAAGCTCAAGAATTCTGAAACTGATTGCTCTTGTTTGTTGGACTGTAAATTTTTCCAATTTGTGAAGTTGTTTATTGTGATCAAATCTAAATTTTTTACTGTTTTTTCGTGACAAGAGGACACCGTGTTGACAAAGACTCAATGTTTGCAAGTGTTTAGACTCAAAAAATGACTCAAAGAAAAGTGTGTTATTTGATGTAAAATGTGTTTTGCATACACTTGAAGACACAAAAGACACAATGTTTTAATGTTTGGTCTTGAATGTTTGATAGTTCAAAATAAGTCAAGCACAATTCTTATGGCTGGCCAAGACAATAGTTGTTGATCTCACATGGGGTTTCCCCTGAGGCTATGCTATTCAAAGCAGATACTTAGATGCTTGACCCCACTGGCTCCACCCTCGACACTCACTTCTCAGGGAAGCCAAACATCAGTCCCCATAAAAACTCCTCATGGCAAAATTTGTATCTCTACTAAGAACTGTATGTGTGTGGGCCACTACCAGAGGTCTGACCTCCTGCCCCAACAACTAGAAGGATTTTGGCTTCTAAAACAAAAAGGTGCTAGTAAGGGCATCCACTCATGTGGCCATACATGCAACACTTTCAACTCTATAAATACAGAAGGCTCCCAGCCGATAGGGGTTACGCCCTACAACTGATCAAATAAATTTGATCAAACGGGTTTGTGGGGAGACATAGTGTCAGTATGAACTAATCAACACACGTTATCCATAGTTTTCACCATGGATACAGTTATTTATAGTAGTTTGGAAGAAGATGGCTTTTCTTTTGCTACCCCTTGGGTCATTTTGTCCTCACTAGTAGTCCTAATGACCACACGGGGAGATAGGCCCTCTAAATATTAAACAAAAAGAGCCTATTGCTCAAGACATAAAAGACAATGGTTCAATTTTAGTGCACCAATTGAAGTGTTTTCTAATCTATGAAAACAAGGCACACAATAAAGATCAAAAGAAAATCCTTGTCAATGTCCTGCAACAAAGATTTGTTAGTAGTTTGGATTGTTTCAAATGATCACCCCTTCCTGCAAGCACACAAGTTAGGTAAATTTTAGATCCAAAAGACTTTGTGAAATAGGGGCCTTCAACAATGCGTTTTGTTGACCAATTCAAAGATCTGATTCATCATAAAAAAAGACCACCTGTAAAATTTTAAGAGATTTCCAGAAATGTAAGAAAATCCAAAAAATTTGCTAATTTACTCCAAAAATTAATTTTTTATGAAAAATCATAAAAAATTCATATATAATGCAAAATCGATCCAAAAAATATGAAATTTTTACTAGAGAGTCCTAATGGTCTTCCAAAACTGCATAAAAAAATTTCTGCAACAAATCCAAGCAGTTTGTGAGATATGAGTAAAATAATGCAAAACCCTAATTTTCAAAGATCTGATTTTTGAGGAATGATTTTGCATCAAATGTAAAATAAAAAAGAATATATCCTGTGTATAATTCTGATAGATTTCCCCAAATGTAAGAAAATCTGAAAAAATCGCTAATTTGCTCTCAAAATTAATTTTTTATGAAAACTCATAAAAACTTCATATAAAATGAAAATTTGATGCAAAAAATCTAAAATTTTTACTGAATCCTTCTGATATTTTTTTGACCTGCACAAAAAATTTGATGCCAAAATTCATAGCCGTTTGTGAGATCTGATCAAAATAAGGAAAACCCTAATTTTTAAAGATCCAATTTTTAGGGAAATATTTTGCATCAAAATTAAAATCACAAAGAATAGATCCTCTGTATAATTATGAGAGATTTCCAAAAATATAAGAAAATCCAAAAAATTCGCTCATTTGCTCTCAAAATTAATTTTTTATGAAAATTCATAAAAAATTCATAGAAAATTAAACTATGCTCCAATAGATCTGATTTTTTTTTTGAGAGTTCCTGATACTGTCTTCAACCTACAAAAACAATTTGGTAGAAAATTTCCAAGCCATTTGTGAGGTATGATCAAATCTCTCCAAGATCTTGATTTTGTGTCCAAAACCCTAGCTGCACAAGGTTATTCTCCAAATTGTTTTACAAAACAGCAATATAGGGTTAGAAAAATCTACAAAAAACACAGATCTAACAAAAATCTATGTCCCACAAGGCGTGCCAAAATGTTTATGGTGAAAGTGGATAACAACAATGTTGAAAGACTAAAATGGATTCAACCACAAAACCCTAGCCTAACAATAACAAAGATCCACCATAACATATGAAGATTACCTAAGACAATGAAAATCAAATGAAATCACAAAGATTATACCATCACATGTCCAATAGGGTTTGGATCTCCACTCTTCCTATCTCTATTGATCTTGCTTGATATATTTGCTCTCAGATTTTATGTGCACAAGAGCTCAACAAAGAACGGAAATGTGGTTGCAAGTAGGCTTGATTGCATATGCAAGTTCGAAAGTGTAGTCGGGGTTGAATGCATAGTGAGTGTAATCAATTGATTAGGATGCATAGATTGATTAGGGTTGATAATGAAGGAAGCATCTCCTTATATAGAAGACACTATAGGAAATGGAGGGATAAGATTGAGAGGTGTAAAAGAGGTCGGCTATAATTAGAGGGTAGGTAAAGAAAATAATAAAATAATGAAAGGGGTAGGTAGTGTAGGAATTAAGAGATGAATGACATGTGTCATGGGTAGAAAAGGTTAATGAATTAATTAAATAAATAAAGATTTATTTAATTAATAGAAGAAGTGGGATCAATTAAATAAATAAAATATTTATTTAATTTAGGAAAAGGGTAATTTAAATAAATAAATGTATTTATTTAAATGAGAAATAAGGCTAGAAGAAGATAAATGAATGAATTAAATAAATAAGGATTTATTTAAATAATAGAAGAATTAGGCTCAAGATAATTAAATAAATAAAAATTATTTATTTAATTAGACATGACAATTTTAGGTGTCTACAACAGTAGTAACCGGTGTTGATGCTACAGGCATTGCCTTTGCCTTCTTCGCTGTCGGTCCTTTCTCTTTCACAGCTGGTAGTTCCTCAGCTGGTGCTATCCTCTCCAGGTAAGTGTCGGTTCTCTTTGCCTTAGGATCAAGCGGTGAGGCAATAAGGGTAGAGGCATACCCTTCCAGCATTTCGTACATCACCTCATAGCCCATTGGCTCCACTTCTTCCATTCTAGGCTCAACAGCCTCCATTATACATTTGTTTACTTGGATGGTGAAGCAGATATCATCTTCATATTTCTTGACAATGTCTCCTGATATCCTCACTCTTTGGCTCATCTTCCTTTTGAACTCATCAAAATACTTGTTCAGAATATCAGGGTAACCGGTTCCAAGTGCTTCAATGCTTTCCTTGATTTGTTTGGTTATCGGTTGGTCACCAGACCACTGAACATCTCCTACTCCTGGGAAGTATCCTTGAAAGTAAAAGAACAACCCAACCAATAGTTGTCCAAACTTGAACCTCAGTGCATTATCTTGTTTGATTGATTTCAAATTCAATAGGAGTTGCCTCTACATACTGGTGCATAGGTCAAGTGAATCGGCATATGTGATATGTGAGAAGAGTAAACCGGCATATGTGTGAACCGGTATATATGCCAAAGTGAAGTGGTATATTTGTTCAAAGGTGAACCGGCATGTAGTTATGGGAACCGACACATGGAAGCATTGTATGACTACTGGTTGGTAGGTAGTCTCCACTTCAAGATTTCTGGTTGGAATACCTCAAGCCTGTGTGACTCAATCGGTGATCTTTGTGTGATGAGTCAGTAGTATAACAGAGAACATATCGTGTTGCCATGTAAGCTCTATGCACCTGAAGGATCTTGCATGAAGAAGACTATCTCTATCTACCTTGGGAATGTGCAAAGTTTGTCAAACGGTGATAATGCGTGATGGGTTATCAGCCGCCATGAAATCGGTGGATAATGGACAATGGAGAATGTCTTGAGATCGATTCAAGATTGTTGCATTTAATGCAGCATGATTCAACGGTCAAGAATGAACCATTTGAATTGCTTGACCTAATAGGTTTAGGGTTTAGGGTTTTTGCTACCGACCTGTCTGTTTCCTATAAGGTCAATGTTGTGTTTCTTTCTAATGTTGTTGGCAAAAGTTGTATGTATGTATCCAAGGGAAGTGATACATGATTCTTGCTAGACCAAAGGAGAGAAGAGATACCTGCAAAGTGAATGTGTAGAAGGTGAAGAGGAGCCAAAATGGATCCGCATTAGCATTGAGTGTTGTTACCAGATCATTGTAATTCCTATTGATCTTTAACCACTTCAACAGTTGTCAAATCCCTTAACAAGGTAGCCTTAACCGGCTTGTTACAAATCCCTTAACAAGGTAACTCAAAGTTATTGAGTTCTGGGAAGCTATAGAGCTCTGGAGATCCTTTAGCTATTGAGTTCTTGAAATCCTCTAACAAGGTAACCCTAACCGGGTTTAACCCTTAACCGGGTATTATAGCCATCCCGTAACCGGGTGATCCCTAACAGGATCGGTTCCTAGCAGAACCTATTGTAATGTCTTTAACCAGACAAGGCTCCTAACAGAGAGGACTTATAAAGAGTTCAAAAAGAAGCTTGTGGGTATTCATCCCCATTGTGGTTTTTCCTAGTTGAGTTTCCACGTGAAAAATATGTGACATGTGTGATGCTTTTATCTTGTGATGCTTTGTTATTACTTGTTGAGCATATGATAGTTCTATGTTTTATGCTTGTCTATAAAACATATTGAACTAACTATTGTGAAGATCTAATGATAGTTTACTTGTTCATGCAAAAGGGAGTAATGGTACTATAGTATTGAGCTAAGAGGATAGCGTAGTGAGTAACCGGTTTATGATTGTTTTAGTTGTTCTAGGTCTTACCAGTTGCACTTTGTTTCAACCAGTATCACTATTTGCCAGTCATTTGGAGTATTTGCTGTCAAACCGGTTTTGGACTATATTTTTGCCTGTACTGATTCACCCCCCCCCCTCTCAGTACCGGTTTGGTACTATTCATTCATCATTGAGTTATCAATTGGTATCAGAGCACTCTAGGTCCTCTATGTTGTAAGCTTAACCGCTTGTGGTAAAGATCCTAGTCAAATGATGAAGAGGGAAGGTCCAAAGTTTAACAAGGAAAATTTTAGTATTTGGAAAAATAGGATGAAGATATTCATCAGAAGCATGGGTGCTCAACACTGGAGTTATGTTGAGAATGTCTATGTTGTCCCTACCGGTACTCTCACCGATGACCAAAAGAGAGAGATACAAGAAAATGGGCAAGTCATGGAATCCCTTATTAGTAGTCTATCAGACATTAAGTTTATTGATGTTCGGGACAAAGTAAATCCCAAAGAGGTATGGGATGCTCTTGAAAATATCTATGGTGGTGATGAACATGTAAAACAGGCTAAGGAAGAAAGCTTGAGAGGGAAGTTTGAAGACATGCGGATGGTTGAAGGTGAGACCATTCAGCAGTATGGAATAAGGATCAAAACAGTTGTTGGAGAAATCAAGAGTGCAGGTGGGAAAATAGAAGATTCCACTGTGGTAGAAAAGTCTTGAGATCCCTGTTGCCGGTCTATGCAATTAGGGTTGCTACTATTCAGGAGCTGAGATCAATAGACAAGTCTAAGGTGTCCTTGGACTCGATCATAGCCAAGTTGACAGCCTATGAGCTGAATAGTTTTGATAGCAGTATTCAAAAGACCGAATCAGCATTTAAAGCCTCTGCTATACCATCCAAAAAAGGAAAAGAAGCTAGCACTAGTGGTGAACCTAGACAAAGCAAAGAAATGAATGATGAGGAGATTCTAATGGCATTTGAAGCTCTCCTTGCTAGGAAGCTTCCTAAAGGAACCGGTAAATACAAAGGTAAGCTACCTTTGAAATGCTTTTCTTGTAACCGGATAGGACATATTTCTATAAACTGTCCTAATGGCGATAACAAGGACAAACCAGAAAGATTCAAGAAATTCAAAGGAGGAAACCGGAGAAACTATTTTGTGGCAATTGATGAAGGTGTCACAGATGAAGAATCAGAGGATGAAGAAAATGAAGATATTGTGTTTTTTGCTGTGAAAGAAGATGTGTTAGACAAGAAGGCTCTTCTCTCCCGGCTTGATAATTCCAATGAGTGGATCATTGACAGTGGTTGTTCTCACCATATGACAGGTGACCGGAGCAAGTTTCTATCCTTGGAAGAGTATGATGGTGGTGTGGTTCGCTTTGGCAATGATGCACCATGCATGGTCAAAGGCAGAGGGTCCATCTCTCTTAATGGAAAGAGTAGTGCTAACAATGTGTACTGGGTTGATGGTCTTAGACACAACCTTCTGAGTGCTACCCAGCTGAATGACAGTGGCCTCACTCTAGAATTCAAGAATGGAGTTTGCAAAATCAAAGGAAAAGAGGGTGAATTGGTGGCCACCGGCATGGAGACCAAAGGTAACCTATTTCATCTGAATTCAAATATAAGTACATGTCTTATGGCTAAGTTTGATGATAGTTGGATATGACATAGGAGACTCTTCCATGTAAACTTTGCTAACATTGTGAAGGCTAGTAAGATCAAGGTAGTTAGAGGGTTGTCGGTGCTAAGCAAACCGAATAATACCTTGTGCAGAGAGTGTCAATTGGGAAAAATGTCTTCCTCAACCTTTAAAGGTAAATCTTTCACTATTGACAACTTGCTTGATCTTGTGCATACTGATTTGTGTGGTCCTATGAAAACCAGAAGTGTGCAAGGTGACAGGTACTTCGTGATTCTCACTGATGACTGCTCAAGAATGATGTGGGTCACATTCTTGAAAGACAAGTCTGAAGCCTTTGTGAAATTCAAAGCTCTCAGAGCATTAGTGGAGAAGGAGAGCGGTAAAAGGATCAAGTGTCTCAGAACTGATCAAGGAGCGGAATTCACTTCCGGTGAATTCAACAAGTATTGTGAAGAATTTGGCATCAAGAGGCAACTATCTACCCCCCGAACTCCATAGCAGAATGGCCTAGCAGAGAGGAATAACCGGACTGTGGTTGAAGTAGCTAGAACCATGTTGATTCAAGGAAAGGTAGCTCACACCTTTTGGAGAGAAGCGATGAGCACTACAGTCTACACAATGAACTGGGTACTCATCAAGAAAGGTAAGGACAAAACTCCTTATGAGTATTGGACCGGTAAGACACTTGTTGTTAGCTACTTTAGGGTATTTGGTAGCAAATGTTACATCAAGAGGAGTGAACATTAGGGCAAATTTGAAGCTAAATGTGATGAGGGAATATTTCTAGGATATTCCACCAAGAGTAAAGCTCTCAAGTGTTACAACAATAGGAATCAGAGAATTATGGAAAGTATCAATGTAAGAGTTGATGAATCCTCTGAGAAAGCTGAGGAAACTAGCAGTAAGCAAACTCTAAATGAACCAGTTGCAACCTTCTGGGAACCTGTTGTCAATCAACCAAGTACCAGTAACAGTGTTCCTGAACCAGTGAATGCTGATACTGATGAAGATGAGGATGAAGAGGAAAAGCAAGAAGAACCTGTCAAGACCATTCCTCGGTATGTCAAGTTGAATCATGATCCTAAGCAGATCATAGGAGATAAGGATGCAGGAATCCTTATGAGAAGAAAGATCAGAGAAAACTCATGTATGATCTCTGAATTTGAGCCTAAATCATTCAAAGAGGCTCATAAAGATGAAGAATGGATCAAGGCAATGGAAGAGGAACTTGACCAGATAGAGAAAAATGGTACAAGGTCCTTGGTACCCAGATCGGAACATAAAAATATCATTGGCACCAAATGGGTGTTCAGAAACAAGCTGAATGAGGATGGCACAGTGATTAGGAATAAAGTCAGATTGGTGTGCAAAGGGTATGCTCAAGAAGAAGGAGAAGACTATGGAGAAACCTTTGCTCCTGTAGCTAGATTGGAAGGAGTTTGTATGCTTCTTGAATATGCAGCTTTTAAAGGATTCAAGGTATATCAAATGGATGTAAAATCTGCATTCCTAAATGGTGTACTTGAAGAGGAGGTGTATATTGAGCAACCAGATGGGTTTGCCCTATCTGAAGACAGTGACATGGTATGTAGGCTACATAAAGCCTTATATGGTCTAAAGCAAGCACCTAGGGCATGGTATGAGCACCTACATTCCCATCTTGTGAAGATTAGATTTGAGAGAACAAGTGAAGACAACAATATCTACTTGAAGTCTGAAGGAAATCAGATCCTGATCTGTGAGGTTTTTGTTGATGACATTATCTTTGCTGGAGATGACAAGATGAGTCATGAGTTTGCTGATGAGATGAAGAAAGAGTTTGAGATGTCACTCATAGGGGAGATTAAGTTCTTCATTGGACTGCAAATCTAGCAGATGAAAGATTGAATCTTTATCACTCAGTCCAAATATGTCAAACAGGTGTTGAAGACCTTTGGCATGGAAGATAGAAAACCAGTTGGTACACCAATGGTGACCGGTTGCAAATTGTGAAAAGAAGATGATTCCGCACTGGTTGATGAGAAAGAATACCAATCAATGATTGGTAAGTTGCACTATATAGTACATAGTAGACCAGATATTGCACATGCAGTTGGCATTACTACAAGGTACCAGAAAAGCCCAAGAGAATCCCACTTGGCTGCAGTCAAGCAGATTCATAGGTATCTGAAGGGAACTATTGACTATGGATTGTGGTACCCATACAACAATGATTTCATTCTGAAAGTATTCACAGATGCTGATTGGATAGGAAATGTAGATGACCAGAAAAGCACAACCGGTGGTGCATTCTTTCTCGGTGGTAGACTGGTCTCATGGATGAGTAAAAAGCGGAGTTGTATCTATCAATCTACAGTGGAAGCGGAGTATGTTGTAGCTTTCATGAACTGCACTCATACAATCTGGATGAATCATGTTTTAAATGGCTTCAAAATCCCTGTATCTGAACTAGTAAGTATATTCTGTGATAACACAAGTGCTATCAATATTTCAAAGAATCCGGTTTTACATTCTAGAACCAAGCATTTTGAGCTTAAGTATCATTTCTTAAGGGAAAAGGTTCAGAATAAAGAGATTGCACTGGAACATGTTTCCAGTAAGGAGCAATTAGCAAACATATTCACCAAGCCTCTCCCAAAGACTACATTTGTGCATTTAAGAGGTGAATTTGGGGTACTCCCCCTTTAGGAGGTGAACTAAAAGTATTTGTTCCACATCAATTAGGTATTGCATAGTCAAACTTCTTATTGATTGGTGTGTTGAAGGATGCTACTCCTTAGGGGGAGCAGTATAATGGAACAGGGATGCTTGTGCCTCCACTTTGGCATTGTTGTCAAAGGGGGAGAAGATGTGAAGTAGAGAGATATCTTTGTATATTGCCATAAGCAGAAAAGATATCTGCAAAACATGGGGAGAAGATGTGATGCGGAGAGATATCTTTGTATATTGCCATCAATGCCAAAGGGGGAGATTGTTGGCATTATGTGAACCGGTATAAGAACATAATGATATTATATGTTGTCATTGATGTCAATATGTGATATGAAGTGAACCAGCATATGTGATATGTGAGAAGAGTAAACCGGCATATGTGTGAACCGGTATATATGCCAAAGTGAAGTGGTATATTTGTTCAAAGATGAACCAGCATGTAGTTATGGGAACCGGCACATGGAAGCATTGTATGACTACTGGTTGGTAGGTAGTTTCCACTTCAAGATTTCTGGTTGGAATACCTCAAGCCTGTGTGACTCAATTGGTGATCTTTGTGTGATGAGTCAGTAGTATAACGGAGAACAGGTCATGTTGCAACGTAAGCTCTATGCATGTGAAGTTTCTTGCATGAAGAAGACTATCTCTATCTACCTTAGGAATGTGTGAAGTTTGTCAAACGGTGATAATGTGTGATGGGTTATCAGTCGCCATGAAATCGGTGGATAATGGATGATGGAGAATGTCTTGAGATTGATTCAAGATTGTTGCATTTAATGCAGTATGATTCAACGGTCAGGATTGAACTATTTGAATTGCTTGACCTAACAAGTTTAGGGTTTAGGGTTTTTGCTACTGACCTGTCTGTTTCCTATAAGGTCGATGTTGTATTTCTTTCTAATGTTGTTGGCAAAAGTTGTATGTGTGTATTCAAGGGAAGTGATACATGATTCTTGCCAGACCAAAGGAGAGAAGAGATACCTGCAAAGTGAATGTGCAGAAGGTGAAGAGGAGCCAAAACGGATCTGCATTAGCATTGAGTGTTGTTACAAGATCATTGTAATTCCTATTGATCTTTAACCACTTCAACAGTTGTCAAATCCCTTAATAGGGTAGCCTTAACTGGCTTGTTACAAATCCCTTAACAGGGTAACTCGAAGTTATTGAGTTCTGGGAAGCTATAGACATTTGGAGATCCTTTAGCTATTGAGTTCTTTAAATCCTCTAACAAGGTAACCCTAACTGAGTTTAACCCTTAACCGGGTATTATAGCCATCCCTTAACCGGGTGATCCTTAACAAGATTGGTTCCTAGTAGAACCTATTGTAATGTCTTTAACCGGACAAGGCTCCTAATAGACCAGACTTCTAAAGAGTTCAAAAAGCAGCTTGTGGGTATTCATCCCCACCGTGGTTTTTCCCAGTTGGGTTTCCACATGAAAAATATGCGTGTCATGTGTGATGCTTTTATCTTGTGATGCTTTGTTATTATCTGTTGAACATATGATGGTTCTATGTTTTATGCCTGTCTATAAAACATATTAAACTAACTATTGTGAAGATCTGATGATAGTTTACCTGTTCATGCATGAGGGAGTAATGGTACTATAGTATTGAACTAAGAGGACAACTTAGTGAGTAACCAGTTTATGATTGTTTTAGTTGTTTTGGGTCTTACTGGTTGCACTCCATTTCAACCAGTATCACTGTTTGCCAGTCATTTGGAGTATTTGTTGTCAAACTGGTTTTGGACCGTATTTTTGCCTGTACTGATTCACCCCCCCTCTCAGTACCAGTTTGGTACTATTCATTCATCATTGAGTTATCATACTTAACCAGATCATCCTTGATTGAATTTATAGTCATGCCCTAGGAGTCACTCACTAAACTGGTGAGCTTGGACATCTCAGTTTTACTAACTGTCCTTAGGGCTGGTACTTCCCCTGTATTGCAGAAACCGGTGACTGCATGAATTTCCTGCGATGTGTTATCATGCATCCTCTCCAAGTACATTTTGTCACCATGGACCATGCTCAGAATAATCCTTATATGATCTTCTATGAAATCCTCCAAGAAGTAAACAACATTGTGGAGTTTATTATTCTCTAGTATACTTTACTCAGGTTTGATCATCTTATCTTGTCCACAAAATAGACCTAGTTGGGTATGGATAGCTAGAGACCCTAGATATTCGAGTTTACAATCAATAGAATCTGAGATTCCCTCTTCTACTATCACTCCAGCCGGAACTTGTGATAGGGCATTATACTTTGACTTCCGTTGAATAAAACTTCCAGACTCAATAGATGCACTAGAACTGGTATGAGATGCAGAAGCCATTGTAGAAATTTTAAGAACTCGAGAAATACCTTTCAAAACACGCAAATTTAGGGCTTTTCGATTCTCCTTTACTCCTCACTTTGTCGGTACCTAAATCACTGCTTTGTGTTCTCCACTTGACCGTTTTCTATTTGAATTTGAATCTCCTTCGCGGTTTCTCAATTTCTCCAAATCTCAGCTCAAATTGCCTTTTCATCACTCTTCTCTTTGAAAAACTTTTCTTTGCTCAAAAACTGATAGTGAGAAATGATTTCAAAAATGGTTTTAAACATAGTCCTCACCTACCATCATTAATGCTCCTCCATTAGGGCATAAACCCTAATTTGCCTTTTTACCATTTCCGGTCTTCTGCCAAGCGACAGGTATCATATACCAGTTAAGGTCTTTTGTCAGTTTAAACCGGGGGTTCGAAAACATTTTGCCATTTGCTCCCCCAAGCCTTTTGAAGCTTAGTTTACTGGTTTTGATATTTCCACACTAGGTGAAGAAACCGGTTCCTCTTCCAACATTACTGGTTTTCTCTTCCAGGTTTTTTTCATGTCCACTTGAACTATTTCAACATCAATTCCTCCTTCCTGAGTGACCGGTATAACATTAGATATACTCTTTCTACTTTTGTAGAATCTTGCAATGTGACCCGGTTTGTTGGAGTGATAGCAAACCAATCCAGGTGCTCTCCAAGGTCCATTGTTCATGTTTCCATTCTTCCTTCTGCATGTTGCAGCAATGTGACCATGACCATTACAGATCATATAATTTTCTCTCCATCCGGTTGCCACTTGATAGTCACCGCTTCTTGGCTGATGATTAAAGACATTAAACCGGTTGTGATTCTAGTTCACAAAAGGTTCAGGACCAACTCCTTGGGTCCTCTGGGGATATCTTCTAGTGTCATTCATGATAGACCTGCATTCAAATGCTCTATGCCCATACTTGTTGCATGCATAACAATGACAATTGAACTTATTGGATCTAGGCACATTGTTAATAAAGTAAGGAAAATTATTGTAGGCTTTTCTCCTACATACATTGGCAGTGTGTCCTTCTTTAAGACAGTTAAAGCAAATAGGTTTGAATTTTTGCTTACCTTTACCTTTGAATGTCGATTGCTTCTTTGATGCTTCAACATTTGTTCTTGAGGATTCTCCTTCCTCATGTCCAGAGAAACCAATTCCATTGGTATTCTTTACCGGTCTAGCCGACTCAAGCTTTTTCTCTAGCTTGATAGTACTTTTGCTGAACTTAGCAAGTATTTCCTTTGACTCAGAGAGTTCTTTGGAAATAGCAACATTTATTTCCAACAAATTTTCATTCTCAGAGATGGCAGTGTTCAGTTCTCCTTGCATGTCTTCCTTTTCCACCTTGCTTGCATGGAGTTGAGCATTTAGGGCACTCATCTCTTGTTTCGACTTGGAGATCTCACAATCTCTTTCTTTCACTAGGTCTTTAGTTTTTCTCTGGTTCTCAAGCTCTTGACACATCCAGATAGTCAGTCCTTCCAAATCCTTTCTCAGGTTGGAGTTTGATTCATTCAACTTATTTACTTCTGCAATTAGGGTTTCCATGTCTGCTTTATCTGCAGAACTATTTTCAGATAGCTCCATCAACTTTTTTGCATGTTCTCTCCTTTTTACTTGAGATGCCTTGTATTTGACCATAAGATCATCATAGGCTTGCTCAGAATGAGTGAGCCATTGAGTAAGTTCCCTCAAGGTATATTCCCCCATATCTCTTTCCAAGTGGTTAAAATTATAGAAAGCTAGGCTATGATACCAACTGATGAATACTAAGAGGGGGGGTGAATTAGTATACAAAAAATCTTGCACTTAAACACTTAAACAGTCTAAAGATAAACCAGTAAAATAGTTTAATAGATAGACCGATTATCACACATGCAAACCAAAATGCAAATAATGCATTCACCCACAAAAGAAATACAACCATAACACAAGATATTTGATATGGAAACCCAAATGGGAAAAACCACGGTGAGATGGAACTCACAAGTCACTATCTGCAGAATAGAAACCAGACCGGTTAAGGTCTTACAATGTTCTTCACCAGAACATATCCTATTAGGAATCTCAATCTCTGTTAGGAGATAAGTCCGATCAAGGACTGCCTTGCTAGAGGATTTTAGATTCACAGAGGTGAACCACCTTGTTAGAGGATTTTACAAAAGGTTTTTGGGCCTACCCAATTAAGGGCTACAGACTTGTCAAAGATGTGAGTAATCAACAAGTGTTTGATCTATCTAATAGCATGGACTGCTCAGTTAGATCCTTGATAGCTCGTTCTTAATGCACTCCTGCATTACTTCAGTCTTCTACACATTCATATTCTTTTCAACTCCTCAACCACCTTAAACCCTAGTCACAACATAAACCCTTTTAGCAACAACCTAAAACCCTAGACATGATGTCCTTTTAAAGGAATCTGATTTCATGTCGGTCCAATAGGATTACATTTCAATTTACTAGGAGACATACTCAATAACATGGCACAAGAAGCACTGTCAAACAATTGGTGGATTGATAACTTATCACAAAATGCCGGTTGGTAACTCATCACAGAGTATTACCGGTTCATGCAAAATATCGGGTGCCGGTTTGACAAAAATGAAGACTAGTTGAAATGTGTTATGCCACTTTAATCCCTTGTACCGCTTGAGGTCAACATACCGCTTTAGACCGGTAAACACATTCTGCAAAACATCAATAGTCTAATGACTATAATACAACATACTTGCAACATACCGGTTGAAACAAATACCAGTTGTGCTCTAACTCATACATATAAAGAGGATCTTAATGCAAGTGTGTGTCCATTAATGACAATCACAACATAAACATCAAAAAATACCAACGGGCCAAGATCTATTTTGCAGGCCTTATCCTAGGAGGGAGTGCACTCTCTCTTCTTGATATACGAGAAAGCAACTGCTAGCCATTTGCATTGCGAATCAGAGGTGGCCAAAATACCTTCCATAAAAAATTAGCTTAAAAAAAATGCAACTTCTTATATCATATAGCAGAAAATAAATCTATGCATAAATTTCTCACAATTTGATTGATCGTGGAAAGAAAGATTAATCACTATTTAAAAAGCTATGCCTCCACTATAGTTTCCTGCAAGCAGGAACTAATAAGGAAAGGAAGAGTGACATGTACATAAGAGACACATGGTAAACTTTTGTTCATTTTTTAAATGGTGGCACTAACATATTAAATACATTACGCTAGTAAAAGAGAGGCAATGCACGAAAGGCTAGTCAATAGTATCCTAAACCATCCAATCTTACATAAAGGAGTCTCCATCAAATAGCCACAAAACATTGAAATAAAAATCAACTATTTTATGTTTTAAAAGTGCATTATTAGCCTAAAGTTTCTACTTGCCAGTTTGTAAACTACTACATCCAAATGTTGCAAAACCATCCAAACAATATCTTAAAATTCATGTCAAATTTCCATAATTTAACAATTACCAATACATTATTTATTCAAAATTAAATTTTTGGTGTAGCCATGCAACAACAATTGTATCTTCTATTTTGTAGCAAGGTGGTTCTAATCTTTTTTGGTTCTATTTTTTTATAAATAAAAAAATTATACTTATTTCTAGTTTGATTGTGAGATACCCATGCCATAAGGGTTTTGTGTGATTTTTCTTAAAAAAATGTTAATGAAAGTAGCCTTTTGTTAGGATTAAGGTGTCAACTACCTTCTAGCATGGTTCCAACATCCTTGTAAAGTGTCCCAAGGCACTTAGGGTGTATTGAGAAAATAATTTGTAATATTTAATTCTCACTATTGTTTGTAATACATTCATAAGGGGTGATGGATTTCAGTAGCAATTGTAAAGGTGGGTTGTGCACAAAATTATTTAATATTATTTTTTTCACTTATGGCCATCTAGAATAAAATAATTAATGACTTAGGAAGTGGACAAATAGTTGACCTTTGAGCTTATCTAGGTAGATTCTTGAAAGAGGCATCATGTGTATCTTGATATTCCATCATTTATTGGATTTAATGTAATGCTTATCTTGCAAGAATGGGTGCCCAAGTTGGAGGGAAAGTATTGGAGTCAAAACCAATGTGTTTTTGAGATCCATGGAGATATTCCAAGGGTTGTGGTCATGAGAAATGAAGAGGCTTCTTTGAACATCTTTATTGGTGGTTTTGGAGATCTTGCCATTCTAATTTAGGCTTTTGGATGTAGAATTATGGTGAACTTGAGTCTAATGCAGAGTTTCTCTGCAATAACAAGCATAGATGGGAGGCATAAGGAGGTTGTTCACATGTACATAAGTGCTTCTATGATGTAGGCAAAGAGGATAATGAAAGTGATTTTATTGTAAGCACATTCATTATTTTTTATTAAGGTAAGAAAGATTTTTAAAGGACCCAAAATCTTTTACATTAAGTGAGATATTGCATTAGGAACAACAAGAAAAAAGAACTACCAAAAATGGATAGTAGACAAACAAAGGACACAACCAACCACAACTAAGAGAAACTCATCTAGACTACAAAGAATCCAACTACTACAAATAAAAACCCAACCAAAATTAGGGTGGTTTAAATAAATGGTCTAGAGATTTCTGGTTAATTTAATAATTAGCATATGAGTGGCCCTCTTATTATCTACTAGTTGCTCCTCCATGTGAATAATAGACTTGAGTGATCTACATCCCTCAAGAATTATTTTTTTATGATTGTCCAAAGAACCTCCAGCTGAATCCTTGTGCATATTGTAATCTCTAAAGAAGATTTACACTATTATACACCAAATGTTCACTTCTAATAGGAAAAGAGGATAGCATGTCAACATAAGGCATTTTCTATTTTTTTCCTCCAAATGAATTGGGTATTATTATTGATCGTGCAAGTAGTAAAATTATGACCCACTTGACCATATTGGTTACAAACAATCAGAGAATTAAATACAAATTCAATTACATGCACCCATTTTCCATACTTAGAAGCATGGGTGAGTTTGCCTAGACTACCCTGGACATGATATGATAATAGTTAGCAGGTTGAGTCTGTTAATCTTAGAGGATTCAGTTTAATACTAAGAAGGGGGGTGAATCATTATTAACAATAATTTCAAACTTAAAACTTGAACTTATTAAATTTCTTCAAATCAAACATAAACTAGTAATAAACTCTTTACCATTACTGGTAATCACTGATAACCAACTGTTAAACTAGTTTATCAGAACATCTCATTAAGTGTTCATCAATATGCATAAACTAAAAGTAAATCATAACAACACATAAAAACATTCATCATATGAACACCATGTTTTTCACGTCGAAACCCAAATAGGGAAAAACCACGGTGGGAATTTAGTGCAGGGGCACTTAGCATTTTTTTTTTAGTTTGTTTCCAAGATGTTGGAATCATGTTTTTAGTTTTGAAATAAGGCCAAGAGGCCATTAGTGTGTGCTCAAATGATTGTAAGGGCCCTAAGAGTCTTTGTTTGGTCAATGTTGGCATGTGAGCTCTTAAGGGTATCAGGTAGAGCACTTAATATGATAAGTAGTTTTTGGGTTAATGTAGGTTTGTTGATGTTGTTTTAAAGTTGTTAAGGTCATATGAGTCATTTGAAAGTGATCAATTTTGGGTTTGACCAAAGTTGCTCACCTATGCAACAAATTACAAAAGTTGCAAAAGTTGCTCATAGCAACTTTACAACATTTTCATACATCAATGGCTAGTTGGTTGACACATTCGGTTGTGAGAATATGTAACTACTCCAAGGCCTATATAAGGCTTGGAAAGACTGATGATAATCGGTTGTTGAAGATTTGAAGAAAATAAACAATTTTGGTTTTCCATTTAGTGTGTTCTTCTGAGTTTTTGTTGTTCTTTGTGAGTTTGTACGGCTTGTACGGATTGAGAATCCCAAAACAGGATCATGGATTTCTAGATTGGTGTCTTACCTTCATTTTTTTTTTGATTTGGAGTCTTGAAGTGTTGTAGTTTGTGAATAATCTTTATTTTGTTGCAGGCAGGTTCAAGAGCCCTAAAAACCAGGGTTTTGAGAGCAAAATGGTTCCAACCTAACGTTCCATAGTGGATACCCACTCTAAAACCTTGTGGAATGTTAGGTTGTATTGTATACTATGTTTTCTTTTTGTTTTTGAGATAGGGGAAGCTAAAAAAAATATTTTCCACCATACCCTAGCCTTGGCATGTTGAGTTGGCAAGCATTAGGAATCATGGATAACAAGCCTAATTGGGTGAAATGGTGGGTGGAGGTTAAGTATGATTGGATTGGAATACCATATGGAGGTCTAGACCTCAAGCCAACATCATTTCACAAAGGCAATCAGACCGGTGAAGGAGTTTTAACCAATTCCTACTTTCTAGGCCTAGAAAGGGGCAATCGGGCCTGATTAGCCCGGTAAGGGTTAGATATGTTAATGACAAAACCCACCTTTGGTTTTGAAATATTGTATGCAAACCTCAAAAGGGTGTCTGGACTATAAAATATTTCATAGGGTTGTTAGTGAATTTTAGCAGATAAATGCAGATTACCGCGCTGACAGGGTTACTAGAATTAGGTCTCCTATTAGGCCTAAAAGTGCAATTTCCTTGTAAAACTTGGAACTGGTAAATGTCAAAGCTCTTGAAGAAGGAATAGGGTTGGGAATCCTTCCAAAATCATCCATCCTTGTGTGTGTAGTGTGGGGAATGAAGATCCTATGGTAGAAGGGTTGAACTCTCTGGTTGAGTGTGAAAGGGAGTGGGAAAACAAGGTCTCCTAACCATGAAAATGGAACTCACAAAACAACAAGTTCTTATCCTATCCTAAGGACCTTGGGAAGGTCAGAGAGGGTAAGATTTGTAGACCCTTGGAAGGTGTGAGGTGTAGAATCATTGGATGGTTCTTTTGTAGCTTGGAGGAGATACCTAAATAAGGTAGCACAAATAGGCAAGAGACAACTCACTCTACATCAGAATTGGTACCCACAAAAATTGTGCACTCCTTCAGAATGTGCCTTGTTAGGAGCCTAGTCCAATTAGAAGCATACAATGATGCCCTGTTAGGAGCATAGCCTATTAGGATTCATCTGGTTAAGGGATTTAGATGATGAGCCCTGTTAAGATCAACCTCACAAGAGGATTTAACACTAAGATATTGAGCTACCCGGTTAAGGGATTTACAATGTAAGGCTTGTTAGGACGTACCCGGTTAAGGGATTTTGACTGTTGCAATTGTTAGAGAACAATAGTAAATGATCTGGGTACAACACTTAACTGCTTTCTTGATCAAATCCAATTAAGCTCCAAATTTACTAATCTTTGGCAGATCTCATACTCTGGTTTGGCTTCACACTTCTCAAAACCACTGACACCACAAACATCAATTGTACCAACATAAATAACCTTTTCAACTTAGTTGGTTACAAAACCCTAAGACTTACAACATAGATCATCATGGATCTTTTACAACTCATTATAGATCAATATTGATCATCATATGGATCATTACAATCAATTACAAATAAATTACAACCGTTGAATGATCATCGCATCTCGATCTGATACAAAGTCAAACCCTTAGAACACTCTGCTAAGCACTTTGCATATTGCCAAGAAATTCGCTCTCCAAATGCGCCAAAACCTCTTTCAAACACTTCACGCATTTTGTGCCACATCATCACCAACATTTGGACTTGATGTAGATCACCGCCAATCCAAAAATCATTACTGGTTAAGAGAATTATTTATTGGTCCTTAAACCCTTCTTAAACCCTAGCAAAAATACAACATAAATCATAAACATGATTTCTGATAACCAAAACATGATGTGGTTCCGGTCAAATACATATTACAATGATACAAGCTCACATTTTAAACTGCAACACTTCAATCATCACCAATCGCCAAATTAGATCAAAATATTCCTCATTTATTGGTTAAGGTCCTAATTCCCAGTTCATTGTCTATAATACCAGTAAGGCATTTCCGATAGACCAAAAAGACTTCGATGACAAAATATAAAATAGTAAACATCAATTGCCATCAATGACAACACAAATAACTGATCAGAGTCATCCGATCATGCAATCTCAATCTCTTCATCATAATGTCACCACAAACAATCCTTTACCAGTTCAGTCACCATTCTTGATCTGCATCAGTTATGCCAATCATGCCAATAGAGTCATTGGACCATGCCAATGGCGGGGGCCTAGAGCTACTATTGTAATGTTGGATCAACCAACACTCACCAGGTTCACAAAGGTAAAGGATTGCTAAGGGCTATCTGGGATTTGATACAGTAACGGTTGCATGAGTAGTTAGCTAAACCATGAGGGTGATGAAAAATCTTTGATACCAATAGGGCAGAAAACTGAGAGGGTGGAGGGCGGGTGAATTAGTTGTCTCAAAAACTTATACAAGTTAAACTTATTCTCAAATCTGATAATTAAACTTGAAAGCATAAATCAACAACACATCATAACCACACATAACACTAAGATTTTTGACGTGGAAAACCCGATCAAGGGTAAAACCATGGTGGGGATGAACCCACAAAATAGGTATACTTTGTTAGAAGTATTACAATGAGGAATGCACATGCATTTAGGCACACTGCCTAGAGCTCATTGCTCAAAACAAATGAAGAAGGTTCACTACCTATACAAACAATTTTGGATCACATCCAAAAATCGTGAACTAAGTATCATCTCCTTAATGCCTAGTTCAGTCCCATTGAAGCACAAAACAACCTTCTTCTTCACACTTCTTCTCTGCCTCTTAAATATGTATACATTTAGTGCACATACATACTCATCCACTCACTCACAACCACACTCAAATACAAAGATATTACAATTATATTTATACATGACATCAATCTTGGAGAAATCAACAAGATCAGCTCAACACTCATCACCTAATTACAAAAATATAACCACACTCGATACAATATAATATGCGGACCAAGAAATGTTAGTCAAGACATAGTACAAACCCAAATATTTCACCTCAAACATGTTACACCTCGATCATCTGCAACATGCTACAAGCATCCGTCAACCAAGAATATGAAGAACACTAATGCACCAAAGAAAAACATCAATTATGAGCTCAATGATCAATGCAGACCACCAACACAAAAGGCACATGATCCAGAAACATCCACAAGCATCATGAATTACCATAGCAACATCCGCACCAACACAAATTACTAGAATCACCAGCATCATCATACTGAACCTCAGGAACACTAACTACAATGACTGTCAACCTTGAAAAATCACTTGCAGAGCTCCAAACCATGAACCACTTGAATTTAGGATACACATCAATGTCCCAAACATATTTCCAAATCCACAAATCAAGATATTACAATGCGAAGCACTGAAAATCAAAATAATGACACTTTGTCACCACTGAACAACTGAAAAACCAACCACAACAAAAATAACTCAATTAAATCTTCATGCAGACCTCTGACACTTGAACTGAATCAACTATAGACAACCCTCTACAAACCCTATAATCTGCAAACTCTGATCTTCATCATGTTGAACAAACTAACTCACTGAAATTCATTGCATCACTGTCTCAGATAGAAAAATATGTTGACATCAATGACAACACATCTCTCAAATATGTCTTAAGCATGTATTTGCAACATCCTTCTAGTAGCGGGTAGTAGTAATAGGGGCTAACCATCATATTGGAGGGTTCATTGGCAGTCACCTAGCATGGGGGTGATCGATGCTAGGTGTTATCCAAGATTTTGAAGAAGATAGCTAACAATATAACTAAGGTCACTAAGTGGTATATGGCGAAAGCTACTTCTTCCTGGAGGGACAGACTTGTTGTCAGTGGCCTATAGGAATCTGAAGTCAGAATCCATCAGGCTGGGTTGGTTAACTGCTTGTGGAAATCCTTGGGACTAAGGACGAACCTGTGGTGTAGTATGGGATGCACAGAATCCTCTACCCAAATTCATTGGTGCAAATGTCCAGGGAGAAGAATGGGACCCATGGTGTAGTGTGTAGTGCACCGAAATTCCTTCTCTATCTAGGATGAACTATGGACAAGAGATAGTTATCCATTGAGGATGAATCAGTCATGTTGCTTCTGTGATGCCTATATGAGCCAGTCACTTATCTGTGAAGCTTATAAATGAGCCAATCACTTATATCTTGAGAAGTATGTAAAAGAGACAACCACTGCCATCATTATAATGCCTATATGAGGCAAACGTTGTTGTTATGTGATGTATGTATGAGCCACTCACCATGTATGTTGAAACTAGCCAACTTGGGTACTTGTGACATGTATGAGATATATCCTTGTATATATATGATTGAGATAGTCTCTGAGTGTAGGAGCTATGTTATGGCCCTTGTGTATATGTCTACATCGAACACTAATGTTCAGACACTCTGGAATATGGAACCAACACTTGATGGCAATGTGTATCTCTTAATTATAACAACACTAAGTTAATATAATAACATAATTGACAAGTTTCTAGAGAGAGATCAAGATCTCATCAAGAGGAGAGAATCAACTCCCTCTGATTGCGAACTACAAAGCCTTTGACTTTTCCTGAGTGGATATGTAGGCTAGGTAATTAGGAGTGAACCTTCAAGACTAATTTTTGGGTCAATGGATGACCTTGATCATGGAAGGCTAATACTTCAATTGTAAGTATATGAATATATTATGTCAATGAGATGTTGCCGCTATGGTGATTGGAAGAATATCAAAATCAACATTTTTTAATCGAAATAGAAGATGCTTGATTGCTTAAGCTAATAATTGATGTTAGAAAAAAAAAAATTTGTGGTGGCTAAGGATGGACCTTACAACAAGCAACTGTAAAAGGGACGTGTCTATTCTGGCTCCAAAAGTGACCTATTGTACCAATGACATGCATCGACATACATGTTCGAGACATGTATACCATGCCAAATTGGCGCAGGTGCCAAACCCAAGGAAAATGACGTGGAGTTGTCCTGGACTCAGCTGTTTCAAACATCAGGGCCCACGTGAAACTATGTGGACATGCTGGAGGATGGCGGATCGTGGGCCGCGGCTCGCGCCAATGTGTTGTGCCTAACATGCACATTAAAAGCCATAGAAAACAAACATCTGGCAACAAGTATTGATGACCATGTTCGGATGCGAAAACGATAGGAAAAAGAGGACGTGGGCTTCCAAACCGTGTTGGCTCTCTCCAAAACATCTCGTACATGCTACTGACAGGTGGGTCGTAACTCAGTCAATCCATCAATCGTAATCATTCAATGAAAAATTGACCATGTAGAATGCGGCTTGCCACTAACATGCGTGTTAGGAAAACCTTTGTACGCCCTGTACCATTTCAGCAAATCGAGGCCATTTTCTACAGCCTCATGTTAAGGAAAATCGTAGTCGTTCATTGAAAAATGGTCGATGTAGAACCCAGGACACCCATGCGTGTTAGGTGAACCGTACGACGCGTCCTCCCACCATTTTCTGCATGTTGTGGGAAAAAGCAAGAATAAAGGGACTAATGCGAGATGAAAGAAAGTATCCAAAGCCCTCATTGTTGAAGTGTTGTGCTATTTTTGAAGGCAAAAAAGGGTTTCAAGAAGGAGGCAGTGAGGACTTACTTTTCAAGGGTAGTCTGCGTTCATTTCTAAGGGTTAACAGGTATGTTGAGTAGCCATTTTTTCTGGTTGTATATAGTTGGAAAATTTGCATGTTTTGGTTTATACGTAGTGCAAAAAATGTATTGTTTTGTTTTGCTTTGGTTATTCTTGTTTTTCTATAGCTTGAAATTATTCGCGTTAGGGTTAGATATAGGGTTGGACGCATGTTTGTTGGCTCCAAAAAGTTGTTGTAAAACACGCATTAGTATCTTTGTACTGTCATTTTGGTAGGTGTTTGGTTTCTATTAGTATCTTTGTACTACCATTTGGGTCTGTCATTTCTATTGCACTTTTCGGTATGAGTCTTACCGATAGCCTTATCGGTTATCGGCAAGACAATATTATGCTTTTGCCGCTTCTCCGATGTAACCACCGTTGCCTTATTAATTGAATCGACGAGAGTAATGTTGATAGGTCTAACCTTGGATTTCCATGTGTTGTTATTGGTTTTGCCACTTCTCTGATGGATTTCCATGCGTTGTTATCGGTTACGTGTGTTACTCCTTGGGTGATTAACAATTAACAGTAATATTAAAATTATCTTCAAATGATTCAAATGAATATGTAGAAATACCCATATAAATTTGTAGTTAATTTTACACAAGATTTTTTGTCTTCTTTTTTTAATATGATTTACTATTTATTGCATAAATAGTCTAAAATAACAAAAAAAATGTCTAATTTAGAGCTGTGGCCGAACGCATAACCTATTATGCAATTAACGACTATGATTGAGTAACCTATCGCTAACATGCTATTTTTGGTCCCTGTTTTTTGGCTGAAGCTATTCTAGCTCCAAAACAGACCTTTTGGACAGCGTGTTAGCGATAGGTTAGTCAATCGCAACCTTTATTACAAAATCAATGGCGTAACACGAGCGACTAACATGACTGTTAGTCAATCTGTAGTTCTCTTTGGAGTGAGAGCACCTATTATATAACTTGTTAGTGTTGTGTTAGTCAATCACTGCCCGTTCATTGCAAAATCAACGATGTAAAATGTGCAACTAACAGGTGTGTTAGTCATTGCATACTACCGTTTTGGAGCGGCCATGGGTGAAAGCGCATAACGCGCCTTGTTAATCAAAGTAACTTTTGATTAGCTGTGTGCATCATATGGAAATGTGTAAGTGTACAAAAATGTCCACAGACTATCCACAGACTATTATGGAGAAACATAGATTGTAGAATAACATGGAACATGTGGTAGATGAACTTAGTTATTAGAAAGCACTAAAAAATTAAGGCATAGGTTGATAAAAATTGAAATAATTTATAGATGTTGTTGTTAGTCTGACAGATTTGCATGTCCATTTTGGAATAACAGGTATCTCGATTTGAAATATGGAGGCCAACTTTTCTTTAGAAACAAGCAAAACACACGTCACATTTTGGGGATGAATAAGCAATGATAGGTTGATGAACCTATTTATCTATGAAGACACCGCATTCCTGTCCACGGTTAAGTTGATCCTTGGGCCTGAGTATGTAGAAGGTGGATGGAAGTACAAAATGAATGTGGACATAGTGTCTCTGTTTATGGCATGGTGTCTAGAGCTCCGACCTATTCTGAAAGTCAGAGAAATCATGAACACGTGTGTGAAGAAGGAATGGCTAGGCGGAATGGAAGCTTTATTAGGTTTGGCATGAGACATGGATGGCTTTGAAAGTGTGGGCGGAGCATGGATTCATGTGAATTTAGTCCTCCCTTGCGACCGTTCTTTCTCTGGAGTGCGACATTCAATAAAGAGGCTAGAAGAAGTGTAGAACAGGTTGGGATGTATGGTATCATGCAATGCCTTGAGATGGTCAATGTCTGGGAAGCACGTGTGGAGATGCAAAAATGGGGACCTTGGTCGGAATATAGAGCACTTGTGCAACGAACGGTTCCTGCATGCACAAAACGACAGGGTTGACCTTGTGGAAGAACAACTAAGAAGGGTCATGTGCTGCAATTCGGTGAAGGCTCCAGCAGGGAGACAAAAATTAACCAAGTTAGGAACATGGAAGTGCTGGATGTGGAAGAGGGCACGGTCACTGTTCACGTGACGTAGCGAGATGGCACATCAACCTTTTTTGAAGCAAGGCCTGTGTTTTTTTTTTTAAAATGTTTTTTATTGTGTTATGTATGGATCGTTATGTATACCGTCCACCGACTTCAATGGTCTAGTTGGCTAGCCGTCGAGGTTTATCTTTTAGAATGTAAACATTTTCAGAAATAATATAAAATATAGCTTTACCAGACAAATAAAAACTTTGTTGACACCAACTGGTACTCTTATCTTCTCTGTTTTGAAATTGTTGTTAACATTTCATTATATATGGTGGAAAAACAAATGTTTTTGATTGTATGTGCATGAAATTGTTGTATAACATCAAAGTCAAGCATTTCAATATATATCACTACAAATAAAATTAAATCCATGTAGCACAATTGAGTTTCTATTCTGGTCATTTTGGTCATTCTCAGAGCATTTTATATGCCATTTTGGTCATAACCAATACTTCATCAGTTGCCCAACCACCGATTTGCTAAAAAAATGCAAAGTTTCTAAAAAAGTTGCAAAAAGTTGTCAAGAAACAATGACAACTTTTGGTCAAATGTGCATTTTTGCCTTTTATGCATTTTTACTTATACTGAACCTCCTAGCATGACTTCCTAACATTAAACCGATATGCCTTAATGCCTAATGAGACTTTGGAAGTCGTTTTAGATCATAATGCAAATTTATGCTATTTTGCACTTACAAGGTCTCATAGGCCAGATTTGAGAAAAGTAACAACCTAGGGGACAATCATCCTTGAAATGACTATCAAACACATATGTGGAGCTCTTAGTATTCCATTATTCAAACACCTAATCCAAAATATGGACCATCACCTCAAAATGTGGAAAATGCATAAAAAATAGTAAATAGTTTCCTAACACCTCACTTGGTATGATGAATCTCCTTAGCATGGTCTTAATTTCCCTATCTCTTCCATTTGGTTGAACAAGTTGTTGGTGCCCAAAACCACAGATTGGAAAACAAAAAGACTCACCAAACCCTGAAGTAGTGCAATCGGCCTTGGGAAACGAATAGGGATGGTCGAAGACCAATTCCCTTTGCACTTTAGACTCCACTAAACCCAGGTGGGTGTGCCTCTTCCTCTCAAGCACAAAAGAGGTTATTTATAGTGGATTTAAACTTTACTAAGATAGTTCTTTGCAAGATAATTTCCTACTGCTACTGGTTACTTTTATTTGAATGCTTTTAAAAATTGAAAACTGAATGAAAAGATAATTGTGTACAAAGATTGTTATATTTTGGAAGTAAAATGGTTTCAGGATATTCGATATATATGCAATAGAATAATTCAAAAGGTTTTAGAAGAATACTTCTCTCTCAAGGACCTAATGCATATTAAATCAGGATCTCAAAGAATTAACAACAGAGCAGTGCCTCTATCTCAGAATATAATGGATAACATTATCAACTCAAGAGACAATATGAATAATCACTATAATGGTTCACTATGTGTCACATAAACAATAAGAATCCAATCTCACATTTAATGTAACAGAATGTGATTCACATTACAACAAATTCTTAAATAGATTTATGAAGAGGACAAAGCATGTTTTGTCAACAAAGAAAGTAATCAGTACATTTGAAGTAGAAACAGTGAATCTTGTATATTAATGTATGAGAAATGACAGTACAGAGAAGCTACAATTGGAGATACTTCATTGCAATTTGCTTACACAAAATGACACTTCTACTTCCTATAAAATTTCATAATACATATGACTTTCAGTCCTTACAGCAATGATGTTCCAAAACCCCCCCAAAAAAAAATCTCCCTTTGTTACGCAAGATGACTCAATACAAATACAAATGCCAAAAGACAGGAATTAAAGGACACACCCTTTCATTATCTTAACAACTAACATTACATAAACTAAAACACCACACTAGGACTTTTGATCCAGCCACCGTCAACATTTTTTAATATGCCCCAAGTAGGCCGGATCCTTATATGTTGTAGCGTTGAAGATGGCATCCTTGGTTGCATTCTCAATCACATAAAATTTTTCCAATTGATCGGCCATGTCATTCATGTCAAGGACATCTGCTCTAGCGATGGCTTGGGCTGCATTAAGCATAGACTTGCACTCAAAGATCCATACGGTTTTGTCTTTGATGACACCCACATCATCTACTAGACTGGGAACCCCATGCTCAACAATCTGCTGGCATTCATCAAATTCAGACTTCAATGCCTCTGTAACTCCATCATGTGTAACAAGTAGACCCTACACCTTCTTTTTTTCTTTCTCTTTGGTCATTGCATCCTGTAACATCATGTCAAGTCTATCTTGAATTCTGGTGTGTGAAATCATATTGTCCATGTTCCTCTGATATTCACCCCAGAATTCGTTCAATGCTTTCTCCATATTGTCATACCTCCTACTTAGCAACACGCAAGTGGTATCGGCCCTAATTCTCTTCATCTATTTTTTCAACTTGTTATGTTCATAAGATAGCTTTTCAAATTTTTTCTTCCATTCGCCTCCTAAATCTGTAATTTAGGGAACAGGGTACCCACTCCTCTTAAGGTTCTCTTCATACAAAGCCTTATACTTATTCTTCTCTGCTATCTCATGTTTCATTTGGGCCTTATTAAATTTTGAAATATTGATACCCATGTTAGTTGTGACTATAGGATCTCTATCTCCAACCTTCAAGGTCATCATGTGACCAAAAGCTTTATCTACATCAATGGTTTTTGGCCTCTAATTAGGAGGATATAAGGCCCACAATAACATTTCTTCCTCCTTTGGATCAAATCTTGATCCAATAAAAATATCTTGCACTCCTTGGATGTTTAACTTCATATCCTTATTTTCTAAATGTAACAAAGAATCAAAAATAAATGAAGCACTCAGGTCCCATCCTGGAAACACAATTATTCCTGCCTCTACTAGCAATTTCCTGCCCCTTTGCGGGGTCATAGTCTCAACTTCTATGTCAATGTCTTTCTTCAACCTCATCATCATTTCTGCTTCATTATCAGGGGTCACATTTGGCACTGCTTCCCTCAATTTCTTACCCTTGAAGTGGTACAGGAATGATGTGAATTCCTTAGACTTAATGAAGTGATCATCAGATACAAAAGAAACATGTTCTGCCATTCTTTCATCTATCTCTACATTTAGAGCAACAATAAGCCTATCCTCTGCCTCTGAATCCTTCTGCTTCTTAGGGGCACGGAGCTTGGAGACTACTTCATTTTCCCCTGAATCACTTTGGGTTGGTTCTCCCTCCATGTTTTATAGTCTCTGCCTTCTTTCCTCTAGCTTCTTCTCCAAGGTCTCCATAACTCCTGCAAGCTCTTCCACCTCCTTATTCCTACACATGTCTTCAAATTCATCCTCCTCATGGAGGTAGTCTCCCAAATCCTGACTTTTCCTGCTTGAATGGATGTAACCCTCAAGGTCATAGTGTGCTCTAGATACGTGCCGAAACAAATTGTATTCATCCACCAACTTCCTGTCAATGGCCTCATATGCCCTAGTTGATACAATTTTAAAATCCTGAAAGTGAAGTGTGCCAGGGAGGAAATATTTCTTGTGTGCTCCTCCAAAATGTTTGGCATTAGACACACTTAACTGCCTTACAATTTCCAAGAAGGCAATCCTGTCTGGTGCAGGCTTACGGAGAACATATGGATAAGCCTCAAATCCATAGCATTGAACAAAAGTGAAGTTTTGGCATGAGTACCAATCACCCCAGTTGTGATTGAACTTTGGATTTTGGTTCTCGTGAGGCCTAAGAAACTTCTTAACCTCCTTCAAAAATGATCCTTGCTGAGGCTCACCAAAGAGCAAGAAAACTGGTTTGACAAAGAACTCCTCAAATTTGAGGTAATGAGAACTCGCAAACCTATAATCCCAAAGGGAAACCCATAATTGCACTAGTTGCTCCTTTCCATCTTTCCCAACTATATTCACATTCAATTCATCCATCCATAACCCTCTAAGTCTCCCATAAAATAAAATGATGTGCATTAACAGTGAGTAGTGCTTGAAATATTTGTCTGGATTGTCTTTTAGGTTTAAGAAACCTTCAGGCAATTTGTCTACCAGGTAAGAAGAAAAGTCAAATGCCCTAGGCTCATGCCTCTGAACTTCTACTGCTAGAACAAGTGGTCCTATGTTTGCCACATTAGGAGCTTCAACTCATCCCACCTGACCACAAGCCATATATGTATATTGCAGATACTTCTTAAAAGTAGTCATGTCATATGGAGGACCTTCTTCCTCTATTAGCCTCCCCTTCTCTGCTTTATGGACAGTGAGGTTCCAGCCCTAGTATGTAGTGTCCATCTTGCTATACTCTTCTTCCAAATCTATAAAAGATAAAGGCAATTCCACCTCCAAATCTACTGCAAAAACTTCCTGAATTGTAGCCTTTGCAAAATGCACTAGAGCAGTCCCATCAGGAAACATAATGCATCGCTTGTTTGCATTATAATTTCTTACTAAAAGCTTCAACAAATCAATGCTCACAAACACATTGGGTACTACAAGTTTACCAAGACCCGTGTTCCATGGGTTCAAAATTGGCGTGGTGTTATCCTTGCGGAAGTAATGGAAAAGGAACAACTCGTGCCCTCGCACTGTGGTGAATATATCCCCAATCCCTCTACATCTGTCCTCTAACTGCTCGTGGATAGGCAAATTTGTCTTAGCTCTGCGTGACCTAGCTCCTGGAGATCCCATTTGGTCTATCATGTCCTGATTCAGCTTTCTACCCAATTTCTTTGTTGCAGTACTCGATACTTCGATAGCTTTTCGCTTCCCTTTTGAGCTTGACCCCTCCATTTCTGCAAATTATTTCACTCTATAGTCAATAACTCAGAAATTTTCTCAGTAAGCACTGAATATCTTTCTGCAATTACTTCGTGAGAAATGCTGGTCTGCAATACTAGCTATTTGGGACGACAGATTTGCAATCTTTGTAATTGATTATTGCAATCTTTGAGAGATTTTCTTTGTGCGGCAACGAATGTACTCAATTTATGTATTTAATGGAAACTATGTTGTCATGGTCAATTCTTTGGCAGTCCCAGTTCTTCTCATTATTAAAACCAATGGCTAATCGGTGACACTCCTCTCGATGATTCAAATGTTTGGCACTGGTTGTTATTACTTTACCAGTTTTTGCTTTCTGATCGGAACAAACTACCCCAACCCACTTATCGGGTCTCAGAATACCTATTTTTTCTTTATCCTGATGGTTCATTTCATCGTGACGGGCATCACTTCAGTCTCCTCCTTGCCGTTTGTTTTAACACTCCATCAACATAACTCTCTCTGATGCATTTGTCGTTAACTACAAAATCAATGGTGTAAAACGTGAGACTAACACACGTGTTAGTCAATCCATACTATCTGTCTGAAGGTTTAGGGTTTTTGAAATTTACCATATTGGGATAGTGCAAAAATAGTTATATCGATCCCCGATGACATGGAGAATCAGAAGGTGGAACCATCGGTATTACCTATACCGATAAAACAAACTCGGAAGCATAAAGCATAAAAGTGCATCGGAGACTGATCGGGACTTCGGGAGGAATAGAAAAACGCTATTCCAACCCCCGATGAAGATAAAAGCACCTGCGGGGATATCGGTGTAAATCATACCAATAAAGTAAACATGCATTAGGACTCATTGGGACATCGGAAGAAGAAATTTTATGCTATGCCGAGTCCCAATAGGACTATGAAGGTGGATGGAGATTTGCTAGGAGTTCTTCGGGGCGATTTATGCCAATAACGTGGGGGACTTAGTCACAATGCGGACTAGTATATTGAGATCATCGGGGCATTTGAGGGACATAAATTGAACTATGTCGATACCCGATGGGACATATCGGACTATGTTTTGGCTATCGGGAGGGGTCAGACGTGGCTATTCTTGGCTTGCTCCAAAACAGACCTGTCATACATCGTGTTAGTGAGAGCTTAGTCAATCGCAATCGTTAACTGCAAAATTGACAGTGTAAAATGTGAGACTAACACGCGTGTTAGTCAATCCATACTATATGTCTGAAGGTTTAGGGTTTTTGAAATTTACCATATCGGGATAGTGCAAAAATAGTTATATCGATCCCCGATGACATGGAGAATCGGAAGGCAGAACCATCGGTATTACCTATACCAATAAAACAAACTTAGATGCATAAAGCATAAAAGTGCATTGAAGAATGATTGAGACTTCGGGAGGAATAGAAAATGGATATTTTGACCCCCAATGAAGATAAAAGCACTTGCAGGGATATCGGTGTAAATTATACTGATAAACTAAACATGCATTAGGATTCATCGAGACATCAGAAGAATAAATTTTATGTTATCCCAAGTCCTGATAGGACTATTAAGGCTGATGGAGAGTTGCTAGGAGTTCTTTGGGGTGATTTATGCCAATAACGTGGTGGACTTAGTCACAATGTGGACTGGTATATTGAGATCATTGGGGCATTGGAGGGACATAAATTGAAGTATGTCGATACCCGATGGGACATATCGGACTATGTTTCCACTATCAGGAGGGGTCAGATGTGGCTATTCTTGGCTTGCTCCAAAACAGACCTGTCGTACACCATGTTAGTGAGAGCTTAGTCAATCACAACCATTAACTGCAAAATCGACGGTGTAAAATGCGAGACTAACACTCGTGTTAGTCAATCCATACTATCTGTCTGAAGGTTTAGGGTTTTTGAAATCCCTGTGTTCTATTTCTATGTTACTTTTCCACTTAAGTGGAAGGGTTAGTCCGTCGTGAAGGGGTCCCGCCTTTACTTTTTTCCTTAGGTAGGTCTCTATTCCCTTTTCTTAAGTTTTTAGTTCTTTGTCGGGTCCCGTAAAAACCATGCAAGTTCTGGTAGATCCGACGGTGTGCATGAATTTGCAAAGGAAAATAGCCCGAACTTTACCTTTCGCGAAGCTGCGAAAAGAGTGGCAGGCTCGGCTGGTGGGTTAAAGAATGAAGGTTAACAGATGATATCTTCTGGTTGATCCAACGACCTGCGTTATTTCGTAAAGGAAAGATGCTTGGAGTTTATCTTTCGTGAAGCAGTGAAAGGGAAGTGGGCCCAGCGTGAGGATGACGTGGAAAGTAAAGAAGGTGCATCTTGAAAAGGATCCAATGGTCTGTGTTATTTTAGTGGGCGAAATAGTGTGGATTTTATCTTTCGCAAAGCAGTGAAAGGATGGTGGGCCTGACAAATTAGACTGTACGATTAGACTAGTCCTGGTTTTAAAAAAAATGGCCATATCGGAGAAAAAGACCATATCGGGATAGTGCAAAAATAGTTAGATCGATCCCCGATGACATGGAGAATTGGGAAGGCAGAACCATCGGTATTACCTATATCGATAAAACAAACTCGAAAGCATAAAGCATAAAAGTGCATCGGAGACTGATCAGGACTTCAAGAGGAATAGAAAAAGGCTATTCCGACCCCCGATGAAGATAAAAGCACCTATGGGGATATCGGTGTAAATCATACCAATAAAGCAAACATGCATTAGGACTCATCAAGACATTGGAAGAAGAAATTTTATGCTATGCCGAGTCTTGATAGGACTATGAAGGTGGATGGAGAGTTGCTAGGAGTTCTTTGGGGTGATTTATACCGATAACGTGGGGGACTTAGTCACAATGCGGACTGGTATATTGAGATCATCGGGGCATTGGAGGGACATAAATTGAACTATGCCAATACCCAATGGGACATATCAGATTATGTTTCAGCTATCAGGAGCGGTCTCGATCTTCTATACCGATACCCAGTCAGTAATGATGAACAAGCATGTTAGTCGCACGTTTTCCACCATCGATTCTGTAGTTAGTGGTTGTGATTGACTAACCTATCACTAAGGCAGTTGTCGAAATGCCCGTTGGGGCGGAATACCATCAAAGGTATTTGGACGGCTCCAAAACAAACCTTTCGTACACCATGTTAGTGACAGGTTAGCCAATCGTAGAATGTTGGTCGCAAAATGGACAGTGTAAAATGGACTATTAAGACGCGTGTTAGTCATGGGGAGTTCGAGAGGATTAGAAAAATGCAACTCTAACCCACGATTAAGATAAAACCGGCTGTAGGGACATCGGTGAAAGTTATACCGATAATGTAATCCTTTAGGGATAAAGCTATTCTGGCTCCAAAACTGACCTTTTGTGCAGTGTGGTAGCGACAAGTTAGTCAATCGCAGTCATTTATTGTAAAATCGATGGTGTAAAACGAGCGACTAACACGCATGTTGGTCAATCTGTACAATGATTTTTTCATAATAGTTTGAAGCTAACAAAGAGATTGAAACAATATTAAAGTACAGAAAAGGCAATACTAACAACTATAGATCAATACTTCATGTGACAGAAAATTTGTATTTGAATACATCAATACTTAACAAACATTGTGTTAAAAAATTGGCAGCAGTGTGTAAGAAGCTTGGTTCTTTACAAATTGTAATGTCCACCAACCATCCATCATCAGTACATGTAGATGAAAATGACATCTTTAAACATAAAAATATTGGCTACAAAATGACCATCGAAGGCACTCCATGCACCTACAATGGTGACACTTTCTCCTATTTACCATGACAAGATGTTTTATAACTTATCCAGTAACTACCTAAAATAGTGCTACTGCTAATTTTACAAAATTAATCCTATTGTCTGCAATGGCTCCATCTGCAATAGGGTCATAGAAGTGTAGCGAGTGACATGCAAAATAGGAAATTGTAGATAAACAAAAAAACTAACTCCCAATGTATTGGAGTATGACACCCATGTTCTCTCCAATCTCCATTACTTTGACAGCAGCTGGTGTGGAGAGCCAGTTATCATCGGAGTTCAGTATTCTACGGAAGGGGTCTAGATTCCCATTCCTCACCCCTACCCTAAACACCTCCCATGCCTCCTAGATGAAGTTCTTCCTCCTCTCTTGTGCTGCCCTTTTTTGGGAAATTTCCTCATCTTCAGTGTCTGAATCCTTCGATTCAAAGGAGATGTAGTTGGTGTGGTTAAAATAGATGCTAAGGGTGCTTACCCAATAATCAGAATCCAACTCTAGAATTGCATTTCCTAGGGCCTGCCCAGCAAATGGGAGACAAAGTCGTCAATCCTCTATATGGTCACTTCCTTTGAATCGAATATGTCAACCATAGGGCAAATGACAGCCTCATAAACAAACCCATCACATCAGTGTCGATTAGCACCCAATATACCATTAGCCACCCACCATACAACATTCCAGAGCACATCGTTTTCTTGAAATAGCCGACTACATTGGGCCTGGATCGATTCCTCTCTACACAGGCAACTGACACCAAAATGATGCACCATCGGTTCAGATCGAGACTTCCAAGCTTAAGACTGCAATCTGAACCATTCCTTATTTAAAGTTTGGAACTTTCTAGAGAATTCTAGAGACCGACCAGAAGAGGCCTGAATTCCAATCAAGGTTCATCTGAATAGCATATCTTTACTATTATGAGAACTAGTCGTCAAGTTCCCTGCTCCTACGTACTTTATCTAACTGGCTTGATACGAATCTACCAAAGCACATGAAAAAACATAGAGGTCTCCGGTTTGTCCTTCCACTAGTCCCCACTAAGGTATGGCCTACATCTAGCTAAAACAAAGTTCCAGATGAAACCACATTGGCAAGCCAAAGGAGGATTATCGACATCACTTATACCGATGAAACAGAGGACGAACTCATTGGAGCACATTAAAAAATACTCAACTCGATGCGCACTTTTTGAAAGATTGTTCCATCGAGATAGCTTGTTCCGATGAGGAATTAGGCGGTTTCTTTCTATCGGCTTGCATCGGGTTATCAGGAAAGTATATAAATTGCTATATCCATGACCTATGAATCCATTGGTATAACTTGTAACAAAATAGCCAAGCTTATAACATAGTATCGGGAGATCGGAAGTAATAACAAATTTTTATCCCGATACCCGATGACTAAAGGAAACTGAAGGTGAGCCCATCGGAAAGAAGAACCATATCAGAGTAGTGCACAAATTGCTAGACCGATCCTCGACGATATGGAGAATCGGAAGGCCGAGCCATCGGTATCACCTATATCGATAAAAGAACTCAAAAGCATATAACACAAAAGTGCATCGGGAATTCATTAGGATTTCAGGAGGAATGAAAAATGTCTATTCTGACCCCCAATGAAGATAGAAGCATTGGCTGGAGTATCAGTGTAAGTTATACCGATAAAGAGAGCATCAAATGAGGATTGATGGTGACGTTAGAAGAACAACTTTTATGTTGTGCCAAGACCCGATAGGACCATGGTAAGTGCGAGGAGTGTTGTTCTCAAATTTTGATTCCTTCCTATTCCTCCCTGTAAGAAAATTTAACAACTTTGTTTCTATATAAAGAGGACACCAAGAAAATAGAATTTTAGACTAACATATAACAAGGTAATTCATTTTGAAAATATTACATGACTCAAGGTAATTCCAAAGAGAACCAGAAACACCCTAGATATATTTTAGTAGAGTTTGTTTACAAATTCTTGTGATGATTTTTTCTAAGTCCTCGTAGCCATTTATAACAATATGGATGCAAACAAGCTTTGGACTTTCCTAGGAAAATTTTGTTACAACCATGATATCGGCTGAAAAAGGATAGAAAAATACAATCATTTTATTTCCTAACTGCCTTTTAAGTTTGTTGTTCCGCTGTGGCATCTTCTAACTATTGTGGGACTTCCTCTTCTTGTACTGCATATTTGTTTTTCCACTCTTCGAACATGTCATCACTTGGCTAGGAGAAGCTAACAATCTTCTTTTTCATCTTATTTAGCCTTCTCCATGTGGTTCTCAATTTCCCAACCTTTGTCTCCAAATAACCATAATGTGACTTTGCTTTCTCAATCTCCTCAACTGTCTTTATAAATAAAGATGCATCATCTATATTAATGACCTCATTTACCCTCTCTGACAAGTTATACCCCAACTCATCAAGCCATGCCTTTTCCTCTTTCAGCTGATTTGGACCAACAAAACCCTCAGGAAACAACTCATACTTGTGATCAGAATATTCTTTTCTATATATGTGGGCTTTTCTCTTCACACCTGCCCTTTCTTATGCTAATCCAGTCATCCCTTTTATTAACTCACAAGTGGATTTGATATTGGCATCAGCCTCTGCCTCTACATGAGATGAACACATAAGTTCCAACTCCACTCCCCTAGGCATCCACTTATTCAGAATTGGCTCTAAAGTGGCCTTATGTTCTTTCAAATCAGTCAAAATATTCAAAATTATTTTCATGTAAATGTATACATTAGAGGCTCTAACTGTGTCAGCAAATTTCAAAATTGTACCTCTGACCTTTGCTTCATAGTTTCTTGCAAGCAAGGCTTGACCCTGTTTAAACTTTTCCATCTCATCTTCTATGGTTTCAGTTGCTTGGAAACCAGAGGTCATTGGAGAAGGGGGAAATTCAATGATAGGACTAGTGAGTGGGGGTCTTGCTAGAGAAGATGCAATCATTAAAGTAGAGGACTCACCTTTCTAGTATCGCCCTCCCAATTGACTTTGTAAACTAGCAATGATGCTATCTCGGTTGGCTATCTCTCATTTGGCCTCATTATAAGCCTTTAAAATTGTTTCCAGTTTTACCTGGAGATCAGCTTTCTCCTTAGCTTCTTTCTCAGCCACTGCCACACTAAATTTTGTTGTTTCTAGAACTGTGCTGCAGCTTCCACCACTCCAGTGTCCTAGACTATCTTCACTATCATACCACCTAGGTAGCTGGATTCTGAGGTGTCCTTCCTCCTTCTGCTCTCATCCCTCTTTAGGGACCACATGACCAAAGCAACATTATCCTTACTGAATGTCACTCCTTGTAGGGGTTTGGTTTCTTTCCTTACTGCTTGAAGCACTAAGGCATCTGCTATGTCCCATTCAAGAAGGATTAAAACACCAGCCTTTGACACCATTTCTCTCCCCTTTTGAGGAGTAATGGCTTTGAATAAAATCAAGAGCCTTCTTATATGCTACCCATTTTTCTTTTCTCAACTCTTTCTCATCTAGATTGAATTCATTTCTGATCAGATCCTCGGGAAAATGGAACTGGTGTGGTGTACCTTTACATACTGCTCTCTTTCTGAACATACCATTGAAGAAATCTTCAGGGTCAACAAATCTTGATACTGCAGTAGGCAACCTATATGGTTGAAAGAAATCATCAAAGTATTTCTAGCCACCCTTGGTAATTACAAATTGATGAGCAATGGCGATGGTAGGGAAAATGGTCCATTTTCCCCTATTTGTTAACTCTGCCTCTTGGACACCCCCGATTTGCCTTAGGATCTCTGCAATTCCTATCTTCAATGGGACTTGATAAGGAAGCAAATATGGATTTTTTCTGAATCCATAAACTCTAAACACCGTAGAGACAAGGTATAAATATACATCACCCCAGTTGTGCACAATCTTGATACCTTCAGCAAATTCTTTAGGCCTAAGGAACTCTAGGAGGGCCTTAGGGATCCTAGGGTTTTGTTGGCACAAGAGAATCCTAAGCTTAGATGCAAAGCATCTATCAAACTTCAAGTAACTGGCATCCTCTCTATCCCAAGACAAAATTGTGCTCCATAATTGCACAGGCATCTCTTCACCATCATTTTCCTTAACCAGATCCATTCCATTAGCAAAGTAATCAGCACCTTTAAACAAAAACATATGCATGAGAAGAGAGTACCACCCAAAAGGTCTGTCTACCTTACCATTTTTTATCCCTATCAGCCCTGCATGGATTGCATCAATGAGATAAGGTGCATAATCAAAAGTTACTGCCAGAGAGGGGTTTAAGATCCGTGTTATCATTAGCATATAGTGAGTTGGCATACTGGTTTGGGCATCTTCCCCAAAAATCTGACAAAGTGACCAATACATGCCTTTATCCCTCAGAGTAAACAAATTCACAAAGAAGGGTTCCATGGTACTAGGGCCTACAATAGTTAACCCTCCTATTTTAACAAAAAATTCTTTCAAAGGACCACTCCTGAGGTGATCTCTCTGCACATTGTAGACCTATGCAAGTGTATCAAAATTGATTGGCTCTAAGTAGTTTGATACCTCATTGAGCTTAAACACCTTCCTAAACTCTTCATTGTTAATCTCAATTAAAGCTCCTCCATTCACATTTCTCACACATTTAGCAACAAGGTCATAATTATTTGCAACCTGGGTTAATAAATCTACATCCATAAAAACCCCAGGGACTATGAGTTTTCCCACATCTAATTCCCACATACTGTTCATTGGAGCAAAGGAATGTCTTTGGCCAAAACCCACCTTGAAAAGTCCCAGCCCTAATATCCCTATCTGTGAATCCCTCAACCAGTTCCCTTTGTCATACAAACCATCTCCAATTCTCAAACGGGGGGCCTTGGGCACTAATTCTTTGATCTTAGCAGCGACATTTGTAGACATGGTTAATTGTTCCAAGAAATCATCACATATAGCTCTATCTTGATAATTCACTTTCCCTGTGAAATCTCTTCGTGGTGCCATCTTGAATTATAGGTATTTCAATTTAAAACTCAAATAGACCTTTGAGAATTTAAACACCTGATGAAACCAATTCGAGCTGTAACTTTCAAAATGAGTGCACAACTTACTTGTTGCTTGAAGAAATTCACTCTGCGCAATGGTTCGTCTACAAAATTCCTTGAATTGATACTAAAATTCTATTGATGTGAGGCTTAATAGGGCAACAGAGAATTGAATTACGACATTAATCCACATGCTTCGGCAATCAATTCGATATTGAATTTAAAAAAAGCTCCAACAGACCACAAAGGAAATCTTGTCCTGGCTTTTCGTTGTTTCGCGAAGATTAAAAACCGTGCATTCTCTCAATCTTTACTCTCCACGGTGACCGCTAATCCTTTTCACTATTTCGTTGTTTCGTGAATTTTAAAAACCTTGCATCTTCGGGCTGCGAAACAGTGCTCATCGTTGGATCTCTTTCGAGATGTGCAACCTTTTAACCTTTAACTTGCCTTATTGATTGGCGGTGGATAGGTCTTATGTGTCAGCCATTCATCCAAGACTGCAACGTGTTTTACTTAACCATGACAAATGTCAAATTACCTTTTGCCATATTGATTTGATTTTCGGCATCCAACTATTCTGCCACATCATTCACCATGTAACCGCCAGCTCATTTCGCCATTTCGTGAAAGGTAAATTTCGTGTTGCTTCTGGCTGTGATTCAATGCGGGCCATCCGATCAACTCCAAGTTGATCATTTTTTTAAAAACCAAGACTAGTATAATCAGACAGTCTAATCTGTCGGGCCGACCATCCTTTCGTTGCTTCGTGAAAGATAAACTCCACGCTATTTCGCCCACCGAAATAACACAGACCATCGGATCCTTTTCAAGATGCACCTTCTTTACTTTCCACGTCATCCTCACATTGGCCCCACTTCCCTTTCACGGCTTCGTGAAAGATAAACTCCAAGCATCTTTCCTTTACGAAACAACATGGGTCGTTGGATCAACCGGAAGATATTGTCCGTTAACCTTCATTCTTTAACCCACTAGCCGGGCCCACCACTCTTTTCGCGGCTTCCTAAAAGGTAAAGTTTGGGCTGTTTTCCTTTGCGAATTCATGCACACTGTCGGATCTACCAGAACTTGCATGGTTTTACGAGACTTGACAAAGAACTAAAAACTTAGGAAAAGGGCACAAAATAAAACATTAATAGACACTCGCCTAAGGCAAAAAGGTAAAGGGCGAGACCCCTTCACCCTTCACGATGGACCAACCCTTCCACTTAAGTGGAAAAGTAACAAAAGTAACATAGAAATTGAACGCGGGGATTCGAAGACATAAAAAGGGTAAATTTGACAAACCCTAAACCTTCAGACAGATAGTATGGATTAACTAACACGCATGTTAGTCGTGCATTTTACACTATCGATTTTGCAGTTAATGGTTGTGATTGACTAACCTCTCACTAACATGTTGCACGACAGGTCTATTTTGGAGCTACAATAGCCACGTCTGACCCCTCTCGATAGCCGAAACATAGTTCGATATGTCCCATCTATTTTATTGGTTTAGGTAATACCGATGGTTCCGCCTTCCGATTCTCCATGTCATCAGGGATCGATCTAACTATTTTTTGCACTATCCTGATATGGTATTTTTCTTCGATGGGCCTGCCTTCGGTTCCCTTCACTCATTAGGTATCGGGATAGACTTTTCTCATTACTTCCGATCTCCTGATGCTATAACTCCATGATCTGCATTGCCTTATCATTAGAAGTTACACCAATAGGTTCATAAGTTACACCTTCTGTCTCATCGGAAAAATCTATCCCAATGGTATGACTTTTTCAAGAGTGCGCACCGTGCTCAGTTTTTTTTAAGTGCCTCAATGAATCCGCCCTCTGATTTATCGATACATGTTATGTTGATAATCCATCTTTTGCTTGCCAATGCTATTTCATGGAGACTACTTATGCCGATAATTAAAATTTTACATTTTTGAACAAATGAACCATCCACCTTGAATATTAGTGATCCCAACAATCCCACAGGGTCTGATACATACTAGAAAACAATCTCCCCGATGTTGTATGTTATCCCGATGAGTCTTCTTCCTTTCTTGACTAGAACCGCTTTATCGGAGAAAGTCTTTCTGATAGAGTCGCCTTCTTTATTTGGTGCATCGGGTATTGGGGTAACATAAATTAGCACCTCCCGACGATGTACACGTGTTATTCATTGGCAGAGGTTGTGCCTGCCGATAGAGATCGTAGATTTTCTTCACAGTGTTTCATCAGTCAGACTTAAACCGATGAGTATGAACAAAGGTCAAGTGAATTGGAGGCATATTTCAAATGGCCTTAGCTACTATAGCTCCAAATCAGACCCATCAAACACTCAACATATCACTCAACATTCCCTTCAATATGCCGAAGTGATGCTTTTTCATGAAGATACTGCAACATATCACATGTACATACAATCCACCACTAAATGTTGTTATGATGAAACTAAAAGTGTCCATATATAGCAGAAAACTATTTTGTAAAAATATGTACTAATAGGATGAAGGTCTAACAGTAAAGTAGATTTGGTCATTTGTGCGAAGTGACCAATATCATGGCAAACACATTTGACATCAACCAATATCCCAAAACAATATCAAACTGAAGATATCATCGTTGTGGTTGTTTACTGTTTATGATATCTCTTTCTTTCTCCGATATGTGCAAGACGAGAATGGGAAAACACCGAAAATGGCAGGACATTATGGTATTGGAAGTTCAAGATGGTGGTGAAGGTTTGCGTCATTTCTGTTCAAGGGATATTCAGTGGACACCAATTTGTGTTGAAAATGATTCAACGATAGACCTGTGTGTAGTAATTCCATTGGGTAGATTGGATGCATTCATGAGAGGGGAATCATTGCACGAAGGTGTTGAAACCCAATTCCTCTGAAAGTGGCACACTGAGCACGATAGTGCTTTGCACAACATGCATACAACAAAGATGTACAGCCAGTTCGTAGACACATTCATATTCTTTGTCTATGTTTAATGACATTATGACTATTGTTGATAATAGGAGAGTTGTTTTTTAAAGGTATTGGTGTTCATATGGACCAGAAGACAATAGGAAGAAGTCGCCGAATAAGAAGCACGCGCGGACATATCAGAAAAAAAAGAGGTTGTACATGCCACTTCATTGTTAAGGTGTTATATGGTAGGCCAGATGTGGCCATCTTGATATTCAAGCAATCGTTGCATGTAGACAAGAATGGTGAAGCTTGTCATGGCGTCAATGATACTAGCAATGAGCTGCACTCTCAATTTGCACTAAACCTTTCCGATGAATGCAAAGCATATATAGAGAGGTTGTTGCTGATGGATGTGAGCATTGATGCTATTGTGGACAGACATCTTGATTATCCCATTTTTCATGACATGTTGAAGAAGAGAGATTCATTCGTGACATGCAAGGATGTTATCAATGCGGCGATGAGGGCCCATTCTATTCAGTCACGAAAGCATGTGCATGATGCCACTAGCATCTTAGAATGGAAAAAATAGGATGAGGCAGATTTCTTTTTTTTTCCAGCAGCCACAAGGTGCCGACAGACCCTTCATTATGGGAATACAAACGACTTGGATGCTTGACATGATGGTACGATTCTCGCATGACTCAATCATCTCAATGGATTCGACATTCGTAACAAACAAATACAGGGTATGTCTCTTTGAACTTAACCTGTTTTCATGCAACCCATTTGATTTGTGGATGGTCATGATCTTCCTATTTGTTGTTTAAAACAGTATCAATTGTATTCGTGTCTCATCTTTGATGAGTTTCAATCAAGGGTGCCTGTTGCATGGGCTATGACATCAAGGAACAAGATCGAGGATATCCAGGTGTGGTTGATGGAGTTGCGAAGATGAGGAAAGGAAAAGAGGCTTGATTGGAGGATCAATGCATTTATCACGGATGATGCGAGTGCAGAGATTCAAGCCATAGAGTAAGTGCAAGAGCGATATTTTGTCTACATGAAATCAAAAAGTATGATACGTTGCTTTACGTTTTATTTCAAATGACCACGCTCCCGGCTCAGCCCAATTAAATGTTTTATTCGTAACAGGACTATTTTTGAATATCGTGTCATACTTTGTATTTGGCACGTGCGTCCAACATGGTTGAAGAATGTATACAAGTATGCAATGAAGGAAAGAGCAATGGGCATTTTTCACCATCTAGGGATGATAATGATGGCAATGCATGAAAGTGAAGAGAGCACTATGGAGGAGCTGCACACTTTCTTTGCCAAATTTAGTGATCAGCCACATTTTCTAGAGTACTTCTACAACACATAGTGTCAAGGAGAAGGCTGTATCGGTGAGTTTGACATTACATTCGAGTGGTGGCTTTATGACTTGTTACCCGTTTTGGTTGTCATTTGGTAGTTGACATCCTACTCCTATTTTTAATTTCTTTACTTCAATTTTGTTTTTTTTTGGCCATTTAATTTCTTTACTTCAATTTTTTTTTTTTTGGCCAGCTATGTGGGTGAAAAACTTCAGGAATTTTGCTCATGCTAACCAGGACACAAATAATGCCATCGAATCATACCATGGTAAATTGAAGTCACTACACCTAAGAGATGATAAAAAGATGTGCTCGAGGAGGATGGACAATTTGTATTTTATACTTGTGTATAAAGTGGAACCATTCTACCAACATAAGCGAGAATTGCAGCATTTTGGATTTATCAAAAACTATAGGTTGACACATTTGCAAACTAGTATGGAGAGGGAAAAGGCAATTCCTGATGTCGATTGTGTTCCAGACAACACTACTCCTGGATGGTACTGGGTGAAAAGTTAGTCCTTGTGCAATTGGTATGTGGTTAGGAAATTTGGGGATCACTTCTACATCTGTGAATGTCCTTGGAGTTTGCAAGGAAACATGTGCAAGCATGCGTTGAAGGTTGTTGCAATGATGAATAATTCATTCCACGATTCACGTGTTCTAGGTAAGTGGATGTTCCTGAATGTTGATTTTTGCTAACTTAAAAGATGTGTACTTCACCCTAAGATCTTGTTCCATACAGATCCTATTCCTATGTCGATTCCAACATCTGCTAATACTAATGAAAACCCAACACCTGAACCTGTCGTCGATACCATTTTTAATACACATACAAATTTAGAGGAAGTGGACACCATAATGTGGAACAAAGCAAATAGAAAGTTAAACATATTGTTGCAAACAATGTTGGGTTCAGGCGATAAACTAATGGCATTTGTAGGCTGTCTGGATAGGTTCATGGCTAGTCTTCAGAATGTCGATGCCATGTCATTTGATTTTAGACTGTCTACTGATCCAGCCAATACAACCACCAAATGTATGCGGCCTTGGTTCAGTGCAAGTCGGGTCCATCGTCGCAATCGCCGGCAACATAGGCATAGTAGTAGGAGTGAGATCTGTCATGATGTTCAGCAGCCTCTCACCTTTGAGTTTCCCTTTGAGACTCCTAGGAGGAGAAGGGGAAAGAGGCAATTGGATCAAGCACGGGAAGCACATGTCCTTGCCACTGCATCGGTTGTGTCTGATACAAGTTGGTACTCTAGTGTCACCTGTAAGTGGTTTCTAAACATGTGAATGTTGCACGCATTTATTTAGTCATTGTGTCTTGTAGTCGATGAAAGTGATACACACTTATGTGTGATAGTGTTCAGCACCCCCTCAACACCTGGCCATAGGAGTCCTTGTTGGCGATTGGATTTTGATGGTCTTTTACGTGGAGAGGGATCACACGATGATCCTCGCTGATACTAATTTTGGTATTATTTTTTCACATCAAGCTTTCTATTTGTAACTATGTCATATACGTGCTTGATGTTTAGCCATTCTTCATTCAACCTGTTGTGTAATATGGAACAACTTTGTTTATTGTAGTTGCATTGTAATGTTTACTATAATTGTCCCTAACCATCTTTAATAATGTATCTTTGTATGCAGGTTTGTTGTTTTTTGGCCTTGTTTTATCACTAAATGGCATTCACATACACGTCGAGCGACAAGTGCAGGTTTTATGCAACTTAATTTTCAGTATTACGCTTTTATGTCTTCAATTTATTGAATGCTCTAGTTAAATAATTAATTCTCTTATGGTGTGATTATGTCTTGCATTTTTTGAGTGCTTGATACTCTTATGTCTTACATTTCTTGAATGCTATAGTTATATTACTAACACTCTTATCGTATGTATCAGTAGATTGCTAGAGAGGTTGGCAGAGAACGACGAGGAGTCTGCCTTATTTCAGTGCCTCCTGGATATCATTGTTTCGGATATTATCCGAACAATAACTCCCACACGGGCCGCTGAGTGGACCATTCAAATGGGAAGACATTATACCGAGGACAATATGTACATTGTCGACATAGAAGACGTGATCTCATTCGTCAGATTGTCGACTTCATTGACGGTCGCTTTGTATAGGCGACTATGGCCAGTGTATTTTGCCCTTGCGTACTGGCCAATCACTCTCCCTCGCATTCACATAATCTGTACTAACAGACCCCATTGGAGACATGGACGGTCCCTGGTGCCATATTCCAATGACAGTATCGAGGATGTCACGACATTCTTTCCATGGAACCTGCTTATTATGGACTACACCCCCATTTTCACGGGTTATGGTAGTCCGCAGCCAACAGGGAGGTTTGTGAGGATACAGAGTAGATTCCCAACATAGAGGAGGTCCTCTAATTAAAATTGTATAACTGCTCCTATATGACTATGCTATTATTTATAAAACAGTTAATTTCTATGGTTACATAGCCGATCTTTGAATGTCGTTTGTCTCCAACGTTTACGATTTATATGTTTGTCTCAGTTATGTTTACAATTTATATGTTTGTCTCGGTTATGTTTACAATTTATATGTTTCTCTCTATGCACTTTATCCGTCTACAAAGCAATACACTTTATATGTTAATTTAAATCTAATAAATATAATACTTTCTCTAAACAGGACGCGTATAGTCTGGCTCCAAAAAGTTAGTTGCGTGTTTTACACCATCAATTTTTCAATTACGGTCGCGATTGACTAACCTGTCAGTAACACATTGTACGAAAGGTCTATTTTGGAGCTAGAATAATCTAACTTGTCACTAACATGCGATTGACTAACCTGTCACTAACATGTCATAGGAATTGCAATTTTGATATGCAATGAAATTAAGATGTCAGATATGGAATGCAGATAATCTAATAAATATAATCCTTTCTCTAAACATGTGATACACATTAAGTCTTCTCTAAAAGGAATAGCATTGATTTCTGTAATAATGCAATATTGATATGTAATGAAATTAAGATGTGAGATATGGAATGCAGATGTGTAAATTGTGATCACTTGGATTGAAGACAATTTTATCTCCTTCATGATGATGCAAGAATGTCAATTTTCTCTCCTTGGATTGAAAACACATGGGCTAGCCAGTCACCGAATCAGTATAAAGGACTAACGCGACGTGTTAGTCTTTTTTGCCGTTTCGCGTGCCAAAATGAAAACTCCGGCAGCCAGTACTAGAATCGCAACCGTTAGTTTCGCATGTTAGTTAAAGGTTAGTGAATCAAAACCATAAATGTCGCATGTTTGTAGAAGGTTAGTCAATCATAGCCATTAGTTTTGCATGTTTGTGATAGGTTAGTCAATCGCAGCAGTTAGTTTCGACGGCATGTTAGTCTACTTCGTCATTTCGCATGCCAAAAGGAAAAGTCTGCCAGCCACAAGTCAATCACAACCGTTTGTCAATCATAGCTGTTAGTTTTGCATTTTGTGATAGGTTAGTCAATTCGAGCTGTTAGTTTCACATTTTTGTGATAGGTTAGTAAATCGCAGCCATTAGTTTTGCTTTTTTGTGAAAGGTTGGTCAATCGTAGCCAATAGTTTCTCATTTTTATGATAGGTTAGTCAATCGCAGCTGTTAGTTTCGCATTTTAGTGATAGGTTAGTCAATCGCCCTTCAGGGGATCAGGATATGATCCAGTTCAGAAAGCTCTTCTATAATGGGCTATCTATCCTAAAGATAAGAGACCCACACTGGTTGACAGATGAGAAGATTTTAAACAGATAAGAAGCTTTTGGACTGCAAGCAAGATTACTGCAAATCGAGACTGTGCAGCCAAAAAATAGCAAAGAAGGCACTGGTCATCTACAAGATACAACTCATTACCATATCAGTTCATTTTTCAGTAACACGCGTGTTAAGCATTCTGTACTGTCTTTGTGGAGCAGGGATAGATGCGTCCGCCATTTCCTTTAGGCCCATGAATCAGCGAAGACGACTGACTAATAGTTGTCACGTATATATGAAGTCTTACTTTCAATTTGAGTTTCTTTGTTTATGGAATACAAGTAGAACTAACCTGCATGTCATAGTACACCTTTTTGTGTGGGTTGAAGCTATTGTGGTTCCAAAACAGACGGTCGCGGCTACTCTGACTCCAAAACAGACCTTTTGTGTGGTAAAGCTTTAATAGTTAGGCTCCAAAATAGACCTTTTGTGTGGTAAAGCTTTAATAGTTAATACTCATTGATCTATATTTAATATTTACGAAGAATAATAGTCATTGAGTAGTCTATCTTATGTACTTGTGATTCAATTTATCCATCATTTATAAATAGGCATTTTTTCAGTCTGTAAAAAGAAATTGCCATGATACAATTAGGCTGAAGCTATTCTAGCTTCAAAACAGACCTTCCGTACAGCGTGTTAGTGACAGGTTATTCAATCATAACCGTTAATTGCAAAATCGACGGTGTAAAATGCGAGACTAACATGCGCGTTAGTCACTCCATACTGCATTTTTGGACCCAAAACAATTAGTGGTTCTTTTAAATCCGCTATAAAAAAACTTTTAACCTGCAGTTAGGTTTCAGGTATAGATTCACCCGCCTTGGTTTGCAGACACTGATTGGGAAGTCATATTAACTTATTAAGGGAAGTGCAAAAACCATTCATCATAGAAGACATGTAGAAAAGCCACATAGAACCATTCAGAAAGCATGAAAAAGTGTACAACAAATCAATCATTAACCATTGATATTTAAGTGAAGTCAATCACATTTATTTTATTTTAATTTTTTTGACAAGGTGGCGAGGCCACTTAATATATTTTTACAACTGGTTCAAGAAGGGCTCTTGAAGAAAAGAACCAGAAAGAAAAACTTCAATTAATCAAGTTTATTGAAAATAACCATTCATGAAGCATACAAAGTGTCTTCCTAAATGAAAGAATATGTATGATTACAAAAAGTCTGCACCACTACTGACGTTTTATTGAATAGAAAAACTTTTGTAATAGTGCAAGCCTGTTATAGAGGCAGAGGTTGAGTATTTAAATGACTTTTGTTTCCCCCAGTGGTTGAAGTAAGGGGAGGCACACCATTCCCATCATCTTCATCGGTTACAGAGGCAAACACCTCTGCATACCTCTGTTTCCAGTATTGAGCACGTTGGGCACAAACATCTAGCATCCCCTACATCTAGTCACTTATGATTTTGCTATTTTTAGCACATGCCTCACAAACTACCTCCTATCTCTCATTCGCCATCTACAAACCATGCACTTCCAGCTCAAGGTCTGTATTCTTATCGTCCAAGTCCATGACCTTGTTATTGAGTTCCATGCATTTTTTATTGAGTTCAATGCATTTCTTATTGAGTTCGGTGCATCTCCTTTTCACTTCAGTGAGTCTCCATTCAAGATTAGAAACAATCCCCTTCAGCCTTTCATTTTCAGCATGGGCCATTTCGACCTTCTGCATTAGCAGTTCTACTTGCATGGTACCAAACTTCATTGTGTCCATCCCATCGTTCCAGTTTGGAAAGGGCAGTGGTGGTTGTCTTGCAGACTTCCCTAAACCACCATCGGAGGTGAGAACATCGGCCTTCCCATTCGCCTTTGAATTCATAGCGGGCGTTCTGTTCTATGGAACAGATGTTTCGACACCCTTTCTTTTTCCTGTTCATGGTCTTCCCATTGCCATCCCTGCTAACAATGCCAAAAAGAAGTATCTGTAGATAGGTGGGCAAGACAACATGAAAAATGCAGAAAACAATAGTTTATGCCAACAAGAAAGGAACTGTTGTCTGTAGCATTTTTTGGAATGAATAACATTATGCACGATACAAAAAGTTAACATGTTCAGTAAAGTTGACATGTTCACTAAACTGGGCACTTGGGTGGCAGGTTACTTGCCAATTGGGAATTCATGTTTTGGGAAGATAACTCCATCAGTCAGCACTCCTCGTCCTACATCCAACTTATTACACATATGCCATGAAACTATAACGGAAGTCTGGTGTATTTTAATACATTTTTTTATTTTTTTTGGTTATTTTTTTGTTAATTCATTTCAGATTCATTGTTCAAAAACAAACAATAACAATGGTATATTCAACTATCATAAGCTACAGTGGAAAGAGCACATGGTTCACAATTTCAATCAAACATTCTACTTCATCTGTATATGTAAAAGAGTTGAAGGGACCCTATTGGTATGCAATAACAAAACCTATGCATATGCAACATATAAGAGACTTTGAACAAAACTTGAACAGTAAACGACTATCATCGACTTTATTGTACCATCCACTATCATTATTAAAAAAGTTGCACACCAAAGAAAGGTTTGTGAAGTTATTAAAGGGTAGTTGATGGTGCAGGATCACCATGAAAGAGTCCAACAAATCAAACCTTTACAGTTATTTTGCTTAAAATAGTAGGAAAGGTTGAATAATAATGTACAATTCATCTAAGACAAACAATAATTCAGAGGGTTTAAACTATGCTAAGGTAAAATCCATGTCAATATAACATCTCTAAATCCCATCTGAATAAAGTCTATCAAGACTGAAATTCCACCACAGTATCTCGCTCTAAATATTTGGAAAGAGAAACAACAACTATGATTAAAGAATATTATCACCTCCGCCATTTGGATTGCGCAATGGAGTTGACGGCACCATAAAATGCTTTATGCTTCTTCTCATTCTTATGCAACTCGAGAGGGGTGATGCCAAGTGATCATAGCCTATGACTTACCTGTCTGATCACAGGGCCACATTTAACATCCTCTTTTTGTGGTTGAACAGTTTTGCCAACTTTATCCTGCCACATACAAATGACATCATACAAGTGCTGCCTATTTCATTCCATTGAAATATGGTAAAGGATGGAATGAGAAGACAGAGGAAGGGATCTTGTCATCTTCAAAACTTACCAAGGGTGGGGAATAGACTAGGTCTTCAATGGGCCACACTGCCCATGAGTTTAGGGAATTCGACAAGACACCGGCAAAAGGACTTGGGAAAGGCAGTTGGGCATTTGCATCAAAGACTTTGACCATGCAAACTTAAGCACAATATCATGGGGGTGGAATAGTATGACACATTACACCCTTCCCCAGGCCATCAACAACGCCTTCCCTAACCACTACCCCATCTAGGAGTAGGTGGACTTCAACTCCAACAGCAACATCGTGAGCATCTTCATTGGTGCACTCTTCTTTGTCTTCCATGATTGCCTGCATCAGTAACGAGTGGACACAGTCGCTTAAATAAAATTCTTTATACATCTTGATCAAACATAGTCAAATGAATTCATGGCAATGCAATACAATAGTACCGGAGTAGTTGTCTCTCTCGACCCGTTGCCCCCATCGCGGTCACGGTCTGCATTTGTACATCCATCATCATTTCCCCCCAGACTCTTTCTCAATGCTTGTTTCTATCGGATTATGTTGCAAAACATGACACATTGTATAGGAGTGTAAGTACACATTAAACCCATACTCCTATGAACACTACTAGACCAAGGCCAATGAATTTTACACGACTAAGGCAATAATAGGAACACAGATAATGGACACAAACCACAACATCATAAAAAATGCTCCAGTATAACACTATCCCTCACCGCCTGTTATCCAAAAAAGAGCCCAATACTTGTTCATCTCTACTCTTATCCTCTAATGTCTTCCCCAATTGAGAGGACTCCTTTGCAATCTTCTCACCACTACATGCACTCAAATTTCCATTGACCATCTCCTTCAGTTTCTCCCTCGAAATAGAATTCTGAAGTTTCTCATCCAATACCTCGGCCGACTGCATAAAAAAAGAGTTACTGTATAGTATAACACATCATGTCATGATATAGCACTACATGTGATGCACAATGGTACTGCATTACCTATTCATCTTTGCACCTATCCTCCAACCTCTGCCCCAGTTGAGGAGAGTGCTCTGCAATCGTCTCACCACTGCATGCACTCGATTTTTCAATCGTCGTCTCCTTCAACTTCTTCCTCCTAATAGACATCCAAGATTTTGGACTTGGTTTTTTGGGAACACTACACACGATGTCATCGGGCAACTGCATTGACTTTTCTTTGCTCGTATCATCCATCGTCTGCCCCAAGTTAGGAGACTGCTCTGCAATCTTCTCAGCACTACATGCACCCAATTTTTCATTCGACGTCTCCTTTAGCTTCTTTGACGAAACAAACTTATACATAACAGACACCCGAGGTTTTTGACTTAATTTTTTGCGCACACTATGTTTTGTGTCATCCAATACCATGGGACAGTCCATGCTCCCTCCATGGACCCCATCAGCCTACAATGACATGGACAAAATAGTCAACATACTACACAGTGCAGTGCAAAGCATACCATGCAATGAAAACACACATATGGACAGGCCAACAGACAGTCACCTTCGATGAAAAACGTGTCGTGTCATCTAAAGTCAGACTTGTTTTTTCTAGGACATTCTTCTTTTCTTGCTTCCTCGACGAATCACATGCAGGCTCATTGACTGGCATGTTTGTTTTAGGATGTGAAGTCTGCCTTCTTTTTTCCGCAGCATTCTTCTTTTTTTGCTTCCCCGACAAAATAGGTGCACCCTCTTTTGTTTGATGACCTGAAGCCGGCCTTGATTTTTTTGTAGCATTCTTCTTTTTTTGCTTCCCCAACAAAACAGATGCAGCCTCATTCACTGGCACATTTGTTTCGTGATTAGCCTTCGATGACATAACCTCCTCACCATGGCCTGCACTGTCACTTAAAATCTGGGCACCAGGATAAGATACGTCAATAAGTCGTTCTTCACATGTTTAAAGGAATTTAGTAAACTGCAAAAAAATATGATCACTAAAACATTACCTCTGTTGCAATATTCTTTCTTTGCAGTAACTCTAAAACCTTCTTCCTTCTCACCTCCCTAACCAGACTGCTGTCGTACACTCGCATTGCTTCCTTTATCTCTTCCTTCCCTTCGGTAGGAAGCTCATCACGTGTTTTCTTGCCATATTTCATACAGACCCGGTCAGTGACACGTTTGTTTTGCATACTGTGTCATATGCTCATTTAGTATTCAATATTAGACTCCCTCTTTTTCAACTCCAATAGTGATTTCTTCCTATGATCCGCGTTGTGCTTTCCACTTCCACACTGTTGACGACTACGTCATGCAATCCCCAGAAATGGTAGTTGATGTTCTCTGGCTCTATGCATATTAAGCCTCCCCAGATCCCAAAACTGACGACCTCCATTTTTGGAACAATAACGGAAGAGACAAAAGTAGTGCAACCTACCATTAATATGTTCTCTTTTGTGATCACCCTGTTGCTGCACACAGCCAATAGAGAAAAAGAGTCACATTCAATTTTGCACTAATCAAGCATTATAAAGATAATCCAACATATAATGACTAATAGTGGACCTCCTTGTTACTCGCCCCTCCTTGTTCCTGTTCACGAGCGCTGACAGAATCACGTTGTCATTCAGCCTCCTACTCTATGCTCACCTCATGCTCGCTACAAATGTCCCCTTTTTCACTCTCACCGTCTCGAGCATCAGTATAATCACCCTCATCTACACTTCCAATGGCCTCATCTTCGTCACCAGCATAGCCACTATTATAATGTTGTTCAATAAAATAGCACACATCATCGATCCATTTTATGCCCGTGTATATATCTACATTTCCATTTATAAATCCCAACTTCCACCAACCATGCCATGCAATGATGGAAAAAAAATATAATGCAATGATAAATAATTACCAGTGTGGTTGTGCAGTCACTGAGAAGCCGACTTGACAATGGGTTCAAAATTGGAGACCCGACTGGTGACTCATTTAGATTTGAATCCCCAACTAGTCCTTGACCTGAAGGCCCATCCCCTGACTCTTTCGGATTTGGATCTCCAGCTAGTCCTGCATCTGAAAGCCCAACTCCTGAGTCTTTCAGATTTGAATCCTCAACTGCTCGTGGATGTGAAAGTCCAACTCTTGAATCTTTCAGATTTGAATCCCCAACTTATCGTGCATTTGAAAGCCCAACTCCTGACTCTTTCAGATTTGAATCCTCAACTACTCGTGGATGTGAAAGTCCAACTCCTGAATCTTTCAGATTTGAATCCCCAACTTGTCATGCATTTGAAAGCCCAACTCCTGACCCTTTTAGATTTGAATCCTCTATATATGGTGAAAATGGATAACAACAATATTGAAAGACCAAATGAATTCAACCACAAAACCCTAGCCTAACAATAACAAAGATCCACCATAACATATGAAGATTACCTAAGACAATGCAAATCAAATGAAATCACAAAGATTATACCATCACATGACCAATAGGGTTTGGATCTCCATTCTTCCTATCTCCATTGATCTTGCTTGATATATTTGCTCTCAGATTTTATATGTGCACAAGAGCTCAACAAAGAATGGAAATGTGGTTGCAAGTAGGATCGCATGTAAAAGGCATAGTGTAGTTGAGTGTGCAATTGAGTTAGGGTTGATAATGAAGGAAGCATCTCCTTATATATAAGACACTATAAGAAATGGAGGGATAAGATTAAGAGGTGTAAAAGATAAATGGTCGGCTATAATTAGAGGGTAGGTAGAAGAAATAAGAAAATAATGAGAGGGTAGGTAGTGTATGAATTAAGAGATGAATGACATGTGTCATAGGTAGAAAAGGCTAATGAATTAATTAAATAAATAAAGATTTATTTAATTAATAGAGGAAGTGGGATCAATTAAATAAATAAGATATTTATTTAATTTAGGAAAAGGATAATTTAAATAAATAAATGTATTTATTTAAATGAGAAAATAAGGTTAGAAAAGGATGAATTAATTAATTAAATAAATAAAGATTTATTCAATTAATAGAAGAATTAGGTTTAGATAATTAAATAAATAAATATATTTATTTAATTAGACATGACAATTTTAGGTGTCTACATTTTGCCCCTCTTTGAAACAATGTAGCTTGTCGCGTTGTTTCAAAGAAGATGAGATGAACTGATACAAAGTTGCCCCAAGATGGGAATGATATGCCCCCTCGAGAGATTGGATGAAAATGTGTGAAAATATCGCAGACAATCTCTCGATAAGAAAGAAAGGCTAGAATGGACAGACCGGATAGAGTGACAAAGTCACGGGATAAAGAAGAATGACTCAGGAGACGAGGGCTAAGGCTAGGGCAGTCTATAAGATAGACCACGAGGGGAAAACATCCTCATTGTCATCCACACATCCAAGAGATCAGAGTGCAGAGAGAGAATAGAGCAGCAACAGTCAACAACGATGGCATTGGTGCATAGATTCGATCGCGTTCACCGATTTCAGAGGCCAGCCGACGCAGGAGAGCCGATGAGTACCACAAAACCTCTTTGTACTTTGTCACATGAAATGTTGTCATTAGTGCTTCTTAGGTAGTGCAATAAATGCACTTTAGGATAATGTCAAAAATGTGTAGGCATGTCTACGTTGGTGCCAGACATGTCTATGTTGGCTAGGCATGTCTGCATTGGTGCAAAGTACGTCTATGCTAAGAAAAGTGTCTGTGCCATATGCGAGCGCGTCCGTGATGTGTAGGCCCGTTTGTGAAATGTGGGCACGTCTATGCAGGACAGGTGCATCTATGCAGAATAGAGGCACGTCTATGTATTTCAGGCACGTCTGTGCAGAGCAGGCGTGTTTGTGCAGTCTGTAAGCGCATTTATGTCATGAAGGCGCATTTATGTCTTCAAGGTCAAATCGGTAGTTCTATGATGAACATACGCTATTGATTGGATAAGCTGCTAAAAGGATACACTCAAGCAGGTCCTCTAGGGAAGACTAGGATAGCAGATAGGGTTAGGATTGACAATTTTGTGATAGAACATACATTGCTAATTAGGAAACTACTCAAGAGGATACACTCAAGTATAGCCCTAAGATAGGATAGATCGAGGCACTTTGTGATGAACGGGGAGTACCAAGACATAGTACTTTGTGATGAACAGGGAGTACCAATAGAAGCAGCACTTTGTGATGAACAGGGAGTGCAAATATGAGCAGCACTTTGTGATGAATAGGGAGTGCAAGAACACGTAGTACTTTGTGATGAACAGTGAGTACCACTAGGATAAATAGCAACACTTTATGATTAACGGTGAGTGTCACTAGGATAAATAGCAACACTTTGTGATGAATAGTGAGTGTCACTATGATAGATAGCAACACTTTGTGATGAACAGTGAGTGTCACTAGGATAGATAGCAACACTTTGTGATGAATAATGAGTGTCACTTTGACTGACATGATTGATTTGCTTGACTGCAGGAGTACTTACCTATGCTGGAGTCACGGGAGAGATTCCCATCGACTTAGAGGTTACGACCAGAGTTGACATTTGAGGACTGAGCTGCCATTGAGGTTATGGGTCAGATATATTCTATATGTGCCTGAGTTTTGGGCAAACATGGGGTTCCTGACTCCGCTGGCTGAGAGGTGGCATTCAGAGACATGCACTTTTCATTTGCCTATGGGTGAAATGATAGTCACCTTAGAGGATGTGTACAGGATACTGATCGATGGGGAGTCGATACCCTACGATCAAGACAGAGATAGGGAGGCATTGAGATGAGTGTTTCAGGATCCGGGACTGGAGATGAGGGCTGGACAAGTGGCATGGGACACGATGACAGCGACAGAACTGGCACTACCAGCAGTGCTGGGAGAAGTGATTAGTGGGTTCCTATGTCCAGACAGGGTGACACGAGGGTTGGCTGTGGGTTGGGGGAGCACCTTGGAGACACTGGTTACACAGCATACCAGATATGCCTAGGGACCGTGCATGCTAGCACACTTATACTATGAGTTTCATCAGTTTGTTTATCATGGATCCATAGGATTGGGCTGCAGAGTTACATTGCTACAAGTTTGGGCATATGAGCATCTGCAAGTGACACGACCGATATATTTTAGAGGCCAAGGTCATGGATGTAGTTTTGTTCATTTATATGATATGATTACCTCATAGCCACGGATTGGCAGGTTGGAGCACTGGTGTCGAGTGATCGATGAGATTGACACTGTGATATGGAGGTCGTACCGCGAGTGCAAGCAGTGGGAGGATGACACAGTGGATCTGCCATACACATTCAGGAGCAGATATCTAATTGGATGGACGCCCTATGTACTAGAGAGGCAGTTAATGGATAGGGTATGCAGGCAGTTTGGCAAGATCCAACACATTCCATGGGGTTTCAGTATGTATGCGCAGACAGTGCAAGACCAGGCACACTTTGGGCCACTGTTATCATATGATCATGTCGTGATGTAGCTGGTAGAGATGGTGCCCATGCCATGGGATATGTGGTCTGAGATTGAGGATGCAGATATGGATGCAGAGTACACTGCATATTGGTCAAAGCATCCATTTCCATGCCTGACAGATCTAGGTGAGTAGATAGATGGATATAGCAGAGGGGATGAGGATAATGATGGAGATGGTGGAGGTAGAAGCCGACGGAGGAGGCGGGGTGCAGTAGGAGAGAGGGAGTGGCTCCACGGAAAGAGGGTGGGGAGGAGAGACAGGCTCGGGTGGTGAGGGGTCACGGTGAATTTTCATTACAGGTGCCAGCAGCACAGGGTCCTAGATAGGTGCAGGGATAGGGATAGGGGTAGGTACAGGTACAGGCATAGGCACAGGCACAGGCACAACCACCAGTACAGGGGGAGCCATAAGTAGAGCCACAAACACAGGGGGCCGAGGAGGAGGAGGATGAGCTATTTGAGTTGAGGGAGATCTGCTAAGGATAGGCAAATGAGATCCAGGATCTGGAGAGGGAGACAACTAGGCTCAGGAGATAGCTAAGGGATACTGAGCGGGAGTGAGATCAGGCTATTCAGCATTACATTGAGGCTGAGACAACACTGAGGGCTGGGAGGCAGGTGGCAGAGGACACAGGGGTTGGATATGCCTATGTTCTACGGGCAGGGGAGGAGATAGGCTATTGGTGAGACCTATACTATGGGGAAGTGCCACCAGAGCAGCGGGTGAGGAGCTTCCGCAGACCATCACGAACAATGACGACCATTGGAGGGAGTCACAGGAGACCGGCGTCTAGCAGTGGGGTTATGGGTCCTCCACCACCACCAGATAGAGGGGATAGGAGAGATGATCTTGGGGCGGGTCCTTCTAGGGTTTAGAATCCATCGAGGCCAGGTGACTCCGAGGGAGGGAGTTCATCATAGCCATAGAAGGCTCCCTATGTATCAGTTTTGTACTATTTTGTATTATGATGTAGACACCTTCGGGTGATTGTAGCCATATGATTTTGACATCATTGTATCATGACACTTTTGATTATATATATATGAGATGATTCATCTTTGTGGCAACTATATGCATGTGTACCTATGTGATGAGATGTTTTATGATGTATGTTTCTATGTGATGATTATGATATGGATGCAAATATGTACATGATGAAATGCAATTTTTTTGATCTTTTATGTTTTTAATATGTTATGTATGATGCAAATGTGAATATATGAAATGCAAATGACTATTTACATGATGAGAATGTAAAATGTGCTAACATGTGTTGTGTGCAGGATGTGATGCAATTGTGATATCTATATGTATGTATGAACTTTTAACATGTGGTAATGCAGGTGCAACTACATGAAATGCAAATGTTTTTGGCATGTCATTATACTTAGTCATGTGATAGCAGCTACACAGACTCAGGAAGGATGATGAAATTCAATCAAGAATGGGGGATAGAAGACAGAAGATATGAAAGTGAAAGAGCTTCTTGTGCGTTATCATCGTTGAGCTTTATTATGACAAAATAGGTTATGACAATCGAGGCATATGTTCGACCCAGAAAGTCATTGTACCTGTTTGCATGGAGATAAGACAGTCTCAAACAAGGAATGCTCCAATTCATACTAGACTCACAATGTCCTCATATCCTTGGACAAGTCATAGCATTACTGAGAGACAATCCACAGACAGTAAAAGAAAAATAGGTGACAATACCCCATCCTCACCTTTCTAGTCAAAGACATCCTAGAGATAGAATTTCTAGTCAGAGACATCCTGGAAAAGCTAAAAGACATGTCACCAAAAAGATAAAATCAAAAGAAAACCAAGGCTGACACCAACATCCACTGTAGTCCTCAAGTTTAGTGTCTCTTGTCACTTGTATAAGTCATATTTGATTGTGGTCACAATGTTTACTTTCACAAAAAGGATAGATAGCACTGAACCATAATGTGGTCTGAGTTTGTTGAAAGATTTGATTTGTTGAAGCCCATTGTTACTACTATGTCTCATCTGAAACTAACTGAATCCATGCAACTGATACTTTATTGCGGAGAAGATGAAACTTTATTGCGGATCTGTGATGCAAATGCTGCTTTATTGTGGATTGTGCGCGAATAGACTGAAGAAATTTGAAAGAAATTGTACTCCTCGAAACATGTGATATTCTCAGTTCCACACCCATCACTAGACGTAGGATTTTCCTTAGCCACAGCTAGGAGCTGATTTATTAATGATGGAAAGAGGGGGAAAAGGGGGTTATTAGGAATGGCTAACCAAATGGGTAAGTTTATTATGGATGAATAGAGTGCGAGTGTGTGCAAAGTGAAAGGATGAAAATGGAATCCTGAAGGAGGGAGGAGCAATGTCTCTACACATGGTGTTGGTGACCTGGTTTTCACCATGGTACTTGCCCAGGGCACCACTGAAGTGGTTTTCACCGTTGGACGAAATGTTTTTCTGTTTTTCAATTTTTTTGTGTTACAAGGCGCCTGTTTGCTAGATTTTCACCAAGTAACGATTTTTTATTTTTATGATTTTTTTGTCTTTTTGAATTGGGATACTCTGAAGAGCTATGTGTAAAACCTGTGAAGGTGCATGTTGTTGATAGGATCATCCAAAGGTTCACTCTTTGTGGTTGAGAGCTGATATGCACCAGATCCATATGTTGCTGTGATGATGTAAGGACCAAGCCAGTTCGGTTCAAACTTGCCCTTCTTCTCTCTGTCTTGCTGATTTTTAAGATTTTCTCTGAGAACTAAGTCACCACCTCAAATGTGTGAGGCTTCACTTTATGATTGTAGCTACGACTCATTCATTGTTGATAAGCCTTGAGATGATTAAAAGCATTTTGTCTTCGTTCATCCAATAGTTCAAGTTCTTGTAAGCAAGAGACTCTGTAGTCTTCATCACTGATAATGTTTTGCAAAGAGACTCGTAAGGAGGGTAACTCGACCTCAATAGGCAAGATAGCTTCAGCACCATAGACAAGTGAATAGGGTGTAGCTCCTGTAGGTGTGCAGACGCTTGTGCGATAGGCCCAAAGTGTGGGATTAAGTTGGATGTGCCAATTACAGCCAGCGTCGTCGACTGTCTTTTTTAAGATTTTAAGGATTGTTTTATTAGATGTCTCATCTTGACCATTACCTTGGGGGTAATATGGTGTGGAGAAATGATGGGTAATATGGAAGCAATCACAAAGTTCACGAACATCCTGATTTTTTAAGGGACGCCCATTATCGATGATGATGGAAACAGGAATACCGTATCGACAAATGATATAGTTGAGAATGAATGTAGCGATTTGTTTTCCAGTGACTTGTGTAAGAGGCACCGCTTCGATCCATTTTGTGAAATACTATGTGGCAATGATGATGAATTTATGACCATTGGAAGATGGAGGGTGAATCTTGCCTATGAGATCAAGTCCCCACTGACAAAAGGGCCAAGGAGTCGCAATTGGCTGAAGTTCTTGCGTTGGCGCATGGATGAGGTCTCCATGAAGTTGACACTGCTTACATTTCTTGACAAACTAATATGAATCTTTTTCCATATTGGGTGAGTAATATCCAGTCCTGATGAGTTTCTTGGCTAAGGTAGGACCACTAGAATGTGGACCACATATCCCTTCATGTACTTCATGTAACGCAATCTAAGCTTCATCACTTTCTAAACATCTAAGAAGAGTGCCATCTAGACCTTGATGGTATAGGATATCGGCTAAACTGACGTATCGAGAAGATTGGCGAATGAAAGTGCGACGTTGGTTATTGGATAGGTCAGAAGGTAGGATATTGTCACGAAGGTATGTGAAAATGGCACCATATAACTAGGACTCGGGACCGACAATACATATCATCTCGGTAGGAGTGATTTCATATGAGGGAACCAAAAGGTTATCCACCAAGGACTCATAGCGGGTCTCATCCGGTGGTAGATCAATTAGTGAAGCAATTGTAGCCATGGTATCCATGGCTCGATTCTGCTCTCTTGGTATCTGCTCAAAGTCTATCTTCGTGAACTGTTGTTTCAAGTCATCCACCATTCTTTTATAGGGTATTAATTTCTCATCCTTTGTGATGCCCTCCTAAATGACACAATGTTAGTTCTTGATCAAACAAAACAAAACACACAAGATGTTAGAGTTAGTCAATCAAAAACCAAAACAAATGAAGGCATTCCAAGAGAGATACTAAAAACACATGCTAATGAATCTAACTAAAGAAGTAAAGACAAAGAGACATCTCCAACTATCTCTTAGCATGAGATTAGCTCCTTCTCCCTTGTTCCTCTCCTCTCCAAGTTCCAAAATAGTGTAGCTCTCAGCAGCTTTTTGCACTATGGATGCTTATGGAGGATTGAGATTGTAGAATAGCTCTAAACATGAAATGAAAAGCTATTTTAATGCTAAAATGATGTGTTTTAACCAAAAGACAAGATTTAGTTATGCTATGCTAAAATGCTCTCTAAAATGGCTATAGTCTAAATGCTTACAAGTTTTCAGGATCTGGATTATGAAGGAATGAGCTCTATTTATAGGAAAAATGGAGCAATGGATGGCCAGGATTAAAAGGTTTAATCAAGGGTCAAGCTTGAAAGTTGGGAATCCATGTGCACAATTTGCACCAATGAAATGGTGACAAATGTCAACACAGGATTGGGTTGAAAAAAGAGGTTGGAGGCATTAAAGGCCTGAGAAGACCTCATGGTTATCTAAAGGCTAAGGGTCAAGCCTAAATTAGGATTACCCACTGGATTAGGAGTTAATCCAAGGATAAACCTTTGTGCAAATGATTAAGAGATAATCATGGTCAAAGCATTAAATGCTTGATGAGACCTTTGTGGTTGGGTAGAGGTTGAGTCAAAACAAATGTTTTAACCATGTGGGAGGGTTGAATTAACCATTAATGGTTATTGAAGACTTTGGGGGATTAAGTGGTTGAAAGTTGGAAGCCTTCAATGGTTTTCAAAGACTTTGGGGTTTTTGGTGGTTGAAGGTTGAAAACCTTCAAAGGTTATCCAAGACTTTGGGCCATTTGAGAAGTGACTCCATTTTGCTTAGGAATGTGACAATAATTAGAGGATGGATTAGGCTAATTAGGAAGGGGTTAGAAGAATCTAGAAGGTGATTAGATTTTGCAAGTGGATTTGGTGGGTGAGGGAAAATAGGATTTTATTTAAAATAAAAATTCATTTATTTCAAAATGTGTGCAAGTTGCATTTGTAGGAAAATGCAAGTGGGGTGGGGGATAATGATTTAAATAAATATTTTATTTAATTTATTTAAAAGAGGAAAAGGGGGATTTAATTAAATAAATTGATTTTATTTATTTAATTGATGGGAATTTGATTTAATGAATTAATTAAAATAAATTGAATAATTTATTTAATTAATAGAAGAATGTTTGGAGATGAATTAATTAAATATTAATTTAATTAACTGATGGCTAGTGGATTTTTAATCAAATAAATACGAAATATTCATTTAATTAAAATGGACAGATTTATGTGACTACACTTTGTTTGGTAGTCATTAGTTGCCTGATGAATTACAAGTTGAGAGTCTCCAAAAACACAAAGTTCTTGGATCTTCCACTGAACTGCAATCCGTAATCTAGTTGTTAATGCCTCATATTCCGCTATGTTATTAGTGCAGGGAAATGATAATCGATATGATTTTGGTATAGAATCCCCTTAAGGAGTTATGAAGAGGATTCTAGCTCCTGCCCCATGCTATGTGTATGAGTCATCAAAGTATAGTTGCCAAGGCTTTGCATGTGACACTGTTAAAATGGATTCATCTAGCAATTCTGAAATTAGAGGAACATCATCTAATATGGGAGTATTTGCTAACTGATCTGCGATAGCTTGTCCTTTTATTGCTTTTATGTCCACATACTCAATGTCGAATTCACTTAGGAGCATCACCCATTTGGCTAGTCGCCCAATAAGTGTTGCTTTATTGAGAAGTATTTCAATGGATCGATCCTTTCAACCAGCTTAGTGCGAAGCAAAGACCACAACGAGACATGCACGCTCAATTGGTGTGTATTTTAGCTCATATCCCACCAATGTGCGACTGATATAGTATACTGTCTTTTCTTTGCCTTCAACAACTTCTTGTGCTAAGAGTGCCCCCAGTGCTGTTGAAGTAGCTGATATGTATAGTAATAGATGTTGATCTGGAACTGGTGGCATCAAAACTGGTGGATTCAGAAGATAATCTTTGAGTGTCTGGAAAGTTCGTTAACAATTATCATCCCATTTGAATTTGATATTTTTATGTAGCAAGTGTTGAAAAGGGTTACACTTATCTACAAGTTGTGCTATGAATCTTCGTATGGACTGGAGCCTCCCTTGCAAAGATCGAAGTTGACTGATATTTCTTGGTGGCTGCATCTCTAGGATGGCCTTGACTTTTGTTGGATCGGCTTCGATTCCTGTTTTTGATACAATGAATCCCAAGAGCTTCCTGGAGGTTACTCCAAAGACACATTTCTTGGGGTTTAATCTTACTTTATACTTTTCCAACCGATCAAAGACGACTAAAAGTATGTCCAAATGTGTATCTCTCTCTATTGATTTACCCAAGAGGCCATCAACATAATCTTCCACAATCACATGCATGAGATCATGAAAGATAGTAGTCATGGCTCTTTGATATGTAGCGCCTGCATTTTTTAGCCCAAAGGGCATGACATTCCAACAGAAAGTTCCCCAAGGACAAGTGAATGTTGTTTTGTGCTGATCCTCAGATGCAATTTTTATTTGATTATAACCAGAGAATCCATCCATCAAAGATAACATCGCATGACCTGTTGTGAGATCGACAATCAAGTCAATATTTGGTAATGGAAAATCGTCTTTAGGACAAGCTCTATTGATGTCTCTGAAATCTGTACATATTTTGATACTATGATCTAGTTTACTGACAGACACTAAGTTGGAGATCCATTCGGGATAATCAATTGGGTATATGAATCCGACATCCAATAATTTCTCAAGCTCTGCTTTGACTAATAATGCCACTTGTGGATGCATCTTTCTTAATTTCTGTTTCACTAGTTTTGCCCTCGGTTTAACTGTCAAATGATGCATTACCAAATCCAGATCCAATCCAAGCATATCAGCATATGACCATGCAAAGTTGATTTGTCATTCTGTGAAGAAACTTATGAATTTTGACCTTTCTGACTCTGTCAAAGATTGAGTCAGGAATATGTTGTGTGGAACTTCTTCTGTGCCAATGTTTGTTTTGATAGTCTCCTCTACCATCATGGATGACTTTTCCTCATATGATGCTGGGAGAATGTCGAACCTTCCATCTTCGGGTGCCTCAGAGAGGTTTTCGCCCTTAGATACGTCCTTTCTTTTTACTTTTTTGGGGTCAGACAACGCCACAATGTGGTTTTCGCCATAAGACCCTTGATTTGTTTTTATTTTTATATTTTTGCGACTGGAAGGCCCAACACCCTCACCAAAATATGCCACACTATTGAGTTCTATAGTGTATCTTGCTTTATGGTCCCATGGGGAAGATCATCTCGTATGCCAAGATAGTCAATAAAAGATTCATCATTTTGGAATGTGTCAAACTGTGCAAGTCCTTCATGGTCCCAATCAATAAGTTGGTAGTGAACAAGGGGAAGGCCTTTGATGTCTTCGAAGTTAGTGGGGCTAAGAGTGAAGATGCAGTTATATTCAGGTATGTCGAGGTAGTAATCAAGGTCATCGTTGGCACTCTCCTCATCAGTCTTGATCGTGAACAAATCCAAATTGTCATCACTAGTAGTGCATTCTAGGATAGGTGTTCTCATTCTATGTGATTTCGACCTGGAACCTAGAGGCAAGGACTATTTGGGATCCTCTGAGATTGTTTCTTGACCAACTTGAATTTTCTATAAAATTCCTCTTCTTTTGTGGGTTCACCTGGTTCTCTAAATGTCTCGGCGAGCTCATAGTCACTGGAGGATTTGTCTAAACCCCATTCCCATTCATTGGAGTCTGTGGAATAGCGATTCTCTTGTTGAATTTTGGTAGCTTTGATTTGTAATGCTTCTTCTGTCCTTTGAGTGTGGACCTTGGAAGTCACGAAACCAAGTCCCTTCGCGCGTTCTTTTTTGAATGTCAATTCAGATTGTAAAGGTTCAATGATGCCTTCCTTTCTTAAGCCAAAAGGGCTTTTGCCATCATACCCAATTTTTTGTAGGATCTTGAACCCTTTGCCATACTTTTCACATGGTATGCTAATGTGATCTTGTGTATCATTTTCAGGGTCTTTGTAAAGCATTTTGTATAAGTCTTCCTCTTCCAGTTCACCCCATCTTTGAAAGATAGTGGGGTCCCATTTGAGTATAATGATAGATACCTGCTTATTAGGATGTGGTCTTCCATATTCTTTTGGTGAACTCATGACATGGTTTGATTCAAAGTGTATTAACCCATGCCCTTGTCCTAGAATTTGCCTTTAAGCTCACCTTGTTTTGAGGTCGAAGGTTTTAATGATTCAAGATCAATGTATGTAGAAGAAGAGATAGCTTCCCTATTACTTGGAATAATCGTCTAAGTTTTTGGTCTCAAGTTATTGCAGTATATGAATGAATTAGGATCACCATTAACTGTTATCTCAACTCCATTGTGAGGAAACTTAATGCATTGGTGATATCTAGATGGGACTGCCCTCATTTCATGAATTCAAGGATGTCCTAGTAATATATTGTATGTGAGATCTAGGTCTAGGACTTGACAAACCACATCCTTCGTAACTGGCCCAACTCTAAGAGGTAAGGTGACTATGCCCTTGGATGAATGTTCTTCATCATCATATGCCTTGATGGTAATTTTGTTTATAAAATTCATAGCTTTATCAGAATATCTCAATTGTTTAATAGTGCTCAATGTACAAATGTTTAGACCTGCTCCTCCATCTATTAGGACTCATTTTATTCGATGTTTGTGTATGAAGACTTCAATGTGTAAAGGTGCATTATGTGGCTAACTTACAGAGGCATCATCAGCTTCTGTGAATGTAAGGGAGTGTGGAGCAGAAAGGTATCTCACCATGGCTTGAAACTAGTCCACATTCAAATCAGTAGGGACAACAGTGTCTCTCAAGATTTTGTCAAGAATAGCTTTATGTGTGGGGAATATGCATAAGAGCTCAAGGATGGAGTTGAGCGCGGGTGTCTTCCTTAATTGTTCTACAAGGTCATACTCAGGCTTGGTTGATGAGGAAGCGATGTTTTTAGATAGAGCACCTTGCAAAGTGAATTTACCTCGACGAGTTGTAACATTACATTCAGAGGTAGGTTCAGAGAAGATCCAATGCCTTTTAGGACAATCTTGGGTCTTTGGGTAGAATTCTCAGGCGTTTTGTCCTTGATGATAATGGTAGAGACATAATTGTCCATCGAAATGTGATTGATGGTTGAATCATAATTGTAGGATGCTCTGGTATAGTTGGTTTGGTCATCTGTGACTTTAGATTTTCCTTTGTCATGCTTTGGGAATGGTTCCTTAAACATCTCATGTTCTTGATTGGATGAATGTCCTTCAATCTCAATGTCACCTCTATCAATGAGATCTTGTATGATGTTCTTCAGCCAATGACAATTTCCTGTCTTATGACCCTTGCTCTTGTGAAATTCACAATACTCATCATCATTCCACCAATTTGGTTTGACCTTTGGTTCATATGGAGGAAAATCTGGAACTGTGATTACCTTGTTTGCCACTAGCTTCTTGAAAACTGACTCAAGTGGTTCTCCCAATGGAGTGTACTTCCTTCATGACTTTGAAGTTGTTTGAGTATTCACTTGATTGTTTGTAGAGATTGATCCAGAAAAAATGATTTTAGGTCGCACTCTATTGGCATCCACAACACCATCATTGACTGTGTTCTTGTTTTTTTTCCAAAATCTTGGCTTATCTTTTCCTTTATAGTCATCTTTGTTTTCCTTGAATATCTTAATGACTCCTTGTTCAATTAGGACCTTCTCTGTTGCTAAGCCTTTTTCAATGACGTCCTTAAAAGTGGACAAACAAGCTTTTCTTAGGTCATAACCAATGTCTTTGTTAACATTTTGGGTGAACATCTCTACCATTTGTTTTTGTGGAATTTCACAAGAGCATTTGCTGGCTAGACTCCTCCATCTGTGTAAAAATGATGAAAAAGATTCTCCATCCTTTTGCTTGGTGTTGCACAAAGTAGTGACTGATATGTCTGTCTCTATGTTGTATGAGAAATGTTGGATAAATGCCTCTGCTAAGTCACCCCATGACTTAATACCAGATGGAAGTTGGGAGAACCATTCCATAGCTTGATCACCTAAGCTTTGTGGGAATAATCTCATCAAATATGTCTCTTCTGCTGCTACCTCAATGCAAGCTATGAAAAATTGTCTTATATGTACCTTAGGATCTCCTTTTCCTTTGTATTTATCAAACTTAGGTGTCACAAAGTGTGTAGGAAATGGAGGCATTGGAATGCTCTTGTCAAATGTATAGGGACATATGTCTCTCATTGTGTAAGTTGGCTTCAGTTTATTTATGTCCTCCATTTTCTTTTGCAAGTCCTTGATTCGTTGTTCCAAATTGTTCTTAGGCGAAGACTGACTTCTTGGACCATACCCCATGCCTGAACCAATGTGTGGAGGAGCATGTTGCATATATGGATGATATTGTTCGTACACATGTTCATATGGAGGAGGTCTATAATGATGTTGCGTATATGGACCACTTGGTATAGAGTCATGATGAGGAATGGAATATCTACTTTGTCCATGTATATACCATACTCTACAAGCATGTCGTGAGTTTGTTCTAATGTGTTGCCCCCAAATTTGACATGGGGTTTCCTTGTGTCCAAATTTTGAGCATGCCTTTGGATATCCAATTGCTTTGGTGGTTGATCCTTAGCATTGGTATGTGATTGAGTATATTTTTCTGCATAAGACTTCCATAATTATCTACGAAGGTGAGTATCATATGCTTGACCATGTGTGCATGGGACCTTTGGTTTTTGAAACAAAGATGATGGTGATTCAGGCACCATATGTGGTCCTCTATTGCCTCCACTATTAGGCCTCCTTTGATCCATGTTGGGGTGAGGTTGTTGCAAAGGTCGATTTTCCATTATTTGAGACATGTCAAAATCATGAGGGATCTTGGCTCCACTTTTTGCCATCACTTGTAAGAAGTATTGTCTATCTCTCCTCGTTATTTCCTCAACCAATTGATTAAAACAGGGATCCATAATGGAGTCTTCCACTTTTGCGGAATGTATTGAAATATTGTCCATATTGTCATTATGTGTACCATGTTGTTTGTAGTGTCCATGTTCTCAACATTTGGAATGTTTCTCTAGGCATCCATGTCAGGTAATGTAGTATGATCAAAATTGAAAAAGATATCATTGTCATCTTCATAGGAACTCATGTTTGCGGACTCTTGAACCTTTTTAGTTTCTCTCCTAGATTTTTGAGAATGGGTTTCAACCATGAACTAGGTATTGACCAAGATGTGTGAGGCTAGATGAAAATGGAAAGAGTATGGAAGACCAAGAGTTGGATGAAATGTAAATGAATCTGAGGTGTACTTGCAATGTCCAAAGTGTAAGAACAAGTATGTATGTAGTAAAGTAGGTGTGACTTCCAAAGAGAGGATAGTTTCTCTTGATGAGGTAAGTTGACCTTGACTCTAAGTAAGACCAAATGAGACCCAAAGGTGATAGACCTTTATGAGGGACCACTTAGCAAAATGTTGCATGTATGTAGTGTGCTGACAAAATAAGATGAGGACAAGCAAGTGACCTTTTGACTCAAGTTTAGACAAATGTGAATGTAATGTAAGGTGTAAAGCAATGATGGATTTTGTGAGACCCAAAGATAGGTTGAATGCTAGATGGAAAACCCAGAGAGATAACCTATGAAGCTCAATAAGTCTAAAACTGACTGTTCTTGTTTGCTGAATTATGAAAGTTTTCAATCATGAACACAGACGTGCCTGTATACTTCACAGACGCGCTTAAATGACATAGGCGCTATTCTGTCAGACATAGACACGTTTAAATGACACAGATGTGGTTCTGTCAGACACAGACGCGTTTCTCAGATGCTGCAATGTTGCTCAAAAGACACAGACACGTTTCTGCCCTTCACAGACGCATTTAGATGACACAGACGTGTTTCTGCAAACTTTGTGCAATTTTTCCAATCTGTGAAGTTGTTTTGTTGTGACCAAATCTGAATGTTTGATTGTTTTTCGTGACAAAAGAACACAGTGTTGATGAGGACTCAACAAGTGTCTAGACTCAAAATGACTCAACGAAAAGTGTGTTGTTTGATGTAAAATTGTTTTGCATACACTTGAAGACACAAAAGACACAATGTTTTGGTGTTTGGTCTTGAATGTTTGATTGTTCAAAATAAGTCAAGCACAATTCCTATGGTTGGCCAAGACAATAGTTGTTGATCCCACATGGAGTTTCCCCCGAGGCTACGCTATTCAAAGCGGATACTTAGATGCTTGACCCCACTGGCTCCACCCTCGACACTCACTTCTCAGGGTAGCCAAGCATCAGTCCCCACAAAAACTCCTCGTGGTGAACTTTGTATCTCTACTAAGAACCATATGTGTGTGGGCCGCTACTAGAGGTCCGACCTCCTGCCCCAACAACTAGAAGGATTTTGGCTTCTAAAACAAAAAAGTGCTAGTAAGGGCATCCTCTCGTGTGGCCATACATGTGGCACTTTCAGCTCTGTAAATACAGAAGGCTCCCAGCTGGTAGGGGTTACGCCCTACAAATGATCAAATAAATTTGATCAAACAGGTTTATGGGGAGACATAGTGTTGGTATGAACTAATCAACACACGTTATCCATAGTTTTCACCATGGATATAGTTGTTTATAGTGGTTCGGAAGAGGTGGGTTTTCCTCGCTACCACTTGGGTCATTCTCTCCTCACTAGTAGTCCTAATGACCACATGGGGAGACATGCCCTCTAAAGATGAAACAAAAAGAGCCTATTGCTCAAGACACAAAAGACAATGGTTCAATTTTAATGCACCAATTGAAGTGTTTGCTAGTCTATGAAAACAAGGCACACAATAAAGATCAAAAACCCTTGCCAAGGTCCTGCAACAAAGATCTATTAGTAGTTTGGATTGTTTCAAATAATCACCCCTTCCTATAAGCACACAAGTTAGGTAAATTTTAGATCCAAAAGACTTTGTGAAATAGGGTCTTTCGACAAAATGATTTTTCTTTCAAGACAAGCTACACCAATTTCATTAGCTAGATCTGAAGATGTTAGCTCAAAATAAACCAAATCTGAAATTTGAATGATGCAAAACCGAATCAAAGAAAAACCCAAAATGTAACAAATTCACATAGACGTGGTTATCAGAAACATAAACGCTATTAAATTTCGCAGACATGCCTAAAGCCGACATAGACGCGGTTCCAGAACACAGACCTGGCTCCTGGACGCAGACGCACCTGAAAACTCTACAAACGCGACTAGGGAACACAGACGCGACTTTCGAAATCTGCTGAAAAATAAAATATTGTTGAGGATGCAGACGTGATTCCAGATGTCACAGATGCGGCAGAAAATCAAAAACGCGATCCGAAAGTACGCAGACGTGAAAATATCAAAATGTTGTCGAAAATGTTAGATCTGCAACTTCAAAACACAAAATTTGCAACAAAAGACATTAAATGCAAAAGGGACAAGAGTCCCACCGAGCGTGCCAAAATGTATACAGTGAAAATGGATAACAACAATATTGAAAGACCAAATGAATTCAACTACAAAACCCTAGCCTAACAATAACAAAGATCCACCATAACATATGAAGATTACCTAAGACAATGCAAATCAAATGAAATCACAAAGATTATACCATCACATGTCTAATAGGGTTTGGATCTCCATTCTTCTTATCTCCATTGATCTTGCTTGATATATTTGCTTTCAGATTTTATATGTGCACAAGAGCTCAACAAAGAATGGAAATGTGGTTGCAAGTAGGATCGCATGTAAAAGGCGTAGTGTAGTCGAGTGCGCAATTGAGTTAGGGTTGATAATGAAGGAAGCATCTCCTTATATAGAAGACACTATAAAAAATGGAGGGATAAGATTAAGAGGTGTAAAAGATAAATGGTCGGCTATGATTAGAGGGTAGGTAGAAGAAATAAGAAAATAATGAGAGGGTAGGTAGTGTATGAATTAAGAGATGAATGACATGTGTCATAGGTAGAAAAGGCTAATGAATTAATTAAATAAATAAAGATTTATTTAATTAATAGAGGAAGTGGGATCAATTAAATAAATAAGATATTTATTTAATTTAGGAAAAGGATAATTTAAATAAATAAATGTATTTATTTAAATGAGAAAATAAGGTTAGAAAAGGATAAATGAATTAATTAAATAAATAAAGATTTATTCAATTAATAGAAGAATTAGGCTTAGATAATTAAATAAATAAATAGAAATGACAATTTTAGGTGTCTACATCCTCAACTAGTCCTGGATACGAAAGCCCGGCTCCTGAAACTTTAAGATTTGAATCTCCAACTGGTCGCGCAACTGAAAGCCAAACTCCCAACTCTTTCGGATTTGAATCCTCAACTACTCCCAGATGTGAAAGCCCAACTCCTGAATCTTTCAGATATGAATGCCGAACTCGTCCTGCATATGAGAGCCCACCTCTCTCTTGGGTATACAAATTAGTTCTCCAGTCACAAGCATTAAACAGTTACAACACCAAGCAATACTACATGTTACATAATCCATTAAAACTACTTAGCTTATAGGCAAGCTGATGTCATGTGTCACTGGGAAGCGAACACGACCAACTCCCAGGAGATCATCTACCTTTAGCTCCAGCAACCCATAATCAAGATCAGCATTTTGCCTCAACCTTTTTCGCAACGCAATTGACATGATTGAACTGAAACATAAAAAGAATGCAATTCATATTCATCACACTATCAATAACACCCACACATTCACTACAAATGACACAGCCAACACATGACTGCTTATGCCCACATTCCAATACAAAGTCAGCATGTCGCTGTGTTATGTACAACCCAGCTAACGGTTTAGCCATAAACTATCCATGACATTCCACTCTAGAACATATTTGGTTCCAATTGCAACGAAATAATGACTATGATCCATCGCCAACGCTGTTAAAAAGGCTTCCTGTGTTCTCCCCATCCAAAATACAACACAAAAACTAGACTTTCTTAAGGATTGATAAAGAAGGATGCAAAACACACTTAACAGATTGGCTGTGTCTATTCCGGCTCCAAAATGGACCTTTCCTACAACGTGTTACCGACAGGTTAGTCAATCGCAGCCGCTAATTGCAAAATCGATGTTGTAAAACGAGTGTGCAGCAATTAAGATGGTCAATCTATGTCAGAGAATAAACAGCGATTCATTACTATTAACAAAGTCTTTGACGATAATTAATGGGTACAGAGACCTCCAATTCATTTTTTGAAAGACACAAGTCTTTTGAAACAAGTGTCTATTCTAAAGCTTCCATCTCTTTGTTGACATGGGAATAGTATTATTTATTAAAAGCGTACTCTTAAGTTACGAAAAGAAAAAAGAAAAAAACACTCTGAAGGATAGACACATGAGGAGTTCGTCGTGCCAACCCAAGACATCTCAAACAGAAGCCCAAATCACATTTCAGATTGGAGTTGGATCATCAAACACATGTACTTCTCAAACATCACGAACATCAATAATCTAGAAATACAAATACACTACGATGAACATTAACACTCTCATGCAAATCAACAGAATATATACAAATTTATAACACATAGTTCGCAAGAATCGGGATTTCTGGTTCATATATTCAACACTGGTTTCATGACTCGAAGATCCATAAATAACAATCGTACTGCGTTCAGGTTCGAAAATTATATCTTATTGTCTAATATGGTGCATCTATAGCATATAATATAACGCATCAGCCAATTGCATTGTTCATTTCATTATTATCAAATTAAGTAAAAGTAAGGACATTAATATTACATGATCAAAAATTGAAATTTATACATACATTTGTACCGCATAAAAAAAATTATATACAACAAACTATATATATATATATATAACAAGCGCCTTTCAAAAAGTTGCACAAGTCCAAAGATTAATAATAAGGGGACATTATAGTACAAGTAGTATTAAACAAGGGAGACAACAACAACCTGGACGTCTGGACGTTTGCCGAGGGACTACTCAATAGTCCTTGAAAATCAACAACCTGCATGGATAACTAATGTTACTGGTAGTCTACATTGGGAAGTACATGCATTTCAAAAGACATAAAAGGAACCTACATGTTCATATATGAAAATGCAGTTTAACATTCAATATAAACTACCACTAAGTAATTTATATCACCTAAATTATATCTGTCCATTTGCCATAGTGCCAGAGCTTGCCAGAGTTGTGTATATCAACCACCTATTTTCGTATTGTTGTTGTGCACTCAAGGACAGACGCCTCTATTCCAACTCAAAATCAACACTATGGTTCGACTAGCAGGCAGCTTAGTCACACGTTTTACACTATATTTTACATTCAACGGATGCAATTGGTTAACATGTCACTAACATGCAGTACCATTTGTCAGAGAGGTTGTGTCTCTTCTAGTTCCAAAATAGACAAATCGTACAGACTAACAACACTGTGTTAGATAGCAGCAGCCATCAAATGCAAAACCTATGATCAAAAACCTGCCACAAACATGGGGTGTTAGTCCCCCCATTATGTTTTTTACAGCCACAATAGAGGCGTCCCACTGCCAGAGTAACTTGAGTTTCATGCTAGTTTTTTCTCTGACAAAAGTACCAAGTTTTGCAGCCCGCGGCCTCTTCTTCCTGTCGGGATGCTATCCAAACGGAATTCCTCCATTCGCAAGCTTTTAATGTGTGTGTTATGTACAATAAACCGACCGTAACCACGAAGCATGCCGCAGCCATCCTCCGGCATGTCCACATAATTTTGCGTGGGCGCTGAGGACTAAAACTGAAAATTCAACAACTCCACATCACATACCATGGCTCAGAGCACTACAAGAGAGTTGGCATGGTATGCATGTCTTGGAAATGTATGTCGATGCATGTTGTTGGTACGATACGTCCACTGTCAAGCCACAATACACATAGCCTCCCACATATATTTGCACATATGTTTATTCTACAATTTTCGAATGTGATTAGGTGCTTCGAACTTGTGTCATGTCTATTCTGCCTTCAAAAAGAGATTGTAACAATGACATGAATCGACATACATGACATGTGTCTATTATGGCTCCAAAAAGGACATATCATACCAATGACATGCATCAACATACATGTCTGAGAATAAATATATATGCAAATACAAGTGGCAGGCACCTAATAGCTACATGAAAGACAAAGCGAGGTAAAATGTTTTGTTTCAAATTGACCTTCTTTTACATGGTCTTGACCTCATTTACATGTTATGGTTTGCCTTTTGATGCAAACAGACTCCTCAAAATCAGGTTGTTGACTGGTTGATGCAACCATTCCTTGACTGTGTGTGACCTGCTCTTGTTTAGGAGTTGATCTGTTGTTCACTAACAATTAGGAGTTGATCTGTTTTTGTTTGATGATAGCAAACATGGCGCCTTTTTTATTTGTCTAACATGGAAAAAGTAAGACTAATGCGCGAACGAAAACATTATTGTTGAAGGGCTCCTTGTTGAAGCAGCCTTCGTCTATTCTGGATCATTGTTGAAGGGGGATTTATAGGACTGTAGGTTTTCTTTTTTTTATCTAATGAGCACCTGAGAATAATGGAAACAGAGCATAATATTTTCATAGTTTCTTTTATCTATGTTTTATTCTGTCGTTTTCCTCTGTATTACAGTAGACATGTTTGTGTGTGTGTGTGTGTGTCTTTGTGAGTGTGTGTGTGTGTGTGTGTGTGTGTGTGTGTGTACTAACACACACCAAAACACAAACAAACAATGCAAACCCTGAGGGTTTTCAACAAAAACCCAAAAATCAACCCTCAACAATGAGCCATCAACAATCAAACGGGGACCCTTGGTATCCTGACACGACCATGCTGCAAAATGATGCCTAATTTTCACAGACAGAACACAAAATGACAGAGAAAAATAAAATAAAATTATTGAATGTCTTAGGGTTTCAAATTACCGTAGCTGCCTAAGCCTCCACCCAATTCGTTGTCCTCTTCATACCTCCCGAGGGCACACTCACAACCACCTCTGCGATACAAAAATGATATAAAAATTTACAATATCAAACAAAGGGTTGACGAAGGAATCATAAAACTATATTTATCTGTTAGGGTTTGAATTTACCGATGCCGCCATAACCCTACACAACAATCTTCAATCATACCACCCCCTGTATGCTACAATACCTCCTCCTTGCACATGAAAAAAAACCTGCGTGTTAACAGGCGATAACAATAGGACTAACAATATACCCAGACAACTTGGGTTATGCATGTGGTCGGCTTTTCTCCTCCCCTTCGGAGCCACACATATTGTGAGAATGCATACCTATAACTACAATTAAAGCGCAGCTCCTTCGCTCAGTGATTCAACCGAGGACATGAATTTATACCCTGAATTTACACGGTCGAATATTTTGTTTCGCCTCCACCAGTGCGTTCTGCATGCAGCTACCGGACGAAATATATTTTCAATTTTCGCGAAATTGAGTTTTCATTCAAAAATTTTTTAAAAATGAATTGAAAACTGTGCCCATAACACGTGACCGCCGCTTGATGTTAGTCGACTCGTGGACGCAATAAAGCGGGTTAGCCAAAAAAATTGGCGGTCACCGAAAATGTAAAACGCTTGCCCGACGGTATGTTAACTGCCTCGCCCGATGTAACCGTCACATCGTGGTGACAACGATCGGGAAAATGTTAACCACGAGCAAGCTTTTCCGTCAAACGCAAAACAGCAACATCACCCACGTCATCACAACCGCAAATTCCTCCATGTCATCTGTGGGTCCCAAGAACGTTGCTCTCATGGACCTGCCGTACTTGAATGGTATGCCTTCGACATCATATGGAAGCATGCCGTTTTGGACCCAGAATAGCTACAGCCCTGTAAAAGCTCGAGGATAATGAGCTGGTTATGATGGGACTTCTATTGCACTTTTCCCTATCTTAGCGTCACTTCTTAATCAACTTGTTTTCTGTTTTTTTGGTTCTTTTTTCCTTTCATGGATATAATAAAATTTTGAGAACCCAAATGGCTTCTGTCTCCACATAAAATAGTGTACAAATTTTTAAGCTTAATATAATGGAGTTGGTTATCTTATCACTTGTTTGCTGTCTCAAAGTTTGAGCGTTTGTAGAAAAATCGATTTGCCGGAAATCGATAATGCGCAAGTTGCTGTGCTTTTTCACTCCGGAAATGTAATAATATTTCTTTAATTATGAGAATATTCTTTTAAAAGGAAGAATTATTAAGGAAAACCCTAATAAACAAATTACATTTCAAACACCGTTTGCTTGTGTCATGCATATATCTTCTCTGGTTGATCTGTAGACTGCTTAAGGAGGCACCTCAAATAATTCTATGCATATATGAAAGAATTTATGCTATGCATACATGCAAGAATTTATGCTATGCATACATGCAAGAATTTATGCTCGACTTCTCTCATCTCTTTTGGTCTCATTATCTGTTTTGGAAGTTGAGAGTTTTGATGGCAAAGGCAAAGATGAAGGCAAAAAGAATACCCCATCCCACTGTAACACCTGCAGTAGCTCCTAAGAAGCTATGTCTAAATCCAAAATAATTCCTCAAGAACTCCTTCACTGTTTCTGTCGTGCCGTCTACCCTTGACATTTGATCTGTGATGTCTCCATATTGTGATACGATCAATCCATACAGAGTCCATGCAACAGGGGATCCCCAGTAGTACCATCTCCACCACACCGGGATTTTCTGCAATACCACCCAACAAAACACACTTGAGAAACTCAATCATCTTGAAGGAAAGAAATTTGAATGAATCAATCTACTTTGAGTTTGAATCGATGCTGCAATTACCTTGCGAGGAATTAAGAAGCCACAGAAAAGCATCCAGATTGAATAGAAAGCCGTGGACACAATTGCAGCTATGTTTGCATTAGGAGTAAGAGAGACAGCCATCATCCCGTAGAATGTGAAGTATAAGAATGTGAAGAACATGAAAAACAGAAACCAGAAAAATTTTGCTGCCTGCCATTTGAAGTCCATCATTGCATACACCGATACTCCATACAATAACGCTTCGAGAAATACGTAGGGTATCTCTATGAGAACCTGGAGCACCCAACATCCCATAAGTTACTCATGAATTACTTAGTCTCCAATAATATAACACAGTCTAGAATTGATTCAGAGATTAGTTTGTTAAGTGGGTAACATACCTGAGCAAAGGCATAGGGCAGGGCTGAATACATCCCTGCTGCTTTTTCTCTGTAGAAGACTGTTCTTTCCACATCTACAACGGGCTGAACTGTTGATGCATTATTCATGCCGATAAATAATACAGCCGAAAACATGGATCCCATTGCATTCATCAGATCTTGCTGCTTTTCTCTGCAGTTTATAAGATAGTTAAAAATCACAGAACATGAAGCTTAATGTTTAATGCAGATTATACCTAGAAAGCACTATTTCTTGCTTACATTTTCCCGCCAATTCTCCAGAAAATTGTGCCAAAGATCAGAGCTGTGGCTAGTGTGAAAAAGAAACGAATTGCATTGTACTCTGGGTTTCTCCAATATGACAAGTTCTGCTTCCACAAGCAAGCCCATGTCTGTGTCACAAAAGGTTGCGAGAATTGTGATTCAAAGTAAATATCCTCTGACCCCGGAGCTGGTATGCCAAGTTCCTTCACCAATGCTTGATTTTGCCTGCACCATATCAATAATGTCTCATACTTCTCTTTCATTTCATTAGCAAAAACCAGAGGTTTTCTAGTTGGCAGGGGATTAAGGTAAGTAAGGCCTCATGTATTAATTCAATGACAACTTACTGGTAAAGAGATGAATTCCGGTAGATGTCTGCAAAATCAACCCCAAGATGCATTTCAACTCCAGTTGAGCTTGATTCTAACATCCATGTCGCCGGATTGTAACCCTCTGTAATTTTGGGAACTCCTCCGATCGCCTCGAAATAGTCTATTAGATCTTTTGAATTGTGACCCAGAGGTCCTACATATACCATCTGCCCTCCACGCTTCATCAGCACCAACTGCAATTTCATTCACATTCTCAGCATCTACAAGTACAAATGTACCAGCCCCTACAATAGTAGTATGTGCATTGAAGTTACAAATAAATACCTCATCAAAGGCTTCAAATATATCAATACTAGGTTGATGTATGGTGCACACAACAGTCCGTCCTGTATCCACTGTATTGCGAACTGTTCGCATAACAATTGCGGCAGCTCTTGCATCAAGTCCAGATGTTGGCTCATCCATGAAAATAATTGAAGGATTTGCGACCAGTTCCACTGCAATTGTTAGCCTCTTTCTTTGTTCCGTGGACAACCCATTAACTCCAGGAAGTCCAACCAGAGCTCCTTTCAAGTTGGTTAGTTCTACAAGCTCCATTACTTCATCCACGAACATCTGTTCAAAAAGTGGTTTTGTCAATTTTTGCTTTTACCTTTTCCAGACCCTCGAACTAAAATTAAAAACAAAATGGGTTGTTCAAGAATAGATTATGCACCTCTCTTGTTTTTCTATCTACGTCCTTGGGAAGACGAAGCCAAGCAGAGTATATTAGGGATTCATAAACAGTCACATAGGGAGAATGAATATCAGTTTGTTCGCAGTAGCCAGAAATGCGAGCAAATGTTTCTTGTTTCTTGGGATAACCAGATATGGTAATGGAACCCTCAATGTACCCTCCAGTTTTCCTTCCTGCAAGAACATCCATCAAGGTCGTCTTCCCAGCCCCACTTACCCCCATTAAGCATGTTAAAACTCCGGGCCTGAATGACCCACTTATCCCTTTCAATAACTGGAGCCTGTCCTCTGTAACTCCTTGAATCTTCATTTCCTGTAGAGAAATGATTATGAACAACAATTCAAATGAAAAATCTGAAGGAATTTACATTCAAACGGAACAGGGGACAACTTACAGCGGGCATGTCAACATAATAGTTGATGTTGTCAAAGGCCATGGCCAGAGGTTGGAAGGGTAGAACCATTCCTTTCTTGCCGTCCGCACTGTGGTCAGAATTGTTTGAAACATTGCTATTTCTCTGTCCTACAATTCTACCTGCATACGTTTTTACAATTGTTAACAAACTCAACTGAATTTTTTAGTAAGTTTGAGCAGCTATCAGTGTGGATGGTAATGCTTCCTAATATATCATGCATTTCCGGTCAATTACCTTGAGTACCGATTGTAGATTCTTTCTTTTGTTTCAACTCCAACTCTGAAATTAGAGCCTGAGGCTTTCCAAGTGCTGATGAAATAGACAGAGCACATTATTTACAGGCAAAGGATTTATTATGCCAATGAAAAACCAACTACAGATCGAGTTGGAGGTACTCACGATCAAGATAATGTAACGCCGCTGTGTTTAGAACATTAAAGAGAATATTGTACCCACAGAGCGCTCCAATGGATAGCCAATACCACCAGTCATCAGAAAACAGTCCGCGAGAGCGCATTAATTGGACACCGATGTTGTCCTGTAAACACAGATGAATTTGGTGAGGGAAATTTGTCTTCAATTAATAGAAGTAAGTGATGGAAATATCTGAATTAAAGATTGGTTGCTCTTATAGGAGCCAGTAGATCAGTGTTAGAGCATTCCACCAGTAAATAAAAAGTTCTAGGTTTGTGTTTTAGCCGACATATGAAAAGCTTAACATAGTATCAGAGCCAGGTCAAGTTAACATAGTGTCAGAGCCAGGTCAGGTTAGGAGTCTCATGCATTCTATAAGAACTTGTAATTCCAGTAACAAATGAAAGGATCTAGTTTCGTATCCTTCCTGAACTCTGAAAAGCTCAACAGAAAATAGAAATTACAAACCTTTTGCCATCTGCTTGCCAAGAACTCGTTTACTGCCATACCATTTTGAGCGTACATGAGAGGAGAGATCCAGTAACCCCATATCCACCAGCTTTTAATGTCATCTGTCACAGTTATCAAACCTTGGTCAACATCTCTTATTTACATCCACTTAGCATGAGAACTATGATAAATAATCATAACTCTTATAAGGTTTTGTATGTACCTCTGGAGATGATGAATCCTCCAAGAATAAAACAAATCAAGATGGCAAATGAACCAAAAGTGTTTGCAATTATTCGATTCCGTCCTACAGCTGCTATGAATCGAAACAGCCCTAGTGCTGACTGAGAAACTGCAATGTAGAGCAACAACTGTTGAAAAAACCTGCACATAGAAGAAAAGAAAACACCCACATTAGATTTTTAATATTCACAATAGCTACAGCAGAACAATTATGTATATCGATTCAAGAGGTAGTAATCCTGGTCCTACCTCTGTGGATTTGGGGCGAAACCAATGATATAGTATGTCAAAACGGTCCATATTGTAGATTCCAATAGAGACAGAGGAATCCTCATGATCCAAGTGGCAAGAGAATAGGCCCAGGCAGGGAAGAACTTGAAATCTCTATGTTTGTGAAATACTGGAAGTTTGTCGAGTGTCATTTGCAATTCTGCCATGCCGTTAAAAAACACTTGGATCAGCCCAAAGAAGAGAGCTGAAAAGTAGATGGATCCATCGTCGAGATTTCTTTCATGCATATTAGTTCGAAAGAAGACACTAGAAGCCATCAAAGCCAGCAGAGTTATCTGTCACAACAGGGTTCCATTCATATCCATTTCAGACCTATATATCCCACAACACAAACCCAACAAGATTTGTGAAACAAATTCACAACAAAGTTATTACCTGAGAGGATTTAAAGATATAGATGAAGGAGCTCCTCTTCATGAGCAAAATTTCTCTATCAAGACATGCTTTCAAAAGCTCCTTTTTCCCTAAACCGAATTTCTCTTTGGTGAGTGCAGCTGGATGAGACTTGCTTTTATCATATGGAATCGATAGTTCCCCATTAATTTTGGTAGCAACGTGGAAAGATTGGAATGCATCTGAAAACTGCTTGACTGTTACAAAACGATATGGCTGCCTTGTGTCTGCCCAGTATTGTTCTTGATCTTTAAGTGAAGTCACCTGTCCAAAAGTATGGAGGAAATTATAGTTATGTTGAGCATTGCCTAGTCTACTGGTAGTTTACATGTTAATGGTCCATTTTTTTTATAAATAAAGATTCAATAGAGCCTATGTCTAACTAGTTTGATTCACTATTAAGTGTATTCCATGCTGTTAATATAGATGCAGAGGATTTTGGTTTAAACAACATATTTTAAGTTTCGATTTGTTTATATAATTTATCTGAAATTACACTAAAAATAAATCTTATAAATCTTATTGAAAAAGCTAATATGATTTCAGATTAATTACCTAAACAAATCAAAACTTAAACTTAAGATAGATTGTTTAAAGTTGCCCAATAAACAGAAAACCAACAAAATATTATACGATCACAAAATAAGTTGCTTACCTCTTGCAAGAAATCTGCAACACCCTTCCTGTCGGGGCATCTGAATCCCATGGACTCAAAGAACTCGAGAATAGACTCTCGTGGACCTTGGTAAACGAGATAGCCTTCAGAAAGTAGGATTACATCATCGAAGAGATCGTATGTTTCAGGGGCAGGTTGCAATAGTGAAACCACCATGGTGGAATTGAAGACATGAACGTATTGCCGCAGGCATTTCACAATCTGAAATGTTGTAGAGCTGTCCAAACCAGTGGAAATCTCATCCATGAATAGGGCATTTGCAGCTCCAACAATCATCTCCCCTGTTGTAACTCTCTTCTTCTGACCACCAGAAATACCTCTCCGCATTGCATCTCCTATCATGGTGTCAGCGCATATGTCCAACCCCAATATCTGTTTCACCCATTAAGTTATCAACCAACTGCAATTCATATGATCCTTCTATAGACTATATTTGGATGCTGGATGCAAAACTTAAGAGAAAACTTACCTTTAAGATATAATCTGTAATCAAATTGGACTTTTGCCCCTTCATTGCAGTTGCCTGCAACAATATAATTTTCCCAGTTTTCATGAATACCTAATTAATCAAATTTATCAAGAAAAGGGATCTGTGTATTGCACAAACAGAATTCTTCACCCACCTTCATGAATATATCTATGTCTGGATCTGGTTTGATTCCCGCTTCTTTTTCTCGCCGTGAAAGTTCAGCCAAAACATCTATCATAGGGCAAAATTCATGGGTTATTCATTTATACTGAAACAAAGAAATCAAGTCAAAAGAGCATTTCAATTCAGTAGTAATACCATATCTGGATCCGACACCCTGGAAGCGGGCAGAGAAGTCCAAGGTTTCCTTCACAGTCATCTCACCAATGTGCATATCGTGTTGGCTAATGTAAGCTGATGTTCTTTGTGGCACAAACTCTTCCATGTTATGCCCATTGAATGTCACTGATCCATCAACCTGTGCCAAGAAGTTGTCAAGCTCAATAAACATTGGACATTTTTAAAGCTCCCAATAAACTTCTTGTGTATCTACAAATCATAAACAATATGTTGATTCAATCCGATCTTATTACATACTCTGAGACTTTTGTCGAGCTTTCCTGTAAGAGCCAACAGTAGACTAGTCTTTCCCGAAGCAGGAGGTCCAAGGAGAAGTGTCATCCTGTATTATATTACAGAGCTTCAATAAGAAAATTGGGAAAATTGGACATAGAAATCTAAACAAGAATCGGATTGCCATGTGTGTTACCTTCCAGGCTTGACCACACCACTCATACTATGAAGAATGGTCATGCTTGTCTTGTTTCCCTTGTATAAATGAAGCGATTGGAATAATCCCTGGAAAAGAGTATAATAACTTGATAAGCTCAACTGACACACATTGAATTCAATTTGATGAACAATATAGAGCAATTCATATTATCAAATAATGCAGAAATCTTACCTCCATGATATTGGCGGCATAGTTGTACAATGTAGGCAACGCTCTTCCCCCAACATGAACATCTACTTCAATATTCAAGTTCTGGAAACGCGCTTCAACCTCGGGCAATTTAATCCCCACTCTGAAAATCAATTGCCAGAAATGTCAACAATGTTGGGCAAAATTTAATAGCCGTACACATTTAAAAGGAAAACAGAGGAAAATATTGTGGGCCACTTCTGAAAGATCCAAACCTGTCGATTCTTTGGCGAAGCCTTTCAAGAAGGCGTTCGTTGTCCTGATCTGCAACTTTGACAAGCCTGTTCATCAATTGCTGTCGAGTCTCGAGCTCCATATTCGTCACATCTATCTCATCCAGAATGTGAATTCCACCATTGTTCTGACTCACATTCTTAAGAATGGAAGTTCTGAGGCGATCATAGGTGGGAAGTCTTTCAATGGCGGCCCATTTGAGTGCCTCAGCATCATCTTCGCGGTGGGTTTGCTGAGAGAAAACACTGCTGCTGCTCTCAAACAGTCTCTTACTCCCCTGCCGCAGGCTGCCCGTCCATGACTCGCCGCCATCTAATCTAATTGACGAACTCATCAAGTAGGTTGTGTGTTCGATCCCAAATTAATCAAGTGCCCAACTTTCAGAGTGGATTCGATCCCAATCAATATTCCAACTTTCAGAGGGTTAAGTTTTTCCCTTCCCCTGTTGAATGCACAAACGGCATAATAGTCTGGGAGGAAGATGGAGAGTATATATTCATACGCATGAAGATGGAAGACGCACGTTTAGCTTCATTTCTCGATTGGTGGAAGATTCGTTGAAATAAGAAACGAAAGAGTCCATAAGCAACCTGACTCACTACGATTTTGAAATATGTGAAAGCATCTGAGAACTCGCTACGATTTTATCATATGTGAAAGCATCTGAGAACTCGCTACGATTTTATCGTATGTGAAAGCAGACCGCACGTTTGAAATAATGTTGTCTGGTTCTCTACAATTTAAAACGTTTATCTACGACTGCATGTGCACTAGTCATCTCGTGGAAGTTGAATATTATTAGAGCGCTCGTGAAATTAGTCTTGAAGAATAATTTATGCATTATGAATTCTATGTAAGATTACATTTCTTAACAAATTTGTCTTTGTAAATGTTTTGAATCAAGTTTAGCAAGACATAGTCTTTCTAAAAATTAATATTTTAAATGTTTATAATCAAGTTTGACAAACTTTAAAGTCTTGTCAAAAAGTCGAAATATTAGCTAAAGTGAAAGAATAGGAGTTCAAATGATGAATATTTGAATGTTTAATTTAAGAAATTTGTGGAATTGAGAGTCAATTGATAATATTTTGTTCTATGTGATGTTTGGGAGAAAACTGATGATAAAGACCCCCTATTATTATTATTGCATTAGTTGTTTATTTTGTTTATGATATGTTTGGGTTTGGGTTTGGTTCTTTCAATTCTTGGTTTGGGTTTGGGTTTGGTGTCGCTCAAATTTTGACGATGCACCTTTTTAACATTTTGTGAATATTGTATTACTAGCACTTGAATTAAAAGAGGTGCAATGGTCATGTCAATGGAAAAATATTTGTAAGTTAATACACTATAATACAATTCAATTTGTCTAGAGAAGACGTGTTATTTTTATTTTGGGTAAGTGCACTAAAATGGGGGATCAAAAAGGGTTCTTAAGTGGTTTTTTTCTTAAATCAGGAAAGTGTAATCTTGGATGATGAATTGAAAATAGTTACGCTCAAAATTTGAATATGTAACCAGATCAAGAGTTGTAGTACTCTGAATCATCTTTCTAAATTACTAAAAAGTACTTGAAAATGGTGGAGGTGAGGGGTTCAAAAAGGTGGGGCCACACAAAATGGTCATATTTTTATGAAAAAAAAAACATAGCACGTCTAGTGTGGCCCCCCTAAAATCTTAACTTTTTTAAGTATTTCAAAAATCGCTTCAGTGAAAAATTAACTAACACCATTTTGTTTATGTCCAATTTGTGTGCTATTTATTTAATGAATATTTGAAGTTTTACTAATTTTTGAAGTGAACACAACCTAAAAAACTAAAAATTGAGTGTGCAAATACCTACATTTAACGAAAACTAATCAAATGTATAGAATATTGTCTAGTTTCTAAAAATTTAATTAATTTGAAGTTTTGACAAATGGTTAAAATTGAAGTTAAAAATATGACACATTAGTTTTTAACAAAAAACACATACACTAACAAAAGAAATTGAAGATGGAAACCTTAACATACTCAAAATGTGAAAAAATTTACATGGTTAGAAAGATAAGAGACAACTTAACATCATTGTGTTCTTTTTTTAACTTTGCATTGGAAGACATGCAAACCTAATGGACTTCACACTCAACATTGTGTCTATTCTCTATTTAATTTATTAAAAAATATATGTGGTCATTGAAAAGTCAATCCAAGCCTTTGGGTTGGATGCCCAACGCAAATCCAATGCTAAGGTTTGGATTTTCTGAAACAAAAAAAATAACGAGAGCACATTATAACAAGCTCACATTTCTAGGATCATAAAATGTGATCCCACGCTCATAACCTTACCTCACAAGAACATGAGCGCATTATAATGTGCTCATATTCCTATGAAGATAAATACACCATCTCTATCTCTCTGCATATTTCTATCTCCTTCCTCCCTCTCTCTCTCATTACTCCCCCTCTCTCGTGTGCTTACATTTCTATTAAATATATTGACTCCCTCTAACACCCTTACATTTTTGTGAAGAGAAACACTCACTCTCATTCCCTTCCTCATCTTTCCATCTCTCTCTCTCCCTCTCTCTCCATCTCTCTCTCTCTCTCTCTCTCTCTCTCTCTCTCTCTCTCTCTCTCTCTCTCTCTCTCTCTCTCTCCCCCAATTCCTCTTTAGATCTCTATCTATCTAGACCTATGGTTTAGTGTTTAGGGTTTACAATTGAGAGTATCTAGCATTTAGGGTTAAGGTTTGAGAGTATCTAGCATTTAGAGTTGAGGATTGAGATTATAATATTTAGGATTAAGGTTTGAGAGTATAGCGTTTAGGATTGAGGGTATATGGTTTAGGGTTGAGATTCTAAGGTTTAGGGTGTAAGGTATGGAGTTGAGGGTATTGCGTTTAGGATTAAGCATCATGAATATGAATCTAGAATTGAGGGTATGTATTTTAGTGTTAAATTATTAATGTTAGGTTTTAGGGTTTAGGGTGCAAGTCCTAGTGTTTAGGGGTAATGATTGATGATGAAGGGTTGAGGGTCTACCTACCTCTCTATCTCTCATCTCTCATGTCTTCCCTCTCTACCTCTATTTCCTCCTCTTTGTCCCTAATCTCTAATAGTCTCTATCTCACATCTCTCTCTCTCTCCCCTATCTACCTCTTTATCTCTAGATCTCACCTCTCTCTCCTCTATCTACCTCTTGAATCTTTTTCTCTATCTCTCTCGAGCTCTATCTCAACTTTTGATCTATCTCTCCTCTTACTACTTCTCCCATCCTCCTTTAATGTCTACATCTCTCCCCCTCCTTGCCTCCCTCTCTCCCCTATCACTCTCTTCTTTTCTCTATCTCAAGTCTCTCAATATTACTCTATATCACCTTTCTCTCTATCTCTTACACCTATCTCTCACTCTCCTCTCTTCCCTCTCTATAGGGTTGGGGGTTTAGTGTATAATATTTAAGGCCAAGGGTTGAGGAATATCATTAAGGTTAATGGTTTAGGGTATAAGGTTTAGGGTTGTGGGTATAGGGTGTGATGCAATCACCGGTTAGGAGGGGCCTCAAAGAGATCAAACCGTACTGGGCAACAAGAGTAAACACAACGAAAACAAGAGAATATGATGGAAGCAATGCAAAACTGAATGAATTAGATCATGAAAATTGATTACAGATAATCAGTAACATCCGGGATACAAGATTCAACTCACTGGCTTGCTACATACATGCTCAATTAGACAATCTATCAACTCCAAACCTCTAATTCTTAAGATCTATCTTCTAACTTTCCTGAAATTAAATTCTAATGCTCAATTACAATGATGTATATGATACAGGGAGATCCAGTCAACCCAAAAGGGATCAAGAACAAGATCAAACGTGTAAAACTAACAGGTCAGCCTTTGCCAAAGAGATTCCTCTGGAAAATCCAAAGGATGAAGTGTGGATCAAAGGGAAGGTCGGCCACATGCCAAGGAACATCAGAATCAATGAATTGGGGCTCCACAAGCTACGGAGGGATCCAAAAGATTCGCCAATGCCAATAGGTCCAAGCAGTTCTGGGGCCAGAAAATTGCCTCGGAATCCAAAATCGATAACTTACCAGAAAACAAACTGGAAAGGAAATGTTTTTGGTTGATGCAAGATTTTCAAGAACTAGGGATGTTGCTGCATCATACATTTGGGGTTGTTGAAAAAGTGAGTCTCTCACTCTGTTGGGGTCAGAGGAAAACCAAGGCGGTCTACCTCTGCCTGATAAATCCAAGATGAATCTTCAAGTAGGTTGTCCTTCCATTTCACAAGATACTCCATGTACTGATTGTTTTGGGTACTACACCCAATCCTACTATCCAAAATGTCTTCAATCTATTCTAGTTCCTTCTGGGGCAACTGTTTCTTGATAAATCCAAGATGAATCTTCAACTAGGTTGTCCTTCCATTTCACAAGATACTCCATGTACTGATTGTTTTGGGTACTACACCCAATCCTACTATCCAAAATGTCTTCAATCTATTCTAGTTCCTTATGGGGCAACTGTTTCTTGATAAATCCAAGATGAATCTTCAACTAGGTTGTCCTTCCATTTCACAAGATACTCCATGTACTGATTGTTTTGGGTACTACACCCAATCCTACTATCCAAAATGTCTTCAATCTATTCTAGTTCCTTCTGGGGCAACTGTTTCTTGATAAATCCAAGATGAATCTTCAACTAGGTTGTCCTTCCATTTCACAAGATACTCCATGTACTTATTGCTTTGGGTACTATGCCCAGTCCTACTATCCAAAATGTCTTCAATCTGCTCTGGTTTCATCCGGGGCAACTGTTTCTCCAGTTCTCCAATAGTGTCTTCATTGAATTCTAGTTCATGATATTGATGTAGATCTACAATGTTGAATATAGGTGAAATACTCAAACTATATGGCAGCTCCACTTCATATGCATTTCTGGAACTAAACTTCCTCAAGATCTTACAAGGTCCAAACTTCCTCATCTGCAACTTGTTATAGATTCCAGCTAGAAATCTTTCTTTTCTCAGATACACCATTACTTCATCGCCAACTTCAAATTCCTTATGTTTCCTCTTCTCATTTTCTTTCTCCTTATACTTGTTGTTCATACCCTCCAAATGCCGCTTAACCTGAATATGTAATGCCTTCATGTGATATGCAAATTCTTCTTCTTCTGCACTCCTCTTGTCTTCATTACTGATATCTCTCAATTCTGATATACCTCTAGGGTGTGCTTGTTAGTGTAGGTTTTTTAATTTTCCTTATGTTAGGGGGTATTTATTTTTCCTACACATATATTATTAAGCTTGCTTAGGTTATTAGGATTGGTTAATATGAGGACATGTGGCGGAATACATTAGCTACATGTGTAACTCTCCACCTCACATGGGTAGTTGAGTTACACACCCTCTTTTGGCTTGTTGTGCCACCTCTTATAACCACTATTTTGTCATTTCCTAAGTGGGTTATGGGGTAGTTGGGTTTCTCACCCTCTTTTGGCCTTATGTGCCACCTTTTATAGCTCCTTTTTTGTTTTCATGTAAAGAGGTTATGCCACACGTTTTGACATTTACCAAGTAGGTAAAAACCTCCCACCTTTTATGGGGTAGTAGGTAAAACCTCCCACTTTTTATGGAGGTGGGAGTTAATGCACCTCTTGGTTGTATATGCTATTATTTTTCTATATAATAAGCAATATACTCTCACCTTCACTAGTTAAGTGATAGCTCAGTGAGAGTCTTCTCTAAATTCTCTTCTTTATCTCTATTTTTCTCTCATATCAGATTTATCTTCATTCAGCTATTTTGATCTTCGATCATCCGTTGCTTGGAGTTGCATGTGATCTATGACCGACATCAGATCCTGGCTCGATTCTTGCTTCTCACAGAATTTAACATGGTATCAGAGCCGTGTTGTCTGGTATAGCTCATTGCTTTTCTGATTTATTTGAGAGATTTGAGATTGTTAGATAGCTAATATTTTTCTTAAAAACCAAGTATGCTCTTCTCCTGCATTTTCGTGTGATCTGGAGAATCAGAACAGTTTAAAGGAAAATAAGCTTCTAGTTAAATCTGGTTTTATATATGTGTTCTTTGAGATCTGGGTGATTGCAACATTTTTGGTAATATTGGAGGCTTCTTTAGCATTTCCAGAGTGTCCAGAAGGCTTGTGAAAATCATAAGTGACTTTTATTTAACCAAATTCAGAGTTTGGAGAACACAGTAAAAAAAATCAGAGTGAAATATTTTACTAGAGCTATTTTTATTTCGGCCCTAGTGTTCTAACCTCCGTTCATTTGCAGAAAAAAAGATTTCTGGGTTTTGTTCCCAGCATCGAAAAACTTTTGAGTTTTGGAGGGTTTTTCTAGAAAATTAATAATTTTTGCAGAAATCGAGTTTCAACAAGGCTTAAGCCATTTTTCTATTAGGGAAATTCAGCAACCTTTCTTAAAAGTTGCATAACTTTTGCCTCAGGTGTCAGTTTTTTGCAAATGAGTACTTGATGGAAAGCTGGAAATGAGCACTCTTCATAATTGCAGGTCTTATTGAAATATTCTACCCTTCTTTGTTAGATATTGCAGGTTGAATCGGCTGCATGTTTTTTTTTCCTTCTATAGATTATATCTTTCTTCTCACAACTCTATTTTACAAAAACGAATAGTTGTTGGAAAGGTATTAAGATACATTGAGCAGCTATAAGGCTAATTTTTTCAGATTTTATGTTAAATTTATATGTATTTAAACTTTCTATTTTGGCCATTAAAGCCTTAGAAAGCATTGTAATCTGATAAAAGCCTTGTAAATGCACTAATTATAAAGTGCCAACCTTGTAATATTTTGGGGGGGGGGTGATTTCAAAGACTAGTGAAAAGGGGGGGTGTCTCTTATGTCTTCTTTCTTGCACTCTTTTTGACTCTTTGCAATCTTCTTTTCTGCTATCATGGATGCATCTACAGTTCCACTTTTAACACCATATAATTACTTTGAATGGAAATCTAAGATGATAATATATCTGAAAAGACATGGATATCATCGTGTTACTATGGGACTTGAAACTGAACCTCAAGATGCTGCAGAAAAGATTAAATGGTTTAATAAATGTGATGAAGCTTTTGGTACATTGTGCATGTCAGTCTCTCCTGACCTTCTTTTTCACATTGAATCTGCTACTACACCAAATGCAGTATGGACTACTTTGGGAAACCTCTTTGGTAAGCAGGATGAACTAAGAGGTCATCAATTGGAGAATGAACTCATAGGGTTGAATCCAACCAATTTTGATACTATACAAGACTTCTTCACTAAACTTAAGTCTATAAGATTGCAGTTGGAACAGTGTAGAACTAAGAAAGATGATAAGCAACTGATCTTGAGTATTCTTTCTAAGCTTGTTCCTAACTATTCAGTGTTTGTTTCTACATTCTATGCTACCAAATGTACCCTAGGTACCACATTCAAAATGCCTTCTTTAGATGATTTTGCTGCAGAACTCACTAGGGAGTAGGACAAATTGGTTCAAATGGGTACAATAAAGCCCTCTAAGTCACATGCCTTAGTTGTAAATCAAGGCACAAAAGAACAGAAAGGGTCTAGTAAGCAAGATAAGAAACAAAAGAACCAAGGAGAGAAGAAGAAAGATCAGAAATCTGCTACTTCAGAAGCAGACAATGAGACCTCTTCATCAAAAGGTGAACAACCTAAGAAGGAGAAGGTCAAGTGTTCTTATTGTAAGAGGCCTGGTCATGATGAACATAAGTGTTTAAAGAAACAAATTGATCACCTTTCAAATCTTCTTGAAAAGAATAATATCAAGGTTCCTGATTCAGTCAAACAGAGTTCATCAGAAGGATCTTCTAAGGACATAGATAAGAGTAAGGGGAAAGGAAATGGTAAGGCCCTAGTTGCTATTGCTTCACAACCAAATTCTTGGATAATTGACTCGGGTGCTTCACACCACATGGCTTCTTCAAAAGATGATTTCACATCTTTAGAGCCATGTTCTATGCCTTCCATCCTAATGGGTGATGACACTCCTGTTGAAGTGCATGGGAGAGGGTCTGTTAATGTGGGTGAAGGAACATTTCAAGATGTCCTTTGTGTTCCATCTTTAGCAACTAACCTCCTATCTGATTATTAGATCACTCACATTGGTTCTAGCAAGCGAGTTGAGTTCACACCAGATGCAGTGGTAATCAGCGAAATGCATAATGGGTCTACTGTTGCTGTGGGAAAAGCAGATCATCATTCTAGATTATATCAGTTTTCTCACTTTGTTCCTGACTCTCCTTCGACAGTTTTACTCACTCATGCAGATGAGGTGAGTTGTTTGTGGCATCAATGGTTTGGCCACTTGAACTACCGTTACTTGCAACAACTCAGTCAACAAGAAATGGTTTCAGGGTTGCCTTCTATTCGATTTTCTGATGGAGTTTGCCAGGGGTGCATTCTTGGTAAGCATCCAGAGGAGAAGTATGATAAAGGTAAAGCTTGGAGAGCTACACAACTATTGGAGTTGGTACATAGTGACTTGGCAGGACCATTTCCACAACCATCCTTCAGCAAGGCTAGATATGTCTTGACATTTATTGATGACTTTTCCAGATATACATGGGTTTACTTTCTCAAACAAAAGTCTGAAGTCTTTGAAAATTTTCTAGATTTCAAAGCCTTTGTAGAGAAACAATCTGGGAAGTTCATCAAGATTCTGCGTACAGATAATGGGGGTGAATATGTTAATAATCAGTTTGAACAGTTTTGTGCTTCAAAAGGTATCAACATGCAGCACATAGTTCCATACAGTCCTCAACAAAATGGTGTAGCAGAACGAAAGAATAGGTCCTTGAAGGAGATGGCTAATTGTATGATTCACTCCAAGTCTTTGGCACCTCAGTATTGGGCATAGGCCATCAACTGTGCATGTTACATCCAAAACCGAGTTCCTCATAAAGTTGTGAAGGTGGTAACTCCCTTTCAAGCTTGGACTGGTCGAAAACCCATAGTTAAACACTTTAGAGTGTTTGGTTCTCTTGCATGGGCCCACATTCCAGCTAAAAAATGCAAGGCTATGGATCTGCAGAGTAAGCCTTGCATATTTGTTGGATATCCAAATGATGTCAAAGGGTATAGGCTTCTCCATCCCACTACTCATGAGTTGTTCATTGAGAGGAGTGTTCATTTTGAGGAGAGTTCTTCTAGTTCTTCTCATACCACCTCTCCATCCACTATCACATTGGAGAAATTGCATTATGATGACAGTTCTTCAGAGGATCTTAATCCTACTAATCTTGATGAGGAGTCTTCTTCCTCTACTTTAGATGGTGATAGTGATGATGAGGATTCACATTCCTCTCATAGTCATCATTCAGAGGCTGATGATTCTCCCCCAGACTCTCCAGCCTCAGTGCCTCTTTGGGCTCGACAAAATTTTGAGTTAGCAGGAGATTGGCTTGGTGATCCATTAGATACTAGAAGAACAAGGTCACAATTTCAGCAAGCTCCACATCTCTTCATTGCTTCAGCTTTTGATCCACAGTCCTTTTGAGAAGCTTCAGGTGTTCCTGAGTGGGATGCTGCAATGCAAGAAGAGGTCAATTCCTTGGAAAGGAATCACACATGGGATTTATTTCCTCTTCCTAAGGGAAGGAAACTTGTTCGATGCAAGTGGATCTATCGAACAAAATTTGCAGCGGATGGGTTGGTTGATAAGTATAAGGCTCGCTTGGTAGCAAAAGGTTTTTCCCAAGTTCCAGGGGTTGATTACTCTGAGACTTTTTCTCCAGCTGCTAAGATGAATTCCATCTGACTTATTCTTGCTATAGCTGTAGCCCATCATTGGGAAGTTCATTAGATGGATGTGAAGAGTGCATTTCTTCATGGTGACCTTCAGGAGGAAATCTACATGGAGCAACCATAGGGGTTTGTTCAGGATCCTTCACTTGTGTGTCGACTTCGAAAGTCTCTCTATGGCCTCAAACAAGCTCCTCGAGCTTGGTATGCCAAGATGGACTCATTTCTTCTGATAGTTGGTTTCACTCGGTGCCATTCTGATCCGAACATATACATTCTGCAACAGGATGAAACTCTCACATTTCTGGTTCTCTATGTTGATGACTTGTTACTCACAGGGAGTCACTCATCCACCATCAAAGCAGTGAAAATTGCTCTACATGATAGATTTTTGATGTCAGACTTGGGTCTTCTGCATTACTTCTTGGGAATTGAGATCACTCAATCATCTTCAGGAATCTTCCTTGGACAACCCAAGTATGCACTTGATATGCTCTCCAGATTTCACATGGCTGATTGTAAGCCTGCACCTACTCCATTTTTGTCACGGGTCAAACTTGAGGCTCAGTGCTCTTCACCCTTGGTTGATGGCACTTTATATCGACAGCTTGTTGGAAGCCTCATTTATTTGACTCATACGAGACCTGACATTTCTTATGTTGTGGGCATAGTCTCTAGATTCATGCAGGAGCCACATGAGTTGCATTGGAAAGCAGCTAAGCGGATCCTCCACTACATTCAGGGTACCCACAATTATGGAATTCAGTATGTAGCAGGTGTGGATATTGACTTGGTAGGATATACGGATTCAGATTGGGTAGGTGATTCTTAGGATCGCAAGTCTACTTCTGGGTATTGCTTCTCACTTGGTTCTGGTCCAGTTTGTTGGTCGAGTAAGAAGCAGTCTACAATTGCTCTTTCATCAATAGAGGCTGAGTATCGAGGGGCAGTCAATGCCACCACTAAGGCTATTTGGCTTCAAAATATTCTTACTGAGTTTGGTATTCCAGTTAGAAAGCCTACCATCATCTTTTGTGATAATCAGAGTGCTATACAGATCTCAAGAAATCCAGTTCATCATCAAAGGATGAAACACATTGAGATACATATGCACTATATTCGGGAGCTCATTCAAGAAGGCATCATTGATCTTAAGTATTGTTCTACATCGGAGAAAACTACGGACATCTTCACCAAACCTTTCACTGAAAGCAAGTTCCTTCATTTGCAATCTTTGCTTGGGATGCAAAAGGTATCTACTTCAGGAGGGGCTTCTTAGTCCTTCATTCTTTCTCTCTCTATTTGGGGGGGTCTATTCCTCTTATGGGGGGGCTTCTTCTTTTGGGGGGGATATTTATGTACATGGGTACCTAACATGGCCTCATTTGCCGGGACCCATCTTTTCACCCACCTAAGCTACGCTTAAGGGGGGTTGTTAGTGTAGGTTTTTTTATTTTCCTTATGTTAGGGGGTATTTATTTTTCCTACACATATATTATTAAGCTTGCTTAGGTTATTAGGTGTGGTTAATATGAGGACAAATGGCGGAATACATTAGCTACATGTGTAACTCTCCACCTCACATGGGTAGTTGAGTTAGACACCCTCTTTTGGCTTGTTGTGCCACCTCTTATAACCACTATTTTGTCATTTCCTAAGTGGGTTATGGGGTAGTTGGGTTTCTCACCCTCTTTTGGCCTTATGTGCCACCTCTTATAACTCCTTTTTTGTTTTCATGTAAGGAGGTTATGCCACATGTTTTGACATTTACCAAGTAGGTAAAAACCTCCCACCTTTTATGGGGTAGTAGGTAAAACCTCCCACTTTTTATGGAGGTGGGAGTTAATGCACCTCTTGGTTGTATATGCTATTATTTTTCTATATAATAAGCAATATACTCTCACCTTCACTAGTTAAGTGATAGCTCAGTGAGAGTCTTCTCTAAATTCTCTTCTTTATCTCTATTTTTCTCTCATATCAGATTTATCTTCATTCAGCTATTTTGATCTTCGATCATCCGTTGCTTGGAGTTGCATGTGATCTATTACCGACATCAGATCCTGGCTCGATTCTTACTTCTCACAGAATTTAACAGTGCTCCGGTAACAATCTCAAAAGGTGCTCTTCTAGTACTCATGTTCATTGAATTATCGTAGGAAAACTCTACTTGTGCAAGAATCAAATCCCAACTTCCAGTTTTCTTTCCAACTAAGCATCTCAACAAATTTCCCAAGCTCATGTTTACTACCTTTGTCTATCCATCAGTATGTGGGTGAAAAGTATAACTAAACTTAAAGTCTGTCTTCATCTTCTTCCAAAGTATTCTCCAAAAATAACCAACAAACTTAGTGTCTATGTCTAAAACTATGCTCTTAGGTAATCCATGTAATCTCACTAACTCCTTGAAATGAGTCATCTTCAAGAATATATCCACCACCGCAAATATAGAATAATTTCCTCTCTATGTATTAGGCAATCCAAGTATGAAATCCATGCTTATATCCTCCCAAGGTCTCTCTGGTACTATCAAAGGTTTATACAATCCCACATTCTGACTACTACCTTTTGTAACTTGACAAACTCTACATCTCTACACAAATTTCCTGACATCCTTATGAATCTGAGGCCAAAAGTAATATTCACTCACCAATGCTACTATTTTGTCAACACCAAATTGTCTGACTAATCCTCCACTATGCTTCTCCTTTATCAGATTCTCCCTCATAGAACTCTTAGGTATACAGAACTAAACTCCTCTGAATAACATCCCATCCTGAATGAAATAATCCAACCATTTGCTTCTATCCACCATCACCGGTTCTCTACATGCTTTCCAAGGTTATGTAAAATCTGGGTCACCATCATACAAGGTCTTCAACTTCTCAAATCCTAATAACTTCACTCTCATCTCTGTCAGCAAGTTCCCCCTTCTACTTAATGCATCAACAACTTTGTTTGACTTCCCACTCCTATGCTTCAACACAAAGTTGTAACTCTGCAAAATTCTACCCATCTCATATGTCTTTGATTCAACTTACTTTGATTGTTCAGATACTACAAGGCTTGATGATCAGTATACAACACAAACTTCTTAGGTAACAGGTAATATCTCAATTTATTCAAGGCTTGAACTATGGCATAAAATTCTTGATCATACACTGAATATCTCCTCCTAGCATCATTCAACTTCTCGCTGAAATAAGATACTGCTCTCCCTTCTTGACTCAATACTGCTCCAATTGCATTTCGCTTGCATCACAGTCCACTTGAAATACTTTGTTGAAATATGGTAAATCCAACACAGGCTGTTCAATGACCTTCTGCTTCAACAATTCAAAAATTTTATTTGCTCTAGTTGTCCACTTGAATTCCTTCATATCTCCCCTCATTGTCTTAGTCATAGGAATACAAACTGAACTAAAATTTCAGATAAACTTCTGGTAGAAACTAACCAATCCATGAAATGATCTTACCTCTCCAATGCTTTTCGATGTAGGTCATTCAATGATTGTTCTTACCTTCTCAAGGTCCATCTTCAATCCATCTACAGATATTACAAATCCCAAATAGACTAACTCTTCCTTCATGAAAGTACACTTCTTAAGGTTTATCAACAACTTTTCTTCTCTCAACCTCTGCAAAACTTGTCTTAAATGCAACAAATGCTCCTCTTTTGTCTTACTGAAAATTAGAATCATCCAAATATACAATAACAAACTTACCCAAGGATTTCTTCAATACCCCATTCATTAATCTCATGAAAGTACTTGGTGCATTATTCAATCCAAAAGGCATCACCAACCAATCATGCAGTCCTTCATTTGTCTTGAATGTTGTCTTCCACTCATCTCCTTCTCTAAGATCTGATGATATCCACTCTATAGGTCTATCTTTGTGTAGTATTTGGTTGCACTCAAACAATTCATTATGTCATCCATCCTAGGTAAAGGAAACTGATACTTTACTATGATATTGTTTATTGCTCGGGAATCGGTACACATCCTCCATTCTCCATTCTTCTTAGGTGCTAACACTATTGATACTACACAGGGACTCAAACTTTCTCTAATCAAACCTTTATTCAACAACTTTTGCACTTGTCTATTCAACTCCTCATTTTTTGTCGGTGTCATCTGATGTGCAGCTTTGTTAGGAAAACTAGCTTTAGGAATCAGGTCCATGCAATGACTAATACTCCTTACAGGTGGTAATCCATCAAGCACATTATCTGAAATCAAGTCGTCATATTCTATCAGCAATTCTTTAATTTCCTCTGGTTGTTCTTCTTCATGTTCTAGGTTCTCAGTCTTCTTAGGAACTAAAGCAAAACACACATTTTCATGTCTCATTCCATCCACCAAATAGATTCTAGCATTCATACAAAATTCACTCTTCAAAGGCTCCTCCAAGGGTAACAAGGTTTGTTTCATCCCATTCACTACAATGGTGTATATGTTCTTTTTCCCATCATGTATTGATTGTCTATCAAACTACCAAGGTCTACCCAACAAAAGTGACAAATATCCATAGGCATAATATCATACAAAATTTCATCATGATAATTCCCAATTTTCAATTTCACCAAACATTGCTCACTTACTAACAACTTATGATCATCTTGAATCCATGCTATCCAATAAGGCTTAGGGTGTTTCAGTCTTTCCAACTTCAATTTATTCACCATTTCTTCTGAAACAAGATTATCTGAACTACCACTATCAATAACTAATTTATAGGACTTACCGGATACCTTACATCTGGTCTTGAACAAATTTCACCTCTGCAAGAGCTCTTCATCTTCTCTAGTATGACACAAAGCTATCCTCATCATCATTAGTTCTCTATCTTTTGGTTTATTAGTTGATCTATTAGGGCTTTCTTCAACCAACGTTGTTCTCCCAGTGTTCTCTATCTTCTTACATTCAAAAGCATGATTTCCTTCTCCTCCACACTTATAGAAAGTTCCCTTAAACACTCTCTTGTCTTGTCTTCTATCATCTTTTTCAAACCCCTCATTTCGATAACCATCAGGTTCTCTCCTCCTATAAATTTTTTTGTCATCCTTCCAGTATGAATTGCCATCTTTGCTTACTTCCTTGTCCTTGTTTTGATTTGTATAGATTCCTCTTCCTCTCGAATATCCTCTTCCTCCTTGAAATCTTCCTCCGGAAAATATTCCACCTCTACCTCCCTATCTCGGCTCATGTATTTTATTCATCTTCTCTTCTACTTTCAGTGCATATTGATAAGCTTCTTCAACACTCTGCAACTTGATCAAACTAAGTTCATCCTATATATACATCTACAATCCATTCAAATATATTGCAACTTGTTCAACCTCATCATCGACATGTCCAAATCTGATATTCAACTTGTAGAATGCTTCGGTATACTCCTTTACACTAGATTCTTTCTGCTTCAAGTTCTGCAACTTCCGAAACAGACTTACTTGATAATCCAATGGCATAAACTTCAATTTTAACTTAGCAACCATCCGCTCCCATGATTTGATCTTCTCTTTACCTCTTCTCTGTCTACCAACCTGTAAATTTTCCCACCAAAGAGATGCATGACCTTTCAACTAGGTACAGGCATATTTCACCTTCCTCTCTTCAGCGATGTTCTCAAAATCAAAACACTTCTCCATCTTTGAGATCTAATCCATTAATTCATCTGAATCCAACTTTCCATCATACTCTAGTGGGGTAAAATGTGGTTTAGTGTTTGCCCTACTCAAAACCCTCAAGAACCTCTCTTCGTCTGGATCAATTGCCGATGGATTTCCTACTTGTTCTGTTGGTTCTTCTTCCTCTTCATCTTCGCTTACATCTTCAATAGGTGAGCCTCTTCTCTAGGTTGTCTCAACAACTTCCAATCAGGTTGCAATTCCTCTCATCATTTCCATCACAACATAGTTTGCAATCCCACATGCTCCACCATTCCTATTTCCTCTTCGTGTCATCTTTACGCCAATCCTTTGAAGCTCCAAGTTGGATCCACAATCCACCACCCTACAAAAAAATTCTTAGGACAACACTATCTCCAGAATGAAATATCACTCTGATACCACTCAATGCAGTCACCGATTAGAAGGGACCTCAAAGAGATCAATCTGGACTAGGAAACAAGAGTAAACATAATGGAAACAAGAAGATATGATGGAGGCAATTCATAACTGAATAAATTTCATCATTAAAACTGATTACAGATAACCGGTAACATTTGGGATACAAGATTCGGCTCACTGGCCAGCTACATACATGCTCAATTACAGAATCAGTCAACTCCAGACCTCTAATTATTAAGATCTATCTTCTAACTTTCTTGAAATTAAATTTTAATGCTCAATTACAATGATTTATATGATACAGGGAGATCCGGTCAGTCCAAAAGGGATCAAATGCCGAAGAACAAGATCAAACATGTAAAACCAACAAGTCGGCCTCCACAAAAGAGATTCCTCCAGAAAATTGAAAGGATGAAGTGTAGATCAAAGGGAAGGTTAGCCAAGTGACAAAGAAAATTGGAATCAACAAATTGGGGCTCTGTAACCTATGTAAGGGATCCAAAAGATTCACCAATACCAATAGGTCCAAGCGGTTCTGGGGCTAGAAAATTGTCTTGGAATCCGGAATCAATAACTTGCTGAAAAATGATCCAAATGCTCTACGGTTTAGGAATAAGGAAGATGATCATGTCCTCAAGAAAAATCTAGCTCTGCAAGATCCGGTGAGACAATGCAAGAAAATGCAGAAAGAAATACTAAAACTGCAAAACATAAAACAAACTGGAAAGGAAATATTTTTGGTTGATGAAAGATTGCCAAGAACCGGGGATGCTCCTACATCAGGGTGTAGGTTTAGCATAGAGGCTTTAGAACAAAAATTGCAAGAGGGTTAATGGTATAGGGTATAATTTTTAGAGTTGAGTGTAAAGGGTTGAGGCTTTAGCATATAGGCTTAGGGCCTAAGGTTGAGGGATAGGGTCTAGGATTGAGGGTATAAGGTATAAGATGTAGCTCTTGAGGATTTAGCATAAAGGATTTAGTGCATAGGCTTGAGGGATAGGGTTTAAGGTTGAAGGTATAAGGTACAAGTTTTAGGGTTGAGGGTATAGGGTTGAGGGTTGAGGTTTTAGTGTATAGGATTTATGGCCTAGGGTTAATGGATAGGGTTTAATGTCAAGAAGGTATAGGGTTGAGATTTTAGCATATAGGATTTAGCACTTATGGTTGAGGGATCGAGTTTAGGGATGAGGGTATAGGGTTTAGATTTGATGTAAAAAGTTGAGTGTATAAGGTTGAGTGTATAGGGTTGAGAGTTTAAGGTTGAAGGCTGTAGTATTATAAAATTGTCACCAATCCAATTTACACCTTGTGTTTGTGCTCCCACTTTAGCGTGTCTTATCATCATCCCCTTTCTAGGTCTATTTTGACCCTATTCTCAAACTTTGAGGCCATGAACAACCATTGGCGAGTCCCATGGTGAGGTAACCTTCCCCCTTGTGTCATATTTTGGTCTTGTTTGTAGACGAACTAGGGCATGGATGGTGTCCTAAAATGCCATGGTCCCTCTCAATGGGGCCCAAATTTGAATTGGGGAAAGTGTTATATATCCTCGCCAAATTGACCCCCATGGCTACACATGACCCTTGGAGGTTGGCCTAATCAATAAATTACCTAGGGAACTCAATATAAAGACATTTTATCAACCTATTTTCATATAAGAAATCTAAGTCTCCATCCCTAATATTTGTGCATCCATGAAGTATTCATCATCAAGCATTTCCAAAGATCTTCAAGGTTGCATATTCATCATTCAAGAATTATGGAGAAAAATTACATCAATTTTGTGCAAGCATGTTTCTGTGATTAGGGTTTTTCATGTTTATGTATTTTTCATGCCATTACATTCAACATTTGTGATTACATTAAAAGAACATTGCATCATCATCAACAATTGCAGATCTAAGGTATACTTTTCAACATTTATTTTAGTATTTGCATTATTTAATTCAAGGTTAATTCCTAAATAGGGGTTTGACTGAGGCAAACCCCTATCCCCAACATCTTTCTCTTTCTTTCTGTGTGTAGGAAATAGGTGTGAAGTTGTAATTGGGAGGATTGACAAAGTTCATAGAGATGAACATGTTCACCTTTCGACAAGGGAAAATGCAGAGGACCATGGCAAAATGATACTACTTGGCCCTGAAAAATTAAGCCTAAATTTTGAGAATGAATTTTAAACATCTTATTTTGACCAGATCCAAGTCAGTGGCATCATGGGACATCTGTAGCTTACTGTTTCTATCAAAATGCTTCAACTATCACCTATTTTTCCCTAATTTCAATCAATCCAATTCAACCCTTGAAAAGAGAAATTTTAACCCCAACCCAAGTGAATCTAATCAGAATTCTCAACCCTTCCTTAGTGGGATTGAAGCTAGATCTATTAGGTTCACCCCTCTTTCCTAATGTTTTGGTCAATTTGGGATTGTTTGTGGTTTTATCATTAAAACCCAAATTTTCAAATTTGAACCATTATGTTTTGGTGAACCTAACTTCTTGTAGCATCCTAAATTATACTCCCTTATAATTGTGTCCTCATTTGGGCCCTCACCTTGGCGTTCATCCCCCATTGCCTAATTGGAGCCTTGATTCTGCTCACACCATGCACCAAACTCAATATTTTCATCATATACATTTTTACCCCAAGATTTTGAGTCCCTGATTGGTCAAGACTAGGATGTTGGCACCCTAGTCTTCAGGGACAAGAGCACCCTCGCTCTACTCCTCCCAATCAGGGCTCATTTTGGGGCCTCTCAACGGTAACTTGAAATGAGTAGGAACCTAGATCCCGTATTGGCTCATGTTGAAAAATTAATTTATTTTTCGACCAAGCATGTATAAAAGGAGGTATACCCCTCTCATTTTGATATCCACATCCACAAATTCAATTTGATCAATCAAGAATTGATTCAAATTCAAGTGAGCAAGCAATCAGTCTTCTTTCAAGCATTGGAGCAGAAGTGAAATCAAGATTCAAGCATTGGAGATGACATTCATGTTCTATGTTTTATGAAGACTGCATGAAACCCTAATTCCTTGTGAAGACAAACAAAACTTCATAAAAAGGTATACTATTAGTGTTTCAGACATTTTTAGCATTTTCCTCAAAAGGAAATCATTTCCATTACTGTACTTCATTTACATTTCAATTCTATTTCATGGTTAATTCCAAAACTGGGGTTTGACCTAAGGCAAGCCCCTATTCCCAATCATTTTCCCTTCTCTAATGTGTACAAGAACAGGTACAAAGTTGTAATTTTCAAGAATGACATTATTCACAAAGACGAACAAATTCTCTTTTAGACAACGAAAAAGTTTGGAGGACCAGAGCGACGGGCATTTTGGTCTTAACAATTAAGGAAGACCTTTTGGGAACAAATCCAAACACTCATATATTGCTCAAATCTAGGTTTGTGGTTTTATTTGACGACTGTAGCTCACTGTTTCTGCATAATTGCTTCAATTTCAACACATTTATCCTACTTTTAGCATTTTCACAATTCAACTTAAAAAGAGGGAACAAAATCTTAACCAGTGAATCTAATCAAAATTCTCAACCCTAACTTAGTTGGATTGAGGCTAGATCTATTGGATTTTCTCCTCTTTAATGTAATTGGTCCCTAAGAAAAATTATTAGTGGTTTTACTGCATTTTGGGTGAAACCTTAATAAATTTTCACCACATTACATTTTGGTGACCTCGACGTCTTACATCATAATTTTTTATTTATGTTCCCAGATCTAATTGTTTATGCATTTACAAATTCAAATTTACATTTGCAAGTTTAATTTTCAATTGAATTTCAAAAATTTAGAGGTTAAATTCACAAAAACCCTAATTTTTAATTCTAAAATTGAACTTGTGGATTGTCTAATTTGGATTAATTATTTTAGATCTAGTTATTCATGCAATTTAAAATTCAAATTTGCACTCATAGATCTAACTTTCAATTGAATTACATAAATTTAGTGGTTGAATTTACAAAAACCCTAATTTATAATTCTAGAAATTTAATTGTGGTTTACATAATTTTTTTCAAATTCATCTTCTGATATTCTCTTTATGATATGCTATGATATAGAGGTATTTATCTTTAAAATTCACAAATCAAATTGTCTAGTTAATTGGTTAATCAATAACTTTTACCAAATTTTATATTGTTTAATCATTATTTTCAATTTTCAAATTCAAATTTCCCTCCTTTGTGCATGAGTTTTACTACCATTAGTCCTACCTACAATATTCTCATGAGAAGAAGTTGTACAATTAAGGCTTCCCAAGGTTTAATTACTACGGATATGGAGTCTAATTTGGATAACTTATTTCATGAGAATGTTGGTGGTTCCTCTAATCCAATAAATGATGTCATTTATCCTCTTTTTTTCATAATTCTCATGATGTGGATAAATCACTAACTATGATTTTCGTTGATCTATTAGAGAAATTGACAATGAATTTGAAAATCTTCCACAATGAATGAGTCAACATGAATACTCAGAAAGTGAGGCGATCTCATTGATTGAAGGATTAAAAAAAATGGTTCAAAGGGATAAAATTGGTGCTGATTTATTACGTCATCTTGCTCATATTGCTGACACTAATAGCATGCCTATGAAAATTTGTGTCAAATTCCTTGGTTACACTCAAACCACTAGTCAAGTCAACCATTTCATTCCTATGCCTACATCCTTACCTAGTGTGCCTAATTTCACATCTTCTATCATGACTATTGTTGTTATATGGAGTTGCCTAATCAAACTTGAAGATTAAATTTTCCCCTTCTATCGGTGCAGTTTCCTCCCAAATTATTTAATGGGGGTTTAGGGGAAGCGCCCCTTGTGGGGTCTAGGGGCCCTAAATGACTTATTATTTTATAAAGGTGACAGGTGTTATTTTCTATTGGCTAACATGTTGTAACCCTAATTTTGCAACCGACATAAGTCTTGATAAAAGGCTAAGGGTTGGGGTGTTGGCAAGAGACACTGCATAGGTAGTCAGATGTTGTCATTGATGAAAACTCATGTCAGTAATTCCATTTGTAGTTCATGATTTGCTTCTACTCGAAGTCAGATTGATTTTTGGATAGGTCCAGTGAGATAGAACAAGACATCTGACAATATACAGTATTTTGGTCAGCATTTCATTTCGGCTGAATATTTTGTGTTGCAGAGATAGAGGAAGATAGTTAGATGTCTGGAGTACCTTATTCCAGAATCCTATCCTCTTGTGATGTTTGTCTTGAGTGAGTTAGATGTAGGTCCCAGAGACAACTGAGAGGGGGGGGGGGTGAATTAGTTGTCTAATAAATTCAAACCAAAAACTTATTAACCAACTTAATGCTTAATATTGGTAAGATAGTTAAGTATGTCGGTAAATAGTGTTAATAAAAAATTGCTAAACCGGTAAGAATTAATGCATGAAACATAAGCACAAAGTCATCCACAACACATGACACCAATATTTGTACGTGGAAACCCTATAAGGGGAAAAACCACGGTGGGAAACCTTACCCACAATCAGATGATACTACTGCAGATAGTAAGTGTACAAAGAGGGGTCTGCACATGCAGAAAGGCCAACAGCCTAGAGCTCACTACTCAATCACAAATGGGAGTCACACTGACTATAGTTGGATGGTTAAATCCAATGAGAATGTACTGCACAAAATAGCATCTTCATATGCTGGATTCAGTACCGGTGTAATGCTGATATGCTTCTACAAAAACCTAACTTCACCTTCAAATGATGTCTTCGTGTATATCCTTGCTTGATCTCACATATATCCTTCCTTAAATCTTTTTCGCATTCCACACTTGATCTTACAAATAAGATCTTACATTTATACCATACCCTAAGACCAATTTTAGTAGGTCGGCTCTACAAGATATTACAATAAAAATATTTTACAAATAATACAATATCCGATTCAATAACCAATTGAACATCTCGGCTTAATGCATTTACAACAATAATAAATCATCTCCATAGCATGCCATGCTGATCTGGAAAAGATAAACCTGCCGGTGTAACCCTAGATAACCTGGACCTATTTGCCAATAAAAGCAAATATGCAAATGAGAATATACCAATGATTATTACTTCAAAGTAAAGTGTCCATATGATGTCTTTGACATTACCAAGTGTTTTCCATGTCAATGCAGGTACCGGTGAACATTATATTCTGCCGGTTAGCCATATACCAGTAACTGTTTGCACAGTTTACTATTTGTCGGTGAATGTTGCTGGATCTCCAAAGTAGGTGAATTTAGCAGGTGTTGACATCAATGAAAAAACCATACCAAAATACCAACAATCTCCCCCTTTGGCATTGATGGCAACACAAGATGGAAAAACCATCAAAGTGCCAAAACAGAAATGCCAAGTACAAAAATCAACAATCTCCATTTCTCCCCCTGGGAGTATTTATTCAAAGATTTATTTTCAATACCAATCTCTCATACCAACACCAATCTCTCCTCAAAAAGATAATGCATTTTTCATATATCTTTCCTTAATGTTTTTCCATATATCTCTCCCCCTTTGACATCAAATGCCAAAGTCACAAAAAAGTCAAGTTCATACAAAATACCAACCAAGTCAATATACCAACTACTCCCCCTGGGAGGTAGCTTCCTCATCAAATACCGGAATAAAAGATTTGTCCATTTAATTCTTTTGGTTGATGAGAATCATCAATTGTCTAAGTCTCTACTAGTGGAGGTAAGACTCTGAGTTGATCTCTGAGATACTCAAAAGTTTCCTTAGGCAAAGGTTTTGTGAAAATATCTGCAAGTTGTTCTTTGGTATTCACATTAACCATTTTTATCTCCATTTCTTCAACTTTTTCCCTTAGAAAATTTAGTTTGATGGAAACATGTTTTGTTTTAGAATGTAATACTAGATTCTTAGATATATCAATTGCTGCAGTGTTATCACAATATATAGTAATAGGTTCCTTGCATTTTACCTTTATGTCTTTCAACATTTGCTTAAGCCAAAGTACCTGTGTACAGTTTGTTGCTGCTGCAACATATTCTGATTTTTCTATTGATAAAGATGTACAACTCTGTTTCTTACTTAACCAAGAAACTAATCTCTTTCCAAGAAAGAATGCTCCTCCAGTGGTGCTTTTTCTATCATCCACATCTCCTGCCCAATTTGCATCTGTGTATGCATATAGATCAAAATTTTCATCTTTAGGATACCATAATCCAAGATTTGTTGTGCCTTGTAAGTACCTGAAAATCCTTTTTACTGCTGATTCATGATTTTCCCTAGGATTACTCTAAAATCTAGAAACTATGCATACTGCATTCATAATATCAGGTCTGGTTTGTGTCAAATACAGTAAACCTCCTATCATAGATTTGTATCTAGTTGGATTAACAGGTGTAGATTCATCCCTTTGAGATAATTTGTCATTTGTAGTCATAGGTGTGCTTACCGGTTTAGATTTCTCCATCCCAAATTTCTTAAGTAGTTCTTTCAAGTACTTACATTGACTCAAAAATATGCCTTTATTAGTTTGTAAAATCTGCAATCTTAAAAAGAATTTTATTTCTCCGATCATAGACATTTCAAATTCATGCCGCATTTCAAGAGAAAATTCTTTGCATAATCCATCTTCTCCTCCAAAGATTATATCATCAACAAATAATTCCATAATCAAGATGTCATCATTAGTTACTTTGTAATATAAATTGCTATCTGCATTTCCTTTAGTAAAACCAATCTTTAAAAGATACTTATCCAATCTTGCATACCAAGCTCTTGGAGCTTGTTTTAATCCATACAGAGCTTTTCTTAATCTGCAAACCATATCATTGTCATCTGTCAAAGAAAATCCATCAGGTTGTTCAATATAGATTTCCTTTTCAAGATCTCCATTCAAGAATGCACATTTAATATCCATTTGATAAGCTTTGTAATCCTTGTGAGCTGCAAAGGCCAAGAATAATCTAACTGCCTCAATTCTGGCTACCAGTGCAAAGGTTTCATTGTAATCAACTCCTTCTTTCTGAGAATATCCCTTACATACTAGTCTTGCTTTATTTCTGACAACCTTACCATCTTCATTGAGTTTGTTTCTAAATACCCATTTGGTTCCAATTACATTTTTATTTTCAGGCCTAGGAACTAATGTCCAAGTATTATTTTTCTCAATTTGTCCTAGTTCTTCTTCCATAGCTTTAATCCAAAATTTATCTTCACATGCCTCATTGATAGATAATGGTTCAATTTGAGAAATAAGACATGCCTCTTCATTAGCCAATCTTCCTCTTGTCATGACTCCTTTAAATTTGCTTCCAATTATCTGATCTTCAGAATGATTCAGTTTTACATACCGGGGTGTCTTAGTCTATTGTTGTTCTTCAATTACTGTGGAATCCTCTGATGATACCAGAGTAACTAGATCATCATTCTGTACCGGTGGATTTACTGTTGGTTCATTTGTCATAATTTCTGTTATCGGTTCAGAGTCTATATACCTTGAAGTTCCTCTGAATTGTTCATCAATCTTTACATTTGTACTTTCAACAATTTTCTGTAATCTTTTATTAAAACATCTATAAGCTTTACTCTTAGATGAATAACCAAGAAATATTCCTTCATCACTTCTAGGATCAAACTTGCCAATAGACTCATCTCTTCTAATATAACATTTACTTCCAAAAATTCTGAAATACTTAAGAGTAGGAGTATTACCAAACCATAGTTCATGAGGGGTCTTACCGGTTTCACCTTTGATGTGAACTTTGTTGAATGTATAGACAATAGTGCTTACTGCCTCTCTCCAGTACACATGTGGTAGATTTGCTTCTGATAACATACTTCTTGCTACATCCAAAATAGTTTTGTTTTTCCTTTCAACAACTCCATTCTGTTGTGGTGTCCGAGGTGCTGATAATTGTCTTTTGATTCCATTTACTTCATAGAATGTATTAAAATCTCTAGATGTGAATTCTCCTCCTTTTACCGGTTTCATTTTCAACCATTGCTTTGAATAGTTTGAACTTCCCAAGTGCTTCTGATTTTTCTCTGAGAAAAGTAACCCAACACATTCTAGAATAATCATCAATAATTAGCATGAAATATCTATCACCTTGTAAGCTTTTAGTTCTAGCTGGACCACATAAATTAGTGTGAATTAAATCAAGAGCATTATTGGATTTTTCTGGAATACTTTTGAAACTAGCTCTAACTTGTTTTCCAAATTGACATTCCTTGCAAATTGTATTATGAGGTTTCACAATTTTAGGTAGATCTCTAACTACCTTAGAAGTACTGATTTTTACCATGGAATCAAAATTTACATGACATAGTCTTTTATGCCATAGCCAACTTTCATCTATATGTGCAATTAAGCATGCCTTTTCACTATTATTCAAATGAAAGATATTACCTCTAGTCTGATTACCGGTTGCAATTTCCAAACCAGTTCTATTCATGATTTTACATTTTCCATTTTTAAATTGTAACTGAAAACCTTTCTCAACTAATTGACCAACACTTACAAGATTATGTTTTAATCCTTCAACATAGTAGACATTGGCAGTGTTATGTTTACCATCAAGAGATATTGAACCCTTACCTTTGATTGAACAGGCTTTGTCATCTCCGAATCTTACTAAACCTCCATTGTATTCTTGAAAGTTCAAGAATTTACCTTTGTCTCCAGTCATGTGATGTGAGCATCCTGAGTCAATAATCCATTCATCCTTTGATTCAACTTTAGCTGCAAGGGCTTGTTCTATCGGTTGAGCAATAGGTACTGGTTGATCTTCTGTTATAGCAACAAAGACCCATCCACTGTCTGTTGGATCCTCATCAGAATCATCAGTCACACCTTCATCAACAATGTAACAAGATTTATCTTTGTTTTTCTTAAACCTGTATCTCTGATATTCAGGATTTGGTTTGTATGTCTTTCTAGCTTCTTCTCTTAGTCTGGCATGTCTATCAGGACATCTTGAAGCCATATGACCAATCTTATTGCAGTTGAAACATTTAAAGGGTGCTTTACCTTCATACTTACTTCCAATTGGACCTTTTGGCATTTTTCTTGCAAATAGTGCTTCAAGTTCTTCAAGCTCTTCATTCTCCTTCTTGGTTTCTTCAAGTTCTCTTGCATAAAATGCTCTCCAGTCTGATTTGTCAAAAGATGGAGCAGATGATGTTGATGCTTTGAAGGCCAAATTAGTTTTTATAGGAGCAACAGGACCAAATTCCTCAATTTCAAAAGCTGAAAGTTTTCCAATCAATGTATCCCTAGTTACTGATGTATTAGGCATTGTTCTCAACTCATTTATAGCAGTAACCTTCATTTTATATGCCGGTGGCAAACCTCTTAAGATTTTTGAAACAATCTCATCTTCACTCAAGGTTCCTCCACAACATTTGATACCCAAAAGAATTTCATTTACTCTTTCCATAAAAGCAGAAATCCTTTCATCTTCTTCCATTTTCAAATGTTCATACCTGACTTGGAAGCTTTCAGGTTTTGCAATTTTGAATGTGGAATCCCCTTCATTCAGTGTTTCCAAATTATCCCAAATAGCTTTTGCAATGGATCTATCTGATAATCCCATAATTTGTTGATCTGATAATGCGCTCAAAAGTGCTTCTCTTGCTTTGCAATCATTTTCTTCATCTTTAGCTAAAGTAATGGGAGCAGTCTGACCAGCTATAGCAGCAGTATAACCATTCTTAGTAACTTCCCATATGTTTTTACCAATGCAATTCAGATGTGTCTCCATTCTAATTTTTCATATCCCATAGTTGGTTCCATCAAGTTTAGGACTATCCTTTCTGAAATAGTTAGTAGACATTGGATCTCCTCAAGTTGTTAAACTTCTACAAAAAGAGGACTAGGCTCTGATACCAATTGTAGTTTCTGGAGACAACTAAGAGGGGGGGGGTGAATCAGTTGTCTAATAAATTCAAACCAAAAACTTATTAACCAACTTAATGCTTAATACCGGTAAGACAGTTAAGTATGCCGGTAAACAATGTTAACAGAAAATTGCTGAATCCGTAAGAATTAATGCATGAAACATAAGCACAAAGTCATCCACAACACATGACACTAATATTTGTACGTGGAAACCCTGTAAGGGGAAAAACCATGGTGGGAAACCTTACCCATAATTAGATGATACTACTGCAGATAGTAAGTGTACAAAGAGGGGTCTGCATATGCAGAAAGGCCGACAACCTAGAGCTCACTGCTCAATCACAAATGGGAGTCACACTGACTATAGTTGGATGGTTAAATCCAATGAGAATGTACTGCACAAAATAGCATCTTCATATGCTGGATTCAGTACCGGTGTAATGCTGATATGCTTCTACAAAAACCTAACTTCACCTTCAAATGATGTCTTCGTGTATATCCTTGCTTGATCTCACATATATCCTTCCTTAAATCTTTTTTGCATTCCACACTTGATCTTACAAATAAGATCTTACATTTATACCATACCCTAAGACCAATTTTAGAAGGTTGGCTCTACAAGATATTACAATAAAAACATTTTACAAATAATACAATATCCGATGCAATAACCGATTGAACATGCCGGCTTAATGCATTTACAACAATAATAAATCATCTCCATAGCATGCCATGCTGATCTGGAAAAGATAAACCTGCCGGTGTAACCCTATATAACCTGGACCTATTTGCTGGTAAAAGCAAATATGCAAATGAGAATATGCCAATGATTATTACTTCAAAGTAAAGTGTCCATATGATGTCTTCGACATTACCAAGTGTCTTCCATGTCAATGCTGGTACCGGTGAACATTATATCTTGCTGGTTAGCCATATACCAGTAACTGTTTGCACAGTTTACTGTTTGCCGGTGAATGTTGCTGGATCTCCAAAGTAGGTGAATTTAGCAGGTGTTGACATCAATGACAAAACCATACCAAAATACCAACATTAGAAGATCCAGTGTACAGGTTCTTTAAGTTGAACAATGTGGTATGGCCATCTTGGTTAGTTGATCGTTGTGCAAAATTGGTGGAGTAATTTTGGTTATTATTTTTGTGATCGAGGATGTTTATCCGACATCTAGGAAGCGTGTGGGCAATTCCTTTTGGTCTGCATATGCATTGGAGTTCATATTGAGCTGACTATATGTGCAAGTTTCATTATTTGGATTGTGTTCTTGAAGCTAACATATAGAAGACTTAATTTCATGTTGTGGATATAAAAGACTGATGGATATGATCATTTTTTATATCGGTGTGTATGTGGAAAGGTTTTGTGATCAATTGTGCATAGTTTCATGTGTGCAAGTGAAGGATTTATGCTCTGGAATAAATCAAAACAGCTGAATAGAGAAATGTGGCAGAGCAGTATGAGATTATGTGGTTTGTGCTTAACCTGAACTATACCCTGGCATTTGTAGATGCTATTTTTTAGTACAGACATTCGAATTATCATTTGTAAAAGATTTTGTAAGGCAATGAGCCTTCTGCAGTTATTTCCCTTGTTTCTCTTAAGCAATGAGCTCTAGGTAGTATGCCTAAATGCATGTACATTTCAAATGTAATATTCTTATACTTCTAACAGAGTATATTTATATTGTGGGTCTCATCCCCACCGTGGTTTTCCCTTAACCGATTTTTCCACGTATAAAATCTGGTGTTATGGTGTTATTTTTGATTGCTTTGTGTTTCTGCATCTTTCTATTGTTTATTTGCATTAAGTGGTTGAAAGGACAAGTTAATAAGGTTAAAAATTGCAGAACACTGATTCACCCCCATCTCAGTGTTCCTTGATTCCAACATGCATTTTTTTTGTAGAGAATTTTGTAGCATTTTTGCAGTGATATTGAGTTGATAGGGATTGTTGGTTGTAATCAATTCAATTTGCTAGATAATAATAATGAACTTTCTGTTTGGTGGATGTAGCCCGAGTTTTGGTGAACCAAGTTAAAAATTGTCTCCTCATTGTTATTATTTCTGTGTTTTTCATTCCTCTGTTTGCATATAATTGATATTTTTTGCGTGCAATTCCTAACAACTATTTCCATGCAAAATTTTAACCCTACACATGTTAGTCACGGGGGTAACTTTGTTAATCAAAATTATTTTATACCTCCTTTCAGGAGTCTTCCATTTGTGACCCAATCATATCCCATACCTAGATATCATAGTGTTCCACCTCCTTACTCTCAACCCCCACCTACATACAAAAATTTCACTCCTCCATCACAATCCAATATGTCTAATTTCAATCCATCTACCGAAGCAACCATTAATAACTTAGCCCAAATCGTTTCATCTCTACAACAACAACTAGCTTCCATTACCCAATCCAAGTTTAATGTGCCCATATTTGATGTAGTGAGCCCATTATCCGATGACATTGTTTGTGTCATCCCTCCTAAACATATGGGAGTCTCTCAATTGGATCTTTACAATGGAAAAAGTTATCCCTTCACTCATGTGACAAAAATTCAAACTTTTTGTAGTGACTTTAGGGATAAAGCATTGCAATGGTATTGTTCTTTGTCTCCTTATTATATTACATCATTTCAAAAATTAGCTAATTCTTTCATTCAATAATTTCACAATAATATTGGTCCTAAGATTACTTTGACTGATTTGATTCATTGTAAGCAAGGTGTTAAAGAGAAAGCAATTGATTTTATTGGTAGATATAAACATTTGTATTCTCAAATTTTTTATCCTATGCCTAATCAAGATGTTCAAATAATTTTTATTGATAATTTACAATTTAAGACATTAGGGATAAGCTTATCTTTTTTGAGTTAACTTCATCTACATAGTTGTGCGTAGTGCTTCATAATTATCAGCTTCAAGTGATTCAATTTGAATCATCTCCTTCAATGGATCTGATTGATAAGAGTGAAAGTGCTCAACAATATTTTGCAAAGTTTAAACCGAACAAGGGATACATCAAGTTCAATGGCAACATCAATACTCAAGTTGAAACCAAGATATTAGGTGTGGCTCCTTTATCCAAATAATTTAGAAAATAATTTACTCCACTTCCCGAATCTTTGCATAGCATAATGATACAATTGGTAAATAAAAATATGTTCAAACTTCCTCCCATCAAGTCAATTGATACCTTCACACCTTTTCCACCTTATCATGATCCCAAAGGCTTTTGCCCATACCATCGTCAACTTGGTCATGATACTGATAAGTGTTATGCCTTAAGGAGTAGGATTCAAGAACTTATTGATGCCTATATCCTATCTGATGCTAGTTGTAATGGTGGGAAAATGGTGAATGATATATTAAGAGGAAAACTACCCTTTCCCTCAAAGAGAGATGAGAATTTTTCTATTGATTACCATTCAAGCACTTTTCACCATGTTACATTATAAAGAGGAGAGGATAATTCACTAGATTAAATCTCTCCACACAAAGATGGTAGATTGAATTTTGAATGAATTGGGAATGCTAAGTTGATACCCTCTTCCTTGTTTGAAATGGAAAGGAATTGATTGAATTATGTGGTGCAAAAGTGACAAAGAATTGATTATAACTTGAGATCATAATATGGGATTAATTTGTGCACCTGGATCTAGTAGTAAAATGTCGAGATGAAGTCACCCTGCGAATTTGAGGAAAAGTTGTCGGGACCGTGGCGGGAACGTACACGGTCCTCCAAAAAATCCGCAAAATGAAAAGGGTTTTTCTGCCTCTTCAAATTAAGCCTGAATCTAAATTTACAGTTGTGCACTTGCAACCTACACACAAAAAAGAGAGGAAAATGGGTTGGGATTGGGGGTTTTCCTTTAGGTCAAATCTCGGTTTTGGAATTAACCAAGTAATGAAAGAAAGTACTTGCAAGTAGATGTAAATGAAAGACTGAATTGTAAATCACCTCAAGGGAGGTTGTGATAGCAATATTGATACAAATTCTTGTGTGGAATTAAATGTTGAAATCAATCTCCTCTTCAATGGTTGAATCATTGACTTGAACGCAACACTTAGCCTTGAAGGGAGACTTGAGAATGCTCAATGCTGGAAAAGAATGCTTGAATGCTCTTGAATGCTTGATCGCTTATGCAACTTGACACACTCCAATCTTATCCAAATTCAACTTATGCAAATGAGAGGATGAATGCCCCTTAAATACATGTTAGTGGATTTGAATTTCATCATAGTTCGATATCGGGCGAGTTTCCTGCCCAATGCACAACCAACAATGCAACCCTAGGAAGGGTCCTGCCCCAAAATAGGGCAGGAACAAGGGCGCCATGTCCTTGTCCTGGGAGGACAAGAGCACCACGCCCCTGTCCAGGGGAGACAATGGTGCCACACCCCTATCCTACCCCTTTCTCCAGGTTAGAGTACGGACGGGTTGATGTAGAGGCCAAGGAAGAAGTTGTTTTTGCATGCTGAGCAATCTTTAGTCTTCGATCAGGCTAGAGGATTTGAACTTGCATGCGTGAGGACCCTAATGAAATCAAAAATTGCTAGGGTCACAATTTTATGACACTACACTAGTGTGAATGACAATGGAAACCTATCTGTAGCTCCTCCTAATCAAAATCTCCAAATCTTCACTAATCCTTTACCTTTCCATTCTACTAATGTGGTTGAGTCTAGGCCTCTTACATATTATCCCAATGACCTTGGCCTTGAATCTAATAATGTGGCGAATCTTGTTGATAAACCTATAGCTCCTAGTGAGACTATTGATGTACCTGATGGCCCACTATATATCACTATGAAGATGAAAGACAAACTCTCACGAGAAGCGCTCATTGATCCAACGTGTATGGTGAACTTGAACACTAAAGAATATCTTTATACTTTACAATAGTATCAAGCAAAAGAAGATAAATCTGATGTAGTGGTTAAGGTGTATGATGGTTTTGCTTGCCCTATTATTGGTTCTATTACTCTTCCCATTGAGATCAGTACTAAGTTGTTAGATGTCATTTTTGGTATCATTCCTACATCGCACCAATTTCATTTGAAGTTGGGACATCCTTGGCTCTCTTCCATGAAAGTGATCCTTTCTACTATTCATAAAAGTGTAAAATTTGTTCATAATGACAAAATCATAACAATCAATCATAGCATGTATCGACCCATAGTAAGGCATGGAGATATCAACATTTATTACTTTTGGCCTAAACAATTTGAGCTACTTAAGCCTTGAAGTGATTCTCTTTTTCAATATTATCAAAGTGGAAGAATGGGATGATCTTATCTTTGATTAAACCTAGAGATCCTAGACATATTCCTCCTTATCATGATAGACCTAGTCTCCTTCCTACACCTTCTATACCTCATATAAATGTTGTGGTTCCACCTCCTACATATTACAAAGGGAAGTGCCTGGCGTTTTCTATCTTTCAACCTAGTAGAACTTGTCCCATTCCTCCTCCTTTAAAGGAAGAGAAGAAGCCCATGTCTATTGATCCTAAACCTTCACAACCTTCACCTAAAACTAAAAGAAACCATTGTGCGAGAGGACATCAATGGAGATATTGTGCTAAGGCTCATGAACTTTATTCTCAACCCATTTCTTTCCTGAAGACACCAAATTTTGACTTGGTCCCATCTGTCCAGCCTTCACCTAACCCTAGGGAGGAAATTCATCAAAAAATATCAAGATTAAAAATGCTTAAGAAAGATGATGGTTCATGTTATATTCATATTAGAGATCCTATTTTTATTAATCTTGATGAATAAATGGACTAAAATGATGTTCATGCCAACAATGATGATGTTAATGATTCCAATGATGACTATGAGCTTATTGATTTTGACAATGATTTATCTAAACAATTTTCAAAATCATTAATCCTAGCTCCTAGTGATAGACAAAGTGACTCATCATTAGAGCATGGTCCTTATTTGGAACTTGTTGTAGCTCCATCTACCATGCTCAAAGTTTCTCCTCTTGCATCTTGTCCACCTTCCCAAAACAATTCTCAACAAGATTGGGAGGTAGATGAATTGCTTGATTATCTTCATTCGTGTCATAGATTATCTCTCCCCTCTCTTTCTCTTTCTATTGTGATATTCTTCTATTTGCATCCCACGTATTATATTTGTTATTCCTTATGTTGTCTACTTGGGGATGATGCAAAGCATTGAGATCTCTTTTGGTATTTCAATGTTGACTCAAAAGACACATGTTCCCTTCTTCCATTGTGCTTGTGGTTCCACTACCTTTGGGGGATGAGGTAAATTCAATGCAAATATATTCATGATATACATTATTTATCATAAAGAGCATAATGACCCCAGAGTTAGTGGATCCCTTATGTGTTATGTTTTGTGACCATTATCCTTTGATTTTTCCTTTCTTGGGGGCATATCATTGTGGTAACTTGCTTGTCTCTTGCATGCATGCTACCTTAAAGCAATTTCTCTCGACAAGACGTATACAATAGCTTTAACATGGGGACATACACTCTTCTCAATGTTTCACTTTATGCACACACTATCTCATGTTTTGATACTCAAGTTACTTTTCAAACTGAGCCTTTTGCTTTGTAATTTGGTATTTTTCTTTTTCATGACTCATAGTATGTGAACCTTACTAGGCTAGTAGTCATGATTCTATCTCTCTTGCTTCTTTCTTATGATGCCCCTTTTATCTTGATATTGAAGTAGTAAGATCCTAAAGTCCCTTGGGGGTTTGGTGGTGCAGGAGCACCCTTCCAAACTCTTTCTCTTTCTTGTTTTATTGGTGTTATGCTTCTTTAGAAGCCATTGTACATAAAATAATGAGCCATGTGCTCATAGGTCCTAGTTAGGATCCTAGTGGAGATCTTAGGGGTCATGAGTCAAGATTGTGATTTTCTTGAAAATGGAGGGTATGTGTGTCCTTGAAGTATTTAAGGGGTCCTTTATAACATGGTGGTGTCCTTAGGTTGGCCCAATGTGGGTCTAGGAGTCATAAAGAGCAACATTGGGAAAGTTGCTCAAAAGTTGCATGACAACTTTTAAAAGTTGTCAAGCAACTTTTCCACCATGATGTCAAGTTCTTTAGGTTAGCATGGAAAACCCTAGTTTGGGCACACAAACTGAGGCAAGGTAGTATAAGTAATTGCAAACCCTAAATTCATGGGTTGGATATCAAACATTGTACAACCCTAGAAAGAATATCAGACTGCGACTATAAGACTGTGACCCAGGCAGACCTCAACCCTCACAAAACCCTTAAAAACCCCAAAATTCACCCTAGGCATTGTACGACCACTTGGAGGCCCAAAAACTAGAAAATCCTTGAGCCCTTGCCAATTGAATGGCAGTCCATTTTAGGAGTTAGGGTTGTTTGTACATCGTTTGTGAGAGGGAGCCCTAGAAGACCGGTTTGGAGGCCTAATTGGTCCTAATCCTTATAGCCCTATTTTGTAAGCAAAAACACAAAATAGTGAAATCAGTAGAAAGGATGAAGGCGGAAACTTATTGGGGGCACATGGAGGGATGTACAACATGGTTTAAGACCTGATTTAACCTCGCTAAGACCTTGGAAAGTGTGAAACAAGCCTTAGCCCTTATTAGCCATAGTAAGGGGTTTTGAGTCTCATGAGTAGGTGAGACCTTAGGAGCAGCAAAGCAACTCATTGGTGGGTGGATTGGGCAAGGTCGAGGGGATTCCTCAAGTAAATGAAGTCTTAGAGACCCTAGGGTGTGAGGAGAACACCAGGTGATCCCAGGGAAGGATCCAGGAGCATAAACTAGGCTAGTCTATCCCAAACCCCATCCCATCAGATTGGTATCAGAGCAAGTGAAAGACTTGTTGGACTATGTATGTCTCTGTATACTAGTGAATCAGTAGGGGAGAGAAGAATGGTTACTAATGTAGAGCTGGCTAGAGAAGTAGAAGAGAAGAAGGAGAAGAATAGACTCCTTGAAGCAACGATGAGTGAGATAAGGGATAAACTGCAGGAAGTGGTGGATCAGAGGATACATGAACCTTGGGATGAAGACACCAAGGGTAAAGGCAAGAGAACTATAGACATAGATGACATAATTCCTAAACCAGATCCCTTGTTCAATGAAGAACCTTTTGTAAAGGCTATTAAGGCTTTGAACACCAAAGATTTTGAAGGATTGCCACATTTCAGTGGAAGAATGGACATAGACACTGTTATGGAATGGATTGAGGGCATGGAAAACCACTTTGAGTGTGAAGGAGTGACAGAGGCTCAGAAGGTTAAAGTTGCCAAATGAAGGTTAAGGGGAGCAGCTTTGACATGGTGGAAGTACCTGCAAGAAGAAAGGGTTAGCATGGGGAAGCTACCTATTGCAAATTGGAAAGCTATGGTGAGTAAGATTAAGGAGAACTACTTACCAGAGGATTATGAAGTCCAACTTCATAAGAAGAGACAAGGATTGAAGCAAAAAGATCTTGATGTGACTTCCTACACTGAAGAGTTTCAAAAACTATGTCTTAAATCAAAGGTTCAAGAAGATGAATCTATTAAGGTGGCTAGGTATCTAAGTGGCCTAAAGTGGAACATTCAAGAGGAGATAAGCTTATGGACTCCTACTACTGTTCAGAAATGTCATCAGCTTGTTGTCAAGGTAGAAGAGAGGAACAAAAGGAAAGTAGACTCCAATAATAGGGGTAGAGGTAGAGGTAGAGACCAAGTGAATCACCGAGGTGGTTACCAAAGCAAGACAAATGAGCAGAGGAACCAAGGAGAAGCCAAGTTTACTGTGCATGGTAGTGAAACCAATCTTAGAGGGGGACATTCCAGAGGAAGAGGTGCACAAGGTGGTTCAAATAGGGGTAGAGGTACCGACAGAGGTAACTCCTATTTTGCAACAATGAAGTGTTACAATTGTGGTCAATTGGGACACCTGACATATAGATGCCTTGACAAGCCTACATCATCAAATAGTGGAAAGAGGGTTGTTTATGCACAAGAAGACTCTTCAAGTAGCAAGACACTAGATGTGGACTAGATTGAATTAGAAGTTGGTGAGAATCTGATGTTCAATAGGATTTTGATCAGACAGCCAGTTAAGGAGGAACCCAAACATAGGAGAGCATTGTTTAGGGTGAGATGCAAAGTTCTTGGTAAAGTGTGCTTGGTAAAGTGTGCAAGGTGATAGTTGATATAGGCTCAACTAACAACATCATTTTAGAAGAGGCAGTTAGGAAGTTGAAACTCACAAGAATACCCCACACAAATCCTTACAAAGTGACTTGGTTGAACAAAGGACAGAGTGTGCTAGTCAATGAGCAGACTTGGGTAGAGTTTTCTATTGGAGGATATAAGGATAAGATTCTTTGTGATGTGTTACCTATGGATGCATGTCACTTATTGCTAGGCAGACCCTGGCAATTTGACAGGAAGGTGATCTATGATGGAGAGGAGAACTCCATATCATTTAAGAAGGACATCAAGACCTTCAAGATTCAGTCTTTGACTGAGGATGAAGAAGGCACTTCAAAAACACCTAGTGTTTTAATGGCTACTGGTAAAGAGTTCCTAAATTTGCTACATGAGGAGGAGATAGTGAAGTGTGCAATCTTTGTGAAGCCAAAGGAGGAAGAAGACAAGTTGCAGGAAGAGATACACAAGGAGGTGAAGCACATGTTGCAAGAGTATAAGGATATAGTGAGTGATGGAGCACCTGCAACACTCCCACCAAGAAGGTCTATAAGCCATCAAATAGACTTTGTTCTTAGTGCATCCTTACCTAACAAGGCTGCATATAAGCTCACACCTGATCAGAATAAGGAAGTAGGAAGGCAAGTGTAGGAGTTGTTGGAACAAGGACTGATTAAGAAGAGCATCAACCCATGTGCAGTCCCAGTAGTGCTAGCATTAAAAAAAGGAGGTAAGTGGAGACTTTGCACTAACTCAAGAGAAATCAATAGGATTACCATAAGGTACAGGTTTCCTATTCCTAGAATAGAGGATCTAATAGATTGTTTAGGAGGGGCTATGTTTTTCACCAAGCTAGACCTTAAAAGTGGTTATCACCGGATAAGAATTAAGGAGGGTGATGAGTGGAAGACTGCTTTTAAAACCACAGATGGATTGTATGAGTGGCTTGTGATGCCATTTGGGCTTACTAATGCTCCAAGAACCTTCATGAGCTTGATGAATGAGGTGTTGAAGGATTTCACAAGCAAATTTGTGGTAGTGTACCTAGATGACATTCTCATCTATAGCAGAACCAAGGAAGAGCACCTTGAGCATTTGAGGTTAGTTTTAGAAAGGTTGCATGAGGAGAAACTATCCATCAACCTTAAGAAGTGTGACTTCTTGAAGCAAGAGATGGTTTAATTAGGATTTGTGGTGTCTAAGGGAACCTTGAAGATGGATCCAAGCAAAGTGGAGGCAATCTTGAATTGGCCTGCACCTAAAATAGGGACTGAAGTTAGAAGTTTCCATGGATTAGCTCAATCCTATAGGAAATTTGTGAGGAATTTCAGTGGCATATGTGCACCAGTCCTTGACACCATTAAAGGAGCTCTTAAAACTAAGTTTGAATGGACTAAGTAGGTAGACAAAGCATTTCAAATGTTGAAGCAAGAAGTAGCCACGAAACCCATCCTTCTCCTACCTACGTTTGATAAGCTATTCACCTTGGAGTGTGATGCAAGTGGAGTTGCAGTAGGTGGTGTATTGAGTCAAGAGGGAAGACCTGTGGAATTTTTTAGTGAGAAGCTTAATGAAGCAAAGAGGAAGTACTCAACTTATGACCTAGAGTTGTATGCATTAGTGCAGTCTCTAAAGAAATGGAGGCATTACCTACTTCCAAATGAATTTGTAGTGTTCACAGACAATCAGGCATTGAGTTACATAAACACTCAAGAGAAGCTAAACAACAGGCATCTAAAATTGATGAAATATCTCCAATCCTTCACCTTTACCATCAAGCATAAGAAGGGGCAGCTTAATAGGGTGGCAGATGCATTAAGCAGGAAGTTGTTGATAGTTCAAGAGTTACAGTTGCAGAGCATAGGAATAGAAGGTTTGAAAGACCTATATGAAGGAGATGAAGACTTCTCGATAGCTTACAAGGTTTGCAAAGAGTTTGAGAACCATTTCCATGGTGAGTATGCAGATTAAACTCTCCAAAATGGTCTCTTGTTCAAGGGTAACCAGTTGTGTGTACCAAGGGGATCCATGAGGGAGAACCTCATCCAAGAAAAACATAATGGCAGTTTAAGTGGACACTTTGGAGTTAACAAAACCTTGGATTTAGTACAAAGGTACTACTATTGGCCAAAGTTTCCAAGGGATGTGAAAAGATATGTAGAGTAGTGTGGTGTATGCCAAAGAGCCAAAGGTGGATCAAGCAATGCCGATTTATATCACCCATTATCAGTCCCTAACAAACCTTGGGAATGTATAAGCATGGACTTTGTAGTAGGACTTCCTAAGACAAAAACATGTATGGACAACATCTATGTGGTAGTAGATAGATTTTCCAAGATGAGTCATTTTATCCCATGTAAGACTACACATGATGCAAGCTATGTTGCACATCTCTTCTTCAAAGAGATTGTTAGGATTCATGGACTCCCTTTAAGCATTGTTTCAGACAGGGACAACAAGTTCATGGGTCATTCTTGGCAAACATTATGGAGGAGACTAGGAACTAATTTGTCATTTAGCTCAGCTTACCATCCACAAATAGATGGTCAGACTGAAGTCATTAATAGAGTGTTAGGTAACTTTCTGAGGTGTTTGACTAAGGAGTATGGCCAGACATGGGACTTAATCATTTCTCAAGCAGAGTATGCATATAATGACAGTGTGAATAGAACCACTAGTAGAAGTCCTTTTGAGGTTGCCTATGGAAGACATCCAAGAGGAGTATGTGAGTTGAGAGACCTTGGTAGTTTGGAGATGAAAAGTGGACAAAACCCTCACAAAACCCTTAAAAACCCCAAAATTTGCCCTAGGCACTATACGACCACTTGGAGGCCCAAAACCTAGAAAATCCTTAAGCCCTTGCCAATTGAATGGTAGTCCATTTTGGGAGTTAGGGTTGTTTGTACATCATTTGTGAGAGGGAGCCCTAGAAGACCAGTTTGGAGGCCTAATTGGTCCTAATCCTTGTAGCCCTGTTTTGTAAGAAAAAACACAAAACAGTGAAATCGGTAGAAAGGATGAAGGTAGCAACTTCTTGGGGGCACATGGAGGGACGTAAAACATGGTTTAAGACCTGATTTAACCTCGCTAAGACCTTGGAAAGTGTGAAACAAGCCTTAGCCCTTATTAGCCATAGTAAGGGGTTTTGAGTCTCATGAGTAGGTGAGACCGTAGGAGTAGCAAAGCAACTCATTGGTAGGTTGATTGGGAAAGGTTGGGGGGATTCCTCAAGTAAAGGATTACTAGAGACCATAGGGTGTGAGGAGAACACCAGGTGATCCCAGGGAAGGATCCAGGAGCATAGACTAGGCTAGTCTATGCCAAACCCCATCCCATCACTTGGTGTATCTTCCCTCTTTGATGACTTGATAAAATATTTTCAATGCAAACCTTTGTACTTTACCAAGAGAATGCTTAGTCTCATACTCCCACTAAAGTGGAGGCTAAATGTAGCATCCTAAATTGTACTCCCTTACAATTTTGTCCTCATTTGGGCCCTCACCTTGGCATTCATCCCCTGATTCCTAATTGGAGCCATGATTCTACTCACACCATGTACCAAACTCAATATTTTTATCATATACACTTTTCCCCCCAAGATTTTGAGTCCCTAATTGATCAGGACCAGAGCCCCTCGATCTGGTCCTCCCAATCACAGCCCATTTTGGGGCCTCTCAACGGTAACTTGAAATGAGTGGGAACCTAGGTGTCAGCTCATCTCAAAAAAATAATTTCTTTTTTCGACCAAACATGTATAAAAGGAGGTCTACCACTCTCATTTTGACATCCACATCCATGAATTCAATCCAACTAATCAATCATTCATTCAAATTCACGTGAGCAAGCAATCAGTCTTCTTTCAAGAATTAGAGCATAAGTGTAGTCAAGATTCAAGCATTGGAGATGAAATTCGTGTTCTATGTTTTATAAAGACTACATGAAACCCTAATTCCTTGTAAAGACAAACAAAACTTCATAACAAGGTATATCATTAGTGTTTTAGACATTTTCATCATTTCCCTCAAAAGGAAATTATTTTCATTACAGTACTTCATTTACATTTAAATTCTATTTCATCGTTAATTCCAAAATCGGGGTTAAAACTAATGCAAGCCCCTATTCCCAACCATTTGAACCCTTCTCTACAGTGTGCAAGAATAGGTATGAAGTTGTAATTTTTAGGAATGACATTATTCAAAGAGACAAATTGATTCCCTTTTGGATGGTGAAAAGATCAGAGGACCAGAGCGACGTGCATTCTAGTCTCGACAATTTAAGGCGACCTTTTGGGAATAGATCCGAACACTCACATATTTCTCAGATCTAGGTTTGCGGCTTTTTTTAATGACTATAGCTCACTGTTTATGCATAATTTCTTCAATTTCAACACATTTACCCTAATTTTAGTATTTTCACAATTCAACTTAAAAAGAGGGAATAAAATCTTAACTAGTGAATCTAATAATAATTCTCAGCCCTATCTTAGATGGATTGAGGCTTGATCTATTGGATCTACCCCTCTCTAATGTAATTTGTCCCTAAGCAAAATTATTAATGGTCTTACTACATTTTGGGTGAAACCCTAATAACTTTTCACCGCATTACACTTCTCACACCATTATTTCTTATTTGTATCTAAGATCTAATTTGTAGGCATTTTAATTTTCAAGTGTGCACTCATAGATTATATTTTTAATCAAAGATACATAAAGTAAGAGGTTAAATTCATTCAAACCCTAATTTATTTTGGTCGATTTGGTTTGTGGGTTGCATAATTTGTAACTTTTATTTTTAGATCTAATCTCAGGCATTCATAATGACACTTAATAGATATGATTTGCTTGCCATTCACATATGATTACATTCTTTTTTACTTATATTTATCAAAACCATGTGTTGGATAATGCTTTCATGTTAGAATTAATGAACATTGAGAGGGGGGAGTGAATTAGTGTTCTACAATTCTAAACATTAATTAATTGATTCTTAATCCACTTGAAGCAACTGAATGAAAGATAGATGCAAGACATAAAGAAAATAATCACCAACACCATAAGACTAGGATTTTTACGTGGAAACCCGGTTAAGGGAAAACCTACGGTGGGATTCTAACCCACAATATTAATATACTTTGTTAAAAGTATAGAAATATTACAAGGGCAATTCACATGCATCGAGGCACACTGCCTAGAGCTCACTACTCAACTTACAAGGGCTACAACCCGAAAGGCTCACTGCCTTACAAAATGTTTGTAAGAGATTACAATGATGTTTGAACTATGTGTTAGGTCCCGGAGGCAACTGAGAGGGGGGGGGTGAATCAGTTGTCAAATAAATTCAAACTAAAACAACTTATTGCTTAATATCGATAAACTAGTCTTTTATACCGGTAGACATTTTTATTAGTTAATTGCAATATCGGTAAATATTAATACATGAAACAAAAAGACAAAGTCATCCACAACACTTGACACCAATATTTGTATGTGGAAACCCTGTAAGGGGAAAAACCACGGTGAGAAACCTTACCCACAATCAGATGATACTAATGTAGATAGTAAGTGTATACAAATGGGGTCTGCACATGCAAAAAGGCCAAGCGCCTAGAGCTCACTGCTCAAACACAAAATAGGAGTCACACTGATTACAATTGGATGGTTAAATCCAATAAGTACTGCTCAAAATAGCATCTTCATATGCTGGATTCAGTACTAGTGTAGTTATGATATGCTTTCACAAAACCTTGCTTCACCTTCAAATGATGTTTGTGTGTATAGCTCTGCTTATTCTCCCATATACCTTCACACAATTCTTCTTTGCATTCCACATCTGATCTTACAAATAAGATCTTACATTTATATTATAACCTAGGACCAATTTTAGTAGGTTGACTCTAAAAGATATTACAATAAAATCAATTTACAAATAAATTAATGCCTGATGCAATAACCGATTCAACATGTCGGCTTAATGCATTTTCAACAATAATAAATCATCTCTATAGCATGCCATGCTGATCTGGAAAAGATAAACCTATCGGTGTATAGCCTAGACCTATTTGCCGGTAACAACAAATATGCAAATACGAATATGCCAATAATCAAATCTCCAAGACAAAGTGTCCAAATGATGTCTTCGACATAACCAAGTGTTTTCCATGCCATTCCAAGTGTCGGTGATCATTATATCCTGCCGGTGTACTAGATACCAGTGACTATGCATGAGTCATTTGCTTGCCGGTGAATGTTGCTAATTCTCCAAAGTGCCAGAGTTGATAAGTGTTAGTAGGTGTTGACATCAATGACAAAACCATACCAAAATACCAACACTATTAAGTAGCATCAACAAATGCTTGGATATAGTTCTGGTTAAGCACATATAACATATCCTTGCACTGCTCTGCAACTCTTCTCTAATATGATATTCTGCTATAATTCGGAGCACAAATCTAACACTTGTGCATGTGAGACTACACACAATCACTCATACCCATTACTCACATCAACAAAAAACACCAAGATGATCAAATAAACTTTTCTTATATATCCTCATAACCAATTTAGGTCACAACCTCATGTCGGCTTCAAGAACACGTCACAAAGGATGAAACATGTGTATAAGTCGGCTCAATCCTATCATAAAACCCATGTGGACCAAAACAATATGTCCACACACTTCCCACATGATATCTCATCAACCTCAAACACATAAAAATTACCAAAACCAACCCGCAAGATGCGTGAACTGAATTACCACACGTTACAACTGATATGCACAGTCCATACCAAAAACATGATTACTAGATCTCCCAACAAACATGAAACTCATTACCAGAGGCCACAATCTTGAAATAAGACATATTACATGTCCACAAACTTTCTCCAAAATCCACATAGCAAAATACATGACCAAAATAATTCGCCAATGAAAACATTGATCATTTTGTCGGATGTCTTGTTTCCTTATCAAACCTCATCGGACTTGAGCAATCTTCACTCAATCTTCTGGAATGATAAAAAAATGAACTATGGATGCAAATTCTGATATGCGTTTCCATCAATGACAACACCTCAACATACCTACAGTGTCTCTTGCCAACATTTCTTTCACTTTACATTGCTTCTTTTCATTCATAGTACTTTGGTATATTGCATTTTTAAAATTTCAAAAATATTTTATATTAACCAATTAATTTATTAAAGCTTTTATCCATGATGCATGTTGTTTTATGGTGATATTTTTAGTAATATGCATTACATATGTAGATCACATAAAATATTTTATAGATAATGATAATCCTAGAGATTGTAGTGAAAAGCCTAACACTTGTACCTCTCCTTGAGTAGATCTTATGTGAATGAAGAAAGAGTCAATACTTCTATCAATGATCTCTCTAATGGAGAGAAAGCATTGAAAATGACATGGAACAATATTCTTCTCATACACATACCCTAGTGCAAGTGGGGAAAGGTCAAAATATTGGTGTTTCAATCTCTCTAGATCCTTCGTATTCTCCTAGAGCTTATCTTAATCATCAAAAAATTTGTAGAGAAGATGATGCTATGCATTTTATTCATGATCTATCTCCCCACATAACATTAAGTAAAGATGAGGCCTTAGATGAGAATTATCTTCCTTCCCAACCTTTCAAACAAGATATGAATGATGATAGAAATGAGAATCTTTCTACAAGGGATATTCCTTCTTCATGTACTTCTCCCTTTGATCCTTTTAGTTGTCCTTACACTACAAATTTTAAATAAATTCATTATAATACTCCTTCTCAATTAAAACATTCTTATATGAGTGGCTATAACATAATATCAAAACAAGGTTATAGAGAACAAGGACCAAGAAAGTATGAACAAGGAATCAAAGTCCCTATAAACCCTCCTACACAAGCTATTACTGAATTTATAGGACATCCTCATCATTCACCTATGGATGATCTCCTTATGGTACAAAATCTTAAGGATTATTTTTCAAGACATAAACTCTATAGTCCATCTATGGGTGCTTCTTCCCCAAATACTCATTTTTTTCTCACATCATCAAACTAATGACCATGATACTAATGATTGTACAAATTTTTAAAATGGAATGCAAGGACTCATTGATAATGGCATACTCAAAATAATAGAAAATAACCCATCCCTTTCTAACAACCCTTGTCCTACATCTCAAGAGACAAGACCTACTCCTATTGATGACCAAGAGAAATTAGCTACTAGGATCTTTTAGAGATTGAAGTATGATAAGAATCATTATGTTTCCTTTCATTAAATTTAATCACAATTATAAGCCTAAGGAAGGTGACAAACAATGTCTTTTTCATCGTGGTTATTCTCATTCTCTTTGAAATTGTAAAGCATTTAAAGCATTTGTTCAAGACCAATATAATAGAGCTCACATAGCTCTTACAACTGATCTTTCACTCTTTCTTGCTAAAGAGGTAGTGTCTTAGCACTCCATTCAGCCTCTCACATTGCTCCTCACCCTATGACACTTGTAGTTAACTTCATTGGGGGGTATTTGTCATGAGTGGTGATGCTATTTCAATAACAAACATTTTGGGGCAGCAACATATCTTTTCCTTATTTCCTCACTTGGGGAGAAAGGACAACACATATATAATTCTCTCTTTCTCTTTGAAGATCACCTCTTTTTTAGAGTTGCATTTTGCATATCTTCATGTCTTTTCTTGCATTGAATATTCCTTCATGTGAGTACATGTGTGTTCCTTGTTTAGGACCTTTCTTTGCTTGGAGTAGTGTATTTTCTTATGTATAATCTCTCCTTAGTGGTTGTGTAATTTTTCTCATTGTCCCTACACTTGGAGGGCATTGATTTTTCTTATCTTTTCTAAGGATCCACTTTTCCTTTGTTGAGTGGTGTTTTCTTATGATACGATGTCATTCCTTGTGTGAAGTTGTTTTTTTCTAAAGTATTAGATCTCTTATGCAAGAGGTGTGTATCCTTGACTACAACCTCTTCGTTTGTTGAGTGGTATTTGCTTACAATACGATGTCATTCCTTGTGTGAAGTTGTTTTCTAAAGGATTAGATCTCTTATGCAAGAGGTGTGTATCCTTGACTACAACCTCTTTTACACTTGGCAATGTATATCTATTTTAAACAAACCCTTTACTTTGGGTCAAAACTGTGTCATCCTTTATCAAGAATCCCTTTCACTTAGCAATAAAAAGAATGTATGCATTGTTTTTCTCCTTCCTCTCTTTTGGTTGATGATGTTATTTTTGTTCAAAGAAAATCCTCTTAGAGGTAGATGTCTTTTGAGCAAAGATCTCTTCCCCTCCAAGGATTCCCTTTACACTTGTTGCAAGATGTCTCATTTTCAACTATCGTATCTTTGCTTGTACGAGTATTACCTCTTTAGCTTGGATTTATGAACATTTTTATCTAAAAGGATATCTCTTTGGTGTTGAAGGTGTGTATCCTTTTTTATAGCTTCCTTAAGACATCAACATAGGGATATGTTGACATCTTAGGGGGGGGGCATTACATGTCGCCCTCTTTGTACTATATTTTACATGTCTTATATGAGGTGTTCATTCTCAAAATCAAACAAAACAAAGTCTTATATAAGGTGTTTAACTCTTGAAACTAACCACTTGGTGGGATTGAGGCTAGATCTATTAGGTTGTCCCCTCTTTCCTAATATTTTGGTCAATTTGGGATTGTTTGCAGTTTTATCATTGAAACCCTAATTTTGAAATTTGAACCATTACAAGGGTATAGGGTTTAGAGTTGATGTATAGGGTTGAGTGTATAAGGTTGAGTGCATAGGGTTGATATTTTAAGTTTGAGGGTATACAGTTAAAGGTTGAGGGTATAGGGTTAAAGGTTGTAGGGTTGAGGATTTAAGGTTGATAAAACCTCTATATGGCTTGATATAGTTTCCTAGAATGTGGTATCAAAAGTTTGATACCTATGTGTTGTCTTTAGGATTTCAAAGATCTAAATTTGACCATTGTGTGTATTTAAAATTTGATAATGGTCACATTCTCATCCTAATCCTTTGTGTGGATGATATGTTGTTTATTGGAAATGGTAAAAATATGATTTTAGATTTGACGTCTCAATTAGCAACAGAATCTGAGATGATGAATCTAGATGCAATCCTCTTTGCTATATATGTACATCTTATGTTAGCTAATAATTATTCTTATTAGCCGATATGCTATAGGGGAAATGACCCAGTAGTTGAGTGTGTTCCAATTCTTGTGATAGAAGTTGTTGATTTAATACCCCATAGTTTCTGATTTAATGTCCAACTTTTGTACAACATTGCAACAATAGTTGTATGATAAGTACCAATAATTGAATGAAATATACCATTTGTTGTGAAAAGTAACCAATCATGTGATGCCACATCAGCTGCACAAGTATTGGGGCCCTTTTGCACACCTATTGGTCTCACTTTTTTTGGGGGTTGTTTTGGACACCTTGGTAAAAAACATGCTGACATGGCATCATATTTGATGATTTGGCCCTGAAACCTTAGTTATAAGTGGGGGACTTGCTAAGTAAGCTACTGTAAAAAAATCGGAGTGATTTGAAATTTCCACGTAAGATTTTGAGAAACGTGAAGTTATGGTACACAACTAATGGATCCTCGCCCCCACCAATTTCTCCTCATGTCTGACGCGTGGAAAACTTTATGGAGAAAATTTATGAATGGTGCATGAAAAATTGTGATGCTTGCATCATTCAATGAAGTCTTCTATCGGACACCTAAAAAAAAGCATCCAAAATTTGCCAAAAAAATTTGCTCGCATTTTTTGACAACCCTTGGTAAATGAGAAAATAGTTTCGAAACAAATTTCACCCACTCTCCTATCATGCTTGTGCACATTGACCTTTCTAGTTATTATCAGTTGTTTGCATTTTTCATATTAGGCTTTTCTCCTTTGTTTTCATGTTGGTCGTATTTTCTTTGGAAATGTGTTGGTCTTATGGACTTTAAATGTTGGTGCAAAAATACTTTCTATGGCAGTGTATATAGTTTTCTTTCTCTAACCAAAATTTCACATAATCCCACCACATTTATAGGGCCCTACACATCACCCTTGCTTTGATTTTTATGTTTTCATACATCTCACATAACTCCATAAAATCATGTCTTTTTAAACATAAAATCAAATATAAATTTTATTTGAAATATTAAAAAATAGCTTAATAGTTATGCTATACACATGTCAAAGAATCCAAATCCCACAAGCTTTTTCTGACTACAATTTAAAATACCAAGGGATCTTCATGTGAATTTTAGTGGGAAGCCCTACAAAATTTAATGGCATTTACATGACTTGTTTTGACCCTAAATGATTAGATATGGATTGTTATAATGGTCGGTTTTGATTTTTGTTATTTTCTATTGTTTAAATATTGTATATATGCAAGTAGGATATGTAGTTTTTTAAAATAAATTTAATAATTTTGGGATCATTATATCAAATATAATTTATATATATATATATAACTAATTTTACTTATAATTCATTACTTAATAAACCAAATATTATATTTAATAAACTAAAGTTAAAATAAACCTAAAACATATAACAAGTCACCATTAAAAATAAAATGAACAATAAAATAAAATCAAAATAATATAAATTTCAATTACTTTATTAACTACATGAGAAACTAGCAAATCCATCTATTGCTACTATTTTAGACTTGTTAAGGAACACTTTTTTATTAAGTTCTCTCAATCAAGCATATGTTGATGTTGCTTTTAGATTGAAAAGATATATTTATGGATTGAAAAAATATATTTGTAGATTATCATGATGGTTTATAGATATTAATCATTAAACTGGTATTTTTAGTATGATTCGATATAAAAGAAGTAATTTTTTTAATTATGTAAATCATTAAATATTGTCACTAATACATTTGGGGTCAAATTCTGACGGAGGTTTTTGATGGACAAGGATCATTGTATGAAAATCTGATTTTTTCTTTTAAAAATGCCTGTGTTCGTCGGAATTCTGACGACCTCGGGCATTTTATTTTTTTAAAAAAACCACAACGCATTTTCATTTTGAAAGCAAACCGAAGCAAGCGGCGATCGTCTTGCCTCCCTACCCCACTCGTCGGAGCGATCTCTGCACAAGTAAGGTAAGGTTTTTTTTGCAATCAAAGGAACTCTTTGTTTTTCAATGAAGGGCAACTAATTTTTGTTCGCAATCAAGTGCAACTGGTTTTTTTTTGTGAATTAATCCATTTTGTGCATATCTTGCAATCTTAAAATTCCATGAAATGACATCTCTTTGAGGTATTCCGTCATATAGTTCACATGTCGTGTGTATGCTACCCCATTTTCTGATTTTTGTTATTGGAACATTTGCAACTAATTTCTGACAAAAAACCCCCTTCGATTATGCTTTGATGGATGTCCATACCTTGTTCCAAAGCTCCTATTTTGGCACACGCAGGGAGGATGCTGGCAAACATTGCATTGAGATAAACATGACTGTATTATGTTGCATTGATTTTATTTTTATGGAATGTGATGAATGCTTGAGTGTGTCTTCTTGAACTCACTTATTTTCAGCTCCTCTATGATTACCTTAGATCTTTTTGGCTAAGAATTGTTCTTGATGAACTTATGCTCTTTATTGATTTCTTTTACTACCATTATATTATCCTAAAAAAGACTTGTTTAATGCTCCCTCAGCATGCATGTGGTCTCTTTGTATTGATCTAGGGCTACTCATTAATGTATCTATGGATTTCCCTTATTCACTATGTTGTGACAGTCATTTGCATATTTGGGACTATCATCTTTCATAATTTGATGTCTTTAAGATGTGGGTACATTGCTTGACAAGAAAAGCTCAAGCATTTGTGAAGTTCAAAGATTTTAAACCCCTTGTTGAATGGTCATCCAGTTGTTCTCTAAATGCAAAATGCTCAAGTAAATGAGAAATTCACTCAAAATGGTTTATCCACAACTAAAAGAAAACAACTAACCACTACATATATGCATCAACAAAATAGTGTTGTATAGAGACCTAATCATGCCTTCATGGATATGTAGATCAAGTTCCTACATTTTGGACAAAAGCAATTCACACAATAATATATTTGTTGAACACACCCACCACAAAGATTTGGTTATGCAATAATATATTTGTTGTTAACTTTATCATGGAGGATTTGGTTATGCTTGTTACAATCAAGGTTTGACCAAACTAATTCTTAAATATACAAATGAAGAGTGTGGTTGGTTGGTGACTAATTACTCTTTTTAACACCATTTACAAGATCATATCTAAATCAAGTGTCTCAAGAATTAAGCTATTACTAAGAAGATAGCTTGCCTAAAGCAAATGGGTTTCTTGGGTGGCTATTTATTGTAGATAACTTAGTTCCTTGATGAGAATCAATCAATTTGGAACATGTATAACTCACATTTGTGACATGTCACTAATGAAATTCCTTAGTGCTTGTTTGAGTACTATCTACTCTATTGTTTTCTATCCACTTTTGTGTCCTTCTTAGAACAAATAATAGATTAATGAGAAGGTGGAAAAGGTGGATTCACCTAAGAGGGAGTGGATTTTCCCAATAATATGTTAGATTCTCCCAAGGATGGATGGACTATACACTTGAAAGGTAGATGATTAAGGATGATGACAAGGTGAATTTTCCTTAGAATGATAGGGTTGATTTTACTAAGAACAAGTAGATTCATGTAAACTAGAGGATACAAATTTGGACAAAATAATGGAAGGAGACTAAAACTAGATAGATTCACCTAAATGGGAGTGTAGTCATCTAAGGATAGGAAAAATTCACCATTTGCCTAATAAATATGGATAAGATAAATGATTTATGTGAAATAGATTCACCTAAGAGAAAGTAGATTCACATAAGGATAGGTGGATTTTCCTAAAGATGAAGGGATAAGACTTAACAAAAAGAGGACTTAGGATGATGACAAGGAGGATTTATTTAAGGATATGGCATATTCACCTAAGGGATAGTGTATTCTCCCAAGAATATGGAAAATAGTGTATTCACCTAAAGAATAGTGTATCCTCTTACCCTATTATCTTATTTATATCTTTGTTCCAACATGTGGAGATTGATTTTTGTCATGCTATGATGATTTTCATGTTTGTATGTGTTTTGACATTATGCAAATAGATATGATGTCACACCATACTTATGTTTTGATATAGTGTAGGTGATGGTTACATGCTGTTGATGGTAGCGATTTGGGTTCAAAGACACAATTCCACACACACACACAAATATTTGAAGATGCATTTTATATTATTCCTTGTTAGTGACGATTAGTGTTGGAAGATTTGCACATATGTAGAGAGGAACTCATGTTAGATACAATGGGTTGTATTTGATAACATATGAATGTGCCTCATGATGTATACATATAGCTTTGGTGTGTGACATGCACGCACATTTTTCCATAAGACACATTGCTATGTGGCATGTGCCCTATGCATGTCTTCTTTGTGAGGCACATTGCTATGTGCAATGTGGCCCTAGGTGTGTCTTCTCTATAAGGTGTATTACCATGATATGTTAGGATTTGTAGTGTGCAGGCCACAAATGCATGCATGAGGGACTATTATTATAGTCATGTTTTTTGGGCATGTAGCCTAGGCATGTCTTCTCCATTAGGTACATGGCCATGCCATGTGGGAGTTTTTGTGATCATTCCACAAATGCACACATGAGGGACTATTATTGGAGTCATGATGAATCTTCACTCTATTTATCTGCAATTTCTAGTCGTATAGTTATTTAATGTGCACTTTTAAGGATTGTGAAGTTTCCTTCAATTATTGATGATCTATCATCTTTGTTGCATGGGCCAACAATTTTATTTTATCTTGTTTGAATTAGTTTAATCACTATTGTGAGTTTTCTCTATTGTGTAGTTATTGTGGCTATGTTTGATTTGCTATTGGAATTGAACACATTTATTTGACTTATTATTGGTACTATTTTTTGTTTCTTTCAATATTTATGATCTTCGGTAGTTTAGTGAAACTCTTGCTATTTTTAAATGTTGCCTTCTTTGTTGTGATGTGATTCCTCACCAAGATCGACGTAGATAACCTTGGATGAGTGTATATAAGGAATCAAACATTGGGAAAATTTGAGGATAGGGGTAAGTGTTTGTTGTATGGGTAGATACGATCCACTTGTACATTCTTAGTGATTATTGATGGCTATGTCTTGGAGGCTAATCCCATTAAACAAACAAGGGGGAAGTCATACATAATCATATGGATCCTCCCTAGTTGTGTGTGGATTCAAGACCATCATTTCATATGGTTCTTGGTTACTTTGTGAGACCATGGCATCCTCTTAGACCAATATGTGAGCCTTGTATTGTTATCCCTGCAATGTGGATGAATAAGTGTATGTTAAAATAAATGCTTTGCATGCCATATAGTTGCATATGAGTTGTTCACATCATCAGATCATGATTTAGAGTATGTGAATTCTTTTATCCATGTGAAGTCGAATGATTGATTATGAAAATGTGTTATACATTGAAGCATAATCTGTAAGATGTTCTCTTCAAGAAAAAATATTTATGCTTTCATAGTGAAATGTTGACGAAATGGGGTCCTAGTCTAGGAAAGTAAACTACAAACTTATAGATTCACCATTTCAAAACATTTTATTGGGGAAAAGTCAATTTGGTTCAATTTATTTCCTCTAGGAGAGACCAGCAATATGATTAACTATTCCATTTTGATGTGATTGGATATGATTAGATATAATTTCATTGAAGATGCAAGAACTAAGTAAAATTATGCAAAATTGACAAGATTAAGCATAAATAGGCAAATAATAAAGCAAAAAGCTAACATAGAGGTACATATTTGGAAATAAGACTCTAAAATGAACCTAATCAGTTACCTATAGGGAAAATGAGGTTAGAGATAATCTACCTATATGGAAAGTGGTTAAACTCTACCTCTAAGTGGCTCATCTTGAGCATTGTCGATATATGGGCATTGATGGCATATTATATCTGGTTCTATCATTTTTGTGGGTGCAAAATTAACAAGGCAAAATAGTATTAGTGGGATCATGATCTCATCAAAATGGTTTTGGCTTTGCATTTATGATATCACATTGATCACACCTTACAAAAGGTTCCAATCTCATACATAGCATCCCAAAGTAAGGTCAATAATGATGTAACTTAATGCTTAAACTAGAGTTCTGGGTAGTCATATACCGATCATTTCCAGGATTGATGCTTAAACTGGAGTTCTGGGTAGTCATATACCCATGGCATAGGGTAGGGGTGACCTGCAAACAATGCTAGTTCTAGATGCATGTTTGCTTGGTGTATAACTTGTCAAAATTAGATTGATTGGCTACAGGTCTGCCATAAAGTTTCCAACTTATCACCAGTGAAAATACAAGAACCAAGGCTTAGAATACTCAAAAATGTCTCTCAGAAAGTCTGCAACAGGCAAACTTTTAGTAAGAATTTGCAGACACAATGCTCAGAAATTCACACAATCAGCTACATTAAATACGTTCTCTATTAAGTTGAATGTTTTAAGATGAAAAAGAAGAGTTAAATGGTTTTGGTTCGATTTGCAATTTTTGTGCAGCTTTTGCACTAAAGTTTCCATAGCCTGATTTTTTTGCCTGTGAAGAAAGACCATGTCAAGTAATATCAGCAAAGAACAAAATAAGGAGACAATTGCTAGATTATGGTCTAACTTGAAAAGAAAAGGTGATGGGAAATGTTATTGTCCCTACAAAATTTGTAAGGGCTTAAAGACTAGAAGACTTCTAATCAAAATAGCTAAGAAACATTGTAGGCAACATGGTCACATTAAAGGGGGACATGATTATCATCCACTGGTAAGTTGTTCATTATATCGTTTTAACAATTTATATAAATAAAGAAATCACTTGATAATGAGATCATGATCATGGTTTATTTATGTTGATCATTTTTATATAGGTTGAGCACCCCAGGGCACACGATATGGACCAACACAACCCGAAGAATATGGTTTTTGAAGTGGAGGAACATGGAAGTGTGAATATCGAAGCTGAAGATAATGATCCCATGGAAGATGACGATCATGCACCAGAAAACACAATTGAAGATGATGGTACAAATACATTGATCCATGACACATTTAGTACTGGCACAGCTGATCATGATGATTAGGATGACCTTGATGTTCATGATTTACCTCTTCTTGAGAAGGCATATGAGCCCCTTTACAAAGGCTCCCAAACAACTCTTCTCTCTATTGTATTGTTGTTGGTGAACTTGAAGGTTATGAATGGTTTATCCAACATAACAATCTCATGTATGTTAAGGTGTGTCATACATGTCATTATAGTTAATAAATGGTGAATCATGTACCATTAATATTCTTTATATTAACACCTCAAACTTTTTTTTTTCCATAGATTGATAGGTGAGTTTTTCTTACCACCATCAAATATTCTACCTCGCTCATATCGAGAATTATCTGCCATTATGAAAGATATTGGAATGGAGTATCAAACAATAGATGCTTGTCCCAATGATCATATTATATATCATAAACAATGTGAATTTGGAACAGAATGCCCTAAATGTCATATCAGTAGATATCAAATAGATCAAATAACAAAAAGGTGCCTCACAAGGTTCTTTGTTATATTCTCATTATTCCACGTATGCAGCGATTATTCAGGTGCACTAGCTTGGCATAATTTATGGATTACCATGCACACAATAGAAGTCGAGATGACATATTCGAATGCCTGTAGATGGTTCAGCATTTATGGACATAGACGAAAAGTGACCACACTTTAAAGAAGAACCTTGTAATCTCAGGCTTTCATTGGCAGCGGACGATGTCAATCCATTTGGAGAGTTGAGATCTGTTTACTCGGTGTGACCTATTTTTGTTATCAATAATAATATTCCTCCATGGATGTAGAGGGAGCACATAATGTTGGCAATGATTGTTCCAGGTATTTTATCATTTAATAGTCATCTACATTTAATTATAAATATTGCAGTAAAATGATCATAATAATTATGTAATGTTTTTGTTCATTCCACTAGGCAAGTACCAAGTTAAAGATATGAATGTATATATTGAGCCTCTTATCGATGAGCTGCTAGAGTTATGGAATGGTGTGACCATGTATGACATCTCTAGACCAATAAGACAAAGACAATTTCAATTCCATGCAATGCTTGTATGGACAATACATGATGCCCCAGGGCTAACACATTTTTGTGGTATGTTATAGTGTTCAAGTTGCGCATGATAATTATAATTATAACAATTAATAGATTTAATAGAAATATACATAATCTTGTAGGTCTTCAAACAAAGGGAAAATTTGCATGTCCAGTTTGTGGTCCAAAGATGAAATCCCGTCATTCAAAAAGTTTAGGAAAGTAGGTGTTTGATGAGTATAGGCACTTCCTTCAGAAAAATCATAAGTACCAGAATACTGAAAAACATCTTTTCAATGGGAAAGAAGAGACTACATCAAAGCCACGAAGAATGACTCCTCACTTATGGAAGTTGGAATATAATAAAATTAATCGTCAAGGTAATGTCATTCCATCTAATGGTTTATGTTTGGAATTTGAATTTTTCTATTGTGTTTTGTTTATTGATGATGTAATTGATGATACTAAAGGTCATCAAGGCATGGATGACCACCTTTGAAAGGGACTAAAAAGTTATCCCAGATAATTCAGTAGGTTGCCTTACTACGAGTAGCTACAAATTATGCATTTGTTTGATACAATGCATATTGGAAAGAATATAACAGAGACATTATGGAAAATATTGGATGGAAGGCGTGACAAAGAAAAAATTGTCAAAATTTGTAGTGACATTGTGGAATCCAATCATGCAATGAAAAATGTCATTCAATCAAATAGCAATGGAGATCAGATTAATATAAGTGCCCTTCCTTGGTTATTAACGGAGCAACAAAGCAATTCTATAAAAGAAGTCATATGAAAAATTCAATTTCCCACAGGATTTGCTGCGAACATAAACAATCTCATATCAAAGAAGAGTGAATTTGGGCCAGGGATGAAAATGCATGATTGACATGCCTTCATTAAGGTAATTTGCATTCTTGTGTATTTACTATATATTTGTATACTGCACATGTACTTTTCATTGTATTATGTTAGAAAACAATGAAAAGATCATTTTATAATTGTTGCAGTACGTTCTACCTCTATCTCTCCCAGACCACTTTGACAATAATATCAAGCAGGTCATATATGATCTTGGAAAATACATGAGGTAAGTAGTGATGTTTGTTCAATTTGTTGTATAGATATTATATTTGCCATTTGTTTTACTTGTTATGCAATATATTGTATATTATTTTGTAAAGTCTCATTTATATAGTTTTGTGTCTTCAATCTCTTTTAGGTGGTTGTCATCTAAAGAAATCCATAAGGAAGATATAAAATATTGGAAGAGAAAAATCCCTCATCTAATGTGTGAAATGCAAAAGTGTCTACCTTCAACTTTTTTCAATGCACAAGAACACTACCTCATACACCAAGTTGAGGAGATCGAATTGTGTGGACCTGTACACACTAGGTCAATGTGGATGGTTGAGAGGCACTTGAAATTTTTGAAGGCTTTGGTTCGACAAAGAGCACATCCTGAGGGTTCTATGGTGGAGGGATATATGGTGTACATTACTGAATATCTTCCTAAGTTTGCAGCAAAAATCCATGTAGATTGCATTTGGGATCCCAACCCCATTAATAAATTCGAAGGGGAGCACTTGATGGGGAAAGGTAGATTGAAGAAAGTGAGAGGTAATTTTAAGATATTATTGTGGTAAATTAATTCTTCATCTTCTAAATAAATCAGTTGTAAGTGGTCTATTAATTATTTGTACAATTGGTCGGGAGTGGGATGCGCTACATTTGTATATTGCAAAGAATCTTGATTGGATGACGGTGTGGATTGAACGATGTCAACATTCCGGTTGCACATTCACATGGGATGGTGTCGCTTCATTGGTTAAAGAAGCTCATCGTAATGGAGATTCCAATGTTATACAAAGGGAAATTGATTTAGCATATGGTTTAAGAGATCAACAGGTATGTATAATTTTATTAATCACCCGTATGTTTATCAACTCATGATGCAATAATTTTAATATGTTAGACATATTGCAGGTCAAACACCACAAGGCTATGTGTTGCAATGGTCATAAATTTCGTATCAAACAGTTGGATGACACGAAGAAAACTTGTGATTCTGGGATAACTACAGTCTTTGAGGTGACCAATATTTCATCTAGAAATGACATACATCCTCAAGAGTCTCAAAATCGATACTATGGCATTTTGGATGATATACTTGAGTGTGACTTTAATTCCTTCAAATTAGTTCTATTCGTCGTCAAATGGTATAGGCTATGACTGGATCAAAATGATCTTGATAGAACTGTTATCGAACATGATAATGGATTTACAATGGTTAATACAAGGTCATTTGAACGAGTTGGGGATGAGCCCTATGTTCTTCCAAGTCAATGTGAGCAGGTATTTTACTTGGAGGTTCCACATAAACCAGGTTGGTCATTTGTTGTTAGACATGATCCAAGAGGAAGGCCAATAATGTATAATGTGATGGAAGAAGAAGATACCGAAGAAGTAGAAGATGATATAGATGATGATCACGATTGACAGTTAGTCGATGATGTTCTTGACGAAAATGTACATGAAGAAGAAGTTGATGATGATGATGCTACTACTGCTGATGATGATGGTGATGGTGATGGTGATGGTGACGGTGATGGTGATGACGATGATGATGACGAACACAATGATGACGATGACAAAGATGACAACGATGACAACGACGATGACGACGACGACGACGACGACGATGATGATGATGATGATGATGATGATGATGATGATGATGATGATGATGATGATGATGATGATGATGATCATGATGGTCATGATGATGAGTTGAATGAAAAGGAAGATCAATGACATGAATCAAATGTATGAGATGCGATTATTATATTATCTATTTAATATTGATATCTTGATAGAATTTGATTTGACTTATATGGTTACATAAATAATTCATATGTTTTGAATTCTAATGCCATTACTTAATTAATTCATGATGCACCTCTAGCTATGTGATAGATGGTGATTTAAAATACATATGTGATGGATTACATGCTTATGATGATACATGTGACATTTTTTGAACTTTGTGTTTATTTATGGAATGTGGACTACTTATTAGCTATGTGATTGATGGTGATTTATGATACGTATGTGATGGATTGCATGTTTATGATGATACATATGTGATTCTTATGATGCTCAATTACATATATGATGATATATATGTGATGCTTATGATGCTTATGATACTGCAGTATTTATTGTTTATCAAATTACAAATGTAATGCTTATGATGCTCAATTGTTGGTGCATGAACTTGAACCCCTTTGACGAGGATCCTGCACAATCTCATGGATTGACAAGTATAATTCAATACACCTTATAGAAATAATATTTTTTTTTAAAATTACAAGAAAAACAAACTTCCTCAGTTTTTCAAACCTCAACATTAGCAACAAATCTAATACAATTATCAACACTTGAGGCCCCAGTTGGACTTACTCAAATTTTAATCTCAACATCAACTTTATGGCCGACTTCTTCATCAATATTACCCTCATTTGCAAAATATCTCTCTCATTACCAACTAACTCTCTCATTTGATGGTGCACAGGTATCACCAAATAGGTATTTGTTAGATGTGTCTTCCTTGAGTGAGGGAAATGTAGGAATAGAAGAGGAAAGTGAGACATGTAGTAGATCTCAAATAGGGAGATCAACTAGAGGTCAAAAGATTATAAGAAAATTCAATAAATGCATGGAATTTTTTCTTGCTCAAGGGGGGTCATGTTCTTATGATGATGAGACCAAAGGTGACATTGAGGTGCCCTTGAGGTACAAACATCTACTGAAACAATGTGTACCCAAGGAACTTCCTCCAATAAACACTAATTTTTGTGTTAATGAGAGGATATATCACATAGCACCTTCGTCGTTACATGGTTTGGGCCTATTTTCCATGGACAACATAAAGGTCTGTTACAACAAAGTTGCTAAATTGATGGAGTTTGTTGGACCTTGTTACAATTATAATGATTGGATGCAGATTGTTCGATATAAAAAAAGTATGCGTAGGTATGCACTGTCAGCCAATTATATACAACAAAAATCTAATGATCAAAGTAAACGAGTGGCTATATACATTGATGGAAGGCCAAAAGCAACAGGGAATATTGTAGGTTTTATAAATAGTACACGACCTGGGTCAACTAATAAGCAACCCAATTGCATATTTGAGGCACATGAGGGAAATTGTGTGTTTGTATGTGTGATAAAATCAATAAGTGCAGGGGAAGAGCTGCTAATTGATTACAATTTGAATCGTATAGATACAAACAAAGTTACTATCATGGGGGTGGTATGTACTATATATATACCATTTAAGCCAACTTCCAATTAATGAATCCAATAAACCATTGTATTATTAAGTTTTTTTGCTAAGTCTATTGGTTTCATTTCACTAACGTTTTTATATTTTTTCTTTGTCACAGGGCCACATGGATCCACCACATAGCACAGATAGGGGTGTAGGTCTCGACACTTCTATGGAGCAGGTAAACCTCATTGTAATTGTACAAATTAGATAGAAGAAAACTATTACATTATGATCTTTTCTTGAGTGTTTTGAAGTAATTTTGATAGTGTTAATTATATTCTTGTCACAGACGGATGTTCGGGATAAGGGAAAGGAACCTACAGTACCTCAGCACCTCCATAGGGATGTGGGGCGCTCGACAGTGTTATGCGCTGATGACATCACACTTAGCGCAAACCCTATACAATTGGTATAAACGAATATTAGAAAAATTAGCCAAGAGATTGTTGATTTGGCAACCATAAGCCCTGAGACTGATGAGATAACAAAGAGGGTGCAACTATTGTTGTGGACAGTGGAAAACTTGCAAGTAATCAGTAATGAAAGCTTTAATCATAACAAAAGTTCAATAATGGTTTATATTTTTTTCTCTTTTATGTCATTAACTAAAATATGTATGTGTTGTTTTTACAGAAATTTATAAGGGCTCATCATCCTGGTGGTGATGATCAGGGTATTGTGGGTAGTTCAGGTGATGACCATGTTCTATATATTAAAAACACTCCTTTGGACTTGTGAACTTACTTTTTTAATGTTTTATATATTTAATGTATTACTCTTCAGGTGCTGACATGGGTCCTAGGTCGACCCCAACTATATTGCCGACTGCAATGTCAGCAACACATAGCATGCAGACATCGTCTGTTGTACCAGCTCGTGTTGACCCACCCACTGGTGGTAGATCCCTCTTTTTCTCTCTCTTTCGTTATGTGTTTATTATCCTTGAAGTGTTCTTTCTTGGAGGCACTTCATAGTGGATTCATTTACTGTGGCAGGAGATGCACATGAGGGTGCGCTAGAGGTGACTACTGGTGATAACATACCATCATTTCCTGGATCTTCCCGTATTGCTAGTACGGGAACGTTGCAGGTCACATTGGTGGTGAGCGATGAAGAATTGATTCCCTTGAAGATACAAAAGGTTCCAGGTACTTTAAAATTATTATTATATATAATCTAATTGTAATTTACTTACTGATCACTCATTTTGGACTAATGATCCCATGTTTTTTTTGGCAGGAAATGATATTTTTTATAGAAATCTTAATGACATTACATTGCAAATATTTGGGCCCACCATACATAAAAGGTGGAACATCATACGTGAACTAACCCTTATCCACTATTTTGATTTCATATCATTGCTAGAATAGTTTTCCTTTTATCCATTTCTTGAACTATATCAAAGGTAGCTTCAGTTTCTTTCTAAATCTAACAGGTTTGTTTTTGCTTCAAAGGTGGAATGACCAAGAAAAAAAGTTAAAAGATGAACTCACAAACCGTATGGTAGGGTTGTTTGGAAATGACACATTCGACAAGACTAAGCTCCTGGAAAAAGATGGCACATATCTAAAGTATGTGAGGGACCAATACAGGACACATTTAGAGAAGAACGTAAAGTATGAGCATCCCCCCATGATTCCAGAGAGGGACTGGAAGGACCTGATTTTGGATGCAAAGGAGAGAATTGAAAGGAAAAAAGGAAATACACCACTAGATGCTAGAAGAAGGTATGTGATACTATTAAGAATGTGAATATGTACTAATTATTCATTATATTTATATAATCTAACATATTTCAAACTTTTCATAGATTGAGTGACATGTCAAAGGCAACCAAGGCAAGACAAGAAAAGCATGGGCAACACAAACTCGGCTCTAGTGGTTATATGAAACTTGCCGCATGAATTGTAAGAATCAGTAAATTAAGTATCACATCAAAATATTTATAAATTGTAAACAATTTTTTTTTATCAAACAATACAAGCAAAATTCACAATACTAAGCAAAAATGTAGGGCTCTGAATTCAATAGAGCACCCACATAAGATGACAAGAGAATTGGCTACCAACAAGGCTATATAGCCGTGGCTGAACGGCTATGAGAATTGAGTGGGCAAACATGAGATTCTGATTCATCTGTCACAATGGTAAATAAGCTAAATGAAAATTATTTCAAATTGAATACTTAACCAATAATCTATTTGATGTTAAGTTTCAGCATAAAGTGACTATATTTTTTTTAAATAAGTAAGCAATGATAAAACTATGCGTGACATTGGAATGCAACATGATAATCGTGGAACAGAACCTGTACATGAAGGTCTAGATGTGCATCCTAGTAGTGGAGGTATTCATTTGCTATTCAAATTTTTTTATGTAATTATTAATACAATTAAACATCTTAAATTGAAAATTAGTGTAGTAATTAATGTAACCTTTATTGTTAATATTTTAGAGCATGTAGTCGGTGGTGACCAAGTGGAGCATGATCCGGGTAGATAACATCAGGAACGTGATGTTCCCCAATCAGGTAAAGAGGACCACTGCTATTCCTTTAAACAAATTTAATTGCAATTGGTGTATTGATTAATGTAATGTTTTGTATTTCAACTCCAGAGGATCTAGAGGGTGTTCAACATGTCGAGGTTGAGGCTAGACAAAATAATGTGGAAGATGATGTGGCCCCATCAGGTAAAGAGTGTAATGGTTGTGTTCTTTAAATTAATGAAATACTTGTAACAATAATAAAAAAATGTTTTGAATTTAACCCAATTCTTTGTTATTGCAGAGGACCCCCCTTTGGTTCAGCATCCTCGTCCTTTGTATAGGACTAGGCATACATCAAGAGCACGAGAAGAGGGCAAAACATCCAAAGATGGGGGAAATGATGAAGAAGATGATGCTCCACTTAGACTTTACATAGCTTCAAAAAAAACAAAAACAAAGAAATGATTGTAATCTACCTTATTTGATAATGACTGATTTTTATGTGTTAATGATTGTAATTATGTGCTAATGAATGTTCATGAATGATATGTGTTGATGATTATTGATGAATGTTGCATGTTAATGAAAGTTAATGAATTTTATGTGTTAATGAACGTTATGTGATAATAAATGAATGTTATATTTTAATTATGGATGAAAGAATGAATGAAAGAATGAATGAATGTTAGATGTTAACAGGGAATTTAGAGTGATGTTAGGTGGGGGGGGAGGGGCCAAATGAGCTTCCACCTTCACGTGGTTGGCCCTATTAAGTAGAGAATATTAAACTATTCTCGAAACAAAGCGAAGCTCAATAAGATAACACAGTTTTCAATATTTCATTATGTTGCATAGTTAATCTTATTGAATAATGTACGTATATTGAATCTTAATTGCAGGGTCCAACAGAGCCAACACGAACAACACCACGGTGCGACTACAAAAGTTGTGAATATGCCTCATCATGAATAAAGCTGAATTAGCGCATTCTCTGTAAAATCTCAAATGCTCTATACTTTGGAAGTTTTGAAATTTTTATGATCATATCGGTCCCCTGCCTAAAAGCTTTTTTCCTTGATTTGCTTGTGATACACATTGAGAGATTTTTGTTTTCCTTTTTTTTATGCATGTCTTAACCGTTCTCCACATGCTTCCCATTCTTATTTAGATTGTTGTTTTTTACATATGTTGGAATCTGTAGTTCCACGTACATGTTTTCTATGTTCTTTGTAATTGTATGAAAAGGTGTAAAATGTGGGTATAGTCCAAAATCTTGATTACCAACAAACTATTGTTGTTTAATAGCTCCAGTGTTTGTATTAATTGAAACAGTTTAACCCTTTTAACATGTTTCATAGCAAACCTGCACTTTGTATGTAATCTTATTGTTACAGTTCAATTACTGAGGTGATGTGATTTTCAAAAGTATTCCGATGAAAACAAAATTGGTTTTCATTTATGTATTTTATTAAAATTTTAGAGTTTCCTCGTGAACATTTAAACTTAGAAGGATTTAAAAATTCAATGCAAGAGTACTGGACATAATTTCAGGAGATAGAACTGAAACTCTCTCCCATGACTTTAGATTGTTTCAATGCTCTCTAGGCTAGTAGCTTTCAGACACAAAACATAGGTCTTCTGAATTCTGTCCCAACATTCAAAATAGCATAACATAGTTGATTTCATAAGAGAGAAAATGAAAAAGTTCACAATATCTTCACTTGATATCCAAGATTTTTAATCCATGAGGATGAAGATGAGGATGAGATAGAAAACCAAAAGACAAGGAATTGTTTATCCAAGTTTCCAATTTTTTTAGGATAAGGAAAAAAACATAATCCTATGAAAGAAGGAGAATGTGCAAGTCATTATCTCAAGTTTAAACAAATTACTTAAGTAAACTAAACAAACAAATGCAATATCATACTTACGATAAAACATATCCACTTGGTGAATAAAATGGTACATTGGCACACCCCGTTAAGTGCAATTGAGGTAAGAAGAAATGGGTCACAAGGCTAGGTATCCATGTAAAATATGAAATAACCCCAAATTATAAAGAGAGTGTACCCTCTCAAAGTAGAGACTAGAAAATTCATAGGACAAAACTCCATCCCAAGTGACATATGTGAAGGATAATATAGACCCACCCCATCCCCTAAAGTTGGTGCCTCCACAAAGAAGAGAGAAAAGAAATGCAAAATGTTGAATGGCGAATGTTGTAGTAGGTTCATTTGCAACAAATGACGCACCTTCCTTTCACAATATGGAAATCTTGAGTTGTCAAATTGTTGAATTCCCATTCAAGTGGAATGTAGAAAGGAAATTAGATGTATGGTTTCTGAAGTGACTCATGTGTCTTGATGTTGATGTTAAGTTGTGATTGCTCCATAGAAGATTCAGGGACTACAATCATTGAAGTGTGAGACCTTAATTAATGTGAAATAGAATGTGTCATGTTGCATGATATGGTGGGGATAGAACAAGTGAATTTACAATGGGAGACGATGTAACTTGATGGGAATTGTCATCAATGAGAAGACAAATATTCTCAATTGTTTCATCAATATTTGAAAGATGAGAGTCCACAAACAGATGTGAAATGTTTAAGTAGGCCTCCCAATGAAGTGGATCTCATAGACACGAAGAATCCTATATAGAGAATCATTGAGAGCCCTTGAAGAAGCAAATTTGAACTTCGATGAAGCAATACATGATGGAGGAATATCTTGCAAGAGGAAATCAAAGTCATTATGGTGTCATCTAGATCTGAAATGTGATCTACTTTTCAAAAAAGTAAAGATGCTTGATAGGAATGTGTCCTAGTGGGGTGAATCTAGAAGACATATAATCCTACTGCAAAGAATCATGGAAAGTTCTAGAAGAAGCAACTTTAATTCTAAAGTAGCAATGTGTATAAGAGATGTTCTCATTTGTAGATGGAGTATCAAGAGGAGGATCACTAGTCCATGGACCATGTCATTGTTGTTAAATACCTACGCTTTTGTTCATAGTCACTTGGTGTAGGAATGAATTCAATGAGATAGGGTAGGAGATCCTAAATAATGTAATTTTTCACTATCCCTTGTTTTGAGTACAAATGGTTCTCTAAATTTATCTTCACAATAGATTGTCGGATTTTAATAGCATAATCCATGATGAAAACTGCCAAAAATGGAAATTTATCTTAGTTTGCAATTACAAAATGCTTTTTTATAGGCCTCTCAAAGATTAAGTACATCAAATTGAGTCTTTATAAATTGAGTGTATGTGTAGACACCTAAAATTGTCATGTCTAATTAAATAAATATTTTATTTATTTAATTATCTAAGCTTAATTCTTCTATTAATTAAATAAATCCTTATTTATTTAATTAATTCATTTATCCTCTTCTAGCCTTATTTCTCATTTAAATAAATACATTTATTTATTTAAATTATCCTTTTCCTAAATTAAATAAATATCTTATTTATTTAATTGATCCCACTTCTTCTATTAATTAAATAAATCTTTATTTATTTAATTAATTCATTAACCTTTTCTACCTATGACACATGTCATTCATCTCTTAATTCATACACTACCTACCCCTTTCATTATTTTATTATTTCTTTTACCTACCCTCTAATCATAGCCGACCTCCTTTTACACCTCTCAATCTTATCCCTCCATTTCATATAGTGTCTTCTATATAAGGAGATGCTTCCCTCATTATCAAACCCTAACTACTTGATCAATTGACTACACTACGATCCTACTTGCAACCACATTCCGTTCTTTGTTGAGCTCTTGTGCATATAAAATCTGAGAGTAAATATATCAAGCAAGATCAATGGAGATAGGAAGAATGGAGATTCAAACCCTATTGGACATGTGATGGTATAATCCTTGTGATTTCATTTGATTTGCATTGTCTTAGGTAATCTTCATATGTTATGGTGGATCTTTGTTGTTGTTAGGCTAGGGTTTTGTGGTTGGATTCATTTAGCCTTTCAATATTGTTATTATTGTTATCCATTTTCACCATATACAGTATGTAATAGCAATCTCCCAAATTGTTCAATGGTCTCCAAACCTTGTCAATTTTTTATTTTTATTTTAACTCAAATATGTATGGTATAGGCATATCATTGGTTGTGTGATTTTTTTTTTCCTTAAATGTTTCTACAACCAAAAGAGACAAGTTTTAGATGAAAATGGGGTCTTATGGGCCTTTTTGACACAATGGTAGGTTCTTTAGACTTGAAAATGCCCCAAAAACTAGTCAATTGCCTTAAGTTACAAACAAATCCTTGTTTGTGAGCATGCTTCTTGATCTCCAATTTTGGTGGAATGAAAGATAATATTGAATTTCTCAAGCCTTTTGGATGCTTTGAAACCACCAAAAAAAAGCTACTTTGATCATTGAAATGTTGTAGTGACTTTGGATAAAAAAAGAAAACTAAGTCTAAACTTTAGAAGTTAGTTTTTTCTTGTCAAATTGTTTTCAATTTTCAAATCATCCAAGGATGCAAGAGGAGTATATTTTGTTATGACAAGATAAAAAAAAACTTAGAATCTTTTGAAACCATTGAAACATGGGGACCCCTTCCCCCCCTCCAAAATCCCTATTTTTTCAGGATGCAATACTTAGGGGAAACATCCCCTTGCCGCACCACTTAGGAATGTCCTAGGGACTCCAAGGAGTCTCTTGACCATCTTGAGGATGCTTATGAGTCTCCCATGGCCCCCAATTAGAAACTCTAATTCCAAACAAAAATGGTGAAATTATTGTGAAAATGTCATCCGTATTAAAGGTTTGGCAATGCCCCCTAACCTTGATGGGGGCTCTACCCCAAACCCCCCACAAGGGGCACTACCCATTGACCCCAAACCTCTACCCACCATTCTTATTGTTAATGCAATCGTTTCCATTTTTTTTATGTTGACTAGTTTAAACACTTAGTATGCCAAAGTTTCATCTGCAATTCTTATACTTATTCTTAGTTTGTTCCCAAAGTTCCAAAACTCTACCACCATTGTTAATGTTCAAATTTCAATGCAATCATTGACATATTTTTAATGTTTATTGTAAAATTTACATAGTGTGGCAAATTTTTATTTACAGTTGTTATACTTATTCTATACACATCCTTTTATAATTAATTTTTTAAGTTGTATATATATTTGCATCCCACCCCACCCCCTTCATCATCCCCCTGTCGTCCCCAAACTTAAGCCCTTGGTATGTTAAGATATGAAATCTCACAATAGTTTCATTTGATATGTTAATCGAGGAAAAACCTACAATATATAGCTTCCAAGATTCCAAATCCATGACGATCATGAAGAGGTAGAAAACCAAAAAAAGAAATTGCTTATCCAAGTTTCCAAATTTGTGACAAGGAAAAAGTAGAATCTCAATCAAAGAAGGAGAATGTGCAACTCATTATCTTATTCTACCTAAGTAAAAATATTACCTAATTAAGCTTTTTAATAGTGGAATATCACACTTAGGATAAAACATATCCAAGGTAAATAAAATATTACATTGGTAGGCTTCTTTGGTTGCTCTAAAAGTGGCACCTTATGAATTATGTTCTTGGATACTAAAGTTTCCAAATTTTGGGCACTCTTGATAGCTTCTCATAGAGATTGTGATTCAAAGGCTTTAACCAAACCTTTCAATGGTTTCTGTTGATGTGTTTTTTATGCACTATGCAACACAAAATAAAATACTAAGTATTCTATCCTCTCTTGAACAAAATCCTCCCAAGTGCTAAACTGCGTGATCAAATGGGATGAGTCCAAGATTCCAATAGTCAAGTCTTGACTTTATATTGCAGATAGACTCAATGATTGTGATGTGATATCTGTTGGAATCACAAGGGGGACTTACGTTGCTTGGGTCAAGACCTATCCATTCTCATGTTTCATGATTGATTTACACTCCATGATTTAGGTCATCCTTGAGCAACATCTCGACTTAGCCAAATTTTGTTTTTTGTACCCTAATTCTTTAATTTTGACTCCTTACTAGCATTGCCTTAGGTTTTATTGGAATTCTGGCTTCTCTAGCATGGGCACATTTCTAGGGTTCATTTGCACAAATTGCTCTTGATGAGCAAGCTAGTATCATGACCATGACTTAAACAAAATTTTAACTTAGTCAAATTATCTCCTCCAAACTTCTATGAGTTCATCGCCTTCATTCTTCATCATTTGGATGTCTTTTGTCATTGGAAGGTAATTATTGACCACCATACCTCAATCTTGACCTATGCTACCCTAAAACCCTAGAACCTAGTCATGTTTACAATTGAGATCTTGGTGACTTGATCACTTAATACAGCTTAATCATGCAGGTCTCATCTAACTCCGACTCTGACACTTAAGCAAATCAACCCTAGCAACCAAGTACTTTGGGAAATATCTTGCAACTTGACAACATGGGTAATGATGGAGGAATGGAAGGTGAGACCTATAGAGGTGAGAGAGAGAGAGAGAGGGTGAGAGGAAGAGATAATGACCTGGAGAGGGTAGAGAAAGAGAAGAAGAGAGGGAGAGAAGAAGAGAGAGACGGAGAAAGAGACCTAGAGAGGGGAGAGAGAAGAGAGATAGTAGAGAGGGATAGAGAAGAGAGAGAGAAGAGAGATACCAATGTCAATCTTTTTCTATAAAAATTTTTTTTTCCGAAAAATCGGCCTATCATCGGAATTCCGACTCTAAAGGGTAAAATTCTGACAGAGGAGTGCCATCGGATGCACAACATCCTCGTCGGAACTCTCCTGGAGGCCGTCATAATGGTCGTCGTAATTACGACGACCTCCAGGAGAGTTTCGACGAGGATGTTGTGCATCCGATGATACTCCTTTGTCGGAATTTTGACGATAGGCCGAGATCGCGACGATATTCTTTCGGGTTATGAGCATCCATGGTAGCCATTGAAAGGTTGGAGGTGATGTTGGAATTGTGACGACCACAAGGATAGTCAGAACTTTTGACACAAAGTTTTTGATGACTCTTTTTGTCGGTAGTGCGATGAAATTGTGTCAGAATTTCGGCAATTTGCCGTCGAAATTTTGACCCGAATGTACTAGTGTGTAAATGAGTTTTATGAACAATTTTAGGATCACATTTGTAGTTGTAAAAATAATAAAAAATGTAAGATAAAATAATTTTTATTTAAAATTTTTCTAGATAAATTAGTAACTTAGAAAAACTAAGAATGTAAGGATAAGCATATCTTTATTCTACACTTAAAGTAATCTAGAATTTAAGAAAAATGTTTTTTAGGATCAAATTTGTAAAGGCACATAACTTAAGATATAAGACAACATTTATTTTTTCTAAAATTCTTAGGATCAAATTTATAATTATAAAAATAATTTAAAATATAAGAAAAATAATTATTGATTCAAAAAAAATGTTTGTTGTATTATTGAAAACAATTAAATCATACATTTATTTTTTATTTAAGATAGATTATGAAAATTTATTTATTTATCTAAAATTAATGTATAAATGATTTTATTCTCTTTCATTTAGTAGAATATGAGTATGTATTCACTCTTCCACAATAATTTTCATCATCTATTTATTTTTTAATTTACTATAAAATATATACTTTTAGATGGTAGTGTTCATAGATACATATATTTAATATTCTATTCTCGAAATTACATGCAATAAAAGGTGGGATTTTTTTTATTTTCATTTGTTTAGCTTTTATTTATCATCATCCTGTATAATTAATACTTGGTGGTCTTGTAATTATCAAATATTAATGCACAAAGAAAATTGTGTTAAAAGTCAATAAAAAGGTAGTACAAATCCGTAATCTTGATATGAAAAATATGGATGATATAAAGATACTGGTTGAGATATTTGATCCTTTTAATTTTTTTATATTAATTATTTGTATATTTATTTACATTTAGTAAAATATAAATTATTTTTAATTTATTTTTAACAAATAAAATTATAAATATTGTTTAATATTATTCATTTTCTTTTAAATTTTTGAAATTTAAGAAATAATAGTTATTTGTAAGTTCATTTTGAGAAGAACAATAATAAAATTATAATTATTTGTATATTTATTTACATATAATAAAATATAAATTATTTTTAATTTATTTTTAACAAATAAAATTATAAATATTGTTACCGGGGCCCGTACTGAGTGGAGATTGTAACACTTTTTATTAATAAAATATGGCTTAGGCCTTTTTACCGAGCAAAAAAAAATTTATAAATATTGTTTAATATAATTCATTTTCTTCTAAATTTTTTAAATTTAAGAAATAATAGTTATTTGTAAGTTCATTTTGAGAAGAACAATAATAAAATTATATATTTTCAAATTTGAATATATTTTTAAACTAATGTAGTAATGCATTTATATATGTAAAAACCATTCATATATAATTGAAATTTCTTCATATTTAAAAATATTATATTTATCACAAAATAAATTTATTGACATCTCTATATTACTCAATATTATTGCATAGTCATATGGTTTTCCATATACCTCTTTACAAGTCATGTTGCGTACTTTGCTTGTAAAAGAAGTAACAGGCAACTATTTTTTGCTATCTCAAAAGATTATTGCTAAACAAATATAGAATATAAATCTTAAATACTCCAAGTGCCACACATCTTTCATTATCTAAATAATGACTTTCTATTGTAAAATATAAGCCCAAATACAATATATATCTAAAATATTTGAAGAACCACACATCTTTCTTCATCTAAATAGTGGCTTTCTATAGTAAAATATTAGGTTTATTTGTAATGAAAATAAAAAATTGATAATTTTGAATATAGCATAAAAAATCAACCCATCAAAAGTTATTTAGCTATTTTGAAAAAGGAAAGAAATGGGCTTCTCTTATAAGAGATCCCTCAAGTTTCTTCAATATTTGCCTATTTTTTTAATTAAATTTATTAGTATTCGTGAATCTTTCAATTCTAGTTATGATTCAATTAAGATTAGGTGAAATTAGAGTTAGAACTCATTTATGTTTAAAGTAAAATTAGGGTTACGATTAGGCTTCAAGTTCAAAAAGAGTTTAATTATGTTTATAGATAGAGTTAAATTTGGATACATGTCCACTTAGGGTTAGGGTTTTGGTTCCATTAGTTTTAGGGTTAGAGTTTAATTATGATATGTGAAATCATTTAATTAGAGTTAAGGTTATGATTACAATAGTGTTAGGGTTTAATTATTATAAGAGTAAAGTTAGGATTAGTATTAGGGTTCAATTAGAGTTACGATTCAATTAAGGTTTAGAGTTCAATTAATTCTAAGATTAGGATTACGATTCAATTAAGGTTTAGAGTTCAATTAATTCTAAGATTAGGATTAGAGTTCAACTAGAGTTATGATTCAATTAGCTTTAGGGTTAGGGTTAGGATTAGGGATAGAATTAATATAAAATTAGGGTTAGGGTTCAAGTAGGTTAGGTTTTAATTAGGTTTAGGATTAGAGTTTAATTATGATAATCGCTAGAGTTTAGTAGAGTTAATTTTTTCTTACATTTCAAGATCAACTCAATTGTAATCTAAATAATTACTGAGCTAACAGAGACAATGTTCATTTCTTCCAACTTTTGTTTATCCTCCAATATATGAACCAAAACATATCTTACTATCAGCCTAACCCTTGCACCTCATTGGATGCAAGTGTTAGTTATTTACATTATGAAAACCTAATTAATGCAAACATTTCTCTCGCATGTTCTATTTTCGTTCTATAGAAGGCTAATCTACTATTTTACAGGTGATCCTAGCCTAATTATTTTAATTTATTTTTGTTTTCTATTATGGAGTTTGGCCCTAATTATCAAATTATTTTAATTTATTTTTGTTTTCTATTATGGAGTTTGGCCCTAATTATCAAATGGAGGCCTAGGCTATCCTTTTGGCACTTCAAAAGTCTTATTTTCTAGGTTGGAATAAACTAAGTAATGGATTTGATCCATTCCAGTTCCATGATTAAAAAATTTATGAAAGTAAGCAAACAATCTCCTCTTCAACTTGGATTTTTTAAAATTAATGTTAATGATTATTCTAAGAGAATTTTTTATGCTACTAATTTGTGAGGTTGTTGTGATATTGATGGTTTTGTTCATTTATTTTCCTCTTTTTCTATGGAGTTTGACAATAATAATTATATGGAAGCTTGAGTTATAAATACGACACTTAAAAAAACTTGTGAGTTGGTTTGAAAAAAGATTATCTATGACATACATTATTACATTATCTAACAAAATGGATCAATTTTAAATAATAGTACTTCTAAAATCAAAAGTTGTCCTATCAATATTGCATTGAAAAGGATTTTATTATAAAGAAACTTGTGTATTTGAGAGTAAACATAAAAGAAACAAGTGCCATGTAGTGTCCAGTACTTGCCATTTTAATAAAGTAATAAATGTAATGATTATATAAAATTTTAATTTTATGTAATTATATTTGGTTGTTTGAATTAACTGATCAAAAATAGAAATAATCAATCTCATTTGAATTATAATTGAAACTTAGAAATATATGCATTATAGGTTAAAATTATATGTATTGTAATTTGATTTTAGAAAATGAGATTGTATTAGAAATAATAAGCTATAATATTATAATATTGTCTAATTCTATTCCACTTATAAGTGATTTAATATTAAATTATATGAGAATAACTCTAACCTAATTTCAAAAATAATTTTAATATTATAATAAATAATGTATTGCTATTCTAGTTAATCTAATTTTTTATTATTTAAAAATAATCTTATTTTATTACAATTTTTTTTCTTTTCTAGATAAACATTAGGATTCTTATATTATTGTATCATTAATTATTATAATATCAATATATGTTAACTAACTAATAAATACATGATATATTAAATACAATTCAAAAATTAAGTTTGGATTATAGTTAATTTAGAGAACTATGTTTAAAGTTGTTGTTAGGTTAGGCTTAGGTTAAATATGTTAAACTTCATTAACATATATTATTAGGTTTAAAATTAAGTTAGGGTTGGAGTCATATAGATAAACATTAATATTCTTATAATATTATATTTTACTTATTATAATTATATTATAATATTATTGTATAAATTTTTATAACCAAATTCAACTATAACCCTTATTAAATTAGCGTTATTGTTATAATGAACCTAAATTTCGTGGTAGTCCTAAACCACATTAAACACTAACCCTAAAGTTATATCAAAATGAACTTTAACCTTAAATCATATTGAACACTCACCCTAAACCTAATTAAACATATTAACCATTGAATTAGGGTTAGTTTTAGGGTTCCATCAACATTATAGTTTTATAATGATTAGGTTTTAATTTGGGTTTGCCTTTAGTGAGGGTCAAATTATTTTTTTATAAATGTTGAAGTAATTTTATTAAACTTACATTATTTAAGTTAAAAAAAAAAAAAAAAATCCATTAAAATTGATTTAAATAATTTATATGAAAAATATTATTATTATTATTCATTTATTTAATATATGAACATTGAATAGAGTTTAACTTAAATTATTAAAGTTAAAAAAAATTATTATTTTACATTTCATTTGATTTCAAATAAATTATTCTTCACTTATAAAATTAATATTATTAACATTTATTTAATTAGCATATATATATTATTATATATATCAAGTGAGCCACAGATACAGATATTGAGGCTTTTATTTTTGAGTATATAATAAAGTTAAGTTATTGAAATAAACTAAAAATTAAAGCCTCGATGGCTCACAATAAGTACTAGACTAACAGCAAGTATAGTATAATAAGAATTATTTGTTTTGCAAAATATACGTTTTATAAGGCAAAGTAGTTTGAAATTTTTATTGGCTGGCGCCATTAAAAAAAGAGAGCGTTCCCGCACCAGTACATTAGAAAGCATTTTGCATAATGGAAAGTGAACACTGGGTAAGATACTCTGTGCAGTATTAAAAATATATTTCTTCTGTTACAAAAATATATTTATAAAAGAATGAATTATTATGGAAATCCCGGAAAAACAAATTACATTTCCAACACTCTATATAGATATAGATATCCGCTTCCATTCCAGTCTACCTTCTCTGGTTGATCTGCAGACTGCTTAAGGAGGCACATCAAAGAATTATATGCTTAAATGCAAGAATTTTATGCTTGAATTCTCTCATCTCATTTGGTCTCTTTATCTGTTTTGGAAATTGAGTTTTTTTATGGCAAAGGCAAAGATGAAGGCAAAAAGAATGCCCCATCCCACTGTAACACCTGCCGTAGCTCCTAAGAAGCTATGTCTAAATCCAAAATAATTCCTCAAGAACTCCTTCACTGTTTCTGTCGTGCCGTCTGCCCTTGTCATTTGATCTGTGATGTCTCCATATTGTGATACAATCAATCCATACAGAGTCCATGCAACAGGGGATCCCCAGTAGTACCATCTCCACCACACTGGGATTTTCTGCAATACCACCAAACAAAACACACAGTTGAGAAACTCAATCATCTTGAAGGAAAGAAATTTGAATGAATCTACTTTGAATCGATGGTTACCTTGCGAGGAATTAAGAAGCCACAGAAAAGCATCCAGATTGAATAGAAAGCCGTGGACACAATTGCAGCTATGTTTGCATTGGGAGTAAGAGAGACAGCCATCATCCCATAGAATGTGTAGTATAAGAATGTGAAGAACATGAAAAACAGAAACCAGAAGAATTTTGCTGCCTGCCATTTGAAGTCCATCATTGCATACACCGACACACCATACAATAAAGCTTGAAGTAATACATAGGGTATCTCTATGAGCACCTGGAGCACCCAACATCCCATAAGTTACTCATGAATTACTTAGACCCCAACAATATAACACACTCTAGAATCGATTCAGAGATTAGTCTGTTAAGTGGGGTAACATACCTGAGCAAAGGCATAGGGCAGGGCTGAATACATCCCTGCTGCTTTTTCTCTGTAAAAAACTGTTCTTTCGACATCTACAACAGGCTGAACTGTTGATGCATTATTCATCCCAATAAATAATACAGCCGCAAACATGGATCCCATTGCATTCATCAGATCTTGCTGCTTTCCTCTGCAGTTTATAATAGGAGTGTTAAAATTCACAGGACATGAAATTTAATGTTTAGTGCAGATTATACCTAGAAAGAATCATTTTTATCTTACGTTTTCCCGCCAATTCGCCAGAAAATTGTGCCAAACATCAGAGCAGTGACTAGTGTGAAAAAGAAACGAATTGCATTGTACTCTGGGTTTCTCCAATATGACAAGTTCTGCTTCCACAAGCAAGCCCATGTCTGTGTCACAAAAGGTTGCGAGAATTGTGATTCGAAGTAAATATCCTCTGACCCTGGAGCTGGTATGCCAAGTTCCTTCACCAATGCTTGATTTCGCCTGCAGCATATCAGCAATCTCTCATAAATCTCTTTCATTTCATTAGCAAAAACCAGAGGTTTTTCAGTTGGCAATGGATTAAGGTTAGTAAGGTCAGTAAGGCCTCAAGTATATATTCAATGACAACTTACTGGTAAAGAGATGAATTCCGGTAGATGTCTGCAAAATCAACCCCGAGATGCATTTCAACTCCAGTTGAGCTTGATTCTAACATCCATGTCGCCGGATTGTAACCCTCTGTGATTTTGGGAACGCCTTCGATCGCCTCGAAATAGTCTATTAGATCTTTTGAATTGTGACCCAGAGGTCCTACATATACCATCCGCCCTCCACGCTTCATCAGCACCAACTGCAATTTCATTCACATTCTCAGCACCTACAATTACAGATGTACCAGCTCCTACAATACCAGTATGTGCATTGAAATTACAAACAAAATACCTCATCAAAGGCTTCAAATATGTCGATACTAGGTTGATGAATGGTGCACACAACAGTTCGTCCTGTATCCACTGTATTGCGAACTGCTCGCATAACAATTGCAGCAGCTCTTGCATCAAGTCCAGATGTTGGCTCATCCATGAAAATAATTGAAGGATTTGCGACCAGTTCCACTGCAATAGTTAGCCTCTTTCTTTGTTCCGTGGACAACCCATTAACTCCAGGAAGACCAACCAGGGCTCCTTTCAAGTTGGTTAGTTCTACAAGCTCCATTACTTCATCCACAAACATCTGTTCCAAAAAAGGTTGTCAATTTTTGTTTCTACCTTTTCCAAATCCCTGAACTAAAATAACAAACGAATTGGGTTGTTCAAGAATAAAATATGCACCTCTCTTGTTTTTCGATCTACATCCTTGGGGAGGCGAAGCCAAGCAGAGTATACTAGGGATTCATAGACAGTAACATAGGGAGAATGAATATCCGTTTGTTCGCAGTAGCCAGAAATGCGAGCAAATGTTTCTTGTTTCTTGGGATAACCAGATATGGTAATGGAACCCTCGATGTACCCTCCAGTTTTCCTTCCTGCAAGAACATCCATCAAGGTTGTCTTCCCAGCCCCACTTACCCCCATTAAGCATGTTAAAACTCCGGGCCTGAATGACCCACTTATCCCTTTCAATAACTGAAGTCTGTCCTCTGTAACTCCTTGAATCTTCATTTCCTGTAGAGAAATGATTATAAACAACAATTCAAATGAAAAATCTAAAGGAATTTACATTCAAATGGAACAGAAAGCAACTTACAGCGGGCATGTCAACATAATAGTTGATGTTGTCAAAGGCCATGGCGAGAGGTTGGAAGGGCAGAACCATTCCTTTCTTGCCGTCCGCATTGTGGCCAGAATTGTTTGAAACATTGCTATTTCTCCGTCCTCCTGCAATTCTACCTGCATACGTTTTTACAATTGTTAACATATTCAACTGAATTTTTTAGTAAGTTTGAGCAGCTATAAGGGTGGATGGTAATGCTTCCTAATATATCATGCATTTCCGGTGAATTACCTTGAGTACCGGTTGTAGATTCTTTCTTTTGTTTCAACTCCTCTTCTGAAATTAGAGCCTGAGGCTTTCCAAGTGCTGATGAAATAGACAGAGAACATTAATTACAGGCATAGAATTTATTATGCCAATGAAAAACCAAATACAGATGGAGTTGGAGGTACTCACGATCAAGATAATGTAACGCCGCTGTGTATAGAACATTAAAGAGAATATTGTACCCACAGAGCGCTCCAATGGATAGCCAATACCACCAGTCATCAGAAAACAGTCCGCGAGAGTGCATTAATTGGACACCGATGTTATCCTGGAAACACAAAGAGGTGAATTTGGTGAGGGAAATTTGTCTTTGATTAATAGAAGCAGGTGATGGATTGGTATTATAAAGATGGGCTTGTCTAATAGGGTCAGTACATCAGTGGTGGAGCATTCTTACATCAGTGGTGGAGCATTCTAGTAGTAAATAGAAGGCTTTTATGAAAAGTTCAATGAATCAAGCCAGACTAGGAGTCTCAAGTATTTTCTAGAGTTTCAAATATTTTATAAAATAGCTTAATTAAAGAAGGGTTGATTCTATAAGAACCTTAATTCAGTGGTAGTACATTTTAGCAGCAAATGAAAGGGCCTAAATCTTAGATTTGTAAAACAGATATTACAAACCTTTTGCCATCTGCTTGCCAAGAACTCGTTTACTGCAATACCATTTTGAGCATACATGAGAGGAGAGATCCAGTAACCCCATATCCACCAGCCTCTAATATCATCTGTCGGAGTTACCAAACCTTGGTCAACATCTCTTATTTATATCCATTCATTACGAGAACTATGATAAATAATCATGTCACTTATAAGGTTTTGTATGTACCTCTGGAGATGATGAATCCTCCAAGAACAAAAATAACCAAGATGGCGAATGAACCAAAAGTGTTTGCCACTATTCGATTCCGTCCTACAGCTGCTATGAAACGAAACAACCCTAACGCTGACTGAGAAACTGCAATGTAGAGCAGCAATTGTTGAAAAAACCTGCACATAGAAGAAAAGAAAACACCCACATCAGATTTTCAATATTTATAATAGCTACAGCAAAACAATTATGTATATAACTTTAAGAGGTAGTAAGCCTGGTCCTACCTCTGTGGATTTGGCGCGAAACCAATGATATAGTATGTCAAAATGATCCACATTGTAGATTCCATTAGAGACAGGGGAATCCTCATGATCCAAGTGGCAAGAGAATAGGCCCAGGCAGGGAAGAACTTGAAATCTCTCTGCTTGTGAAATACTGGAAGTTTGTCCAGTGTCATTTGTAATTCTGCCATGCCGTTAAACATCACTTGAATCAGCCCAAAGAAGAGAGCTGAAAAGTAGACGGATCCATCGTCGAGATTTCTTTCATGCATGTTAGTTCGAAAGAAGACACTTGAAGCGATCAAAGCCAGCAGAATTATCTGTAAAAAACAGGGTTCCATTCAAATCCATTTCAGCCCTAGATATCCCACAACACAAACCTAACAAGATTTAGAAACAAATTCACAACAAATGTTATTACCTGAGAGGATTTGAAGATATAGATGAAGGAGCTCCTCTTCATGAGCAAAATTTCTCTATCAATACTTGCTTTCAAAAGCTCCTTTTTCCCTAACCCAAATTCCTCTTTGGTGAGTGCAGCAGGATGAGACTTGCTTTTATCATATGGAATCGATAATTCCCCATTAATTTTGGTAGCAACGTGGAAAGATTGGAATGCATCTGAAAACTCCTTGACTGTTACAAAACAGTATGGCTGCCTTGTGTCTGCCCAGTATTGTTCTTGATCTTTAAGTGAAGTCACCTGTGAAAAATCATGGAGGAAATTATAGTTATGTTGAGCAGTGCCTAGTCTACTGGTAGTTTACATGTTAATGGTCCACTTTTTTAAGAAATAATGATTCAATAGAACCTGTGTCTATAGCTCACTCATTATTCAGTGTATCATGTGCTGTTCATATAGATGCAGATTCAGATTGATGAACCACCTAAACAAAACTTGCCCAATAAACAGAAAGCCAACAAAATATTATACAATCGCAAAATAAGTTGCATACCTCTTGCAAGAAATCTGCAACACCCTTCCTGTTGGGGCATCTGAATCCCATGGACTCAAAGAATTCGAGAATGTACTCTCGTGGGCCTTGGTAAACGAGATAGCCTTCAGAAAGTAGAATTACATCATCGAAGAGATCGTAAGTTTCAGGAGCAGGTTGCAATAGGGAAACCACCATGGTGGAATTGAAGACATGAACGTATTGCCGGAGGCATTTCACAATCTGAAATGTTGTAGAGCTGTCCAAACCAGTGGAAATCTCATCCATGAAGAGAGCATTTGCAGCTCCAACAATCATCTCCCCTGTTGTAACTCTCTTCTTCTGACCACCAGAAACACCTCTTCGCATTGCGTCTCCTATCATGGTGTCAGCGCATATGTCCAGCCCCAAAATCTGTTTCACCATTAAGTTATCACCCAACTGCAATTCCTATGATCCTTCTCTAAATATCTTGATGCAAAGTTTAAGACAAAACTTACCTTTAAGACATAATCTGTGATCAGATTTGACTTTTGTCCCTCCATTGCAGTTGCCTGCAACAATATATTTTACCATCTCATGAATACCTCAACTGATAAAATTCATCAAGATAAGGGGTCTCTGTATTGCAGAACCAGAATGCTTCACTCACCTTCATGAAGATATCTATGTCCGGATCTGGTTTGATTCCCTCTTCCTTTTCTCGCCGTGAAAGTTCGGTCAAAACATCTATCATAGAGGATAATCCATGGGTTATTCATTTGTGCCGTAAAAAAGAGTTGAATTCAGTAGTGTATAATAATAAAATTTAGTAGTAATACCATATCTGGATCCAACACCCTGGAAGCGAGCAGAGAAGTCCAAGGTTTCCCTCACAGTCATATCACCAATGTGCATATCGTGTTGGCTAATGTAAGCTGATGTTCTTTGTGGCACAAATTCTTCCATGTTATGCCCATTGAATGTCGCTGATCCATCAACCTGTGCCAAGAAGTTGTCAAGCTCAATAAACATTGGACATTTGTAAAGCTTTCAATAAACTTCTTGTATATCTAGAAATCATAAACAATATATTGATTCAGTCCGATCTTATTACATACTCTGAGACTTTTGTCGAGCTTTCCTGTAAGAGCCAACAGTAGAGTAGTCTTGCCCGAAGCAGGAGGGCCAAGGAGAAGTGTCATCCTGTATTATTACAGAGCTTCAATAAGGGGATTGGGAAAATTGGACATGAAAAACTAAATAAAAATCGAATTGCCATGTGTGTTACCTTCCAGGCTTGACCACACCACTCATATTGTGAAGAATGGTCATGCTTGTCTTGTTTCCCTTGTATAAATGAAGCGATTGGAAAATTCCCTGGAAAATAGTATAATAACATGATAAGCTCAATTGACAATGACTTCACTTTAATGATGACCAAGATGGACTAAAAACGCCCATTGACTTGAATTTAATGAACAAAGATGAGCAATTTAGATTATCATCTTATAATGCAGAAATCCTACCTCCATGATATTGGCGGCATAGTTGTAGAGCGTAGGCAACGCTCTTCCCCCAACATGAACATCTGCTTCAACATTCAAGTTCTCGAAACGCACTTCAACCTCGGGCAATTTAATTCCCACTCTGAAAACCAATTGCAGGCATCCGAGAAATGTCAGCAATATTGGACAAAATTACAATTTGAATTTCTTCAAAATAGGAAAACAGAGAAAAACACTGAGACCGTTCTGAAAGTTCCAAACCTGTCGATTCTTTGGCGAAGCCTTTGCAGAAGGTGTTCGTTGTCCTGGTCTGCAACTTTGACAAGCCTGTCCATCAATTGCTGTCGAGTCTCGAGCTCCATATTCCTCACATCTATCTCATCCATATTGTGAACTCCATTGTTCTGACTCACACTCTTAAGAATGGAAGTTCTGAGGCGATCATAGGTGGGAAGCTTCTCAATGGCCGCCCATTTGAGTGCTTCAATATCATCTTCATGGTGGGTTGGCAGAGAGAAAACACTACTGCTTCTCTCAAACAGTCTGGTACTCCCCTGCCGCAGGCTGCCCGTCCACGACTCGCCGCCATCTAATCTAATTGACGAACTCATCAAATAGCTCCTGGGTTCCAATCAAGTTCCCAACTTTCAGAGAAAATCCGATACCAATCAAGTTTCAAACTTTCAGAGAAAATCGATTCCGATCAAGTTCCCAACTTTCAGAGAGCTAACAGCGCAGTTTAGACTAGTTATGCTATTTTCCTTCCCGTGGTGAATGCACAAACGGCATAATAGTGTGGGAGGAAGATGGTTGTAAGATTGAGCATATATACACACCCGTAGAAGCTTCCCATGTAGTAGGGCACACGCTTCTGTCGCTTCGGAAGGTGGGTTACATGTTTTCAATGAACTTTGAAAGACTTTCTCGAATGGGCGTGCAATTTGTGGTCAAAGCATATTGTTGAGCAGCCAGAGTCGACTACGACATTAGAATATGTCAAAGCATCGAGAAGGACCTGAGATTCCGGGAAGCTACGTAGCATTATATTTAGAATGCGATGTAATTTACAATTTTTTTGTGTTTTTTTTAATGGGGATTGAAAACATACGATTTTTTTTAAATGGTATTTTGAATGTGACCTGTTTTTTAACAATTGATTTTGAAAAACCTGTGCGTTTTTTAAATTAACCAAAAAAATCAAAAATTTATTGGGTGTTAAATATAATGTTGCATAGTCATTACGAGATTTGACATTAGCTTTCATTATCAAGATTTGCTCTCATGATGTGTTGACATTTTTAAGCCGATAGGCTTTTTGTATGGGGTTTTTGTACGGAGAAGTGTCAGTATCTCGGTAAGTTCCCGCCGGTCACATTTTCCGGCCATCGTTTTCTTTGGTGAGCAACTTGTGTTGCGTTGGCATACATAGCACTTGTATATTTTATTAAACCGAATGACCTTGCTCCCTCTCTCTCTCTCTCTCGTGGCATTTAATAAATTTTTAATTATATTTTTTAAAATTTTTAATATATTTTTCCTATATTAGTTTTTAAATATATATTTTTTAACTGTATTTTATTTATACTTATTTTTATTATTTAATGTATTCTATTTATATTATAAATTTTTTTTTTCAATATATCTTAAATTTTATATATTTTATTTATATTTTACTTAATAAATTTTAAAAAATTAGTTTAATAATTTTATTTTTAATTTTTTAATTTTTAGTATATTTTTATATAAATGTACAATATTTATATTATATTTTTTATTTTTCAATATATCTTTATATTTAATATTTATCTTGAAATATTGAATATTATTTTTAAATTTAAATTATTAACATTTTGGTTGTAATTTTATTGTCATTTATTTTAATATTAAATATATATTTAATTTTAATTTAAAAAATAGAATTAAATATAAAATATTAAACATGATGTTAATTTAAAATGTAAAATTTAATAAACTATATTAAACTTTAATATACTTTAAAGTTTCACATCATAATATAATTTAAATATTATAATTTAAAGTTTCATATTTAATATATAAAGTTATAAAACTTTATAAAATTTATTATTAGGTATGTTTATAAACTTTATAAATAATATAGATATAAATAATAAAACTTTATGCACTTTTAATTTATACACTTATTGTATGCGGGAAAAGCGGGTCGATAGAACTCAAAATGTGAAAAACAGAGCTCTAGGGAGCCTTTCTCACACACCCATAGGACTTCTTGGTGCAAGCTATGGAGTCATGAAGTATGGCTTAGCTTCCCAAGGTTGGTTCCATGGTTCTCTATCTTGCACGGTCCCTCAAACCAATGTTTTTGCTCTCAGATCATTGAGCAAAATGGTTTAGGGATGACAAATGCAAGAACGAGGGATGCTTTTGTTGATTTTAAGATGAGATGCATCCTAAGTTATGCATGATTCTATAAATGCAAAAAACTAGTTATAAGATGACAAGGTTAGTAAACAAGACTATCCTAGCATGCTATATTAGTCTATGATTTAAGCTAAATGATAAGGAACATACTCTAAATTTGCATATTTAGATTAATTCCTATTTAAAAGAGAGGCTAAATGATATATGAAAGTTTGAATAGATTTTAGTATAAGTGTGATGCTAAAGACTTGGATGATGAAAATGGAGGGATGAGAGCTCTATCTATAGCAAAAATAGGGCAATGGATGGCCAAGATTGAAAGAGGCAATCAAGGGTTGAGTTTGAAAGTTGGGAATCCATGTTTGCAATTGGCACCAATGAAATGGTGACAATTGTCAACATAAGGTTGGTTGAGAGGAGATGTAAGAAGCATTAAATGCTTGAGAAGACCTCATGGTTACCCTAGGGGTTAAGGTTAAGTTAAGATTACCCATTGGATAAAGTTTTTATCCAAAGGATAAATTCTTGTGCAAAGGATTAAGGATAACCATGGTCAAAGCAATAAATGCTTGATGAGACCCTTGGGTTACATGGAGGTTGAGTTTAAGGAAATTCTTTAACCATGATAGAGGGTTGAGTTAACCATTAATGGTTATGAAGACTTTGGGGACAAATTTGTAAGAGTCCTTCCAAATTTGGGGGTATTAGCTTGTTGAATGGATAAAGGCTTTAATGCCTTTAGAAGACTTTACTCCAAATTTGAGAAGGGACCTCTTCAAATTTAGGGAAAAGGGATAATGGATGGGTTTGGTTTAATTAATTAGGATTAGATAGATTCTAGAAGAAATTAGGAAGAGGGTTTAGGATGCAAGTGGGAGGTGTAGGATTTTGCAAGTGGATGAAGGGATAATGGGTTTTAATTGAATTTAATTCAATTTGGTTGCAATTAAATAAATTAGATTTATTTAATTTAGGATAACTATTTAATTAAATTTGAATTTAATTAAAAAGTGGATAGGGGCTTTAATTGAATAAAATGAATTTATTCTTTTAAATGGGTAGAGTGAATTTAATTGATGGTTACCAGTTAAAAAAACTCGACTGTGACTGTTTTGATGGTTACCAGTTAGTTTGTGTGAAGCAACCGAGCAAGTTAATGGATTGATTTGCGTGCAAAACTATGTGGAATGTCTTATATGGTATAAATACTTTCATTTTGAGCAATTGGATTAGGTTTTTATTTGCAAGTTGAGTGTGTTTGTAAATAGTTTGTAAATTGCCTTCCCACTGTCCAGTTTTGGACTGGTTTGTGTAAATGGATGCATAACTCCATTCCCCATTGTGGAACCACCATGAAACCATGGGGAATGAGAGTGAAAACCTTGTACCATAGTTCAATGCAAGCAGGGCCCTTGAAAATGTAGGGAGGCCATATAAAGACCCTCACCTAGGCAAGATTGAACAGTGCCCGATTGGGAAAGGTCAAGTTGCAGAGGTCTTGGAGAGCAAGGTTGGTCAGAGGAGAGTGCACCCTTTGGAGGAGGTGTAGAGGAGTGTGTGAAGTACCACTGGTGTGAAGGAGGAGCCTCCACTAGTCCAGACAAGGTGGCTAAAACTCAAAATATACACTGTGACCCAGGCAAACCATAAAAACCCTCACAAAAACCCTTAAAAACCTCAAAATTCGCCCAAGGCACTATACGGCCACTTGGAGGCCCAAAACCAGAGAAATCCTTAAGCCCCTGCCAAATGAATGGTAGTCCATTTTGGGAGTTTGGGTAGTTTGTGCATCATTTGTGAGAGGGAGCCCTAAAGGACCGGGTAGGAGGCATAATTGGTCCTAATCCTTGTAGCCCTATTTTGTAGGCAAAACACAAAATAGTGAAATCGGTAAGGGGTTGAAAGCTTGAAACCTCTTGGGGGCACATGAATGGGTGGAAAGACCATGAAATAGACCTGACCTAACCTTGCTAAGACCTAGGAAGGTGTGGAACAAGCCTAACCCTTATTAGCCATAGTAAGGGGTTTTGAGTCTCGTGAGTAGGTGAGACCTTAGGAGCAACATTGCAACTCATTGGTGGGTGGATTGGGCAAGGTCAAGGGATTCCTCAAGCAAGGGAAGTCCTAGAGACCCTAGGGTGTGAAGAGAACACCAGGTGATCCAAGGGAAAGATCCAAGAGCATAAACTAGGTTAGTCTATCCCAAACCCCATCCCATCAACAAGTGATGCATGATCAGGTGTGGATCAATTCTGGGCATATCTGCATATGACCAAGAAAAGTTAATTTTCTTGTCTTTAAAAAAGATGAGAAATGCTGATCTTTCCTCCTCTGTCAGAGATTCTGTGAGGTGTATTTTTTTGGCTACTTCTGTAGTACCAATGTTGATTGATTGAGTGGGCTCAATCAATATGGGTGATTGCTCATGAAAATGTTTAGGAAGAGTGTCAAGTCTCCCATCCTTAGGTGCCTTAAAAAGGTTTTCACCTTCAGATGCATCCTTTATTTTTACTTTTTTTTGATCTAGAGCTGCCATTGACTGGTTTTCAGCATTAGATCTTTTATTTGGTTCATTTTTGCGACTGAGAGACTTGGCACTCCTTGGTTTGTAGACATCTTTACTTTGTTCACTGGTAGAGCCTGTTTCCAGGTTAATGGTACATAGGTAGTGGATAATAGATTCATTGTCTGGGAAAATTGGTATATCATGTATTTCGGGTTCGTCCCAATCAATGAGGTCGAGAAAGACAAGCGGTAAGGAATTGTTTGGTGGATCAAGTTCTGCTATTATAAGCATCAAGACAGAGGTTTCATTGTGATTGGATTTGGTTTCAAAGAAGTCAAGGATTTCGTCGAGGTCTTTGATGGTATCATCTTCCATATAGACTTGTTCATAATGTTTCTATTCGCTTTCCTTGGCGTCATAGATATTCTGCAATCCAAATTCAGGTAGTCTATCTTCTATGTTATGCTCTTCTTCGAGAAAGGGATATGGAGCCAGTATTGTCAGTGATATCTCCTGTAGCGTTTGAGCAGCTACCCCATTCATATTCATTGGAATTAGTTTCTGAGTTATCATCCCAGATTTTATCAATGCTGTAAACAGGTATGTTATATGGTGAAAATAGATATTTGATGATGGATACCAGTTTGATAGTCTTTGTCGATTCTGTGTTAGATCCTGCTTCTACTTTTTGTATTTGTTCATAGATTGTGCCTCCTTTAGGAGATGATTCTATTTGTTTTTGAGATATTGGTGTTTGAATATGAGTTGCTGCTGCAGATATGGCCTTTGTATGAATGAGGAGCTTTTCCTGATGCTACTTTTGTTCTTGATGTTCACATGCCTTGCGGATTGTTTCTACTAACTCAAATAGTGCTTCCTGCCAGGATTCTTCTTTGTACTTCTTCTTTGCTTTCCATTGAGGTTTTGGAGTTATGCGTGGTGTCTTTCTTAATAGGAAAGTGAGTTTACAACCCAATCCTATTTTGTCTCTACTAAGCTGTTAAGGAAGATCTATGGGTTCAGTGACTCCTTCTTTGTGTTTTCCAATAGGTCCTTTACCGTCATATCCCATTTGTTACATGATTAAGTAGCCCTTTCCATATAGGTGTGTTGGTAGAACTATATCCAGAGCAGCTGCTCTGTTATCTTCTTCTTCATCTTTGTATAACTAGCTAAGAATGTCCTTCTCTTCTGATTCATGTGCTAGAGTGCCTAGTTGGATGAAGGTACCATCAAATTTGGTGATGGGCTGAGTTACTTGATGCATTGATGTTGTGGGTAATCCATGAGATTTGGGTGATGTTGGTAAGTTGGCGAAACACATGGGTTCCAAAGAGTATTCGCCCATACCTTGTTCTCTAATTTGCATTTTCTGCTTGAAATCTCCAGGTAATGATTTGGGCTTTGCCTTCTGTAGATCTGATGTTGAGGATTTTTGTTTTTCCCTATTATGGGGAACCAAACTATCTTGGGCTGCCCCCATTGCATTACAATGTTGAAATGGATTGTGATCAGTAGATATAGAGACCTCTTGTCAGTTATAGGGAAATTTGACACACTGGTGATACGTAGAATGCATTGCTTGCATTTCATGTATCGAGGGTCGACCTAATAAAATATTGTAGGTGAGGTCTATGTCTAAGACCTGACACACAGTATCCTTTTGCACTGGTCCAAATTGTATGGGTAACATCACGGTTCCTTTAGATGACCTTTCCTCATCATCATATGCCTTTATGGTAATCTTTTTATGTGGATCAATAGACTCCTCTGAGAAGCCTAATGCACGGATAAGTTTTAAGGTACATATATTAAGTCCAGCTCCTCCATCTATCAATACTCTTTTTACTGGGTGTTTATAAATGATGACTTCAATATGGAGGGGAGTGTTATGCGGATGACTTAAGGAAGTATTATCATGCTCTGAGAAGGTGAGATTATGAGGCCCTGTCATATGAGCAACCATGGCTTGAAATCTATCTGCATCCAGATTTTGAGGTACATTGGTTTCTAATAGCGCTTGTTCCAATATGTTTTTGTGTTTTGGCAACAGTTTCAACAATTCTAGTATAGATATTTGAGCAGGAGTTTTGCGTAGTTGGCTGACTAAATCATATTGGATTCTTGGTGTAGTGGTTGTAGGTGATGTATGTCCCTTCAAGACATATTTCTGAGCTCTGGTTGTTACATTGATAGATTCATGATTATGTTGGTCTCGGATTGTGATGACATTCACATGATGGTCTTCAGCTGATATGTGATTGATGGTGTTATTGTAGATGTGGTTGATATGATATCCATGTGTATCGTTTGAAGTTGAAGCTCCATCTTTGTTGTAGTTTGGAAGAGGATTTTTAAAAGCTCTGTGGTCACCATTTGTTTTGAGACCATCTACCGTTAAATCACTTTGATCAATCATGTCTTGAACAATGTTTTCAATCTCATGCATTCGTTTGTTCGATGACCTTTGTTACGATGAAAATCATAATAGTGTGAGTCATTCCACCAAGGTGGTTTGACTTGGGGTTCATAGTTGTTGATTGCAGGCAAAGAGATAATCTTGTTTGCCAGGAGCTCTTTGAATGCTGACTCTAGTGATTGTCCCAGTGGTGTGAAGACATGTTTTTGGAAATTGTTGGTGTTGTCGCGTGAATTGCTATTAGGTCCTTGATTCGTGGTTTTGTTTTGAGTATTGTTGGTGTTGTTTGCATTGGGTTGACCTTGATTGGTATTCGGTGTGTATGTGTTAGCGTTTGTGTTAGTACCTTTAGGATTTTTCGTAGCTTGAGGATTTCTGGATAATGCGAGCACTGGTTGCTTAGATTTTGGATCATGTGATTCATTGTTACCTTCGTTTTTGTTTCGAGTCTAGAATCGAGACTTGTCTAAGTTGCTGTTGTTTTGGTTATTGTAGTTTGATGAATTTGCTCATTCTTTGAAGAATTTGAGCATTCCCTTTTTGACACATGCCTCTTCTACTTGAATGTCATTTTCAATCAATTTAGCGAAAGACGGTATGCTTTGGAGTTTGAGCCTGCAACTCATCTCACCATTCAAGTTGTCAATGAAAATTTCCATTTTCTCCTTTTCAGGAATGTCTCAAGGATATTGTGAAACCATACGTCACCAACATTAAAGGAATATCATAAATGTTTCATTGTTTTTCTGTTTGGTGTTGCAGACGTCTAGCATCATTATAGCCTGTTGAATGTTATATGAATATTGTGTTATGAACTTGTTAACCAATTCATCAAATGATCTGACAAGAGGTGTAATTTTGGATAACCATTCCATTGTTTTTCCTCCCAAGCTTCTTGGGAATAACCTCATCAGATAGGTGTCATCATGAGCAAATTCAAGACTCATGGTACAGAATTCTCTGACATGATCACAGGGATCACTTTTTCCATCGTATTTGTCAAATTTAGGTACGTCTGAGTTTGGAGGAAAAGGGATCATGTGTAATCTTCTATCAAAGGGATAAGGATAGATTTCGTTTAATGAGTACCGTACTGTCGTCCCTTGTTGCATGTCTTGCATTTGTCTTTGTAACATTTTCATTTGTTGAGTAAGGGAAACCAAAGGCATATTGTTTTGCCGAGGGAAGAGCTCTTCCCTTGCATTGATCATGGGTTGAAACGGTGTATGGAACGGTATGTTTTTCTCAGGGATGTTTTGTCTTGGTGTATCTTGTTCTGGTATGTTTTGCTCGGGGATATCTTGTTCAAGGTCGCGTGCTCCCCCTTCTCGTTGTCATTCTTGATATTCATAATGTTGAGGTCTTGTTCTAAGCACATCTACGTCAAAGTCTTCAAGGAGTTTGACTCCTTTGTTTGTGAGCATGAGCAAGTATTTTTCCTTGTCATTTTCCATGAGTCTTTCTACAAGTTTTTGGAATGAAGCACTTTCTTGGCATTCCTGAAGAAGTTCTTTAGAAATTTCAGTATCCTCTAGGTGTGGACCTTCAAAATGATTTGATAACCTTCGATTCATACTGGATTCTACTTGTGCCTCGCTTTGTTTGTTTTGAGAGCGAGTAACATGCATTTTAGTAGAAACTTTCTATGACAAAGGGGACAAAATCCTCTTCAATATGTTGCTCGGGAGTTGGTGGTTCAAGTCAGGGTGTGTTGTAAGTGATGCACTCGTCGGGCAAGAATGTTGGATTGATCTTTCCTCCATGGTTTATGATTTGATTAAATGCGGATTTTTGACAATATGCCCTAGTCTTTAAAGGCTCTTTGTCAAATTCATTGGATTTGTTTTGGATATAAAGTTTGACGTGATGGAGCAATGTTCAATGAGATTTGAAGAGTTGACGATTGATGTATAAAAATTTGTTTCTTTTGATAAATTTGGAAAAACTTGGTTGTTGTTTCTTCAACGTGGTGTTACGATAAATATTCTTTCTTCTTAGAATATGGGGATTAGTCATGCATAAGTGATCAATGGTTTCCTTTGAATGGTTTTGGATTCAGTTGATCTTGCTTTGAAAACTCAAGTTTTACTTTATCAAAGTGAAGGTTTAGATGCCCCTTCACGACAAAGCATGTCAAATGATATGGATAAAGTCTCCTGATATGGAAACTTGATTTGACAACCTGAGATTTTAAACAAGTGTTTTTGAGATGAAATCCATGAGATGATAAAGGACCCCTTTGTTACTTGTGATGATGTTTCCTGATTTTGATAGGATAGATATGTTTTATCACTTGCCCAGTTTTGGATTTTTACAATGTTTGTTTGACACAAATTTTGCTCAAGAAATAGTTTTTAAAGCTTTGTTTTCGCTACTCTGTTTTGATGAAAAATGATGCTGATGGAAAGAGGTTTCCAAAAATGTTTTCTAAATTTTCAAGATTCCTCACTGCTTTGCCCCCTGGTTTTCTAGGTTTGGCCATGCGCTAAAACAGAGACAAGATGCGCTACTGAAATTTCTTCACGTGCTAAATAAAAGACCACACGCGCTAAGCTGCCCCCAGCCATGTGCTAATTGTTTAGACTGCTAAAATTTGTTTTCTGTTTTTTGCTCAAAAAGCTATGCGCTAATATGGGTTTACTACACGCTAACTGTTAAACCTTATGTGCTATTGTTTGATTCCCACGCGCTAGGCTGATGCTCCAACTCGCTAGGCTGTTTTCTGGACGCGCTAACTGTTTAATGTTGTTTTGAAATTTTGTTTTAACGCTACTGTTTCAACTGGATGCACTAACGGGATGCCTAGATGCACTAACAAATGTACCACATGCACTAAGAGGTTGCTCTCACGCGCTAGGCTGCCCTAATATTTTCCTTTGGTTGGTTTTTGTAATTTTTGGATGTTTGTTATGAGTTTTTCAATTTTGATGGATGATTTTCTAAAGTAGTAAATGCAAGCATAGCACCAAAAAGACAACCATTTTGCTTAATCTAACAAAAAGTGTATGTTCTGCGAGGATGTGTTCAAATCCCTAATAGTTTAACAGGTTTGGATACAAAATAATACACTTCAAGAAGACTCTTTATTCAAAGGTCATAAATAACATCATAGCCCACTAGTCTCGATATTCCGTCAGCTCAAACAGCTGTGGCACCCCCTAGAGGGTGCCCGTTTTTTTGCCTTTTGCCAGAAATTAACTCAAAGTGAATTGCTTCACAATTGAGTAGTTATCTTGGGAGATATATGGTGAGCAATCTTGGGGGTGGATTCTTCCCCACCCTTGCACTATGATATTATAAATATCTGGTTACTGACTTAGCTCAAGGTTTCTATTTCTATGGTTCGTAATCAGGCTTCTTGTTCAGTCATCAGTGATAAACTCCCTCAAGAGGCTTCCCAACCTTTAGAACAAAGGCTTTACATATCTTAAGGATACTAGGGGAAGGCTAATCGTTGTGCGCAACCGTTGAAAAGGACTTTCGTCACTTTCCACTTTTGATTATAGTGGGTTGGAATACTTGGCGTCAAAGTCGTTTCCCGCTTAGGTCATTCCCTTCACATCGGCCATAAATGGCTTTAAGAGTTGATTCCAACTCCTTGGGAAGGCAGGCCTGCTAAAGATTGTATAATGTTTGAAGTAGAGAAAGCTTAAGAGTGGTTTGACTTTTTGATTACCCAGTTAAGGGGAGAGCATATACCTTCCACTTTCGAGACAAGGCAAACAATCATTTTTTTAGCCTTCAAGACAATGATTTGCTAACTTCTATTTGGAGATGTTGCTCCAAAAAAACATGGTGTTTATTTTATTTCTCCAAATCAGTGATTATCTAATCTAGGAAAAGAACCGACTCAACAAAGCAAAACTTTGATTTGTACAACAAAAGGAAATTGGCAAAAAGGGGAATAACGTCCCTCTTTGATTGTAACAAAAACTTTTAAGTGTGGTTCTTTCCTTTGCAAAAATTAAAAATGAATCCTTTTATACACCAAAGGATGGTGAGGTTCTTTTTAAAGCTACTTTTGCAAAAAGGAAAGTTTGTATTGTTCTTTTTAGAGCCCAAAATAAAAAATTTCTCCTATGAAAGCAAAAAAATTTTTGATTGTGGTTCTTTCTATAGCCCAAAAATAAAGTTAGTTCAATTTTAAGAAGAAAAGAAGTTCAAATTTTAAACTAACTTAACTAAGTTAGTAAAAACTCTAACTATCTTAATAACCTTAAGGCTAAGCTCCTATCTGCAACAAAATCGTTAGAATCCTGCAAAATAACAAGTGAAAGACGTTAGATAACTGGTGGACTTCAACAAGTCTAATTTTTATCCTTGGTTACAGATTTTACTTTTTCTTATCTCTGTCTGTCTACGATGCGCTACAGAACAAACTGTACGCGCTACAAAATAACAGTGATGCGCTAAAAGAAGGTAGAGATGTGCTATATTGTTTTCGGGATGCACTACTCTGTGTTCTGGAGGCATTGCTCTGTTTTTCTCCTGCGTCGAGACCTACAGGAAAATATTAGTATTATGATGCACTAAGGAAAATACTTCACATGCTAGATGATGGACCCAACGCGCTGAACAGTAAACCGGATGCGCTAGGCTATTAACCAGATGCACTAGGCCGTTAACCAGATGCGCTAGGGAATGTTTCCTACACGCTGATTCTTGTTTCTCGCGGACCTGCAAAAGTGGTTAAAGTCAAAAACCAATTTGATATATGGGGTGATACCCCACGGTGGGTGCCAAAAATGTATGTAGGAAAAGCGGGTCGATAGAACTCAAAATGTGAAAAACGGAGCTCTAGGGAGCCTTGCTCACACACCCACAGGACTTCTTGGTGCAAGCTATGGAGTCATGAAGTATGGCTCAGTTTCCCAAGGTTGGTTCCATGGTTCTCTATCTTGAAAAATCCCTCAAACCAATGTTTTTACTCTTAGATCACTGAGCAAAATGGTTTAGGGATGACAAATGCAAGAACGAGGGATGCTTTTGTTGATTTTAAGATGAGATGCATCCTAAGCTATGCATGATTCTATAAATGCAATAAACTAGTTATAAGATGACAAGGTTAGTAAACAAGACTATCCTAGCATGCTATATTAGTCTATGATTTAAGCTAAATGATAAGGAACATACTCTAAATTTGCATATTTAGATTAATTCCTATTTGAAAGAGAGGCTAAATGATGAGCATAAATGATATATGAAAGTTTGAATAGATTTTAGTATAAGTGTAATGCTAAAGACTTGGATGATGAAAATGGAGGGATGAGAGCTCTATTTATAGCAAAAATAGGGCAATGGATGGCCAGGATTGAAAGAGGCAAGCAAGGGTTGAGTTTGAAAGTTGGGAATCCATGTTTGCAATTGGCACCAATGAAATGGTGACACTTGTCAACATAAGGTTGGTTGAGAGGAGATGTAAGAAGCATTAAATGCTTGAGAAGACCTCATGGTTACCCTAGGGGTTAAGGGTTAAGGTTAAGTTAAGATTACCCATTAGATAAAGCTTTTATCAAAGGATAAATTCTTGTGCAAAGGATTAAGGATAACCATGGTCAAAGCAATAAATGCTTGATGGGACCCTCGGGTTACATGGAAGTTGAGTTTAAGGAAATTCTTTAACCATGCTAGAGGGTTGAGTTAACCATTAATGGTTATGAAGACTTTGGGGACAAATTTGTAAGAGTCCTTCCAAATTTGGGGGTATTCAACAAGTTAGCTTGTTGAATGGATAAAGGCTTTAATGCCTTTAGAAGACTTTACTCCAAATTTGAGAAGGGACCTCTTCAAATTTAGGGAAAAGGGATAATGGATGGGTTTGGTTTAATTAATTAGGATTAGATAGATTCGAGAAGAAATTAGGAAGAGGGTTTAGGATGCAAGTGGGAGGTGTAGGATTTTGCAAGTGGATGAAGGGATAATGGGTTTTAATTAAATTTAATTCAATTTGGTTGCAATTAAATAAATTAGATTTATTTAATTTAGGATAACTATTTAATTAAATTTGAATTTAATTAAAAAGTGGATAGGGGCTTTAATTGAATAAAATGAATTTATTCTTTTAAATGGGTATAGTGAATTTAATTGAGTAATTTACTTAATTAAATAGAGGAATATGAGTAATTTAATTAAATTGGATTTAATTAAATAGAGAAATGAACATAAAATATTCATTTAGGAATATGGTCATTTTTATACGTCTACACTTATAATTCAAAAGTGTATACGGTTTATTATAATATAGCTTTTATATACTTAATATTATAATTCCAAAGTGAAAAACTATTACTTATAATTCAAAAGTGAATAAAGTTTATTCAAAAGTAGATAAATTTTATACACTTATAAATTTTCACTTATAAGTGAATAAAATTTATTATAATTTAAAAGTGAATAAATTTAATAAATGAAAAAGCTTTCACTTCAAGGTGAAACAAAGTTTATTATAATTCAAAAGTGAATAAACTTTAAAGTATATAAAGGTTATATTATAATAAACTTTACGCACTTTTGAATTTTGAATTATAAGTGTACAAAATTAATTATACTATAAAGTATAGAAAAAATATAATTTAAATTATAATATATATAGTTATTTATGAATTATATAATATAATTTAAAATTAAATATATAAAAAATTATATTAAATATTCAATTTTATATTATATTACATTATATAAAGATATATTATAGCTCAATATTTAATATTTATGTTTATTCATTTTATATTAAATATAATATATATATATATATATATATATATATATATATATATATATATATATATATATATATATATATATATATATATATATATATATATATGATAGGTTTTAGGTAATTCTATTTTCATCTAAACCTTGCAACCAAAAATAGATGCACAATAACAAAGAATACAAGTATCTAACTTGTTCGTTATGAAATCATTTAAAGGCAATTGCTCATTAGAGTTTCACCCAAATCTTCCACACCAACATCAATAATTCCCAATTTGTTAACGTCTCCATGTCTCCTACAGGTGCTATTTAACTTATCTTAACAAATTCATTATACCGTTTTCTTTGTGCATTTGTTTTTATTTTCTTTTGTAAATTTTGGTAATGTTGAATTAGTTATTTAGATTTTTATTTTTATTTGTTATTGTATACAAGAAATTCCTTGAAAGAAAAATTTATGTTATTTTTTTACATAGAATTATTCATGTTGCTTAGTCTATTCTTGTCACATGAACTATGCAACAAAGATGCAAATATAACCCTATCTCATAAAAAACCTTGTGTGGACATTTTGTGTTTCAATTTGAGAACCAATTGTGATTATTTCCTCACACAAAGACCCATGATAATTATATTATAGTTGCACAACCTTACAATCTCCATCATCATGCAAAATTGTGCTTTTTAAGGCTTTGCTATATGTTGTTCTATATGTTTAGGATTTGTCAAGTATCACCAATAGTACTCTTAGAGATCACTTGTAGATAACATGTAATGATGGAAACCCCCTTATTTTAAGGGGGTACCAAACCTTTATTAATTAAGGATTGTCTAATACGCTTCTCTCTTTCATTGATTTTTTTACCAGCACTATTTTTATTTTACCTTCGTAATGACTTTTTGTATTTCTCCCATCCACATTGGAGATCGTCTTTCCCTGCTATGTAGCTATATTTCTTTGGTCTGTTTCTATTTCAAACTATATTTTCTTTCTTGCCTTTCCACACATTTGTCACTAATTTCTTCTAACCTGAACAACAACTTATGTTTCCTTCACAAGTTTTCATGCTATAGGCTCCTTTTACATTTTCAGACTTTAGCATTGTATTGAGTGATTGGGTGAAGCATAACAAAGCCTTTTGGTTGACACCCAGTTTGGTAGATAAGGAATGAAATTTACGTTGATGAAACTATTCATTGAGATTTAGATAACAGATCAACAATTCGGCGAAAGGATTCCAATGTTACCAAACCCAACTATTCATTGGCATTCTGAATCACAATTTCCAAAATATTCAAGCAAATTGTATTTGTTGGGTTCTAGAGAATGTGTTGGCCTCACACTCATTGAAATTCATCATTCTCACAATCAAACCACAACCAAGATTTCTTTAAAAAAAGTCTAACCAACACCATTTTTCAAACAAATTGAGATGCTTATAACCCAAACCATTTTTCAAACAAATAGATTGCAAAATCTGTCCATTTGCAATGGGTAATTCTTTGGAATTCTTAGCATTGCTTGGCTTATGCATGCCAAATAGACATTGCATGCTTTGATATAAACAAACATGTTATTACGTTAAGAATTTTGTAGTCTACCAGCAATCAATAACAATTGTACTGTTTGAAATTTTTTCCAATAAATTCATTAAGTGATTACCATCACCAAGAGAAAACCATGTTCTTATAAATCTATTGTGCACTGATACTTTCTATGCATATCATCTGAATCTATATTAAGCAGGGAAGATGTACATACTTGAAATTTGACTACTATCTTCTCAACAATGAATTAGATTTTGAGATATAGCAGAAGTATTGGTGACAGTAAGTCACTAAATCTCAACCTTTATGAAATATATACATACAAAATCCCACTGATGTTGGAACTGTAGTTTGAAGATCTCATTAAAAACCATTGTTGTTGAAGCACAATTCTTCATTTTTGTTGGCCAAATCTTGTTTATGAGTGCTCATTGTTGATTAATATGCATACAATTTAGAAATATGATATTTATTTATGATTGCTTATATATATGCCAAAATACAACTCTCTAGATATGTTTTGCTTAAATGTTCAACCATATGCTACTAGATCTTGATGACTAATTACTCTTTCCAAATATTGGAAGTTTTGATATCACATTGCCTATAAAAATCTGCATAATAATGAATGCTATATATAAATTCACTTGTGAACATCCCGCTTTTGGGTTGTTAAATGATATTATGTCAATTTAACAAATATCTTTGTAGATCACACTGTTCATCCATTTTCAACAGCATATGAATTTTGAAGACTAACAAATCTAACTGTGAGTTGTGCAACTGTAGTGCATACCTATTCAAAAACCATCTAATTGTGGATGATACTTTTTAGTGTTCTACATTTTTTTATCAATGTTATTTTGTCAATAAATATAAAATAATTGCAATTGACAATTGATATTTGTGTTCATTTTTTAAAAATGTTTTGTTAATGCTAATTATTATTGTATATTTTGTTTTCGTAAAGTTCAAAAGCTTTTTATTGTATGTTACCAAATCACTGCCCATGCCCTTAGTCTTGCATACTTGACCACCTATCGGCTTCCCGTTGCACGAAAATAAAGTGTGCAACTGCTAGTTTACATTAATAATGATGAGAAACATGTCTGAAGGTGGTATTTGACATATATTTTTATAATCAATCGAAGGAATGTTTTACAACAACTTTAATTTTGTCTAGAATAGAAAGATAACTGTGTAATAAACAATAGATGAAGATGGCTACTTGTCCAGCCATCTTAGATAGAGGGGTTCTTGTTTTCAAAGGATGTTTTGGGCAAGATCAAGTAGTAGAGGTTTGACATGAACCACCATCTTCCAATGACTCGAGAGAAATAAATATAAACTTCCCTTCCTTTTTGAAGCATGATCTGATTAAAATAAAGAAACCTCGATGGACTTATTTAAATACGCATTGTAAGTTTGAGATATGTTCATTGTTGTATTTAAATGTCATTGACTTTTTGGGAAGCTCAGGAGCTATTGAATCAAATGAAAAACAAGCTTGTAAAAAATAAAAAAACATTTGTGTAACTCTTTACCTCATTAACAATAGGGGGAATCTTGGGATAGTTCAATAAGCTCCACCTCCATGTCCTTCTCCATTCCCTACCAATTAGACTTTATATCTAATCACAAAAAATATTATTCTTTGAGTGGGGAAAGTAGAAACTCCACTCTTAGATTGATGCTCAAGTGGATAATGTGTAGATCTACATACTCTAGCTGTAAATTCTTGGATATTAGAAATAATTTGCAATAAGGAAGTGTTCCCTGAATTCCACTCATGGTGCAATTTTATTCTTGCCTTGTCATTTTTAAGTTGAGTGAAATTGATTTAGGTCATCTTTCTCAAGCTTGTCAGAGTTTTGAGTCAATTTGAGAAGTCATGTCGGAATTCGACAAGCTAAGTGGAACTAGTGTGTGTCATTCTTTCTTTGAAAAATCCTTAAGCTAGCTGATCTAGGGCCAAGTTCAACTTCAAGTGTCACTCCTCAACATCATCCTTAGAACCGTGTTGAGTCTTTGTTCTACATTGTTTTATCCCTATTGGCTTTATGAAAGAGTTTCATCTCAAGCATTGCGCTCCGATAATTCATTTAGAATTCTAACTATTTAATCTTTTCTTTGTCGATCTTTAGGGTCCAAAGTTAAACTTGGTGTTTTGTTTCATTCTACAAAGTTCAAGTTTCAGATGAGTCCAATCTCTCAAGTGGCACTTCATGAAGGGAGGGAAAGTTCAAGTTTCAGATGAGTCCAATCTCTCAAGTGGCACTTCATGAAGGGAGGGAAAGTTCAATCTTTGTGAAGAATTAAATTCTAAAGTTCAAATGGAACCCTGACAACTTTGAGGAAAGAATTTTATGAAGTATTTCAGGCCAAGTGTCAAGTTCCAGGACCAAGGTGGGCTCCGACATCCAAAGATGAACTCTCACTTATAAAGTGCAAGCAAAGAAAAGAAGATTTGAAGAAAGGCACTAACTCTGACAGGGCGAACTCTCACATAATAAATTGAGCTTTTTTTTTTAAGCTTGAAGTAGTAAAGAAAGGAAGAAAGGCAAAAAGAACTAGAGAAAGTTAGTTCATGAACAAGAGTTGAGCCCAATAAAAGAACTAAAAGAAATTCAAAAAACATTCCAATGGTATTGTAAGTGGGAGCCTTGAGCATTAATTATAGAAATGAAGGAGTAGTTGCATAATTAAATTATTGGGCGGAATTTTCAAAATCTTTTTCTTTTTAAGTGTCGTTAGAAGAAATCATTTGCATCCAAAGTGAAAAGAGAGAAGAAGAGCTAGGGCATGAAATATCTTTGCAGGGTTGGCATCATTATTTTGCAAAGGTAAACTTCAAAGCTACTCATTATCTTGTGTGGTGAATTTCAATTTCTTAGAATCTAGGAGAGTTGTTTGGGCTAGTTGGTGCTCTAGTTCATGTCAGATTAAGAAGAATTGTTTTAGAGAAATTGTGGAAAGATGAAGGTTAAGTATCAAAGGTATGAGAATTTGGATGGATTATCCAGTTTGCTGCTAGAAGTAGGGGACACACAATTGTATTTTATGAATTTAGATGAGTTTGGGAATTGGATACAAAACCTAATAGGCACCCAATCACCCAAATTTTGGTAGAAAGTGGTTTAATGAAATTTGTCGTGTTGGGTATGTGCAGGATCAGGGTGTGCCAAAACAGGCCCTTAAGTGGCAATGAAATTTCAGAAAATCAGACTTATGCAACTTGACATGAAAATTTGAATAAGTTGTGAACATTATTTTTAAAATATGTAAAAAGAGAATATATATAAAATTGAATGTAGTTTCTAAGCTACTAGTTGCTTTTTGGAAAAAAAATCCTATTTGATGAAAATTTCAAATTTCAATGCAGTGGTACTAAAATTTCAAGAAAAAGATAAGAAGTAGACGTATGTCTGACCACCCTAATCACAATCAAATCATAATATTTTTTTATAATATTTATAATATAAGTATTAGACTCATGTCCGGATGTGACACATATTTTTTTTTAATTTTTTATAAAGCAAATAATTATTTATGATTTTTTTACTACAACTTTTCAGAAATTCAAAAACTCCTATGTCTGACCACCTTAACTTGGTCAAAACCTTATGAAATTTAATTTTTCCCTATAGTAGATGAAGCATAGGATGTGATGCATGTTTTGGATTCAAAAAATGTTATACTGTTTGAAAGTTATGAGTGTTTTTCAATCGGTCTATCAATTAGAACTATTGTCAGAATTCAATTAGAAAATAAATAATAATTATTTATTAAAGTCAAAATAAGACAAGCTTTATATTGTTGGAAAGTTGAGAATGTCCTTAAAAAACCCTTTTCATTTTATCAATTTTGGCTACAAAAAAAGTCGTTAGCCACTAGTGTAAAGACTGGAAAATCAAGGAATACTGAAAAACATGTTTTTTCAGTTGACTTTCCAGGGTTGTCACTTCCAAGCCAAATTCCAAAGCATTCTCGAGCCGAAATTTGAAATTTGAAAATTTTACAACACAAATCGGATATCCGATTTTAATAAGTAAATTCACTAACTAAATTTGCACATAATTAATCTAATATTTATTGTATGCCTGGAAATGTGGTATCAACCTGGTGGAGGAGAAAACAATTCAAACACACACATGAAACATTGAATTAGAGGTTAGAAATCAATCAAAATAAGTTAAATGAATCTAAACTCTTAAAATGGTTCTATGTGTTGGCAAATGCACACTCCAATGAGACATTGTAGGTGATTGAAGGTTTTGTCATTGATGGCAACCTTACAATCCTATGACACCAGCAAGGCAATCTGTAATGCCCTGCCAAGAAACCCCTAAGGGTTTAAGTTAAAAACACTCAAATAGAGTGTAAATATATTTTTTTTAAATAATAATTAAGAGCATTAATAATAAGTTACAACATTAAGATAATTAGGAGTCATCTAAAACTTAGATACCAAAGCGGAAGGCTAAACGAACCTAAGGAGTTTCCTAACGCGATTATGTAACCTTACTCCCAACTCAACTTGCGTCAATTGATCCAATAAGCTGGATAACTTAATTACGAGATAATGCATTCGACATGGTCATATGTATGTTCAATGAATTGACGTCTTAGAATTTTAGGAAGCGTTCATTTACTTTGGGTGGTTAGGAAGTCATCATGAGGTTGTTTACTCAATGCACATTAACACCTAATTTATTTAAGAGGCCTTCCTTAAGGTTCAATGCGATTAATATACGAAGTTCATTCATTTGGTTTTAAGATAACCACCCACATTTGATATCTTTCTTAAATATGAAAAGTATGGTTAATAAGACGAGATTCGTTCATTAAGGATTAAACTTCCATTAATAGAGTGAGGTTCCCTCATTAAAGTTTAAGCATAACCAAACTAAAGAGTCATAGTTCTTTTATGGAGGATAAAATGTGAGAAGCCATAGAATTCATTCATTGAGGTTTTAATAATGCTAATAGATGGACTAAATTCATTAAGGTAAAAATGTATTAGGAACACATGAGTTCATCCTTTAAATTAAAATATAGTTAGCAAGATGATATTCATCATTACAGGATTAAAATATAAGTTCATAGTGACGTTCTCCCATTAGGATTTGAATATAACTATCTTATTGCATGTCACTCTTTTTAGTTAAATGAAGTTAATATGAAGAGATACATTTACTAGGATTAAGATATAAACAACTCTATGAATCCTTCCCTTTTCAATTCAATTTTAGCATTCATAAAGAGATTTATTTATTTGGGGTTATGATATGGTTAACTAGTTGAGTTCACCCAATTATCAAATTAATCTGGTAAGGATTATTTGTTAAGATTAAAACATAAATAACTAAACAAATTCATCCAATATAGTGAAGTATGATTAACATGGCGATACTCATTTAAGAAGATAAAAAGTAAATACCTATATGATGTTCATCCTTTAGATTTCAAATTAGAAAATTATGACATTAATTCAAACTTTGTTTCCCATTCACATTCGTTCAATTTACCAACTTATATCAAGCTAAAACAATAATGGTAACCTAGCGATATTCTTTCCCCTATTACTTCTTTTAATTAACATAAACCAAATACTTTTCCATAATTTACAATGTTTTATGAACCTAATTACTACATTTATCAAGAAGAATAATGTTATGCACTTGGATTTAGCTTCATTAAATTCCCATCATACACTTATGAAAAACAACCATACATGATAACTTAAAGTATGAAATAAAAGAGACAAGGCATCGCATAACACGGATATGATCTCGGAGTTCACCCCTAAAGGGCTACATCTCCGGGTCTGCTCAACTGCAAGACCCCTTTGGTATTAATATCGTTAGGAATACATAATTTATAAGTCTTTTACATCTTTGCCACTTAGGCGAACACAACCAATATACAATAGACACCTCGGTCAGAATTTACATAATGATCCCTTTTGAAGCGGATCCAACTAAACACTTCAAGCAATTACAGGTTCTAATGACTGACGATACTCTGACTAGGGATGTAACCAGCTATGACCAACACAAGTAACTAGATGACAGGGTCCAAACAAACCTAGCAAAGCCTTGCCAATACTTAACACAAGCGAAAACATAAAATAAACTTGCCATCTTTTCCATTATCTATTTCACATCATCGGGGAAGAAATAACTAAACTATTTATTTTACTAAAAGAAGGTATCATTTTCTTCCAAACTTCCAATCGACGCATTATTAAGTTTCTGGTGATCTTGTTAGCATATCAGTTGAGTTTTCAAAATTTCCATGACAAACTTAAAATACTTTAACATTTTCGATTCCTATTTCTAAGTTCTCAGAATGCTCAGATAGAATCACTATGTGTTTCTTGAATACTGTATTAATTAAAAATCACCAGTTATTAATTATTATTCGATATAATATATAAATTTCCTTAAAAATATTGTTTAATAATGTACGAATTTCATATTAATTATTTATTAATATATATATATATATATATATTAACCCTCACATTAAATATATATATTAATAAAAAAAATTAATTATTAACTAAAAACTATATTTAAAAGAACTGTCATTAAAATTAATTTATTTAATTTATTATATTATTTTTTTTTCTTTTAAAAAAAAAAAAAAACTAAAAAAAAAATGGGGGGCACTGTGGGGCCCACCTTCCAACACGGAAGAGGCGGGAATTCCCGCAGCTCCCTCGCTGCCATACTGTGGCATAGGGATTCCCCCTGCGACCACTGTGGACGCAGGGTTTCCCTGCGGCCACTGTGGTCGCAGGTTTTACCCTACGGCCATAGTGAATGCAAGGATCCCTGCGGCCCACTTAGTGGCTATAGGTCCTTGCGGCCTGTGGGGAGGAGGGCACGGGTAGAGCCCTCGGCTCCTCCGCCCTCCAACCCTAGCCGCTAAATTTTTTTTTTGATATATATTTTTTTTCTATTTTTTTTTTAAATTCCTTTTAAATCGAATTTATTTCGATTTTGCATTCTCTTCCATTCTGTTATTTTAAAATTTGATTTTTTCTTTTTTTTTGAAAAGAAAAACAGTGCAATAATCCCCATTTATTGGAATGAAAATAAACTAAAAATAACATCCCCATTTAACCCTTTCATAGTCCCACACAGGGTCTGAAATAATTCTTTTTCCAGAATGACAAAAAAATAACAAAATGGGAAAACCTTCTTTTTTTTTTGTTTTTCCAGCAATCATGGTTTTCTAAAAATCCCAAGAAAACTTTCAAATGGGTAGGATTTATTCAAGACCCATAAACCTTTTAACATTCTTGATCTAAAGCACAACCAATGTGGATTTTTTTTTCATAAAACAAACAGAATTTTCATGAGGAAGAAACAAACACATTTTTTTTGATTCACAACGAAATAAGGGTTAACAAGAAACCTACCTCCTTTAGCTTTCCTGGCAAGAATTTTGAAGAAGAGCCCACCTGTAGAAAAATCCATCCTTCCAAAATCTCCCCCTTTCTTTTTTTTTTTTCCATTCCAAAAAAAAACTTCCAAAAAGAAGAACCCCCAAAATATTTCCAAAAACTAGGTTAAATGAGAAACCCCCTTTTTTTGACCTAATTTTCAATTTCGAATTTAGGCATTTATTTTTTTGAAAAATAAAAGGAACATGAAAAATGGAAATCATTCTTTTCCACTACTCAATAAATCTAACTCGTTTTATTCTAATTAAAATTAACATGCTTCTATCTCTTATTTAGTTTTAAATTTTAATTCCTCAATATTAATTTAGGCCTACATTATATTTTGAAACTATTGACCAGGGTAAAGCATTTTGATTAATTTAAATTTCCAAAAATCAATCTTTTATACTATATAAACTTTACAAGTAAAAAAATTAATTTCTTTTAAATAATAAAATTTACCCTTTCTCTTCCAAAATGCGAAAATGATTAATTTATTTCTATTTCCCAATGACTTTAAATCTTTCCTTTCTAAAACGCATAACTCATTGAATTTCGTTATTATTAAAATTAACTATTAAATTAACTTGCTACAACATAATAAAGCGACCTTTTTAATAAATGACTAATCTCATGAAAGAAACCTATTTATTCTAATTTTCTCAACTTCTAATGCATAAATGAACACATTAATTCAAGTTAAATACTTTAAGCTTGCTACAGTTATGATTAAAGCGATCTCTTTAAATTAACGATTAATCATATAAAAGAAACTACCTATTTTAAATTTCTAAATTACAAATGTGTACATCCACTCATTAAATTGAATTAAATACTTGGGATAACAAACTCCACTTACCCCGTGCATGGCACACAAATCGAGGAAGTCCACCAAATCACACGACATGCAACCCAATGAAAAGAAAGCCCCACGAACCACACACGACGCTCACCTGACCATGGCTAAGGCAAGACGAGAGTTTTATGACCCCCAAATCCGAATTCTAAGGATGGAGGAGGTATACTCAACCCTGCGAATCCGAAGGAGATGAACCTCACCCTAGGCGGTGTTGTACCTGCAATCTCCTGCACCCATGAATCACGCAAGCATACATATACATATACATATTCAATGAAGGCATTAGCTCGAGATTTATAACCAGAATTAGGAAACAACTACATTTACACAAAAATCGATGCAAAAGGACAATAGAGGTATGCACAATTATTTATTTTATCAAATCTACAACCTTGCATCACGGTTAACCAACCATTCAAAAATGCCACATAGGAAGTCAACCAAGGTCAAACAGGTTTTACGAGGCCAACTAGGGTAGGGGCATTACACAATCCACCGGCACCAGCAAAGTCAAATTCTACATCGACACATAGACTACTGGCACCGGCAGTAAAAGGAAGCATACCAACACAGAAGCCGATGGGAATTTTGTTTGTAATTTATTTTGTTTATTATTGTAAAATCATTGTAAGCCGACTTGGCAAATTGTAAAATGACTCATATATATAAGAGATCGTTGTAGAACAATTATGTATGCATAGAGGAATGTAATTAGGTGAAATAAGGCAGACCTATTATGTGAATTATAGGTTAAGGGTTTATGTAAGAAGCAGAGCTATAAATCGGTACTGGATCTAGCATAGTAGATGCTATTTTGAAGCAGTACAAGACATTGGATTTATATAATCCATTTTGTAACTCGGTGAGACTTCCCATTTTGTAATTGAGTAGTGAGCTCTAGGCATTTGGCCTTCCTGCATGTGCAAGCCCCTCTTGTAGCAGTAATATTCTCTTATTGGCCAGTAAGTGAATATTGTGGGTCACAAATCCCACCAAAGTTTTTCCCACATCGGGTTTCCTCATTAAACTGTTGTGTTATGGTGTGTTTTTCATGTGGTTGCTTTTATCTCTATTTATTTCATTACTTTCTGTTTATCGGTATACAGTATTAATATGCTTTACATGTTTTAAGTCAAGAAAATCTATTAACAGGTCAGATATTGATTCACCCCCCCCCCCCCTCTCAGTATTTGTGGGAATCCTAACACCATGTTCCTCTATCTCCAAGGATCTTCAAGATTCAAGGTGGCTCTCAGCTTGGAAGAGCACTTGATTCTTTAAGATGACAACCTAAAGAACAAGATTTATGATTCTAAGATCTAAATGGAATGCAACCAAGATCCTAGTGATGATTTAGATATGAAACTAGATGATGATAGGATGCAAGATATTGATATGAAGCTTAAACTAGTATGAAAATGATACTAAGATAAAGCTAACATGATATGAGATTAACATGATATATCTAAGATTATAATTCTATCAAAATGATCTAACATGCTATTCTATCAAAGAGAGATAATATGCTTAATGTTATGAGACTATAAGTTTGATGCACAAAGATTTGATTGTTTGAAGAAGGAATGGGCTCTATTTATAGGGAAAATAGGGCAATGGATGGTCAAGATTGGATAATCTTAACAAGGGCCAGGATTGAAATTTAATCAATCCATGTTCACAATTCTCACCAATGAAATGGTGACAATTGTCAACAAGAGATTGCTTGAGAGGAGATGTAAGAAGCATTAAATGCTTGAGAAGACCTCATGGTTACCTTAGAAGGTAAGGGTTAAGGTTAGGTTAGGGTTATCCAATGGATAAAGGTTTTACCCAAAGGATAAACTCTTGTGCAAGGGTTAAAGGGATAACCATGGTCAAAGCAATGAATGCTTGATGAGACCCTTGGGTTAGATGAAGGTTGAGTTAGTCAAAAAGTCTCTAACCATGCCACTAAGGGTTAGTTAACCATTAATGGTTTGAAGACTTTGGAGACAAATTTGTAAGAGTCCTTCTAAATTTGGGGGTATTCAACAAGTTAGCTTGTTGAAGGCATAAAGGCTTTAATGCCTTTTGAAGACTTTACTCCAAATTTGAGAAGTGACCTCCTCAAATTTAGGGAAAAGGGATAATGGATGGGTTTAGGTTAATTGATTAGGATTAGATGGATTCTAGAAGAAATTAAGAATAGGGTTAGGATGCAAGTGAGAGATGTAGAAAAATGCAAGTGGGTGAGGAAAATAGAATTTAATTAAAATAAAATTAATTTATTTCAATTGTGGTTGCAAATTTGCATTTGTAGGATTTTGCAAGTGGGGGGATTTTAATTAAATGTAAATTTAATTAAATGGGCTAGAAGGTGGATTTTAATTAAATGTAAATTTAATTAAATGGGTTAGAAGGGGGATTTAATTAAATGTGAATTTAATTAAATGGCTTATATAGAAGAATGGTATATTAATTAATTCTTAATTTAATTAATTAGAAGATTTAAGAATAATTAAATGAATAAAATTCACTCAATTCATTGTGCAACTTTTATGTGTCTATATTTTGCCCCTCTTTGAGTCGATATGTGATCACATGTTGATTCAAAGAAAATTTACCGGATATGCTGTCAAAATTTGTCGATATGATGCCCCAAATTTGATGATTGATATTGATGATGCTCCAGATATGAAGAATTGATTTGACATAAAAATTTGATATGAAACTGATATGAAATTGATGTCGAGATTTGATATGATAATGCCCCCTCGGGAGATCGTTCATGCACAAAAGGCATGAATGATCTCTTGAAAATTTGAAAGATAGAAGAGTGGATAGTGATGACATGCATGGGTTTGATAAGATTGATTAGATTGATTGGATTGAGATTAAGATTGATCATATTAAGATCAAGTTTGGTTTCAGGTATGACACCTCCTGTATAAGACATGGATGATCGAGCATCTGGTTTCAGGAATGATACCGCCTGTATAAGACATGGATGATCGAGCATCTTGTTTCATGAATGATACTGCCTATATAAGACATGGATGATCAAGCGTCTAGTTTCAGGAATGATATATCCTGTATAAGACTGATCAAAATGCCTGGTTTTATGAACGATATATCCTGTATAAGACCTGATCAAAACATCTGGTTTTAGGAACGATACATCCTATATAAGAACTGATCAAAACATCTGGTTTCAGGAAAGATACATCCTATATAAGACATGATAGATGATATTTTGGAAGAATCATAGAAGATAGTTTGGAAGAATGATGAAGATATGAAAGTGAAGAAAGATTCCATGATGATGTGATAGATATGCATGTGAGGGATGCAATGATGAATGATATGCATTATGTTTCGATATGAGATTTTATTAGGATGATGTGATTCTTAGATAAATGCTCTTTATTTTGATTATGACTCGAATATATGATTCATGATGAGATGAATGAAAATGTGATGATGCATTGCTTTGATTTATGAGATGTGAGATGTATCTTGAAAATGAGATGTATGATATTGATAATGATGTGCAACTACATGCAAGATTAAAAATGATGTGCAACCTAATGCATGATTAAGATGATAATGATGTGCAGCTAATGCAAAGCTTAATATGCATTCTTGTTCTCAATGTTGCCATCTATTGTGATCAAAGTGCCAGTGCTTCCTTTGTTTTCATCATCGAGCCTTGATTTGTTGAAAGTTGATACAAACATCATGGTATAATTGAACCATAACGACCTAAGTATAACTTACATGGATCTTGATATTGCAAGATGACACAAGCATTGAGGTATAATTGAACCAAGATGACCTGAGTGTTGCTTGCGTAAACAGACAAGAGTTAACCTTTGTCCCATACAAATCCAAAATGTCCTCAATGATATGTTACTTGATCATGTCGTAAGACAAATTTGCATGGTAAAAGACTTCACTCACAGATAGAAGACAAATAAAATATCACATTCCTTCCTTGCTTCTCTAGTCATAAGACATCCTGGAGGTGCTCAGAAGATATGATAAGCAAAAATTAACAACCATAAGTAAGCATGCATGCTATTTGGAATGTATTTTTGTCAAATAAAACATCTTGCAAATAGATCTTTGTTTAGTTGAAATCAGTTCAAGTCCATGATGTCTATCCTTCTTGCATTGTTGTTTGTCATTTGTTGGGTGTTTTGATCCTTGTTGTCTTGCTACTTGTTTGGTTTGATGTTGAAAACCCTGAAGATGAAATGCCCCTAGCGAGGTCATGATTTTGCCCCTTGTTGATGATACTACTTCAATATGGATATGTACATCGATCACCAAGCCATGGTGGGATATGATTTGGGTAACTGATTAAGATAAACCAAGGATAGTGACTATGCTAAGTATGTCCAGGATTGATAAGCATTTGTGAATTTGTGGTGATGTCTCAGATGGGTGGATATGATATATACAATATGATTTATGAAACATGTACTACCATCAATTGATAAAGATAAGGCTAACTAGAATAAAATCTAGTAGTCATACTGATCTATGTCATTATTTTGATTTGTTTGATGATTGATAAGAATGTCTGGTTTCAAAGAGTAAGTACTCCATATAAGACCGATCTGTCTGGTTTCGAGTGTACCTATCCTTGTATAAGACATGTTTGATGTTGATAGATGGATTGATTATCAAGACTCGATGATTGATCGGAATGTTTGGTTTCAAAGAAAGAGTACCCCATATAAGACCGACCTGTCTAGTTTTGAGTGTACCTATCCCTATATAAGACATGTTTGATGTTGATGTTTATGTCGAGTAATGAATTGATTAACAAGACATGTGATCATTTTGATTGCAAACTTTGAGAGTTTTCTTGTTGTTGAATTGATTTGATGGATGGTTCATACTCACTTCTGGCACACTCCCTAGTGCCATGGTAGGGAAATTGATAGTTGAACTTGCCTCCCTTGGGTAGGTAGGCTGGGTAGGGAAGAGCTAACTGACCAAAGTGAGAAGCAAAAATTCATGTTTTTTTAATTTTTATTTGATTTTGTCGATTTAGTTTTTGGATATTTTAATTTTTTTGAGTTTTTGGATATTTTGATTTTTTTGATTTTTTGGATTAGAAGAAAGATGTATTTGGTTGGCCCAATGTATAGAAAGACAAGGAATATTATGAATGGATGACTGAACCATTGAGGTGGAAATGGATTTTTTTTGTCCATAGTTTTGATCAAGATCAAGGATGGAAAAGGGGATTGGATAGAGATAGGATATGTATAGGAGAAAGGAGATCATAGATAGTGATAGATGATGGAAGAAATGAATAGATAGGATAAGGGATATGGATTAAAGGATATGGATAAGGTGAAGCAAGATTATAGATAGCACTGGATGGTAGAAGATATGAATAGATAGGATAAGGGACATGGATTAGAATGAAGCAAGATTGTATAAAGAATTGGATGATAGAAGATATGAATAGATAGGATAAGGGACATGGATTAGAGTGAAGCAAGATTGTAGAAAGAATTGGATGATAGAAGATATGAATAGATAGGATAAGGGATATTGATTAGAGGATATGGATGAAGTTAAGCAAGATTATAGATAATGATGAAGTTAGATAGGGTAATGGATATTGGAGGAAGGATAATGGGAGATATGGTAAGAAGAATGGAGTGGATGAACTTTGCCCCCAAGCATAGAGGTTTCCATTTGCAAAAAGGTGATATGTAAGATAGTCACAACATTTAGCACCATCTGAATAAGTGTTCTTGAACTTTTCAAAGATAGAGACCCAACCCACACTTAGAACCTCTGGAAATTTCAACTGAACATTTCTAGCAACTAGGAAGTAGACTCAAAAGGGAAGAAGAATCCCAAATTGGATCAAGGTACTTAGTCTTTGATTACCCATGTGTGTGCAAGTGGTTCATTCTGGCTCATATGATCATTATAATCTTCAGAATCCAACATGTCTAGCTACATGAGTCACCTTGACTTCAAAAGAATCCTGGATAGAGCCTCCCTACCAGCGAGCGTCCATAGCCCCGACGAGGTTATTGCTGTAATCTTAAAAATATTGCTCCATTGCTAGTTAGGTGTCCATAGCCCCGATGGAGTTACTTGCATGTTCCCATAGCCAACCATTTTGATATTGCATTTCATTGCATTTTTCTTTTCTTGATATTCATTTTCTTGCTCATGCTTTTGATATTTCTTTTTTCTCTTTATTTTTCTTGCATTGGCTTGTAAGTGATGAAACTTACATGGGTCTAATAATTACAGTGGCGCTAAAGAAAGATTTTAGATTTTTCACTAGCCATGTCTTCAATTTAAGAGATCACAAGATTTAGAGAAATCAATTAAGTGTATGAGATATAGTAATCAAAAGATGTCAGTACCAAGATACGATAAGTGGTCCCTTTCTGGATTGAGGGTGTATCCCAACCAAAGAAAATGTTAAAGAAGAAGAACTTCAGATTCTGAAGCATTTCATGAATAGATATCTAAGAAAAGGACTGAACATTAGATTCGAGCATGGGCAAGTATGTGACAAAATGACACAAACACCTACATCACAGATGATGAATTTATGCGAAGGATTGAATGATGGGGATGGAAGGATGAAAAAAAGATGTTGGATAATAGATAGAATGTTTGAAGATTTTTATGAGGATAGATGGAAATGTATTCAGGATGAGTGTTGGTACACAACTTGAGAAGTGATGAAGAGATGGAGGAAAATTGAGTTTTGGGACATAAGGACCCAAAATAGATAGAGGAAATGATGGAAGAATAGTTTTGGAAAGATGTTTAGATAGAGGGTTGAAAGAAGTTCAAAGATGTGTTCCTTTGTTGATCTTTCTTATGGATCATTTGAGGTGATGGATTGGTGATGGAGGGAGGTAAGGACCCAAGATGGATGGAAGGGATGGAGAGTTTGATTGTGGAATGAAAGGACCTAAGATAGATTTGGAGGAAGAAGAGTTTGCCTTTGGAATGAAAGGACCTAAGATAGATTTGGAGGATGAAGAGATTGACTTTGGAATGAAAGGGCCTAAGATAGATTTGGAGGAAGAAGAGTTTGCCTTTGGAATGAAAGGACCTAAGATAGATTTGGAGGATGAAGAGATTGACTTTGGAATGAAAGGGCCTAAGATAGATTTGGAGGATGAAAGGATTCCTTGATCTTGATCTTGAAATGGAGTAGGATCATTTGAGTTTGTGCTTTCCTCTTGATTTGGAATTAGATTAGTTGGGGAGATGGAAGGGATATCATGCTTTTTCTTAGAAGATGGATGTTGAATGGGACTCTGCTCTTGAGATGAAAGGGGATCATCGTGGATGGAATACCAAAATTTTAGGTGATCATCATAAGACTCTTGATAGGTGGGATCTTTATAAAAAATAGGATTAGATTGGAGAGCCATGATATCTTGATCTTGATTTATGCTAGGAGTCATTTTCTTTGATTGAATTTCCTTTTTCTTGGTTTGATAATGAATGGTCATACAAATTATCAAAGGTGATGTTTTTGATAGGTTGACGTAGATAAATTTACTCCTGTTGATAAGGGTTCTAGGACTAGGTTGTCTCTTCTTTAACTTAGTTTTGTGATGAAGACATGTTCTTCTCAAAATATGAGGAGTGGTCATACACGAATGATCAATGGTTTCCTTCAATGTTTGTATTGAGATACTTCGTTTGAAAAACTCAAGCTCACTTTATCAAGTAGAGGTTTAGATTCTCCCCCATGACAAAGTGTGTCAAATGATATGGATAAAGTCTCCTGATATGGAAACTTGATTTGACAACTTAAGGTTTAAACTCGGTATGTTGTTTGTTTGATAGAATCCGTTTAGATGGCGGACCTTTTGATCAATGTGATGGTACTACCTGATTTTGGTTGGATGAAGTCTTACCTCTAGCTAGTTTAAGAATGACAAATTTGTTTTCAGGATGCTTTCTTGATTTGGAATTGTTTTCTCTGATAATTGGATTTGGATTCTGACTGTTAAGTTTGACAGAAGACCTAAAAGGGTACTCAAGACTATTGATGAAAATTTCCTTAAAGACTTGATTTGCTCTCTGTTTTTCTTGGTTTTTACCATGCGCTAAAATAGAGACTAGATGTGCTAACAAATGTTCTAGATGCACCATAGAAGGCTCTCTATGTGCTAAGCTACCTCTCCTATGCGCTGACTCAGATTGTTTGAAAATGACTACTCTCGATGGGTTATGTACTAATATGTCCTGATTACACACTTTTGTTTGGACTGAAAGTGCTATGATATGTCTCGAATACACTATACTGATGTCTAAATGTGCTAGACTGATGCTGACAAGCGCTACCTAAAATTTTACCAGTATGATATTGGTTATGCACTATTTTAACTGATGAAAGTGCTAAGATTTAGCTCATATGTGCTAGATAATATTCCAGAGGCACTAGGAAGTTGCTCCTACACGCTAAACTCCCATGATTGCTCTATTTTTGTTGTTTTTGAATTTTAACACTTGAGATTTTGATGGATGATTTTGTTTTGGACACTCAAGCTTACTAAGTCGAATAGATAAACTCTTGATCACTTGGTTTGATATTCCCCTCATCTTGTTGGATGAAAGTCTTTCCTAAAGATAGTTGAAATGTTGATAACCATCTCAAAAGATGTTTTGTTGGATTTGGAAATCTTCTCCACTTTATAATTTTTCTTAGTTTGAACTGACTTTTGAGTTTGATTGTTAGATATTTTGCAAGATATTTTAACATTTGTGACAAGAATACATAGAACACATGAAGACAATGGTCATCCTAATGCTAAACATTGAGTGTATGTTCTTTTGAGGATGTGTTCGAATCCCCGATGTTATCACTGGTTTGATTTACAATAAAAGACACATCAGATAGACTCTTTATTCAAAGGTCATTGACAATATCATAGCCTACTAGTCTTGATACTTCTTCAGCTCAAACAACCTTGTCACCCCCTAGGGGGCACCCATCTTTTTTGCCTTTTGCCAGAAATTAACCCAGAGTGAATTGCTTCACAATTGAGTAGTTATCTTGGGAGATATATGGTGAGTAATCTTGGGGGTGGATTCTTCCCCACCCTTGCACTATGATATTGTCAATGTTTGGTGACTGGCTCAGCTCAAAGTTTCTAATGCTAAGGTTCATAATCAGGCTTCCTGTTCGCCCGTTAGTGATAAACTCCCTCGGGAGGCTTCCCAACCTTTAGAACAAAGGCTTTACGTATCGTAAAGATACTGGGGGAAGGCTTATCACTATGCGAAACCGTTGAAAAGGAATTTCATGACTTTCCACTTTTTATTATAGTGGGTTGAAACACTTGGTATCAAAGTCATTTCCCACTTAGGTCGCTCCCTTCACACCAACCAAAGAATGACTTTAAAAGTTTTTCAACCCCTCAGGAAGGCAAGCCTGCTAAAGGATTTAATGCTTGAAATATGAAAAGCGTAAGAGTGGTTTGACTTTTTGATCACCCAGTTAAGGGGAGAGCATATACCTTCCACTTTCGAGACAAGGTAAACAAGGTTCTTTTTAGCCTTCAAGAAAATGATTTGCTAACTTCTACTTGGAGATGTTGCTCCAACAAGCATGATGTTATTTTTACCCTTTCATAGCAAAGTGTGTATTTCCAAAACTTTTCTAAAACAAACCTGGTCAACAAAGTAAATCATGATTTTGGTCAACAAAATTAAAGTCGATAAGGGAAAGTTTTCCCTCTTTGTTTTGCATAAAATGAAGATGAGGTTCTTTTTCCTTATGCAATGAATTGAGATTGATCCTTTTAGGCACCAAAGGAAGGTGAAGTTTGTTTTAACCTTACTAAAAGTAAGTTTGCTTGTTCTTTTTAGAGCTTCAAACAAAATGTTTTCCCTAACTTGCAAGAATGAAAGGTTTGTTTAGTTGTTCTTTTTACCTTGCAATAAAGAAAGATGAATTTTCTATTAAGCACCAAAAACAAGTTTGAGGTTCATTTTATGCACTCCAAAATAAAATGTGAGGTTTACTTTAACTTGTACAAGAAGGGAGAGTGGATTCTTTTTAACCAACTTTTGTTGAAAGAAAGTAAAAAAAGAAACTTAAAGCCTCTAAACTAACTCCTTCCCCTACACAAAAAAGATTAGAACCTGCACACAATTAGTGATCAAATGTTAGTGTGGGATTACAAAATCCTAAATTCTGATCTTAGTTACAAATTTGGCAACCCTAATCCTGAAATGCCTTGAAATTTGACTAAGTCTGAATTTTGGAGGATCTTCCAAAAACTATATTTTGCATTACAACTCCTAGAGGTCTGAAATCCCTCTCAAACATCCTGACAATATATATGGTCACTTATACTTAATGTTATATTCCATATATATTCTGCCTCCCACAAGCCTAATTTTTGACTCTGCCATAAATTTTTGCCCCTACCAACTCTATGCACTAAACTATTGCACAAATGCGCTAAGAAATAATGTCTATGCGCTAAGAAAAAGCACCTATGCGCTATTAAGTGGCCCGAATGTGCTAAAACAATGTTCCTGTACGTTTGACAAGCAGAAAAGGAGATGCACCAAAAAGAAGATCAGATGTGCTGAAAGATGGTTTCTATGTGCTAATATGTGCCATGGATGCACTAAAGTTTAGCACAAATGCGCTATAGAAAGTTTTGGATGTGCTATTCTGATATCTTGGCGTGATTGTTGTCTTCTACCTGCATGAAAAATGATTTTATTTTTGGGGATGTGCCCCATGGTGGGCACCATAAATGTATGCCTGGAAATGTGGTATCAAGTTGGTGGAGGAGAAAACAATTCAAACACACATGAAACATTGAATTAGAGGTTAGAAATCAATCAAAACAAGTTAAATGAATCTAAACTCTTAAAATCGTTCCATGTTCCTCTATCTCCAAGGATCTTCAAGATTCAAGGTGGCTCTCAGCTTGGAAGAGCACTTGATTCTTTAAGATGATAAACTAAAGAATGAGATTTATGATTCTAAGATCTAAATGGAATGCAACCAAGATCCTAGTGATGATTTAGATATGAAACTAGATGATGATAGGATGCAAGATATTGATATGAAGCTTAAACTAGTATGAAAATGATACAAAGATAAAGCTAACATGATATGAGATTAACATGATATATCTAAGATTATAATGCTATCAAAATGATCTAACATTCTATTCTATCAAAGAGAGATAATATGCTTAATGTTATGAGAATATAAGTTTTATGCACAAAGACTTGATTGTTTGAAGAAGGAATGGGCTCTATTTATAGGGAAAATAGGGAAATGGATGGTCAAGATTGGATAATCTTAACAAGGGCCAGGATTGAAATTTAATAAATCCATGTTCACAATTCTCACCAATGAAATGGTGACAATTGTCAACAAGAGACTGCTTGAAAGGAGATTTAAGAAGCATTAAATGCTTGAGAAGACCTCATGGTTACCTTAGAAGGTAAGGGTTAAGGTTAGGTTAGGGTTATCCAATGGATAAAGGTTTTACCCAAAGGATAAACTGTTGTGCAAGGGTTAAAGAGATAACCATAATCAAAGCAATGAATGCTTGATGAGACCCTTGGGTTAGATAAAGGTTGAGTTAGTCAAAAAGTCTCTAACCATGCCACTAAGGGTTAATTTACCATTAATGGTTTGAAGACTTTGGAGACAAATTTGTAAGAGTCCTTCCAAATTTGGGGCTATTCAACAAGTTAGCTTATTGAAGGCATAAAGGCTTTAATGCCTTTTGAAGACTTTACTCCAAATTTGAGAAGTGACCTCCTCAAATTTAGGGAAAAGGGATAATGGATGGGTTTAGGTTAATTGATTAGGATTAGATGGATTCTAGAAGAAATTAGGAATAGGGTTAGGATGTAAGTGGGATATATAGGAAAATGCAAGTGAGTGAGGAAAATAGAATTTAATTAAAATAAAACTAATTTATTTTGATTGTGGTTGCAAATTTGCATTTGTAGGATTTTGCAAGTGGGGAGATTTTAATTAAATATAAATTTAATTAAATGGGCTAGAAGGGGGATTTTAATTAAATGTAAATTTAATTAAATGGGTTAGAAGGGGGATTTAATTAAATGTAGAGAGAGAGAGAGAGAGAGAGAGATTAGGGGAGAGAGTGTTGGCATTATAATAGACAAAGGGAGATTGTTGGCATTTCATTAAGGATATTGAGAAGGTTGTTGATGATTATGGATATAATTGCTTAAGTATGTTTACCGTCTTAATATTATTATTTTGTCATTGATGTCAAGAAATTGATTTTCTAGTTTAGTATGATGTTGCCATATCTTAAGAAGTATGATTTGATGAGTATAAAGATGTCGGTAAAAGACATAGAAAGAATGTGATGAATAAGGGGAGAAATAAGTTATTCAATGGGCAACTATTACCGAGTTAGACAATGATGAGATCATGATGTTTAGATTGTTCTGATATCCTACATATGTTGTTGATTGTAAGGTTAATACTATACTATGTTACCGAGCAAGAAACCTAGTCAGTAAACCCTAAGGAACCTAGTCGGTAAACCCTAAGGAACCTAGTCGGTAAAACCCTAAGGTTATCACTATTGGTTAATGAAGACAAAATGTCTACTGAGTAAAGTTTAGTATTTATTGAGTTGTGACCGAGCTGTAATAGAATGCATTAAATGATTACATGCGTTATTTAATGAAGGAAGCTGCTGAGCTGGCTATGATTAAATGATTGGTATGTCGTGCATGAAGTTTGTTAAAGAATCTATGGCAAAGGAAATCGGCAGGAAGATCTACAACTTAGATTGAACCGCAATACCCTAGCACAAGTTCCAAGAAATATATGCAATTTCCAAGCCGGGTTAAAACATTTTTCAGATCGAAGAATACATTGAACCTGGTCAAGTTTGAAGATCTAATGGCTATGATTGATCATGTGAAATGTGATCAAGGAGATTAAGCAGTTGGTGAATTGTTTATAAGTAAGGAACTATTGATAAACAATGTATGCGGGCAAGTGTATGCACAAAGATGCTACATAGTGATTACCGAGCACAGAAGCTTGAAGAACTATTTTGAATAACAGAGTATAGAGCCCAGCAGATGGACAAGATTAGTTCTATGTCTAGATTGTATTGAGCAAATAAGAATCTGCTTTAGCATTTTAGATGTGAAGTTGCAGATAGATTTTTATTACTGTTATTTTATGAAGTGACAGAAAATCTCTTAACCGAGTGGACTTAACAGTCTTATTTGTAAAACCCTCTAGCAAGGTGACATTCTGATTGAGTGTTTGAAATCCTTTAACAAGGTCACCTCTAACAAGGTGAAGATCCTAACAGATATGAGGGAAATCCCTTAACCGGGTCACATCTAGCAATGTGTTTGTAATCTTTAACAGGATTTGCTTTTAACCGAGCATACTCTAGAAGAGTATATTTCTTAGTGGGTCTGAAATCCCACAGTGGTTTTTCCCTATTTGGGTTCTACGTTAAATCTAGTGTTATGAGTGTTATGATGTTTATATGCTTTTGAGTTTGCATGTTTAGCAGTTTTGGTTATATTACTGAAGTATATGTTACTGAGGTTGAATTTGATGTTTTTATGGAAGATTAAGTTTGTATGATTCACCCCCCCTCTCATCTTATTAGCTTGGCATTTGTACTTAACATTAAGTATCAGAACTATCAATTGGTATTAGAGCTTTGGAATTCGGAAGAAAAGTTTAAAGGTACTTGAGACAAAGATCCAAGGATTTATAAGAGGGATGCACCAAAGCTGAACAAGTCAAGTTTCTCTACATGGTAGAAAAGGATGAAGCTACACCTATCAGGAGTTGGAGAATATGCTGTATATTATCTAGAGAATGATTTCATTACACCGAGCACCTATCCATTGACAATGGAATAGATAAAGGCAAAGTAAGAACATATTCAAGCAATGATTGAAATAACATCTGCATTGATCGACTCAGAGTTCAATGATCTAGAAGGCTGCAATGATGCAATTGCAATGTGGGACAAGCTCATATCTATGTATGGTGGTGATGAACATGTTCAAAGAGCAAAAGTGGACAATCTAAGAGGACAACTTGAATCTATGAGGATGAATGAAGGTGAGAACATAACCCAGTACAATACAAGACTAAAGGAGATTGTCAATCAAATCAAAGGAGCAGGTGGAACCATTGAAGAAAAGGATATAACAAGTAAGTTGTTAAGAACCCTTCTACCATCTTATGCAATCCAAGTCTCTGCAATAAATGAATTGAGGTTTGTACCTAATATGCCAGTTTCTTTAGATGCTACTATTGGTAAACTACATGCATTTGAGTGAAGTAACTTTGCTAATAGTGGGTCTTCGGTAAATAAAGTTGAATCTGCATTTAGTTCTTTTCATCTTGATGAATCTAATGATTACAATGAAAGAAAGTATAAGTACTCTGAAGGAGATCACAGTGGAGCAAGTGAAATATTTCGTAAGAACATGGAAGAAGTACACAAATTGTATGAGGAAATCGGAAAGCAGGAAGAGTTTGAAGCACTATTAGCCAGAAGGTTACCGAGAGGCAAAGGTAAGTATAAGGGAAAACTACCTTTGAAATGTTTCAATTGTGATAAGATAGGACATATGGTTTCTAACTATCCTAACAAAGAATCTACTGAAACGAGAGATTATCGAGATGACAGACAGAAAGATAATCATTACAAAGGACACTGAAACTTCAGAAGAAGAGATAGAAAGACATGCTTAATAGCCGATGAGGAATCCAATGATGATAAATTAGATGAAACTGATATAGAGGAAGTAGTTTATGTGGCTATCAAAGATGGATTAGATGAAGAAAGGTATGAAGAAAAAGCCCTAATATCTAACATAAATACTAATGATTCTTGGATCATAGATAGTGGATGCTCACATCACATGACAGGTGATAAACACAAGTTTGTTATGTTAGAAGATTATGATGGAGGTTATGTAAGATTTGGTAATGATCCACCATGTTCGGTGAAAGGTAAAGGATCCATAACACTTCTTGACAATGCTAAATGTAATGATGTTTATTGGGTTAAAGGTTTGAAATATAATTTGTTGAGCGTAGCACAGCTAAACAACACAGGTTACCAAATAGAATTTCAGAAAGGAATTGTCAAAGTTCATGACAAGAATGGAAAGTTAGTTGCTATCGGGACACAAACAAAAGGTAATACATTTCACCTTGACTCAAATCGGAACAAGTGTCTATATGCAAAGATAGATGATACCTGGTTATGACATAAAAGGTTTTGTCATGTAAATTTTGATAGTCTGATCAAAATAAGTAAGAAGCACCGAGTAAGAGGTCTACCGAGTTTGGAAAAGCCTGAGAATTCTATGTGCCGAGGATACCAGATGGGTAAGATGATAAGATCAAGCTTTACAAGTCCTACACTTCTAAGGGAATTTTAGATTTTGTGCACACTGATCTTCGTGGTCCTATGAAAGTTCAAAGTTATTATGGTGATAAATATTTCATATTATTTGTGGATGACTATTCAAGGATGATGTTAGTAATGTTTTTAAAAGAAAAATCATAAGATTTTCAAATGTTTAAATGGTACAAGGCAAGAGTTGAAAATGAAACAGGAAGACAACTGAAATGTCTTAGATTAGATAGAGGAGGAGAGTTCACATCTGATGAGTTCAACTTATTCTACAATGATCATGGTATTAAAAGACAATCAAGAACTCCACAACAAAATGGAATAGCTGAGAGAAGAAATAGATCTATTGTGGATTGTGCCAGAACCCTGATGATTGAAAAGAAAGTGCCACAAACATTTTGGAGAGAAGCAATAAGCACAATAGTTTACACCCTGAACCGAGTACAACTGAAGAAAGGAATTTTGAAGATACCATATGAAATCTGGTATGACAAGAAACCTAATGTAAGTTATTTTAAAATCTTTGGAAGTAGATGCTATGTACACAAAGATGATAGAAATGCAAAGTTTGATCAGAAAAGTGAAGAAGGAACATTTCTAGGTTATTCTTCTAGAAGCAAAGCATTTAAATGTCTGATCAAATCATCTAACAAAATAGTAGAAAGTGCAAATGTGAAAATTGATGAATTTGCAGAAAGAAATGATGAAGGAAACTCCAAAGAACCAAAAGATTATGATGAATTTGTCTATGTTCAACTGACAAGTCTTACCGAGAGAACTGTTGAAGAAAATGAAGAGAATATCTAGTTACCGAGTGATGAAGATGATCATACAGAGCCTACCAAGCCTGTATTAGCCAAGTATGTTAGAAGACATCATGCATGAAGTCAGATTATAGGAGATAAGGATTATCCAATAATGACAAGGAACAAACTGAGACAGAACACATGTCTGATATCTGAATTTGAACCGAGAATAGTGAAAGAGGCATTTAATAGTGAAGATTGGATAAATGCTATGATAGAAGAGATTGATCAAATCAAGAAGAATGACACATGGACACTAATCCCAAGACCTAAGGACAAAAATGTAATCGGTACAAAGTGGATTTTCAAAAACAAGTTGAATGAAAAAGGTGAGGTCATTTGAAATAAAGCAAGACTAGTTTGCAAAGGTTATGCTCAAGAAGAGGGAATTGATTATGGTGAAACTATTGCACCTATGGCTAGACTTGAAGGAGTAAGAACATTATTGGCATATGCTGCTTTCAAAAATTTCAAGGTATATCAAATGGATGTCAAATCCACATTTCTGAATGGTATATTAGAAGAAGAAGTTTTTATTGTACAACCTGAAGGATTTATTGAAGACAAAAATAAAGATCAGGTATGTAAATTGAACAAAGCTTTATATGGTCTGAAGCAAGCACCTAGAGCATGGTATGAAAGATTGCACTCTCATTTGATCAAGATTGGTTTTATAAGGAGAAGTGAGAACAATAACATGTACATGAAGAATGATGAAAATGGAATACTGATCTTAGCCATATTTGTTGATGACATTATATTCTGTGGAAATGACTCTCTATGTAAGAACTTTGGAAATGAAATGAGCAAAGAATTTGAGATGTCATTAATTGGTGAGATAAAGTATTTTATAGGTTTACAAATACTGCAAATGAAAAATGAGATTTTTATTACTCAATCCAAGTACATAAAGGAAATCTTGAAGAAATTTGGGATGGAGGATTCAAAACCAGTAAGTACTCCTATGACTACCAACTATAAATTATCAAAGAATGATTAATCTGCATCTATTAATGAGACACTTTATCAATCCATGATTGGAAAGTTGCAATATGTTGTTCACAGTACGCCAGATATAGCACATGCAGTAGGTATAGTTGCAAGATTCTCTGCAGATCCCAAGGAAACACACATGACAACAATGAAAAGAATTTTCAGATACTTGAAAGGCACTGAGGATTATGGCTTAATATATCAGAAAGGAAATGATTTTGATTTAAAATTTTATACTGATGTTGATTGGGCAAGCAACATTGATGACAGGAAAATCACAAGTGGAGGAGCTTTCTTTTTAGGAGAAAGACTAGTGAGTTGGCTTAGCAAGAAAGAAGGATGTGTTTCACAGTCAATAGCAGAAACTGAATATGTTGCTACAACATTAAATTGCACCAATATAGCATGGATCAAACAACTGTTGAATGGTATAAATGAGAAAGTTACCGAGCCAGTAACTATATTATGTGACAATACTAGTGCCATTAATATCTCAAAGAATCTTGTTATGCACTCTAAGACAAAGCACATCTCTATCAAATATCATTATCTTAGAGAAGAAGCTCAAGAGAAGAAAGTGGTGTTGGAGTATGTTAGCACAAAGGAACAAATAGTAGATATCTTCACTAAGCCACTTCCAAGGGACACTTTTGAATATCTCAGAAGTAAGTTAGGGGTCCTACCCCTATCTTCCATTCACTGACTGAGTTCGGTGAAAGCATCAATTCGATGACTCTACATAATATCTTTTAAGAGTTGATGTTGATTTACACACTTTAGGAGGTTTTCTAAAGGTGTGTAGGAAACAAATACAAGGAATAGGAATTGAAGACAAAATGCTCTGACCGAGACTAAGTTGATACATAACTGTAGGAATTCACTTCATACAAGAAGAACTTATGTTTTAGTTCTTTACTTTTTGGCATTGTTGTCAAAGGGGGAGAAGACTGGAGAAGACTGATGACAAGGGGAGAGCATTTCAGCATTTCAGAATCACAACAATCTGAATCCAAATCATTTAGGTCAAATCAATTGGTTTTGCCATCAATGCCAAAGGGGGAGATTGTTGGCATTATAACAGACAAAGGGAGATTGTTGGCATTTCATTAAGGATATTGAGAAGGTTGTTGATGATTATGGATATAACTACTTAAGGATGTTTACTGTTTTAATATTATTATTTTGTCATTGATGTCAAGAAATTGATTTTCTAATTCAGTATGATGTTGCCATATCTTAAGAAGTATGATTTGATGAGTATAAAGATGTCAGTAAAAGACACGGAAAGAATATGATGAATAAGGGGAGAAATAAGTTATTCAATGGGCAACTATTACCAAGCTAGACAATGATGAGATCATGATGTTTAGATTGTTCTGATATCCTACATATGTTGTTGATTGTAAGGTTAATACTATACTATATTACCGAGCAAGGAACCTAGTCGGTAAACCCTAAGGAACCTAGTCAGTAAAACCCTAAGGTTATCACTATCAGTTAATGAAGATAGAATTTCTACTGAGTAAAGTTTAGTATTTACTGAGTTGTAACTGAGCTGTAACAGAATGTATTAAATGATTACATGTGTTATTTAATGAAGGAAGCTGATGAGCTAGCTATGATTAAATGATTGCTATGCCATGCATGAAGTTTGTTAAATAATCTATGGCAAAGGAAAATCGACAGGAAGATCTACAACTTAGATTGAACCGCAATACCCTAGCACAAGTTCCAAGAAATATATGCAAGTTCCAAGGCGGGGTAAAATATTTTTCAGATTGAAGAATACATTAAACCTGGTCAAGTTTGAAGATCTGATGGCTATGATTGATCATGGGAAATGTGATCAAGGAGATTAAGTGGTTGGTGAATTGTTTATAAATAAGGAAATGTTGATAAACAATGTATGCAGGCAAGTGTATGCATAGGGATGCTACATAGTGATTACCAAGCACAGAAGCTTGAAGAACTATTTTGAATAACAGAGTATAGAGCCCAACAGATGGACAAGATTGTATTGAGAAAATAAGAATCTTCTTTAGCATTTTAGATGTGAAGTTGCAGATAGATTTTTATTACTGTTATTTTGTGAAGTGACAGAAAATCTCTTAACCGAGTGGACTTAACAGTCTTATTTGTAAAACCCTCTAGCAAGGTGGCATTCTAATTGAGTGTTTGAAATCCTTTAACAAGGTCACCTCTAACAAGGTGAAGATCCTAACAGATCTAAGGGAAATCCCTTAACCGGATCACATCTAGCAATGTGTTTGTAATCTTTAACAGGATTTGCTTTTAACCGAGCATACTCTAGAAGAGTATATTTCTTAGTGGGTCCGAAATCCCACAGTGGTTTTTCCCTATTTGGGTTTCCATGTTAAATCTGGTGTTATGAGTGTTATGATGTTTATATGCTTTTGAGTTTGCATGTTTAGTAGTTTTGGTTATATTACTGAAGTATATGTTACCAACGTTGAATCTAATGTTTTTATGGAAGATTAAGTTTGTATGATTCACCCCCCCCTCTCATCTTATTATCTTGGCATCTGTACTTAACATTAAGTATCAGAACTATCAGAGGGATAGAGAGAGATTAGGGGAGAGAGAGAGACAGAGAGAGAAGGGGAGGGAGAGAGAGATTAGGGGAGAGAAAGAGATTAGGGTAGAGGGGAGAGAGAGACATTAAGACACCAAATTGTATCATTATGGGTCATATGGTGTCCTATGACCCATTAGGACACAATATGACCCATAACAACCAATATTGGTGTCTTAAGGGGTCATATGGTGTCCTAAGGGGTCGTAGGACACCATATGACCCCTATGGACACCATAGGACCCCTTATGACACCATATGGTGTCGTTAGGGGTCATATGGTATCCTAAGGGGTCGTATGACATAATATGACCCCTTAGGACACCATAGGACCCATAATGACCCAATATGGTGTCATAATGGGTCGTATGGTGTCCTAAAGGTTCATAAGGGTTCATGGGACAGCATATGACCCCTAAGGACAACATACAACCCCTTATGATACCATATGGTGTTGTTAGGGGTCATATGGTGTCCTAGGACACCATATGACCCCTTAAGACACCAAATTGTGTCGTTATGGGTCATATGGTGTCCTAAGGGGCCGTAGGACACAATATGACCCCTTAGAACACCATAGGACCCAAAGAGACCCAATATGGTGTCGTAAGGGGTCATATTATGTACTAAGGGGTCATATGATGTATTAAAGGGGTCATATGACACAATGTGAACCATTAGGACACAATATGACCCATAACAACCCAATATGGTGTCTTAAGGGGTCATATGGTGTCCTACGGGGTTGTGGGACACCATATGACCACTATGGACACCATAGGACCCCTTATGACACCATATGGTGTCATTAGGGGTCATATGGTGTCGTAAGGGGTCATAGAACATAATATGACCCCTTAGGACACCATAGGCCCCATAACGACCCAATATGGTGTCATAACGGGTTGTATGGTGTCCTAAGGGGTCATAAGGGTTCATGGGACATGATATGACCCCTAAGGACAAAATACAACCCCTAATGACACCATATGGTGTCATTAGGGGTCATATGGTGTCCATAGGGGTCATATGGTGTCCTAGGACACCATATGACCCCTTAAGACACCAAATTGTGTCATTATGGGTCATATGGTGTCCTAAGGGGTCGTAGGACACAATATGACCCCTTAGGACACCATAAAACCCAAAGAGACCCAATATGGTGTCATAAGGGGTCATATTGTGTCCTAAGGGGTCATATGATGTCTTAAAGGGATCATATGACACAATATGCCCCATAACGACCAAATATGGTGTCTTAAGGGGTCATATGGTGTCCTAAGCAGTCGTAGGACACCTTATGACCCCTATGGACACCATAGGACCCCTTATGACACCATATGGTGTTGTTAGGGGTTTTATGGTGTCCTAAGGGGTCGTAGGACATAATATGACCCCTTAGGACACCATAGGACCCATAACAACCCAATATGGTGTCATAACGGGTGGTATGGTGTCCTAAGGGGTCATAAGGGTTTATGGGACACCGTATGACCCCTAAGGACAACATACGACCCCTTATGACACCATATGGTGTCGTTAGGGGTCATATGGTGTCCCAGGACACCATATGAACCCTATGGACACCATATGAACCTTTATGACACCATATGGTGTCATTAAGGGTCATATGGTGTCCTAAGGGGTTATAGGACATAATATGACCCCTTAGGACACCATGGGACACATATGACCCAATATGGTGTCATAACAGGTCGTATGGTGTCCTAAGGGGTCATAAGGGTTCATGAGACACCATATGGCCCCTAAGGACAACATACAACCTCTTATGACACCTTATGGTGTCGTTAGGGGTCATATGGTGTCCATAGGGGTCATATGGTGTCCTAGGACACCATATGACCACTTAAGACACCAAAATGTGTCATTATGGGTCATATGGTGTCCTAAAGGGTCGTAAGACATAATATGACCCTTAGGACACCATAGGACCCAAAGCGACACAATATGGTGTCATAATGCATCATATTGTGTCCTAAGGGGTCATATGATGTCTTAAAGGGGTCATATGACACAATATAATCCATTAGGAAACAATATGACCATAACAACCCAATATGGTGTCTTAAGGGGTCATATGGTGTCCTAAGGAATCGTAGGACACCATATGACCATTATGGACACCATAGGACCCCTTATGACACCATATGATGTCATTAGGGGTCATATGGTGTCCTAAGGGGTCGTAGGACATAGTATTGTAAGGAAGTTAAGTAGCGGAAACAACTTCCTACACTAACCTTGAGAGGAGGGTAATGCAAAACTTTTTCAGATCATTACAACAGTTACAGAAAAGTAGAAATAGATATAATAGCATTCATACCACAACACAGTGATTTACGTGGGGAAAACCCTTTCGGGAGAAAAACCCCACCCTCCAAAAGCAGCTCAATATTTTATTCAGCAATCAAAAACAGATTACAAAATACTTGCAGAGCAAGCTCTTCGCAGGAGTACCACTAATCAGAGATTCAGAGGCAACTCAATAGCCATGAGACTCTTACACACAACCTCTATCTCACACACCTCATAAATAGGAGATACAATACAAGAAACCGTCAAACGGTATTACAAAACCATGGGCTAAAACCACCCAATAAGGTGTAGCCGACCTTATCTCCCTTCTAGATGCCCTATGACATGTTAAAGCACACATCAACACGTGTCGCTCCCTTTTACAGCTCATTTATGTATTCGATACAAATTATTTTTCCTATTTCAGGAGTACAAACTTCCGGAGGCCATAACTTGAGAACCGGGTGTCCGATTGACGAACCGTTTGAAGCGCCGGAAAGCTCGCGAAGTGCTCTATCACCTCGTAACCGGCTTCGCCGGTTACGGCAACTTTTCAAGGCGTTTCGGAGCCTCTAAAGTCCCCAAAATTAAGTTTAAACATTTTATTGCACCCCTCCAAGACGAAAACTTTAATATCTTCAAAACTAGCTGTGACCTTGCGACGAAACTTTACCGGAATGCTTATCTAGCCAACCAGAAGCTTCAGGGAGAGTTTCGCACCATTTCGTGCTCAAATAAAAACTTACTATAAATAGTAACCTCACATAAATGCAAGGTTGAGACACCATTTTTCCCAACAAGTATGACCCCTTAGGACACCGTAGGACCCAAAGCGACCCAATATGATGTCATATGGGGTTATATTGTGTCCTAAGGGGTCATAACAGTTCATGGGATGCCATATGAACCCTAAGGACAACATACAACCTCTTATGACACCATATGGTGTCTTTAGGGGTCATATGGTGTCCATAGGGGTCATATAGTGTCCTAGGACACCATATGATCCCTTAAGACACCAAGTTCTGTTGTTATGGGTCATATGGTGTCCTAAGGGGTCGTAGGACACCATATGACCCCTATGGACACCATAGGACCCCTTATGAAACCATATGGTGTTGTTAGGGGTCATATGGTGTCCTAAGGGGTCGTAGGACCTAATATAACCCCTTAGGACACCATAGGACCCATAACGATCCAATATGGTGTCATAATGGGTTGTATGGTGTCCTAAGGGGTCATAAGGGTTCATGGGACACCATATGACCCCTAAGGACAACATACAACCCCTTATGACACTATATGGTTCCGTTAGGGGTCATATGGTGTCCTAGGACACCATATGACCCCTTAAGACACCAAATTGTGTCGTTATGGTTCATATAGTGTTCTAAGGGGTCGTAGGACACAATATGACCCCTTAGGACACCATAGGACCCATAGCAACCCCATATGGTGTCATAAGGGGTCATATTGTGTCCTAAGGGGTCATATGATGTCTTAAAGGGGTCATATGACACAATATGATCCATTAAGACAAAATATGACCCATAACGACCCAATATGGTGTCTTAAGGGGTCATATGGTTTCCTAAGGCGTCGTAGGACACCATATGACACCTATGGACACCATAGGACCCCTTATGACACCATATGGTGTTGTTAGGAGTCATATGGTGTCCATAGGGGTCATATGGTGTCCTAGGACACCATATGACCCCTTAAGATACCAAATCTCTCTCTCTCTCTCTCTCTCTCTCTCTCCCTCCCCTAATCTCTCTCTCTCCATCTCCCGTAATCTCTCTTTCTCTCTTCCTCTCCTATTCTCTCTCTCTCTCTCTCTCTCTCTCTCTCTCCCTTCGTCTCCTCTTATGTATGCATATATGCATATCTATAGTTATATTTATATATATGTGTATATGTGTATATGTATATATGTGTGTGTATATATATATGTATATATGTTTGTATACATGCATGTATCTCTTCTTTTCCTCTCTCTCTCATATTCCTTCCCCCATCACCGTCTCTATCTATTCTGAGCCCTAATTACCCCCCTTGAGTTCTATCTCATCTCTCTCCCCCTCACACTTCTCTCTTTGTCAATTTTCTCACCCTTTTCTCCTTCTCGTTCTCTCTCTATCTCATGTATCTCACCCTCTCCTCCTTCTCCTACTCTCTCTCCCTATCCCATTATCTCTCTCTCTCTCTCTCTCTCTCTCACACACACACACACACACACACACATTATCCTATCCTATTCTCACCCTCTCCCTCTTCTCTCTCTTTCTCTCCCCTTCCCTATCTCTCTCTCTCTCTCTCTCATTTTCCCAATCTCCTTCCCTCCCCCTCTCCTTATCCTATTATCTCTCTCCCTCTCTCTCTCTCTCCCTCCCTCCTATTCTCTCTCTCTCTCTCTCCCTTTCTTTATCATATTCTCCCCATCTCCTCCCTCCCTCTCCCTCTCCCCCCCCTCTCTCTCTCTCACTCCCCCTCTCCTTATCCTATTCTCTCTCTCTCTCTCTCTCTCTCTCTCTCTCTCTCTCTCTCTCTCTCTCTCTCTTTCTAAAATATGACTAATAAAATCGGATATTGGATTTTATCAGATATCCAATTTCTGCCATTGCCATTAGTGTGGCAATAGTAAAAAAAAGGCGGCAATGGGAAAAAATTTTGGGACTACAAATTTATACATTAAAATTGGATATCCAATTTTTGTAAATAAAAAAGAACCTTGTGGGCCATGTTGTGGATTCCAATGGCCCACAGTCTACATATTTTTTTTTATGTCGACAATCATGGGTTTTCAGACAGGTTGAGACAAATTTGTGCTTTTGGGAGATTCTTAAAGTCAAATCTTACATTGTCAATCATTTAGGAGCATCTGTGTGGAGGTAAATGGGGAGTAGTAGTCGTCAGAAGTCTAAACGCAAAAGAAAACTTTCAAATGACCAAATTGAAGTGTATAGAGAAAGAGAAAGAGAATGTCATAGGAGGAGAAGATAAGGTATGTTAAATATTGCTAATGTTATTTCAAGTGAAGAGGAAATTGGATTTGAAAATGTGTCACAAGTTATTGAAAATGAAAATGTAGATTTTGAAAGTGAAAATTTTGAAAATGTTGAAAATGTTGAAAGTGATAATGAAAATGCTCAACATGTGGAAAATTTTGACATAGGAGGTGAAAATGTGGAAAAATTTGACATTGAAGGTGGAATTGCTCAACCAAGTGAGCCATGTGTAACACCTAATTACTTTGGAAATGAAGACCCTCTCATGGATGAAAGACAAATTCCAAATCCAAGACCTTCAAGAACCCCAAAATGGTTATTTGAAATCGATGAGAACATTATTGCGAATCTTGAAGGCAAGAGGTCAACAAGAACTATTCGGTTGTGGGCTACACAACTTTTCAACCAAAATTTTAGCAGTAATACATTGACCAATGAATGCCAACTCTTTGTTCAAGTGCTAAAGATGATAAAGATGAGACCATTGCTAAACAAATTGAAGATTCGTATGAACAAGAAGATGCAGAGAAATTCTATTATTGCAAAAAATCTATTTGACACTCTCAATTCTATTGGAAAGAATACCAAAGAAAGAGATAAGAGAGCCACTTGAAGAGTGATTACAACCTCCTTAGTAAGCCATCAATTGAGGAAGGCTCGTCAAATGAGACAAACTTGTGTTGATTTTAACATAAACCATATATTGGATAGAGAACTTGCATGATGACAAAGACTTGACGATCCACTTCAACAAGATACATGGGCTTTTGGTGGGAGGCTTCCACGTGTTGATAGAAAGTTGACTGACAATGTGAAGGAGGAGATTCAACAATTTTGGCACTTTAATTCTAGAGTGTCACCCAATGTAAAGGACATTTTGAAATTAAGAATCGACAACCAAGACCGCACACCACATCCCAAACATTTCTTGGAATCAAGCCAAACAATGTTGTACAGATTTTTTTGTGAAGTACATCCAACTTTGCAAATATCATAAAGGGCCTTTGAATCTTTGAAACCATTTTATTGTGTTCCTCTTAAGATTCTCAATACTTGTTGTTGCAAGTACCATGTGGAGTTTTCAATGTACCATGAACTTCTATGTCATATTTGTTCTACGATGCATACTAATGAGATGTTGCAGGAGTGTGGTGCAATGCTATTTTCGAGATCATCAAGAGACTTGCAAGATCTATTTTGATGCCCTAGAGATGATGGCTGCTATTTCTATAGAAATGATTGTTTGAATGAGAAGTGCTCAGAATGTGGTGGGTTGTCAAAGTTTGTTTCATGTTTTCATGAGGGCAGTGAACACAAGTTTAAGAATTATGTTGAGATAAAAAGATATGAGATAGTGAAATATACTTTGAAGAGTGGAGGTGAAGGTTATAGATGCGAATTAGTCTCAAGAGAAGTGAATATTGCTGATTTTATTTTGGATTTTAAGGAAAATCTTTTCAACAAGTATGTAAGGCACACCCATACATCTCAGTGGTTGGATCAACAGTTCAGGATGTGTAAGAACTCTTTCCCAATTGGCGCTATTGTATCGGTGGTTGATTTTGTAGAGAACTATACATTGCAACCACAGAATGAGGTACAGTCTCAGTACTACAATTTAGTCTAGATTGTTATTTTTGTTCGAATTACATATAGACATTCTCCTGATAGTATAGAAGAGGATAGGAAGATAATCAGGGAGTATCATTTTTATATGAGTGATGATAGATCACACTCCTCTGAGTATGTGCAACATTCTTTCAAGAATTTTTTTGAGTTCTTGCATGAGAAAGATATTGCAATTGACCGATAGATAATATGGTTAGATAACTGTACAAGTCAATTCAAGAATGCCTGTATGTTTTATTGGTTGAGTAGAATGCATGTAGAGAGGCGTATACCTCATATTTGGTGTTTTTTGAGGCAGGGCATGGGAAGGGAGAGCATGATGGAGAAAGTGCATGTTTGAAGAAAGCTCTAGTTAAGGAGCAATTAAGGATTTCAAGTGCAAATTTATCTGATGCATGTTCTATTGTTGATTGGTGTAGTTCAACATTGTCACATGGAGGTACTCTTGATTCAACAGTGACCAGATTCTTTTGGTTGGTTGAGGAGGGAACAGTAGGAGATAGATTGGATTGTCAAACAATTAAAGATTCTTCAAAGATGCATTCATTTCTCAGCTCAGATGCAAGTACATGGACCATTTGGACATGAGAGTTGGCTTTTCTTTGTCAAATTTGTGTTCAGTATGATTGGGATCAGTGTGAGTCAAGTGAGTGGGTTGATACGTGGGTTCCCCACTATCTAACTCCTTTATCTCAAACAATATCCTTGTCAAACGATGACATGGAAAGTTCACTTGAGTATGATTGTCTATCAGATCTTGTACAACCAGGACATGTTTTTGTAGTTGTTGCACCACAAGGGAATGAAGAGAGATCAGAATATTGGTTGGCATGATGTGTACAGGGAAAACAAAAGCTAACACAACCAGTGACAGATGATGATGGGTTCACATATCCTGCAGGTTCAGTTGTTGTTGTGGGAACTTGGTTGCGAACATACATGATTAGAAAGAATGGCATACCTGCATTTGAAGACTATGAGAGACACAAAACCATTATTATGTATTCACACCTTATTAGAGCTACAAATGTCAAGTTGTTGAAGCATCAAGCAAAACCAAAGACCAAAGAGCTATGGATAGTGACTACTGCTGATCATGAAGCAATACTGGATACTCTTAAGCAAAGAGATGACCCTTCAAGCACACTTGAGTAGTAGGTCTTTAATGGTGCCTTATTTTTTTTATCATGCATTTCATTTCAAACAATGATCATTAAACCTTAATGTTCAAGTTTGTTACATGTATATTAAGGATGTGTTCAAAATGCAGGTCTATTGATGAACGCTTTTTTGGGCAACATGGTTTTTGCATGCACATAGCGGGTACACTCGATATAATCGGAAGGGACATATTTTTGCAACACGACTTATTATCATGCATTTGATGAGCTTTACAATTTTTGTTATTAGAGAACACTATTTGATAGTTTTTGATGATATAATTATCGCAAAACCTTTATGCTCATGTAGGTCTTTTTTGATGATATACAATAGTATCACATTATGATTTTTGCGTCAACATAGTGGGTTCGGTTGATATAATTCAAAGGGATGTATTTTTATGGTATATAATCCCACCTTTTCATTTATTATCATGCATTTAAGTTGAAGTGATTATCATAAAGCCTTTATGTTCATCCATGCATTTTATGTGTAGACTAACAATTCTTAAAAATACAGGTTCATGCTAGATCATTCGCCATTGACAAGACCCTCTCTTGGTGATGGTACATATTCCTTTGTGCATTAATGAGATAAAATTTTGTGCATAAACATTAAGTCAAGTGAATGTATTGCTATTTAAAAATGACCATATCTACCATCGTCTTCAACCATGCAGAGAAATGTAGTGAGAAGGGCTTTAATCAACACGTGTCTCTCTTCAAAGTTGGGCTTGTATACTTTGCAGAGAAACTGGTAAGTTTCGTAATTATACAATCTTGTATGTCTTAAAAATGTTTCAAATGATCTATTTATAATTTTTCAAACTAATTTGTATTAAGTGTTATAATTTGTTTCTTGTAGCACATTCATTCTTCATAAAAAGGTTACTTATTTTGGTCTTCATTTATATGCAGGCATTGTTGTACGTAAGCTTTTCTCTTAGGACATGAGGATGTCTGATGCAGATGAAGTGGGATGTTTTATTTGTATATGGATGTGAATTGATGTAACATTGTTATGATGATATACAATGTCCATGAGCAAATTGGCTTAGTTATATTGATGATATACAATGTATCTGTACATGAGTACATTGGTGTAGTTGTATTGATAATGAAAAAAAATCATGTTTGCATATCCCTTCATGGATGTCACATGCAACTGTAATGGTAATTATGTGTATACAATACATGGAAATATTGATGATCATTATGTGTCTACAGTGTAATGCTTGTTTATCTATATTTTTAGCACTTAGAGCGCTCAAGTGATGACGTCGGTAGGGTATGACCCCGAGCGTTCGACCAAGTGGGGGGGAAAATAGGACCATGGATAGGGTAATAATGCCTAACTAGACATGTCAGAGCTGATGGTTCATCATAGTGATGAGTTGAACAAGAAATTGGTCACACGACAACATTCGATTGAATGAGTCTGATGATTTTTTTGCCGACCGAAAAATTGCATTCCTAATAAAACCATAGGGAAACTTGAAAAACCGAGATAGGATTTTGTAGGGACCCCTCTCATGGCCTCGTAGGTTCAAACAGATCATTTGCAGGTGCCTTAGATTCCAAGTTAGGGCTCGTCAAAGTTTGACATTTTTTACAACTTAGGGTGCTCAAGGGACGACGCCGGTAGGGTATGACCCCGAGTGTTCAACCAAGTGGGGGGGGGGGAATAGGACCATGAATAGGGTAATAATGCCTAATTGGACATGAAGGAGCTGACAATTTGTCATCGCGATGAGCTGAACGAGAAATTGGCTACGCGAAAACATTCGATTGAATGAGACTAACGATTTTTTCGCCCATCGAAAAATTGCTGCCCTAATAAAACCATAGGGAAAATTAAAAAATCGAGATAGGATTTTGTAGGGACCCCTCTCATGGCCCCGTAGGTTAAAATGGATCGTTCACAGGTGCCATGGATTCTGAGTTAGGGCCCGTCAAAGTTTGACAATTTTTACAACTTTGGGTGCTCAAGGGACGACGCCGATAGGGTATGAGCCCGAGCATTCTACCGAGTGGAGGGGGGGGAAATAGGAGCATGCATAGGGTAATAATGCCTAACTAGACATGTCAGAGTCGACTATTCATCATCACGTTTAGAAGAATGAGAAAACAGCCACAAGACAACATTCAAATGAATGAGACCGATGATATTTTTGCCCACCGAAAAAATTGCTGCCCTAATAAAATCGTAAGAAAAATTGAAAAACCAAGATAGGCTTTTGTAGGGACCCCTCTAGTGGTCTCATAGGTTCAAATGGATTGTTCGGAGGTTCCACGGATTCTGAGTTAGGGCCCATCAAAGTTTGACAATTTTTAGCACTTAGGGTGCTCAAGGGACGACGTCGGTAGGGTATGACCCCGAGCATTCGACCGAGTGGGGGGGGTGGAAATAGAACCATGCATAGGTTGAGAATGCCTAACTGGACATGTCAAAGCTGATGGTTCATCATCGTGATGAGCTGAACGAGAAATTGGCCACACGACAACATTTGATTGAATGAGACTGATGATTTTTTCGCCAACAGAAAAATTGCTGCCCTAATAAAACCTTGAGCATTTGACCATGGTGGGGGGAAAAATAGGACCATGCATAGGGTAATAATGAATTGTATTAAGTATTGTTCATTAAATGAATTGTATTGTTCATTAAATAACCATTATTAGCCATTGTTAATTATTGGAATGAAGATTAAAGATTTCCATGATAACACCACGCACAAATGAGTAACAATTTATATGATCGAATATCAACTTTTGTATATATAAAAATGTCAAATGATTACAAATGTATGTCCATACACAAATATGGCATAATCATCCCAAAACTATCTATAACATCCTAAGCTGTTGATGGATCATCAAAATCGATCCTCTTCATTGCACTTCTCGGCTCTGGAGGATCCTGCACAAGAAAAACAAACCACAGTTAATATTAGTTATATTATATAATTCACATTTGAAAAGTTAACATAAAAATGAACTATAACTGAACTATTCATGTTTACCTCATCTCCACATTTTCTCTACAGCTTTGCATGACTCTTGATGTATGTCTTCGGTAGAGGAGGTATGTTTTCAATATTTTCATACACAACCTACATGTGTTTAGAAACATGACATTGATACAAGTTAGCATATAATTGTCACTGATAATAACAAATTATATCTACTAAACACAAAATAAAATAAACACACATCTACTCAAGGCATCTCTTCTTCTTCTTCTTCTTCTTCATCTTCAGGTATACTGGGTGTAGTCATCAAGGATGTGAAGCCAAGAATTCTCTGTACATATACACAACAAGTATATGAAACTATCAATCTATGTCTAGATATGTATAATCACTATAAGTTATTTAAACTATTCATTCAATCATATTTGCATTCAATTACCTTTCCCTTATCTCCAACTGTACTACCATATCCTAAATCACACTGCTCCGCACTCATGCTGCTTGTGCCCTACAAGAGTAAAATAAGATATACATGCAAGTTATTACATAATATAATTAATACCAATATAAATGATGAGCATGTATGTACAATAAAATACAAATGACTAGGTGCAATAATATATGCATCGTCGAGCTATCAAGGCCAAATGAAATGGCTGACAAGGTGCCCTCCTGAATCTGTCTGAACTCCTCCTTGGTCATCAACTGTTAAATAGACCATGTAAATACAAATTAGTACTTAATATTATCTAGATTATAAATATTCATGTAAAATATAACATGAACTGTGAAAATACAAATCTTACCACTACATCATCAATGTATGATGATGGTGCCTCCTCACCTCTAGCATGCGAGGACTCCCCAGGGTATCATCTAGTCTATGTCATAACATCTGGTGCATCATGCATCTCATGCACCTCATACTCTGCACTATCTGTAGGAGGATCAACGGGTTGTCCAACTGGACCCAAGCATACGTGCCCACACATGACACAACTATGGGGCACACATATGTATGGAGCCAAGGATGATGTGTCAGCACCACCAGATGCATTGCTACCATCAGAAGTAGGTTGAGCTACTGACCTAGCCTAAGAAACCAAAAGGTTACTCAAAGAGTGAATAGCCGATATGGTCTATGAAGCCGCCTCACAAATGATATCTAGATGTTGCACTGAAGGTGGGGGATCAACAGGAGAAGGGGGGACATATGGGCCCTAGACTACTTTGACTGCCCTAGGTCTATATTGGGGCATACCTAAACCCACACCTTGGAAAGGTTGGATATCAAAGTAGTTCACATGTTTACATAAAACAAACTCAACATACAATTTTTTTATGAAGTAGAAGGGGACATCAAGATTGTTGTTGGGTGGCTTGTCAAAAACCATCCACCAACTATCCCAAAAGTTTTTCACAATACCATCATTTGTGCACCATTTAATAGAAAGTTGTTATTTTGGGGTCTACGGGTTGACCAGTGCGGGGATTCACAAACAATGAGGCAATTTTAGCTTTCAATATCTTGAGATCCTTGATCTCCTTATAAGACAAGCCATTTGCATATTGTTCCCACATAGAATATTGCCACAAAAGGGTGGCATTGTGCTCCTCAGTCATGGTTTCCATACTCTTTATGATCAATGTGAGAGGATCAAACATTGGGTTTAGACGAGGGATCCTATGATATACATCTGCAATCCCCCTCAATTCATTCAAATTTTGTGCAATCAAATCCTAAATTGAGGGGGGGTTTGGCAAAGGAGGGTTTGTTTTTTGCACTTGTGGTTGATCAATGTTTTCATTGTTATCCCCCATTTTTAACCTAATTGAATGTAATTAATTGAATTTAGTTAACAAATTTAAACAATTTTGTATTTGATTTAAAAAAACCTAGTTTTCATGAAAAAACCATATTTTCAATGAAAAATAAATAAACATTAAAAAAATACAAAAATTGAATAAAAATGATTGAAAACAATAAAAATCTTACCTTTCAATCTATTTTTTAGCAATTTTTGGGCAAAACATCGGATATCAGATTTTTATAAAATCGCGCAGCCCGTGGGTTAAAAATGACTCACGGGCTGTCACAGTTGAAATATATTGTCTCAGAAAATCGAATATCCGATTTTATCAGATATCTGATTTTTATACTTAAATTATTTTAAAATAACATTATATTATATAATATAATAATATATTATATAATACGTATTATATAGTATATAATATTATATTATATAATTATATAATATAATAATTTTTTAATTTAAAAATTATAAATACAAATTAGATATTCGATTTGCTTAGGTAATTACCATGCCAAGGTGTATTGACACCTAGGCCAAGCAAAAAGTCAACACGGATTTTCGCATTTTTAGGCGAGTGGAGAAGGCTATTTTTTTCACGTCGCCACTTTTTGGCCCCCCATGATCCTGCACTAACCCTGACATTCCCTATAGTCATGCAATGTCCTAAGCTAGTAGTAGAATGCATCAACTAGTATAACTTAGACACTAGGGAAGTAAAAATGGAATACAATTGGGTTATGATTACCCTATATCGTGTCACAATACAAAATTGCTTTTGGCTCCCAAATAGGGAATTTCACTCCTTTTAGGATTTTGTTTTATCATAATGTGAATTTAATGCCAAGAAGGGGGTCTGGAGGAATTTGATTTCAAAATAATGGTTCTCACCACCACAAGTAGGACAATTAAAGTTGCCCAAAACCATACATAGAACCCACCTTAAAGGAGAGATTGCCAACATCATAGTCAAGCTACATTAGCTACATGGTGATGTAGATGCTCATAATCTCAATGAATGGATGTTCTTTTTCATCTAGGTCATCTGTGCAAGGAAGGAGTATTTGGATTGGGTCTCATTGATTAGTGACAGGCAACATAGTATGATTACTTCTTTTTGTTTTAATCAATTTTTCTACATGTCGCCAAATCTGATTTATGCCCTAACTTGCACCAGATAGTGGACCGAACACAACTATGTTGAAGATTTCAAGGATGACATTCAAGTGTATGATTTCTACTTAGATCTAAAATTGTAACAAAGTTACGCTAATTTTAGAAGGGTGAATGATGTATTCACCATGGATTTGGTAAGGGAATTGCAAGGGCACCCTGAAGATAGGTATTTGTCAAAGTCACCCAGTTGATCAACCAATATGGGAGATTTTTCATCCAATTCCAGGTACCTCCACTTATATCTGGGTGGGATATTTTGATGGCTTCCAATTGAAATTTCCCAAGGATGTGGAAGATAAATGGGTTCTCATTTGAGTAGGCAAATTTCTGAGGTGAATAAGAGATGTGTTGAGAAAAGAAAGATAGGAATTCAGTTCCATATTTCTTTAGGTTTATATAAATGAAAATATCTGTTGGCTATTGGAATTTGTGTAGAGTATGTTGACATGATGATATTATGTTGTCATTGATGTCAATATATAGGAGAGTGAACCGACAATATGCTGAAAAGTGAACTGGTATAATATGGTGAACCGGTATATGTGCAAAGAAGTGAACAAGTATATTGAAGCTAAGCAGCTGGCAAAGAGAACTGGTATAGCGGTATAAAACGGTATATGAGCAATAGGTGAAGCGGTATGTTTGTCCAAGTGAACTAGTATGATGGAATGTGAACCGGCATATGGAATGTTTTCTATTAAGGCTTAATATGGTATGACTACCAGTTGGTAGTCTTAGCTTAAGGGTTTCCAATTGAAGTGTTCCAAGCCTGTGTGATTCAACCGATGACATTGTGTGATGAGATAGCATTGTAATCAAGATCAAATTGTGTTGCCACATCAGCCTTATGCGTGTGAAGGATCTTGCATGAAGGAGATTGATCCTATCTACCTCGGGAATGTGTGAAGTCCCTGTAAATGGTGGAGAACGTGTGATGGGTTATCGCCTCCATGAAACGGTGATGAATGAATGATGGAGAATATCTTGAGATCTGTTCAAGATCGTTGTATTCAAATGCAAAGTGTTCAATGGCCAGGATTGAACTGCCTAAATTGCTTAACCTAAATGTTTAGGGCTTAGGGTTTATGCTACTAACCTATCTGTTTCCTATAAGGTCGATGTTGTGTTTCATACTGAGGTTGTTGGCAAATGGTGTGTGTGTATCTAAGTGTAGAGATACATGATTCTTCCCAGACCAGATTAGAGAAGAGGATTGATTCCTACATAGTGTGTGTGTAGAAGGAAAGAACTTAAGTGGATCTGCATTAGGCATTGAGTGCTATTATCAGATCATTGTAATACCTGTTGATCTTTAACCACTTCAACAGTTGGAAAATCCCTTAACCAGGTAGCTTTAACCAGATTGCTATAAATCCTTTAATAGGGTGACTCAAACTTATTGAGTTCTTGAAATCCTCTAACAAGGTAACCTCTAACAAGGTTTAACCCTTAACTGAGTATTTAGCCATCCCTTAATCAGGTGATCTCTAACAGTATCGGTTCCTAGTAGAACCTATTGTAACAGTCTTTAACTGGACTAGGCTCCTAATAGAGCGGACTTCTAAAGAGTTCAAAAGCAGCTTGTGGGTATTCATCCCAACTATGGTTTTTCCCAATTGGGTTTCCATGTGAAAAATCTATGTGTCATGTGTAGTATTTTTCATGCGATGATTTAGGTGATTTGTGTTTGAAGGTAAATCATGCTGAGCTAGCTGTTATTATATTTTAGATGATAGATTACCTATTCATGCATAAGGGTGAAATGGAAGTGTAGTATTAAGTTGAGTGGAAAGCTAAGTGATTAACCAGTTAATGCTTGTCACAGTCATTCTTAGCTTTACTGGTTGCACTCTGTTTCAAACTAGTGTTACTATCTGTTAGACATTTGCAGTGTTTGCAGTCAAACTAGTTCAAGCAAAATTTTTGTGACTGTACTGATTCACCCCCCCTCTTAGTACCGGTTTGGTACTTATTGTTCATTATTGAGTTATCAATTGGTACTAGAGCCTCCTCCAGGTCCTCTATGTTGTAAGCTTAACCACTTGAGGGAAAGATCCTATTGTAATGATGAAGAGGGAAGGGCCAAAGTTCAATAGAGATAACTTCAAAATATGGAAGGAAATAATGAAGATTTACATTAGAAGAATGGGTGCTCAACACTGGAGCTATATTGAGAATGCTTTTGTTATTCCTACCGGTACTCTCACCGATGATCAAAAGAGAGAAATAAAGGAGAATGGGCAAGTCATGGAAGCCCTAATCAACAACTTATTTGACAATGAGTTTATTGATGTCTAGGATAAAGATAATCCAAAAGAAGTATGGGACACTCTTGAGAATATCTATGGCGGTGATGAGCATGTAAAACAAGCTAAGGAAGAAAGCCTTAGAGGGAAGTTTGAAGACATGCAGATGGTTGAAGGTGAGACCATTCAACAGTACAAAATAAGAATCAAAACTATTGTTGGAGATATCAAGAGTGCAGGTGGTAAAATGGAAGATTCCACTATGGTAAGAAAAGTTCTGAGATCCTTATTACTGGGCTATGCAATAAGGGTTGCTGCTATTCAGGAGTTGAGATCAATAGATAAGACTAAGGTATCCCTAGACTCCATCATTGTAAAGTTGACAGCTTATGAGCTAAATAGTTTTGATGGCAGTGTTCAAAAGACTGAATCAACTTTTAGAGCTTCTGTTGTACCATCCAGAAAAGGAAAAGAAGCAAGAACCAGTGGTGAACCAAGACAGAGTAGAGAAATGGATGATGAGGAGATCTTGATGGAATTTGAAGCTCTTCTTTCTAGGCAACTTCCTAAAGGAACCGGTAAATACAGAGGTAAGCTCCCTTTGAAATGCTTTTCTTGTAACCGGATAGGACATAATGCTATAAACTGTCCTAATGGTGACAACAAGGACAAACTGGAGAGGTTCAAGAAATTCAAAGGAGGAAACCAGAGAAACTATTTTGTTGAAGTTGATGAAGGTGTCACAGATGAGGAATCGAAAGATGAAGAGAATGAAGATATTGTGTTTGCTACAGTAAAGGAAGATGTGTCAGATAAGAAGGCTCTTGTCTCCCACTTTGATAATTCCAATGAGTGGATTATTGATAGTGGTTGTTCTCATCATATGACTGGTGACCAAAGAAAGTTTCTATCATTGGAAGAATATGATGGTGGTGTGGTTCACTTCGGTAATGATGCACCATGTATGGTCAGAGGAAGAGGGTCCATCTCTCTGAATGGAAAGAGAAGTGCTGACAATGTGTGGAAGGTCTCAGACACAATCTATTGAGTGTTTCCCAGCTGAATGATAGTGGACTCACTCTGGAACTCAAAAATGGAGTGTGCGAAATCATAGGAAAGAATAGTGATTTGATGGCCACCAGTATGCAGACCAAAGGTTACTTATTTCAACTAAATGTAAATATAAGTACATGTCTTATGGCTAAGTTTGATTATAGCTAGATATGGCATAGGAGACTCTACCATGTAAACTTTGATAACATTGTGAAGGCCACTAAGATCAAGGCAGTTAGAGGACTGCCGATGCTGAGAAAATTAGAAAATCCTTTGTGTAGAGAATGTCAATTGGGGAAAATATCTTCCTCAACCCTCAAAGGTAAATCTTTCATAGCTGAAAACTTACTTGATCTTGTGCATACTGATTTGTGTGGTCCTATGAAAACTAGGAGTGTGCAGGGAGATAGGTATTTTATGATTCTTACAGATGATTGCTCAAGAGTGATGTGGGTCACATTCTTGAAGGACAAGTCTGAAGCCTTTGGAAAGTTCAAAGCTTTCAGAGCATTGGTAGAAAAGGAAAGTGGTAGAAGAATCAAATGCCTTAGAACTGATCAAGGAGGGGAATTCACTTCTGGTGAATTCAACAAATATTGTGAAGAGAATGGCATCAAGAGGAAACTATCTACCCCCTGGGCTCTACAGTAGAATGGCTTAGCAAAGAGAAACAATCGGACTATGGTTGAAGCGGCTAGAACTATGTTGATCTAAGGAAAAGTTGCTCACACCTTTTGGAGAGAAGCGGTGAGCACTGCAGTCTACACTATGAACCAGGTACTCATCAAAAAGGGAAAGGATAAGACTCCTTATGAGTACTGGACTAGTAAGACACCAGTGGTAAGCTACTTTAGAATGTTTGGTAGCAAATGTTATATCAAGAGGAGTGAACATCAGAGCAAGTTCGATGCAAAATGTGATGAAGGAATATTCCTAGGATATTCCACCAAGAGTAAAGCTCTCAAATGTTTCAAAAATAGGACTCAGAGAATTGTTGAAAGCATCAATGTTAGGGTTGATGAAAACTCTGGGAAACCTGAGGAAATTGGCAGTAAGCAAGTAGGAGATGAACCGATAGTAACCTTCTGGGAACCGGTTGCAAATCAGCCCAGTACCAGTAATTGTGTTCCTACACCGATGGATGCTGATGCCAATGAAGATGAGGATGAAGAAGAAAAGCAAGAAGAATCTGTTAAGAACATAACTAAGTATGTCAAACTCCATCATGATCCAAAGAAGATCATAGGAGACAAAGATGCAAGAATTCTTACAAGAAGAAAGGTCAGAGAAAGTTCATGTATGATCTCTGAATTTGAGCCTAAATCATCTTAAGAGACACATAAAGTGAAGATTGGATCAAGGCAATGGAGGAGGAACTTGAATAGATAGAGAAGAATGGTACATGGTCTTTGGTACCTAGACCGGAGCATAAAAATGTCATTGGAACCAAATGGGTTTTTAGAAACAAGCTAAATGAGGATGGCACAATGGTAAGGAACAAAGCCAGACTAGTGTGTAAAGGATATGCCCAAGAAGAAGGAGAATATTATAGAGAAACCTTTGCTCCAATAGCAATATTAGAAGGAGTGTGTATGCTTCTTGCATATGCAGCTTTTAAAGGATTCAAGGTATATCAAATGGATGTAAAATCTGCATTCCTAAATAGAATACTTGAAGAGGGGGTGTACATAGAGCAACTAGATGGGTTTGCCCTATTAGAAGATAGTGACATGGTGTGTAGGCTACATAAAGCCTTGTATGGACTAAAGCAGGCACCTAGAGCATGGTATGAACACTTGTACTGCCATCTTGTGAATATTGGATTTGAAAGAACAAGTGAAGATAGCAATATCTATTTGAAATCAGAAGGAGATCAGATTCTAATCTATGAATTATTTATTGATGACATCATCTTTGGAGGAGATGACAAGATGAGTCATGATTTTGCAGATGAGATGAAAAAGGAGTTTGAGATGTCACTCATAGGGGAAATTAAGTTCTTCATTGGACTGCAGATTCTGCAAATGAAAGAAGGAATCTTTATTACTCAGTCCAAGTATGTCAAAGAGGTGTTGAAGACCTTTGGCATGGAAGACAGTAAACCGGTTGGTACACCAATGGTGACTGGCTGTAAATTATCAAAAGAGGATGACTTGACATTGGTAAATGAGAAGGATCACCGATCAATGATTGGTAAGTTGCATTATGTAGTGCATAGTAGACTGAACATTGCACATGCAGTGGGTATTACCACTCGGTTTTAGCAAAGCCCAAGAGAATCCCACTTGGTAGCAGTCAAGCGGATTCTTAGATATCTGAAGGGAACAATTGACTATGGGTTATGGTATCCATACAATAATGATTTCAACCTGAAAGTGTTCATAGATGCTGATTGGGCTAGTAATGTAGATGACTGGAAAAGCACAAATGGTGGTGCATTCTTCCTTGGTGGTAGACTAGTCTCATGGATGAGTAAAAAACAGAGTTGTATCTCTCAGTCTACAATAGAAGTGGAGTATGTTGCAGCTTTTATGAACTGCACCCAGACTATTTGGATGAAGCATGTATTAAATGGCTTCAAAGTTCCTGTATCTGAACTGGTAAGCATATTTTGTGACAATAAAAGTGCAATTAACATTTCCAAGAATCTGGTTTTGCATGCTAGAACCAATTACTTTGAGCTCAAGTATCATTTCTTGAGGGAGAAGGTTCAGAACAAGGAAGTTGTGTTGGAACATGTTTCCAGTAAGGAGCAGTTAGCAGACATATTCATGAAGCCTCTACCAAAGGCTATATTTACCTATTTGAGAGGTGAATTAGGGGTGTTGCCCCTTCAAGAGGTGAACTGAAAGTATGTGCTCCACATTAGTCAAGTATTGCAGTGTCCAATATATTTCAGGATTGATGTGTTGAAGGATGCTACTCCTCAGGGGGAGCAACATAGTGGAATAGGAAAACTTGTGCCTCCACTTTGGCATTGTTGTCAAAAGGGGAGAAGATGTGAAGCGGAGAAGATATCTACAACAAAAGATGTGATGCTAGGTAATATATTTGTATATTGCCATCAATGCCAAAGGGGGAGATTGTTGGCATTTGTGCAGAGTATGTTGACATGATGATATTATGTTGTCATTGATGTCAATATACAGGAGAGTGAACCGACAATATGCTAAAAAGTGAACTAGTATAATGTGGTGAACCAGTATATGTGCAAAGAAGTGAACAGGTATATTGAAGCTAAGCAACTCACAAAGAGAACTAGTATAGTGGTATAAACCAGTATATGAGCAATAGGTGAAGTGGTATGTTTGTCCAAGTGACCGGTATAATGGAATGTGAACCGACATATGGAATGTTTTCTATTAAGGCTTAATATGGTATGACTACCGATTGGTAGTCTTAGCTTAAGGGTTTCCGGTTGAAGTGTTCCAAGCTTGTGTGATTCAACCAATGACATTGTGTGATGAGCTAGCATTGTAATCAAGATCAAATCATGCTACCACATCAGCGTTGTGCGTGTGAAGGATCTTGCATGAAGGAGATTGATCCTATCTGCCTCACGAATGTGCGAAGTCCTTGTAAACTGTGGAGAACGCGTGATGGGTTATCACCTCCATGAAATGGTGAAGAACGAATGATGGAGAATATATTGAGATCTGTTCAAGACCATTGAATTCAAATGCAAAGTGTTCAATGGCCAGGATTGAACTGCCTAGATTGCTTAACCTAAATGTTTAGGGCTTAGGGTTTATGCTACTGACCTATCTGTTTCCTATAAGGTTGATGTTGTGTTTCATACTAAGGTTGTTGCCAAATGGTGTGTGTGTATCTAAGTGTAGAGATACGTGATTCTTGCCAGACCAGATGAGATAAGAGGATTGATTCCTACATAGTGTGTGTGCAGAAGGAAGGAACTTAAGCGGATCTGCATTAGGCATTGAGTGCTATTATCAGATCATTGTAATACCTGTTGATCTTTAACCACTTCAACAGTTGGAAAATCCATTAACTGAGTAGCTTTAACCAGCTTGCTATAAATCCTCTAATAGGGTGACTCAAACTCATTGAGTTCTTGAAATCCTCTAACAAGGTAACCTTTAACAGGGTTTAACCCTTAACCAGGTATTTAGCCATCCCTTAACCAGGTGATCTCTAACAGGATCGGTTCCTAGCAGAACCTATTGTAACAATCTTTAACCATACTAGGCTCCTAACCGAGCATACTTCTAAAGAGTTAAAAAGTAGCTTGTGGGTATTCATCCTCACCGTGGTTTTTCCCAGTTGAGTTTCCACGTGAAAAATCTATGTGTCATGTGTAGTATTTTTCATGTGATGATTTAAGTGATTTGTGTCTGAAGGTAAATCATGTTGAGCTAGCTATTATTATATTTCTGATGATAGATTACCTATTCATGCATAAGGGTGAAATGGAAGTGTAGTATTAAGTTGAGTGGAAAGCTAAGTGATTAACCGGTTAATGCTTGTCACAATCATTCTTAGCTTTACCGGTTGCACTATGTTTCAGACCGGTGTTACTGTCTGTCAGACATTTGCAGTGTTTGCAGTCAAACCGGTTTGGGAAAATTTTTTGTGACTGTACTAATTCACCCCCCCTCTCAATACCGGTTTGGTACTTATTGTTCATCATTGAGTTATCACTGGCATTGCATGAAGATTGCATTGATGAAGTATAGTGTTGTCATTGGTGTTAATAGCAATCGGTAATGAAGTTGTATAGCAACCGGTAATAATGCAGTAATGCAACCGGTAGTAAAGCAGTGAAGGCAACCAATATTATTATTATTGAAGTAGAGTGATCAACCAGTAATCCTCAACTGACAACCCTAACCTGTTGATAAGAAGAACCCTAACCAATGGAGCTTGGAGAATTGGTTTGTTGGCATTTTTGATGATTATGTTGTGATTGTCATTGATGGACACACACTTGCATTGAGATCACTTTTATATGTATGAGTTATGCTCAATTGACAATTGTTCCCAATCAGTATGATGTGATGTCCTTTTAAAGGAATCTAATTTCATGTCCGTCCAATAGGATTACAATACAATTTCCTAGGTTCAATGCATCTAGACATATTTTGTAACATGACACAAAAAGAACCGTTGAAGTGTTGGCACCATCAAACAATCAGTGGATTGTAACTCATCACAAAATGTCAGTTGGTAACTCATCATAGAGTATTACCAGTTCATACAAAATATCGGTTTAAGAAAAATACCGATTGCCGGTTTGACAAAATGAAGACTGGGAAATATGTGTTCAGCCGCTTTGATCCTTCATACCGCTTGAGATCCTCAAACCGCTTGGGTCAGCATACTGCTTCAAATCGGTAAACACTTTCTGCAAAACACTAATAGTCTAAGGACTATAATGCATCATACCGGTTGGGAACAATTGTCAGTTGAGCATAACTCATACATATAAAAGTGATCTCAATGCAAGTGTGTGTCCATCAATGACAATCACAACACAATCATCAAAAATGCCAACAATCTCCCCCTTTGGCATTGATGGCAACACTTAGGAAATTTTGACATCTAAGTGTTTTACAACAAAAATATGCCATAATCAAAATTACTCCCCCTAAGCATATACACTATCCCTTTTGCAGAAAAATACAATGTATACTACTTCTTAATAGAAATAACATGAAAGTATACATCGAAACATTCAAAATTTATACTTCTCCCACTTTGCCAACAATGACAAAAATAATATTGTAGACTAACCCCTGTTTCATTAAAATAATAAGTGTTTATGACAGTAAAGAATAAAACTTGTCAGAAACTTATTTGAAGTCCTACAAAAACTGTTTCATAGATAAAGACTAGGACTCAAGTAGGGAGGTTGCCACTTCTTTGTCTGTCTGCATTTGGGAGACTGTTCTTCCATGGCATCTAGTGTGCTCATCTCTTGAGTCACTGTTAAGGCATCTAGATTTAGAAAACATTTCTGAAGTATCTGTAGGTGAGGGAGTAGAACCAGTTGGAGTTCCTACAAATCTTGAGTCCGATTACTGATTTCCAACTCTAGTTTGGCAGAGTGGATGTGAAACCGGTGAACGTTTTGCCCATAATTTGTGAAAGAGTCATACGACAGCTTGAAGGTGCTCATATATAACTGCAAGTCAGTTTGTAGCTTTTGCTTTTGTACAAGCACATCATCATAGAAGAGATGGGGTTGGCAAATCTTACTCAGTAGTAGATTCCCCTCATCCGGAGCATTCCTTATGTCTTTTTGTGCTTTTTGCAGTTTGGACCGGAGCTCATTAAGATTCTTCACTAGGGAAATGTTGAGAGCCTTTTGATGCTCTTTCTTGGCATTTGCCTTAGCTACCTCTTCTAGGCTCTGCACCTAATCATCCACTACTATGCATAGAAGCTTTAATTGTGCTAATGATGAGTCAATACTGGGGAGGTTTGTGTCGGGTAACAAACCGGTAAGAGTGTCCACCGTAGCTTGGATCACATCTTCCTCCTTCTTCCTCCTTAGCACTTCAAGGTGTTCTTGAGCAACGTTAATGCTTTGTAGCAGCTCCATTTCATTTGCAGACTAGAGGTCAATAGGACTGGTGAGGTCAGCCGGTTTGGCTTGACTGTCAGTTGCCTTTGGAGTCTCCATCTATGTGCTCTTTGTCACTTCTCCTTCCTTGTCCTCCTCTGCCTTCTTCTTCTCCACTTCTTTTCTCTTTTCCTCTTCCTTATCCTCCTTTGCCTTCTTCTTCCTTGCTTCCTTCCTCTTCTCCTCTTCCTTTTCTTCCTCTTCCTTCTTCTTTTCTACTTCCTTTCTCTTCTCCTCTTCCTTTCTCTTCTCCTCTTCCTTTCTTTTCTACTCATCCTCTTTTCTATTTTCTTCCTGTTCCCATTTCTCCTCATCTTCTTCCTTTTTCTTCTTGTCCTCTACCTTTTTCTTCTTCTCCTCTTCATCCTTCTTCTTCTTCTCCTCTTCCTTCTTCCTTTTCTCCTCTTCATCCTTCTTCTTTTCCTTTTCTCTGTTTGCTTCTTTGCTTCCTCCTTTTTGTCCTCAGTTTCCTTTTGCTTTTCTACCTGTTTTGCCTGCTTCTCCTATCCTATTGCTTCCGATGGTGTACCCTGAGCAACATCTTCGACATCAATTGTGTATGTTGGTTCAACAACCGAGTTTCCTTCATTATCAAACACTTCATCTGGTTTAGTTATTGCCGGTTCTTGCTCAAACTTCTTATTGGCTTCGACCACTTGATGCATCTTAAGAGCTTCTAGAGCAAGAGTGTGTGTATTCTTGATCACTTCTTGACTCATTCCTTCCAACAATAGGAGTCTTCTTCTTCTCATGAAGAAGAGGCCTTTGTATTTATTCATAACTTTGAAAAGTTTTGAATTAGATACATTAGGAAAATGTTGAGCAAAAATTGTCTCTCTCATTTCTTGTTCTTTTTCTATGGAAATGCGCCATTTATTGTCTAAGGAGTTATACAAAGAATTTTGTGTCTCAGATCTAATTTCTGAAGGCGACTAGTCATTAACACATAAATACTGAATGATTTCTTTTTCAACTACTTCCTTTTCATCATCATTAAAATCATCAAAACAATCAATCAAATCAATCAACACTTTTCTCCTAATATTTTTGATGGTTCTTTGACAATGTGTCAAAGGTTTGTAGGAAGAAATGTCAATATTTACCAGTGCCGATGATGCCAGTTCATTCTTTGTCTTTTTCCTTGCTTGTCTTGTCTTCTTGGGTTTTTCCTCAGACACAGTTTCTTCTAAGTCCGATGAGTTATTCCTTGTCTTCCTATTTCTCTCGAAGACTTTGGCAGGTGCCGCTTTTGATTTCTTCTTTGCAGGTGACCACTTGGTCACTTTGGAACTAGCTACAGTAACCGGTGTCGATGCCGAAGGCACTGCCTTTCCTTTCTTTTCAGGAGGTTCTACAACAGGTGCAACCCTTTCTAGATAGGTGCCGGTTCTCTTTGCCTTGGGATCTAGGGGTGAGGCAATTAGGGTAGAAGCATACCCATCCAGCATATCATACATCACCTCATAGCCCATAGGCTCTACTTCTTCCTGTTTGGGCTCAATGGCCTCCATTATGCATTCATCCACATTGATGATAAAGTAGATATCATCTTCATATTTCTTTGAGAATGTCACTGGATATCCTCATCCTCAAACTCATCTTGCTTCTGAACTCATCAAAGTACTTGTTCAAAACTTCAGGGTAGCCAGTTCCAACTACTTGCAGCCTTTCTTTGATTTGCTTGGTAACTAGTTGATCAGGAGACCACTGAATTTCTCCTACTCCAGGGAAGTAACCTTGGAAGTAGAAAAATAGTTACAAGTTCTTTTCGGCCTTTGCAGCTTCTTCAATAGGCCGTTCAGTTGCAACCTCTTCTACCTTTTCAGGGGTACTCCCTAACTGTTCCAGATCATGGGTGGCATATTTTGTTGTCCACTCATCATACACATCATCGGTCGGCCATGAGAAATTAATCACTTTAGCCTTAGCCTTGGTCAACATTTTCCATAAGTTTCTCATCTTGTTGACTTCTGAATTGAGAAAACTATAATGTGACTTAATTTTCTCTATTTCCTGTATTGTCACAACAAAGAAGGAAACATCATCAAGATCAATAATTCCTTTAATTCTTGCAAATAATTTGGCTTCTATCTCCTTAAGCCACATTTGTTTGTCCTTCAGTTGATCTAGGCTAGCAAAAACTCCTGGGAGCAACTCAAAAACTTGATAAGCATACTCCTTTTTGCACAAGTTAACTTTCCTATCAACATTATCCACCCCTGCTGCTAATTATACTAAATCTTTAGTAATGTCACAAATGGATTTAATGATAGGATTGGCCTTTGCTTCATCATAAGATGCACACATAAACTCTAAATCTTGCTCCCTAGGCCTCCATTTGTCAAAAATAGGTGTCAACATGGCCTTATCTCCCCTGAGCTCATTCCATATATCCAAAATTTTACCTACATTATTGTACAGCAATGAGGCATTCACAGTACCTACAAAACTAGTAACAGTGGCCTTTACTCTACCCTCATATTTCTTTGCATACAAGGCTTGAGCCTATTTTAAATTATCTAACTCTTGAGGAGTAATCTCAATCATTTGGGAGCTAGAAGGTGCTGGAGATGGTGGGAACTCAATAATAGGGCTGGTGGGTGGAGGTCTGACAGGAGAAGAGGAGATCATCAGTGTTGAGGATTCACCATGATGATACTGTCCTGCTAGTTGCTTCTGTAATTTAGCAATGACGCTATCTCTGTTCCTTACCTCTTCTTGGGCATTAGTGTAGGCTTTTAAAACTGTCTCCAATCTAACTTGGAGATCTATCTTTTCCTTAGCTTCCCTTTCCGCTACTGCAACACTAAATTTTGCAGTTTCTAGTACAGTTCTAGCAGCTTCCACTACCCCAGTAGTCTGCACCCTCCTCACCATCATCCCTCCAAGGTAACTTGACATTGAGGTGTCCTTTTTCTTCTTATTTTCATCTCTTTTTAGAGACCACATAACTAATGCAGCATTGTCTTTATTGAAAGTGACTCCCTCCATAGGTTTAGTCTCCTTTCTTACTCCTTCCAGGACTAGAGCATCTGTTATATCCCATTCGGGGAGAATAAGTACCCCAGCCTGAGCCACCATGTCTCTTCCTTGCTGAGGAGTTATGGTCTTAAATTATTCAACCATTTCTTGCATTATTTCTTCCTCAACTGTAGTTGGGTCTTTATGAGGCTGCTCACTCTTCCTTTTGTTACACCTTGCATTGTATTTGTCAATGCTCTGCTTCCACAAAAATTGCATGAATGCTTTTGATGTGATGAACTTGTCATCAGCCAAGAAATCTTCATTGGCCTGTTTGATCTCAGGATCCCATTCTTGGCCTTTGAATTCACTAGTGGTGATATTCATTTCAGCAGCTAAGGGCTCTTCTGGCATTCCTCCCTCTAGTTCATCATAAGTGTAGGCAATTTCCCCTAGACTACCTAACTGCAATAGTTGCTTAGCTGTTGCCTGTTCATCTCTTATATGGACAGGTGATTGAGATGGGGAGTACAAAGGTTCTTTAGGTTGTACCTCTTTTCCCACTCATTTTTTCTTCGGGCTACTAGGGATGTCAATGACATCGTGTATCTTCCTCTTACCTTTAGAGGTAGAGGGCTCCCCTAAAGCAGGCATAAGTACACTGTAATTAGACTTCTTATGTAGCATGTAATTACCATGAAGGATCGGCCTAGCAGTAGACCTATTCAAAATCAATCTTTCTTTCTGAGGGTTATTCTTGATTACAACCTTCCTCTTTTCTTTTAGTGTTTGCATCACCTCTTCAAAACTAAGAATCAAAAACTTCATCTTCTATATGAAGGGGTGAAAGCTAGACAAAGGGTCATAACTTATGTCAAGTTGGTGCACCAAGACTAAGGCCTTCTTATATGCTACCCACTTTTCCTTTCTCAGCTCTTGTTCATCTAAATCAAATTCATTCCTGATGAGGTCTTTAGGGAACTAAAATTGATGGGGTTTAGCTTTGCATACAACCCTCTTCCTAAACATACCATTGAAGAAATCTTTGGGGTCAGCACACCAAGAGACTACAGTTGATAAATGATATGGCTAGAGGAAATCTCCAAAACATTTCCAACCTCCTTTGGTTATCACAAATTGGTGTGCCACGGTAATTGTAGGGAAAATTGTCCCCTTACCTCTACTTGTCAATTCTGCCTCTTGCACAACACCAATCTGCCTAAGAATCTCTGCAATTCCCACTTTAAAAGGGATCTAATAAGGTAACAAAAATGGGGTACCTCTAAAACCATATATTCTGAAAACTGTGGAAATAGGGTATAAGTAAATATCACCCCAATTGTGGACAATTTTTATGTCGTTTGTAAACTCTTGCGGCCTAATGAATTCCAAAAGCACCTTAGGGACTCTTGGGTTTTCCAAATAGATAAGGGTCCTAATTATTGATGCAAAATATTTATCAAACCTTAGAAAACTTGCATCTTCTCTATCCCAGGACAGAATTGTGCTCCATAATTGCACTGGCATCTTTTCTCCATCCTTCTCTTTTACAAGGTCCATCCCACTTGCAAAATAGTCACCACCTTTGAATAAAAAAAAATGCATAAAAAGGGAGTACCACTCGAAGAGCCTATCTACTTTCCCATTCTTGATCCCTATCAATCCATTATGGATAGCATCAATTATAAAAGAAGCATAATCAAAAGTTATTGCCATAGAAGGATTCAAAATTTGAGCAACCATCAACATGTAGTGAGTAGGCATACTTGCTTCAGTATCTTCCCCTAGGATTTGGCAGAGTGACTAGTATAATCCTTTAGCCCTAAGGGTAAACAAATTTAGAGAATAGGGCTCTTCAATATTAGGTCCCACAACAGTCAACCCACCTATCTTCAAAAAAAATTCTTTGAGAGGCGCATTTCTTAGGTGATTTTTTTGCACATTATACACCTGAGCTAGTGATTTAAAATCAATAAGCTCCAGAAAATTAGTGTATTCATTTAACCCAAAGGCATTCCTGAATTCCTCATTATTAATTTCAATGAGGGTCCTCCCACTGATATCCTTAACACTTCTTGAAGTTGGGTCATAGTTATGTGCAATCTGAGTTAGAAGATCTACATCAAAGAAAACCGTAGGAACCATGAACTTTCCAACATCCAAATCTTATATACTATTCTGAGGGGCTGGAGAATTTCTCATACTAAACCCAACCTTGAATAATCCCAACCCAGACATCCCTACTTGAGGGTCTCTTAACCAATTCCCCTTATCATAAAAACCCTCTCCTATTTTCAAGCGACAAACTCTTGGCACCAATTCTTTTATTTTGGAAGCCACATTAGTTGACAATGTCAACTATTCAAGGAAATCATCACAAATGGCCCTCTCATGATAATTGACCTCTCTTGAGAATTCCCTTTTAGGTGCCATCTTTTTTAGAAAATTAAGCAAGCAATTCAACAATCTCCTTCAATTGTTCTATGACAAATTAAAGCCTCAGTAAAACACACACAGTTAAGAAAAAGATGGCTGAACAAGAGAATAGAGAAACTTGCTTGTACTCGAAGGAATTAACTTTGCAACTGAAGAAGTTCACTCGGCAACTGCTTCTTTACAAGTTCTCTTAAGAATGATATCTCAATTTAATTGATACGAGATCGTATATGGCGGCTGGGCTCTTAACTACGACATTGATTCCACATGCTTGGCCGTCCCTTCAGAATTGAATTCATGAAGGAATTCAAAATTTTTCTCCAACGAGTCACAATGCCCATGGATTTTCTCTTTTCACTATTTCACAAAACTTAATTTCTTGGCAACTTTACTTCGTAAAATAATGTAGGTCGTTTGATCAAATTAGAGTTGATCAGTCTTTACACTAGCTTAGTACTTTCACCCTTTTCACTGAGCCTTATTTCATTTCGCCATTTCGTAAGTTTTATCCCGTGAGAACCTTACCTTTGCGAAACTATGCCAGGCATCAGATGGGACCCAAACTACACAACCTTTAACCTTCACTTGGACAGTTAGGTTTTTCACTAACCGCACCTTCACCTGATAGCTAATGGGTTTTTGCTATTTCGCGTAGGTTAATTTGCATTCAACTTTAGGCTGTGAAACAGCGCCAACCGTTGGATCAAACCATACTTGATTGTCCTTTAAGTGAAGACTCTTATACTAACTTGCTTACTCCGCTCCTCCTTTGGTTACCGAATACCACATGTCACCTAACCATTTGCCCTGGGAAACTTATTAAGTTTAAATCTGAGTTAGCCGCATGTTATACCCCTTTTAAAAATTGCTGGTTCCACCTTGGCACTTTCAATCCCTATGGAACCCACGTGCTAATGTACACATCACCGTTTAGCCTGGCATCGAGATGAATCTCCTTTACTTTTGCCATTTCACTAAGCATATTCTTTAGGCATCTTACAAGCATGAAATAGCGCCAGCCATTAGATCAAACCAGACTTGATCATCCTTTACACTTCATGTTCTCTTTGCCTTTAAGAACGAAAAACCTTTTCACCATTTCACAGGGGTTAAAACGCGAGCACTTCACCTTCGCGAAATAACATGGGCCGTCTGACCAAATTAGAGTTGATCGATATTTACACTCTGAATGTTTACCTACAAATGTGGGCCCTCTGACTTAATTCTGAACACCCGGTATCTAGTCATCTTTCAAGCTGACATGTCGATCTTTGATTTGCTAAGAGAAAAATATTAAGTTCCTCTCTATTTTCACCACCGGTATCTGTCAAAATACCTTTATCCCACTGTATCTTTCTTTTCTGGTACCCACCTTCTTTGAAACTCTTGGACCCACCTCGCTGACTGTTGCATTTTCTGCCACGTGCCATCATCTTACTTGCCTTCAGGACTAGCTGGACCATTCGCTTGGAATGCCACATCATTTTTCCATTTTGCGAGTCTTAAACCATGAGCCATTTTGTGTTGCGAAATAACGCGAACCATCCAATCAAAAGAAACTTGATCGGCCATTACACTAACTAATAGCCTTGGCTCTGCACTGGGTCCCACTTCTTTATTGACTACGTGCTACCATGTGGCGCTCGACCACTGGTTTTGAAAAACCTTTCGCATTCAACTCAATGTCGATCGTGTGCCTTTCTTTTATACTGCTGGTTACACCTTGGCGGACCCACGACTTCTTTTAAAACCATGTGTCCATGGACACATTACCATCTATCATGACACATGGATGGTCCTCTTTTACTTTCACTATTTTGCAAGGTATAAAGCACGAGCATCTTACCCTTGCAAAATCATGTGGGCCACTAGATCATTTTCTAGTTGCTTGGTGCTTAACCATCTGAATAGACTCCAGGAGGGGTGGGCCCTCTGGTTCAACATTAAACACCTGGCATCCAGTCACCTTTAGAGCTGACATGTCAGTTTTTCATTTGCTGAGAGAAAGCATTAGACTCTGCTTGATTCTTGACACTTGTATCTGCCAGGTCATCTCCTATCCTACGACCCGACTCTCCTCTGGGACCTGCCTCTTAACCTTCAGTCCTGATTTGCTGACTATTTTAGGTTATGCCACGTGCCGCCATTCTACTTGCCTCCTTGACCAGCTAAACCGTCCACTTGGCATGCCATGTCATTTTTGCAACTTCGCTAGTTTTAAACCACGTGCAACTTTGCCTAGCGAAATAGCGAAAGTCGTAAATCCTTTCGCGAGATGCACACTACTTACTGGGTCCGACAAATTTAGGAGGAATATACATAAGGTCTAAATTTTTGCGATTAATTCACATGACCGCCTAGGCAAAAGACAAGGGGAAACACTTCTCACGAATCTGAGACCCATTACTTAAGTGGATAAAGTAATGAGGAATTAGAAACCAGGGGTTTTCAATCTTTTGCAAAGCAAAAGGAGAATTTTAAAATTAAAACTCTAAAAGCCCTAAGACCTAATGGAGAGTTGAACCAACTGAAAGCAGGATTAATTCAAAAATTCAAAATTTTAGCCAACTTATGGGAAAGGCAAACCCATTCCTTTAAACAGTGATAATAGTGGCTTTGACTGGGGATAGTTGATCGCAAGGTCAACGCAAGAAAACTCAGAAACTCTGGAGAAATAGACCAAAACACAGACCCAAACAGAAAAGCAGGAAAGAAACAAAATATGTACAAACAAAGGACCTATTGTGCATGGACATTAAGAGAAATAATGCTTCAGGAATTGTCCATGCATTGGAAATTCCTGTATTTTATCATTCATATTCTTCAAGAAATATGAATCCTTACCATTTAAGTCACAAACCACAAAAGGGCCAATCCATAGTGAGTCAAATTTCTCATGCTTTCCCTTATCCAGTCCTTTTGCATTCCACTAAAGAACCATGTCATTAATTTGAAACTTCCTTAGTGATGTCCTTTTATCAAAAAGGTATTTTGTCTGCAACTGGATCTTTTGATTTCTCTTATGGGTAGAAGTTCTAAGCTCTTCCATCTCTACAATTTGGATCATTCTATTTTCCATGGGTTTAGATATTTCCATGTCCTCATTTTGCAAAAACTTATAAACTGGAAGAAGATTTTTTACTAGCAATCTGGCTTGGGCACTGTAGACTAGTTCAAAAGGTGACATTCCAATGGATTTCTTAACTATTATTCTATCTGCCCACAGAGCTAACTTCAATTTTTGATCCCAAGATCTTTTATTCTCTTCCAGGATTTTCTTGATGATGTTCAAAAGGCTTTTATTGCTGGATTCTGCTTGTCCATTCCCCTGAGGGTGATAAGGTGAAGAGTAGGACATGAGTATACAATGACTGGTAAAAAGCCCTACAAACTCTTCTGATCTGAAACACATGGCATTATCCATCACCAATCTTGCAGGTGTTCCAAATCTAGCTATAACATTATCAATCAGGAAATCAATGACAACTTTACTACTAGCTCTTCTTGTTGGATAGCTTCTATCCATTTTGTGAAATAATCAGTGGCCACTATGATCCATCTGTGACCTCTCCCTGACCTCTCAACAATCTCTCCAATAAAATCAATGCCCCACTGGACAAAAGGAGTTTCCACAGAGACTGGATTTAGGGGTAAGGCTCCATCATACTTTAGCTTGGATGATAATTTCTGACATGGGTCACATTTCTGAACATATGCATGAGTATCCTTGAATAGAGTGGGCCAATAGTATCTAGCCCAGATTATCTTACCAACAGTAGTCTTAGCAGAGTAGTGACCTCCACATACTCCATCATGCATTTTAGTCAACACCCGTTTAGCTTGAAATTCATCCAAACACATTAGTAGCTCTCCATCTCTTTTCCTCCAGAAAAGATCACCCTAAATGAGCACATATTTTTGGGACTTGAGTTTCAGAGTTCTTTTCTGATTATGTGTCATTTCTTCTGAGAATGTAGCACCTCTTAAAAATTGGACTATCTCTAAGTACCAAGGTTGCCTCTAAATGCTAGTGACTAAAGCATCTCTAACTTCAACATTATGTATTTCTACATTCATGAGATTAGACTCAGTCATGAGCTTAGCCAAACCTAAACCTCTCACCAATTTGGTGATCTTTATTTCCAAGTCAAATTCTTGAATTCTATTGATCCATCTGCATCTTTTCCCAGTAACTTCAGACTGAGACAAAATATCCTTAACTGCAGCATGTGGGACATAGGCAATGATATTTGCATTCACCAAATATGGCCTAAAAACTTTGACAACTTTGACCAAAGCGTAAGCTTTTTTTTCCATGGTTTCATACTTCAGTTCTGCTACTTGCAAAGACTTGCTGTAAAAGGCTATAGGATGTTCATATCCTTCATCGTCCTTTTGTAACAATACCGCTGCTACTGTATGATATGAAGCGAAGGAAAACACAAAAAAAGGCTTACTATAATCAGGATATTTTAGCGCTGGCACTTCTTGAATTGCCTTTTTGATTTCAGCAAAAGCTCTTGATGCTTCTTGATCCCAATAAAATTTGGTATCCTTCTTGAGGAGCTTGACAATAGGCTTCACTATCTCTGCAAAGTTTGCAATGAATCTTCTAACAAAATTTATTTTGCCTAAAAAAGATTGAATACCTTTCACATTTCTTGGTTCAGACACCTTATTGATTGCTTCAATTCTTTCAGGGTCTATCCTTACCCCTTCCTTGGAAATTGTGTCCCAATAGCTTTCCCTCAGTGACTCCAAAATGACATTTCTTGGGATTTAGTGATACACCAAATTCCAAGGCTTTATTGAACACCTTCTCCAGATGTCCACAATGATCATCAGCCTTCTTAGAGAAACAAGTTAAATCATCTTGATAAACCACCATGATGATGTTAATGAATTCTTTGAAAGCTACATCCATGGCTCTCTGAAATGTAGCTCCAACATTTTAAAATCCGAATGGCATTCTCACATAAACATATTTTCCCCATGGAGTAATGAAGGTTGTTTTAAACTGTTCAGACTCCTTCACTAACACTTGATTATATCCTGAGAAACCATCCATCATGGATAAAAGGTCACATCCTGTCACTCTCTGTAGCATGGCTTCCATATTTGGGGATGAGTAGTTATCCTTCAAGGAAGCAACATTTAAATTCCTAAAATCTACACACAATCTGATGTCCCCATTCTTCTTCCTTACTAGGACCAGATTGGAGACCCATGAAGAATGTCTTATAGGTCTGATAATCCCCCCTTCTATTAATTTAGTCAGCTCCTACTGCATCTTAGCTTCTAATAAGCGGTTAATAGGTCTCTATTTTTGCCTAAAAGGCTTAGCATCTGGAAGTAAGGGAACCTCATGCTGAAAAAGTTTTTGTCTATAGGCCTTTAGGTCTTCATAAGACCAAGCAAAAACATGTTTATACCTTTTCAATAAATTAATAAGGTTAGTTTTGACATGAGAAGGTAATTTTTTGCCAATATAAACTAACTTAGGGGATGATTCAGTCCCCAAATTTACCTCCTCTAATTCTTCCAATTTGGTGGTAGATTGCTGACGTAAGTGACTATCATTGTAACTAAACATGCTCTCCAACTCTACCAGCCCTTTAGGTATTTCATTAGTTTCCAACTGGACCAAATCATTTCCAAACACTGTCTCTCTATTGTCTACCACTTCCACCAATGCATTACAATCAATCTTTTGTCCATCATAATCATCAACACATTGAATAAACCTAAGAATGTCTTCATCATCAGCAAAAACTTGCCAATTGTACACATTATCAGGAATAGCAGGCCTAGACTTTATTTCCATAGTGGAAATACCAGTCAGTGTTGCATCATCATTTTTCAAAGCAACATTAGCTAGGAAATCTGCCATAATATTTTTTTCCCACTCTATCCAATTAATAGAAAATGCATCAAAATGCTCAATAACATCCCAAACAGTATGTTTATACTTCTTTAATCTATCGTTCTTGGATGCATATTTAGATCTCACCTAAGAGACAACCAATTCTGAATCCCCCATCACTTTCAACAGTTGGATTCGATGCCTTTTTGAAACCTCAAGTCCCAGTAACAGAGCTTCATATTCTGCAGTATTATTTGTGCACTGGAATGCCAACAAAAATGAATACTTAAATGTTATACCTGATGGGGATACAAAAAGAACATCTGCTCTAGATCCTTCTTTGGAGCAAGCTCCACCAAAGTACATCTGCCACAATCCATACTATTACGCTTATAATTCAACCACAATAGGGTCAGTATTCTTCAGTTGAGGTAGAATTGGTTGAAGCCTATAGTTATCTAGATCTATATCAATCATACAATTGAGCATACTAGGATCTACATTTTCAATTACCCTAGGAGCTTGTGGCTCTCTATACAATTTGACCTGACTTCCATTAATTGGAATGGTAACATAGGATAAGTCCAGTTGAACATTAAGACCTATTGCTACTGCCCATTGTCTAGAAAGTAACATACCGTAATGGGGTTTAGTGTCAGTAACAATAACATCCAATTCGTAAGTGGCATCAGGGAATGCTGCTATTTTTACCTCAACATCTTTCATTGTGCCTATCATAGGCACTTCTTTGTTATCCATGGAATAACATTTCCCATACACAGTGGTTACGGATAGTCCTAATTCTTTCATAACACCATAGGGCATTACATTAGCAGCAGCTCCTGAATCTATCATGCAATTTTTAATCAACTGGTTATTGACTAACAGGGTAACATAGAAGGGATCTACCTATGAAGGCTCTTGAGTGATAGTGGTTCCAACATAAACCTCTGGGGTTTGGAACTCTGGATCCTTTCCAATTCTAGCTGAACCAGTGGGTAAGACTGTGTCACTATCAGATATACTAGAGAATAGAGACAAAGCAACATCCTTATGTTCTTTAATCTTTAGTAATTATACTAATGGAATAGTGACCTTCATTTGAGTAAGAGCTTGGGCCATGTCAAATGTAGAACTATTGCATGTTTCAATGTTAGCTCAGACTCTTTCTATCTTGAACTGACTTGCCTTTTTCACTGTTGCTGCTCCTTGTACATCACCAACATTTTTATCAGTTTTGCCTTTGGGTACATCTTTAACTTGTTCCCCTTTTTCTTGACCGACCTTAGGAATAGTGGTAGCACTACTTGATGCCCCCTTTTGAGTGACCTCCTTTACGAACACAGAACCCGGATCACCCTGATCAGTGTCTCTCTTAGTGCTTCTCAAGTTATAATTGTGTTTTGCTTTAGCAATGGCAGCTTTAGTGAGATTTCTAACTTCTTCCTCAGTAGGCCTCCTAAGATGAACCTCTTCATCCTCAATTGTTGCCACATTCAATGTAGGATGCCAATCTAAGGTTAACTATCCTTGCACTAACCTTTCATTATCTAGCACATCACTGTATCTACTTTGCACAGATTCCTCATCACTTTCTATGATGGTTTCAAACATATTAATGTCAGGCTCTACTTCTGGTCTCAAAGATTCTTCAAGAGCCTGAGCCACTGCACACTGATGAGGAGAATGTGGTCCATCACTCTTTTCTTTCTCCTTAGCAAGTACTTCAAGATTAGCTATCTGTCTAAGAAGCCTATGTCTTTCCATTAATTTATCTTTGACTTCCTTCTCCTTATTTGCTTCCTTTTGGGCTCTTAGGGAGATTAAGTGGTGAACTCTTCTATTCAAGTCTTCAATCTCTTGAGACACTTTATCCTCATCAGGGAAGTTTTCTTCAGAGTCTGATGCATTAACTTGGTCTATGTCAATCAAACTAATGTTCCCATCTATTGTCCTAGGGACAAAGTGCCTAATTGCATTTGAACTGGTTCTATCTCTTGCAAAAACACTAACATGAGATAAATCTTGATTTAAAATAGGTGCATTATCAATATTTCCAAAATATCCTAAATGGAAACCTAATATATCATGTTCTGAATCTCTGGAAGATGAATTAGACTTCGCATAAATAAGTCGATCAGGCATCTTACCAGTATTATTTTTTTTCTGTACCCAAGCGACATTTGATGGCTCATGCAGCACAGATCTCTTCTAGCCCCTTCGTGACTGCTCTGGCAAACCTTCCTGCAAAGTTTCATGAGGATGTTTCTTCATGAATGACCTAGTATTAATTCCTCGCATTATGCTTGTTTTCTTTTGAAATGATTTACAATTCACAAGGACTGGTTCCAATAAAACAGAGTCGCCACCTACAAGAATATGGGAATTATGAGAAAAGCTTCTAGAATAATATGCAAGGATTCCACAAAACACAATGTTTTTTTTTTACAAACTTAAGCACAAATCTGCATCTAGATCCTTAATGTGACTCTCCCCAGCAGAGTCGCCACTTTTGTTGTCTTCAAAATCTGACTCACTTCAACATCCTTATAATAAGATGATCTAACTTTGTGCAAGAGGGATGTTAAGGGGAAGGAAACTCCTAGGACAACATATGACAAGGTTTGATTTAACCTTCTACACTTCGGACTTATTCAGAGTCCAGGCAAGTATACCTTTGTGAACTGAATTCACACTTTCAAAAGATAAATCCACAGCAAACCAGTCCAGAAAACCAGTGGATTTATTCACCTTGAAACTAACTAAAACAAAGGAATGAAAATTATACTCATATTCAATATTTTGATCAACAAAACATTCAATAAACAACTTCAATCAATACCAGTGCCTTATCCAAGGTCACAGAGTCATCTAAATTCAGATAATACTCCCCAAATAAAATGTCTTTACACATCCCATTGGCTCAGCTTTTGTTAATCCTTATACATGCCTAACACTTATAAGAATATATGCATATCAATTAAACTATGATCATCAAGATTCAAAGTTCCCTCCAAAGAATTTACTAGTAGGAGTGATCCCCTCATCTTTAATTTCCCTCCTAAAGAGAAAAGCCATCGAGCACATCTACTGAAAAATTGCCTTGCAACCCCATTCAAACAAAATAACCCTGGATTATTCAGAATGAAAATAGTAAACAAATTGTAAACACATTTGAAGATGACACAAAGCTTTACTCAAAACCGATGGTTTGTATATTGATATTATCTTCAGACAAGTATTACAAGAAGCTTTTGAATATTCCCCATTAGACTCAGAAAAGCTCAGATAAATTTATGTAGTGTTTTCTTACAATTCTTTGCGATTGCCCTCTCTCTAGTCCTGGTATCCATTTATAACAACACAGATGCACAAAGATTCAGACTTTTCAAGGAGAGTTTGTTACAATCATTTCTTTCAAAACAAAGAAGTTACAAAGCCTTTCAAAAATAGTTACAAATTCTTTTCAGCCTCTGCAGCTTCTTCAACAGGTCGTTCGGTTGCAACCTCTTCTACCTTTTCAGGGGTGCTCCCTAACTGTTCCAGATCATGGGTGGCATATTTTGTTGTCCACTCATCATACACATCATTGGTCAGCCATGAGAAATTAATCACTTTAGCCTTAGCCTTGGTCAAATTTTTCCAAGAGTTTCTCATCTTGTTGACTTCTGAATTGAGAAAACTATAATGTGACTTAATTTCTCTATTTCCTGTATTGTCACAACAAAGAAGGAAACATCATCAAGATCAATAATTCCTTTAATTCTTGCTGATAATTTGGCTTCTATCTCCTTAAGCAACATTTGTTTGTCCTTAAGTTTATCTGGGCTAGCAAAAACTCCTGGGAGCAACTCAAAAACCTGATCAGCATACTCCTTTTTGCACAAGTTAACTTTCCTATCAACATTATCCACCCCTGTTGCTAATTGTAATAAATCTTTAGTAATGTCACAAGTGGATTTAATTATATGATTGGCCTTTGCTTCATCATAAGATGCACACATAAACTCTAAATCTTGCTCCCTAGGCCTCCATTTGTCAAAAATAGGTGTCAACATGGCCTTATCTACCCTGAGCTTATTCCATATATCCAAAATTTTACCTACATTATTGTACAGCAATGAGGCATTCCTGGTACTAGCAAAACTAGTGATAGTGGCCTTTACTCTATCCTCATATTTCTTTGCATACAAGGCTTGAACCTGTTTTAAATTCTCTAACTCTTGAGGAGTAATCTCAATCGGGAGCTAGAAGGTGCTGGAGACGGTGGGAACTCAAATATAGGGCTGGTGGGTGGAGGTCTGGAAGGAGAAGAGGAGATCATCAGTGCTCAGGATTCATCATGATGATACTATCCTGCTAGTTGCTTCTGCAATTTAGCAATGATGCTATCTTTATTCCTTACCTCTTCTTGGGCATTAGTGTAGGCTTTTAAAACTGTCTCCAATCTAAGTTGGAGATCTGCCTTTTCCTTAGCTTCCCTTTCCGCTACTACAACACTAAATTTTGCAGTTTCTAGTACAGTGCTAGCAGCTTCCACTACCCCAGTAGTCTGCAACCTCCTCACCATCATCCCTCCAAGGTAACTTGACATTGAGGTGTCCTTTTTCTTCTTATTTTCATCTCTTTTTAGAGACCACATAACTAATGCAGCATTGTCTTTATTGAAAGTGACCACCTCCATAGGTTTAGTCTCCTTTCTTACTCCTTCCAGGACTAGAGCATCTGCTATATCCCATTCAGGGAGAATAAGTACCCCAGCCCGAGCCACCATGTCTCTTCCTTGCTAAGGAGTTATGGTCTTAAATTCTTCAACCATTTCTTGCTTTATTTATTCCTCAACTGTAGTTGGGTCTTTATGAGGCTGCTCACTCTTCCTTTTGTTACACCTTGCATTGTATTTGTCAATGCTTTGCTTCCACACAAATTGCATGAATGCTTCTGATGTGATGAACTTGTCATCAGCCAAGAAATCTTCACTGGCCTATTTGATCTCAGGATCCCATTCTTGGCCTTTGAATTCACTAGTGGTGATATTCATTTCAGCAACTAAGGGCTCTTCTGGCATTCCTTCCTCTACTTCATCATAAGTGTAGGCAATTTCCCCTAGACTGCCTAACTGTAATAGTTGCTCAGCTATTGCCTATTCATCTCCTATATGGATAGGTGATTGAGATGGAGAGTACAAAGGTTTTTCAGGTTGTACCTCTTTTCCCACTCTTTGTTTCTTTGGGCTACTAGGGATGTCAATGACATCGTGTATCTTCCTCTTACCTTTAGAGGCAGAGGGCTCCCCTGAAGCAGGCATAAGTATACTATAATTAGACTTCTTATGTAGCATGTAATTACTAGGAGGGGATAGCCTAGCAGATGTAGACCTATTCAAAATCAATCTTGCTTTCTCAGGGTTATTCTTGATTACAACCTCCCTCTTTTCTTTTAGTGTTTGCAACACCTCCTCAAAAATAAGAATCAAAAACTTCATCTTCTCTGTGAAGGGGTGAAAGCTAGACAAAGGGTCATAACTTATGTCAGGTTGGTGCACCAAGTCTAAGGCCTTCTTATAGGCTACCCACTTTTCCTTTCTCAGCTCTTGTTCATCTAAATCAAATTCATTCCTGATGAGGTCTTTAGGGAACTGAAATTGATGGGGTTTAGCTTTGCATATAGCCCTCTTCCTAAACATACCATTGAAGAAATCTTCGGGATCAACACACTGAGAGACTGCAGTTGATAAATGATATGGCTAGAGGAAATCTCCAAAACATTTCCAACCTCCTTTGGTTATCACAAATTGGTGTGCCACGGTAATTGTAGGGAAAATTGTCCCCTTACCTCTACCTGTCAATTCTGCCTCTTGCACAACACCAATCTGCCTAAGAATCTCTGCAATTCCCACTTTAAGAGGGATCTGATAAGGTAACAAAAATGGGGTACCTATGAAGCCATATATTCTGAAAACTATGGAAACAGGGTATAAGTAAATATCACCCCAATTGTGGACAATTTTTATGTCCTCTGTAAACTCTTGCGGCCTAATGAATTCCAAAAGCACCTTAGGGACTCTTGGGTTTTCCAAATAGATAAGGGTCCTAATTTTTGATGCAAAATATTTATCAAACCTTAGAAAACTTGCATCTTCTCTGTCCCGTGACAGAACTGTGCTCCATAATTGCACTGGCATCTTTTCTCCATCCTTCTCTTTTACAAGGTCCATCCCACTTGCAAAATAGTCACCACCTTTGAATAAAAACAAATGCATAAGAAGGGAGTACCACCTGAAGGGCCTATCTACTTTCCCGTTCTTGATCCCTATCAATCCATTATGGATAGCATCAGTTATAAAAGAAGCATAATCAAAAGTTATTGCCATAGAAGGATTCAAAATCTAATCAACCATTAACATGTAGTGAGTAGGCATACTTGCTTCAGCATCTTCCCCTAGGATTTGGCAGAGTGACGAGTATAATCCTTTAGCCCTAAGGGTAAACAAATTTAGAGAAAAGGGCTCTTCAGTATTAGGTCCCACAATAGTCAACCCGCCTATCTTCAAAAAGAATTCTTTGAGAGGCCCATTTCTTAGGTGATTTCTTTGCACACTATACACCTGAGCTAGTGATTTAAAATCAATAAGCTCCAGAAAATTAGTGTATTCATTTAACCCAAAGGCATTCCTGAATTCCTCATTGTTAATTTCAATGAGGGTCTTCCCACTATTATCCTTAACACTTCTTGAAGTTGGGTCATAGTTATGTGTAATCTGAGTTAGAAGATCTGCATCAAAGAAAACCTCGGGAACCACCAACTTTCAAACATCCAACTCCCATATACTGTTCTAAGGGGCTAGAGAATCTCTCATACTGAACCCAACCTTAAATAATCCCAACCCAGACATCCCTACTTGAGGATCTCTTAACCAATTCCCCTTATCATATAAACCCTCTCCTATTTTTAGGCGAGAAACTCTTTGCACCAATTCTTTCATTTTGGAAGCCACATTAGTTGACAACATCAACTATTCAAGGAAATCATCACAAATGGCCCTCTCATGATAATTGACCTTTCCTGAGAATTCCCTTTTAGGTGCCATCTTTTTTAGAAAATTAAGCAAGCAATTAAACAATCTCCTTCAATTGTTCTATGACAAATTAAAGCCTCAGTAAAACACACACAGTTAAAAAAAAGATGGCTGAACAAGAGAATAGAGAAACCTGCTTGTACTTGAAGGAATTAACTCTGCAACTGCTTCTTTACAAGTGCTCTTTAGAATGATATGTCAATTTAATTGATACGAGATTGTATATGGCAGCTGGGCTCTTAACTGCGACATTGATTCCACATGCTTGGTCATCCCTTTAGAATTGAATTCATGAAAGAATTCAAAATTTTTGCTCCAACAGGTCACAATGCCCATGCATTTTCTCTTTTCGCTATTTCACAAAACTTAATTTCTTGGCAACTTTACTTCATGAAATAACACAGGCCATCCGATCAAATTAGAGTTGATCGGTCTTTACACTAGCTTAGTACTTTCGCCCTTTTCACTGAGCCTTATTTCGTTTCACCATTTTGCAAGTTTTATCCCGTGAGCACCTTACCTCTGCGAAACTATGCTAGGTGTCGGATGGGACCCAAACTGCACAGCCTTTAACCTTCACTTGGATAGTTAGCTTTTTCACTAACCACACCTTCACCTGATAGCTAACGGGTTCTCGCTATTTCACGTAGCTTAATTTGCATTCAACTTTAGGTTGCGAAATAGCGCCAACCGTCAGATCAAACCATACTTGATTGTCCTTTAAGTGAAGACTCTTATACTAACTTGCTTACTCCATTCCTCCTCTGGTTATCGGATACCACATGGCACCTAACCATTTGCCCCGGGAAACTTATTAAGTTTAAATCTGAGTCAGCCGCATGTTATACCCCTTTTTAAAACTGCTGGTTCCACCTTGGCACTTTCAATCCCTGTGGAAGCCACATGCTAATGTACACATCACCATTTAGCCTGGCATCGAGATGAATCTCCTTTACTTTCACCATTTCGCTGAGCATATCCTTCAGGCATCTTACAAGCGTGAAATAGCGCCAGCCGTTAGATCAAACCAGACTTGATCATCCTTTACACTTCATGTTGTCTTTGCCTTTAAGAACAAAAAAACTTTTCGCCATTTCGCAGGGGTTAAAATGCAAGCACTTCACCTTCGCAAAATAACGCAGGCCGTTCAATCAAATTAGAGTTGATTGATGTTTACACTCTAAACATTTACCTGCAAACATGGGCTTTCTGACTTAACTTCGAACACCCGACATCCAGTCATCTTTCAAGATGACATGTCGATCTTTGATTTGCTGAGAGAAAAATATTAAGTTCCTCTCTATTTTCACCACCTGTATCTATCAGAATACCTTTATCCCATAGTATCTTTCTTTTCTAGGACCCACCTTCTTTGAAACTCTCAGACCCACGTCACTGACTATTGCATTTTCTGCCACGTGCCATCATCTTACTCGCCTTCAGGACTAGCTGGACCATCTGCTTGGAATGCCACATCATTTCACCATTCCGTGAGTCTTAAACCATGAGCCATTTTGTCTTGCGAAATGACGCAAACCATCCGATCAAAAGAAACTTGATCGGCCGTTACACTAACTAACAACCTTGGCTCCGCACTGGTTCCCACTTCTTTATTAACTATGTGCTACCACGTGGCACTCAACCACTAGTTTGTAAAAACCTTTCACATTCAACTCAATGTCAGCCATGTGTCTTTCTTTTATACCACCAGTTCCACCTTGGCGGGCCCATGACTTCTTTTAAAACCATGTGTCCATGGACACGTTACCATCTATCATGACACATGGACGGTCCTCTTTTACTTTCGCTATTTTGCAGGGTATAAAGCATGAGCATCTTACCCTTGAGAAATCACATGGGCCATTAGATCATTTTCTAGTTGCTCGGCACTTAACCATCTGAATAGACTTCGGGAGGGGTGGGCCCTCTGACTCAACTTTAAACACCCGGCATCCTGTCATCTTCAGAGCTGACATGTTGGTTTTTCATTTATCGAGAGAAAGCATTAGACTCCACTTGATTCTTGACACTTGTATCTGCCAGGTCATCTCCTATCCTGTGACTTGACTCTCCTCTGGGACCCGCATCTTAACCTTTAGTCCCGATTTGCTGACTGTTGTAGCTTATGTGGCATGCCGCCATTCTACTTGCCTCCTTGACCAGCTAAACCGTCCACTTAGCATGCCATGTCATTTTCACAACTTTGCTGGTTTTAAACCATGCGCAACTTCGCCTAGCAAAATAGCGAAAGCCGTAGATCCTTTTGTGAGATGTACACTACTTACCGGGTCCGACAACTTTAGGAGGAATATACATAAGGTCTAAATTTTTGCGATTAATTCACATGACCGCCTAGGCAAAAGACAAGGGGAAACACTTCTCACAAATCTGAGACCCATTACTTAAGTGGATAAAGTAATGAGGAATTAGAAACTAGGGGTTTTCAATATTTTGCAAAGTAAAAAGAGAATTTTGAAACTAAAACCCTAAAAGCCCTAAGACCTAACGGAGAGCTAAACCAACTAAAAGCAGGATTAATTCAAAACTTCAAAATTTTAGCCAACTTATGGGAAAGGCAAACCCATTCCTTTAAACAGTGATAACACTACTAGTAGCTGTCCAAACTTGAAGTTTAATGCATTATCCTATTTGATTGATTTAAGATTCAACAGGAGTTGCCTTTGCATACCGGTGCAGAGGTCAAATGATGCATCTTCCTTGATCATCCAGTAAGCATCATTTACCACTGCAGCATATATAGAGTTAATTTTGCTAGCATGGAACGTCTAGTATCCAATCACCATGCACGCATATTTCACGAGGTCATCCTTGATGGAATTAACAGTCATTCCTCGTGAGTCGCTCACTAAACCAGTGAACTTAGTCATTTCAATCTTGATGATCTTCCTCAGGGTTGGAACTTCATCGACGTTGCAGAAACTAGTGACGACATGAACAACTTGAGGTGTGATATCATGCGTTCTCTCTAGATACATCTTGTCACCATGAACTCTGCTCAGAATGATTCTAAGGTGGTCATCTGTGAAATCCTCTAGGAAGTAAACCGCATTGTGAAGTTTCTTCTTCTCCAAAATGCTATACTCCAGTTCGATATTTTTATCTTTCCCACAGAATAGACCTAGCTGCGAGTGGATTGCTAGAGACCCTAGGTCTTCAATTTTATAGTCTATATAATCAAATATTCCTTCTTCCACTATTACTCCAGCAGGAACTTGTGACAGGGCATTGTATTTGGACTTGCATTGAATGAAGCTTACTAAATCGACAGATGCACTAGAGCTAGTATGAGATGCGGAAGCCATGATAAAAATAGAAAAATTGAGAATACCTTTCAGAAATCAAGAATTTAGGGCTTTCAGATTCCACTTCACTTCACACTTCGTTGGTTGCAAAATCACCACTTTGCATTCTTCTCTTGACCATTTGTAATTTGCCTCTGAATCTCCTTCAAGGTTTCTATGTTTCTCTGAATTGCAACACAAATCACTTTTCCGTCACTCTGCACTTGAAAACTTTCTTTGCTTGAAAAATGATAGTGAGAAATGATTTGAAAATTCATTTTAAGCATATTTCTCACTAACCGTAATTAATGCTCCACCATTAGGGCGTAAACCGTAATTTTCCTTTTACCATTTCCGGTCTTCTGCCAAATGACAGGTATCACATACCAGTTAAGGTATTTTATCGGTGTAAACTGAGGGTTCAAAACATTTCACTATTTTCTCCCCCTAAGCTTTTCTGATGCTTAGTTTGTCGGTTCTGATATTTCCACACTAGGTGCAGAAACTGATTCTTCTTGCAACATCATTGGTTTCTTCTTCCAGGTTTTGTTCATATCTGCTTGAACAGTGTCAATATCAATCTTTCCTTTCGGAGTGATCGGTATGTCATCCGATATGTTCTTTCTTGTTCTACAGAATCTAGCAATGTGACCCGGTTTGTTGCAATGATAGCAAACCATTCCAGGTGCTCTCCAAGGTCCATTATTCATGTTACCATTCTTCCTCCTGCATGTTGCAACAGTGTGACCATGACCATGATAGACCATACAGTTTTCTCTCCATCTTGTTGCCGCTTGATAGCTACCGCTTCTTGACTAATGATTGGAGGCATTAAACCGGTTGTGATTCCGGTTCACAAAAGGTTCAGGACCAATTCCTTGAGTTCTCTAAGGATATCTTCTAGTGTTGTTCATAACAGACCTGCATTCAAATGCTCTATGCCCAAACTTGTTGCATGCATAATAGTTTCCATTGAATCTATAGGATCTAGGCTTATCATTTAGAAAATAAGGAAAATGATTATAAGCCTTACTCCTACACACATTGGTAGTATGTCCTTCTTTAAGATAGTTAAAGCAAACAGGTTTAAACTTCTACTTACCTTTATCCTTTGATGTTGGTTGTTTCTTTGATGCTCCAACATTTGTACCAGAGGTCTCACCTTCCTCATGACTGGAATAACCAAGTCCATCAGTATTCTTTACAGGTCTAGTAGATTCAAGTTTTTTCTCTAGCTTAACAGAACTCTTGTTGAACTTAGCAAGTATTTACTTTGACTCAGAGAGTTCTTTGGAAATAGCAGCATTTGTTTCCATCAGATTTGCATTCTCAGAGATGGAAATGTTCAGTTCTCCTTGCATGTCTTCCTTTTCCACTTTGCTCACATGGAGTTGAGTGGTTAGGGCACTGATCTCTTGCTTTAGCTTGGAGATTTCATGATCTTTGTCTTTTATCAAATCTTCAGCTTTCCTCCAGTTCTCAAGCTCTTGGCACATTCAAATAGTTAGTCCTTCCAACTCCTTTCTCAAATTGGAATTGGATTCATTCAGCTTTTCTACTTCTTGGATTAGGGCTTCCATGTCCGCTTCATCAGAAGAACTATTTTCAGATAGCTCCATCAACTTTTCAACATGTTCTCTCCTTTTTTCTTTAGAGGCCTTGTATTTGACCATAAGATCATCATAGGCTTGCTCAGACTAAGTGAGCCGATGAGTAAGTTCCCTCAATGTGTATTCCCCCATATCTCTTTCCAAGTGGTTAAACTTATAGAAAGGTAGGCTTTGATACCAATTGATGAATATTAAGAGGGGGGGTGAATTAGTATGCCAAAAATCTTTGCACTTAAACACTTTGCTAGACTAACAGTAAACCGGTAAAATAGTTTAGCAGACAAACCGGTTAGCACACATGCAAATCAAATAGCAAATAATGCATTCACCTGCATAAGCACAAACACCATAACACAAGAGATTTTGACATGGAAACCCAAATGGGAAAAACCACAGTGAGATGGAACTCACAAGTAACTATCTGCAGAATAGGAACCAGACCGGTTAAGGTCATACAATGTTTTTGACCAGAACAGATCCTGTTAGGAATCTCAATCTCTGTTAGGAGATAAGTCCGATTAAAGACTACCTTGCTAGAGGATTTTAGATCCACAGATGTGAACCACCTTGTTAGAGGATTTACAAAAGGCTTTTAGGCCTACCCAGTTAAGGGCTTCAGACTTGTCAAAGATGTGAGTAATCAACAAGTGAGTGATATAGCTAATAGCACATATTGCTTGCTTAGATCCTTGATAGCACATTCCTAATGCATTCCAGCATTACTTCAGTCTTCTACACATTCACACTCTCTCTAACTCATCAACCACCTAAAACCCTAGCAACCACCTAAAACCCTAGACATGATGTCCTTTTAAAGGAATCTAATTTCATGTCGGTCCAATAGGATTACAATACAATTTCCTAGGTTCAATGCATCTAGACATATTTTGTAACATGACACAAAAAGCATTGTTGAAGTGTTGGCACTATCAAACAATCAGTGGATTGTAACTCGTCACAAAATGTCAGTTGGTAACTCATCACAGAGTATTACCGGTTCATACAAAATATTGGTTTAAGCAAAATACTGGTTGCCAGTTTGACAAAATGAAGACTGGGAAATATGTGTTCAGCTGCTTTGATCCTTCATACCGCTTGAGATCCTCAAACCGCTTGGGGTCAGCATATCGCTTCAAATCGGTAAACACTTTCTGCAAAACATTAATAGTCTAAGGACTATAATGCATCATACCGTTGGGAACAATTGTCGGGAAATTGTATTGTAATCCTATTGGACCAACATGAAATTAGATTCCTTTGAAAGGACATCATGTCTAGGGTTTTAGGTGGTTGCTAGGGGTTAAGGTGGTTGATGAGTTAGAGAGAGTGTGAATGTGTAGAAGAATGAAGTAATGCTGGAATGCATTAGGAATGTGCTATCAAGGATCTAAGCAAGAAATATGTGCTATTAGCTAGATCACTCACTTGTTGATTACTCACATCTTTGACAAGTCTGAATCCCTTAACTGGGTAGGCCTAAAAGCCTTTTGTAAATCCTCTAACAAGGTGGCTCACATCTGTGGATCTAAAATCCTCTAGCAAGGTAGTCTTTAATCAGACTTATCTCCTAACAGAGATTGAGATTCCTAATAGGATTTGTTCTAGTAAAAAATATTGCATGACCTTAACCGGTCTGGTTCCTATTCTGCAGATAGTTACTTGTGAGTTCCATCTCACCATGGTTTTTCCCATTTGGGTTTCCATGTCAAAATCTCTTGTGTTATGGTGTTTGTGCTTCTGTGGGTGAATGCATTATTTTCTATTTGGTTTGCATGTGTGCTAACTGGTTTGTCTGCTAAACTATTTTATCGGTTTACTGTTAGTCTAGCAAAGTGTTTAAGTGCAAAGATTTTTGGCATACTAATTCACCCCCCCTCTTAGTATTCATCATGATTGTGATGATCTATGACCAAATGGTGATCAGAGATGAAGATGCCAGGTATGCATGATGCACGTGATGAGTTTTGAAGTGGATTTGGCACGTAGAGATAACCGTTTATCTTGGGAATGGTCAAATGCACAACATGAAGTAAAAAATCCATGATGAGCTATAGGATCCAATGTGTGGTGATCTAGGAGCGTTTGAAGTTGTCTAGAACAATGTGTAGTTGATTGCTATGTAATCCAATGATCAAGATTGAACTGATATGTTTATAATCTCTATGAGAGTTGTAGGTTTTGTGTTGTGTTACCAACCTATTGTATTTTCTTATAAGGTCGATGATTTGTTTCAATATTATGTTGGCAAATTTGGTTAAGTGTGATTGTTGCTAAACCAGTAGGTGTTTCTATAGAATATTGTGAAGTCAGATAGGAGCAGACAAGGATCTGATTAAGCAAGGTAGTGCTAGTACCAGATCAACAAAGAACTTGTTGTTCTCTAATCATTACAATAGTTAAATCCCCTAACTGGGTAAGCTTTAACATGCTTCTTGTTGAAATCCTCTAACCAGGTGATCCATTAGCTTGGATTTGAAATCCTCTACCAAGGTTACCTCTAACAAGGTATTACCTTTAATAGGGTATTGTAGTTAATCCCTTAACTGGGTGGTCCTTAACCGGATCTGTTCCTAACAAAACATTATTGTATAAGCTTCTAACAGAGCTTGGCTCCTAACAAGGAAAACTTTAGAAGAGTTTATAATACTTGTGGGTATTCATCCCCACTGTGCTTTTTCCCATTTGGGTTTCCACGTGAAAAATCATTGTGTCAAGTGGTGAATGATTTTGTGGATGTGTTTTTATATGGTTGATTTGAATGACTGGTAAATCTACTTAGATATGTTTAGATGACCGAAAATGATCCGAAATGAGATATTACTGATATTAGTGAAGTGATTTAATGTTTTGGTTAAATGGTATTTGAGTTTTAGATCTATTACATTGTATCATTGATGTTTTGGTTAACTGGTAAAGATTGACAGCGCAGTTGCAGTTTTTGATACAGTGACTAAATCAGTTAAGTTTAGTGAGTTGTTTCTGAGTTGAAAATTTGTTTGGTGAAAGTTTAGTTTATTTTCTATCTACTGATTCACCCCCCCCCTCTCAGTAGTTGACCGGATCATCATATTATCAATTGGTATCAGAGAAGTTCAAGTCCTCTTGTGTCTAAGCCTAATAGCTTGAGGAAAAGATCTAGGAGAACATGATGAAGAAAGAAGGTCTGAAGTTCAATAGGGAAAACTACAAAATCTAGAGTAGGATGAAGATCTATATCAAGAGCTTAGGAAGTCAATATTGGGAACATGTTACTAAATATAACTTGCTGTGTAGGGGAAAAAGTGAGACTAGGCTAACATGTCCTAATCCTACCTTTTGACACACATTGTAGAATACGAAAGAGCCTAGAGGTATCACATAATTGGCTACTTCTTTTTGTGAACAAGAGAGCCACGGGCTACCTATTAGGCTTTCTATTCCTTTGTTGTAATTGAAAGATAAAATGATGCAAGTCCAATTCCTAACCTCAAAGTGCAAGTATGAACTAATAACAAAATTGCAGAATTGAAGTTAAACAATGGAAAGCTGCAAACACAAGGACAAGACAAGAATGTAGATGCGTACCCAGAGTTAAAATCTAAGTGAAAATGTTCGGGACAGGGGCGCAGGCGCCACTGTCCTGATTCTGCTCCTAAAACTGCACCTGAACCCACTATTTTACAACGTGGGAAACTGTCGGAAATGTTGTCTGACAGAAGGACCAGGGCACCCAGCGCCCCTGTCCCAGGGACCAGGGCACCTAGTGCCCCTATCCTAGTAGGACCAGGGCACCCCACGCCCCTGTCCTAGTCTTTTGCTCTGAAATGTGGTGTGAAGTTCAGTCTCCGTTTGCTTCCGTCGGATCTGCAACTTGCGGCGTTGTCCAAATCCTGAAACCTGCACTTATATCTGAAAAGGTATGGTGGGCGGCTATATAGGGTTTTGCCTTAGTCAAACCCCCGCTTTGGTGATTTCCACCTCCATGAATAGCCAAGTTGTATTGTAAAAGTAGTGTGTGTGCAGACCTTGTGTGTGTGCAAGATCCTAAAATGCAAGTAAGCAAACTAGAGCAACCTAGAAAGTAAACCCTAATTGCTTGTAAATGATAATGTAAATGCTCCAAATCAAGATGTAAAGAGATCTAAAGCATGAATACAAGTGATATAATGAGGCTTATGCAAAGACATGAAAACAACATAAAATCATACCCAACCCCAAGGGAGGGGTGCAAGCCAATCTTCAGTCGGTGATCCCTTATTGCTCTTCAGTGACTTCAAAGCCCTAAATGGATGAATGAAATTGATGAATGCTTGATGGATGGATGTTGAATGTTGTTGAAGTCTTCAAAGATCTGCTCTTTTGCTGCATAGAAGGTCCCTGAAACCAAAATTCGGATCCTTTCCAATGAAGAAAGAGAGCTCTTATACATGAAACCCTAGGTTTTAATTTCAACTTTTGGCCGACCTAGAGATTGAATCTCCCGCCAATTTCTCGGGGTTAAGCTTTATTTTATGATTGGATTGCGCTCCTAAAATTTCGAGAAAAATGTCCGGGACCGTGTGCACTCCGGGCGCCATGGTCTTGACAACTTTTCACCAAATTTTCAGGGCCATCGGATATGATGATTTTAGAGAGAATCCCGAAGTTATAGGTGATTTCGAGATGTTTTGACCCCCGAAATCAAGCCCCCAAGTTCAAAATAGGACCTAATTAGGGTTTTTGATTAAATGATGTATTGGAGGAATAAAATGAAAGGGGCACACTTTAATGAAAAGGGCCTGACTTTATGATGTGGAGGATGATGAAATAGAACCTTAGACCTAATTAATTTGATTAATTAAGTGCTAAAGGGGAAATGCAATGCAAAATGCAAAATGCGCCAAGGCGGGTGCTAAACTAGGTGTGAAATTGTACTGCTTTAGCAAGTGCATACAATTTACGACGTTACATTTAGCCCCCACTTTAGCAGTCATATGAGTACTACGTGCATATGCAAGCTAAAGTACAGGAAAGTAAACATTATTTGAAAAAGGATATATCCATAAGTCCGTCGAACGAAGCCCCCAGCGGTATCTGCAGTACATAGTTAGGAACCGCACCCTACAAAACACACGTTAGATCACAAAATCACCTAATGCTTACTAAGGAAAGTGATGAAATTTGCGAGTAGCTATATGCCCCCCCTGTTTCAGCTTGCTTATTAGGGAGGTGAAACAGGATAGCATGTTTACTTACGACAAATTATGTGAGAGATTATTGATGAGAGATGTTCACTAAAGAGGCTTCATCAGAGCACATTTTGGAACATCCCGAGAGTAAGGGGACGGAAACACAATTCTAACACAGCAAACGGTTTGAAAATTGCATCTCCCAAGCTCAAGTTATGATGAAATGAGTGATAGAGGAGAATTAGGGTTTTGAAAGTAAAGGTAAAGGAATGAAAGTATATACCTCGAAAGTGACTATTGCATTTGTCACTTTGTTGATTTTTGAGTATTGTTCATTGCAGTGGAGCCCACATAGCCATCATCATGCCTTCACAATGACCGGAGCGTCCCACGAGGATGGAGATCATGCGACAAGCCATGATCAGTGATGAGCGATTGGACGAGGTGAGTTGACTAAACTTTGACTTTGACTTTCTGCATTTCTATTGATTTTGAGTTTTTGTGATCGAATGCCAGCCCTGGAATCTGACCTTGGGTCCCACCCAGGGCACCATGGTCCCTGAAGGGCGCCATGGTCCTTTCAGGGCGCCATGGTCCCTATGGGGCGCCATGGTCCCTGAAGGGTGCCATGGTCCCAATCAAGACTTGGCAAGGGTTAGCTTTCGATGGTCGATAGTTTGTGTTTTTGGCATAGATGATTTTGATGATTGAGTACTGATTACACTGATGTTTTTGTATTGCAGGGTCTCCCATACATGAGAGAGCACACAGCAGAGCAGATTCTTCACAGTCTGCGAGATCAGATTCCCCAGCTGACTCAAGCAGAGAGGGATACATTATCTATAGTAGGTTTGTGGTATATGATCCTTATGTCGACCATTCGATTCCATCCTACGATGCTGATGGCACTTATGGAGCGATGGGATCCTGACACATGTACATTCCAGCTTCCAGTAGGAGAGATAACAGTTACACTTGAGGATGTGTACCGCATACTTCGCCTACCGATCAAAGGAGCTACCGTGACATACGCGACCGATCGGTCAGTAGAGGACCATCAGAGGGAGCAGGTATACTGCATAGGGAGAGTCATGCCGAGTGAGATGAGAGGTCGCATCATGGCCAGTTGGCTCTTACATCCTACAGGAGAGGTGCCCCTCATGAGACGTCTTATGATTGCCATCATTGCACTAGCCGTCTACCCTAATGGGCAAGGTATGCACATGCATGGGGGTCTCACATGGTGCATCAGGGCTATGGAGAGACATAGGAGAGTATATGCCTGGGGTCGGAGTATGCTTGCACATCTCTATCACGACCTCGAGGAGTATGTTTTTGGATAGGGTTGTAGCTTGATGACATGCACACTTCTGCAAGTGTGGATATTTGAGCACTTTACATGCACCAGGCCTGTCGGCTATCCGATGAGTGCGGCTAGTGAGTGACCTAGGGTGCTTGCTTATCCACTTACCAGCGAGTGGAAATTTGGGGATCTACTATATTGGAGAGTGACATTCGATAGATTGACAGCTAAGGTGACAGTATGGAGACCATATCTGTGGATGCACAGATGGGATGGAATGGAGAGGCAGCTAGCATGCTTATAGAGGAACTGCCTACTGAGAGGACGATACCCACATATCATAGTCCCATTCTACTTTGACCGAGTACGGAGGCAGTTTGGGCTAGAGTAGTGTGTTCCAGCCGATGTACCCATCTACACTCGACACTCACGAGTCCTTCCCAGACCCAGAGCAGTAGTGAGACCTACGATAGATGATATCGAGATCACAGATATAGAGGGGTCCGATCAGGATGTGGTCACTGATTATGCAGCAGATTCCAGAGCACAGCGCAGGTATCTCTCATGGTTTGTGAGGACATACCCGGGGCCTATCTTTCCACTAGATCACCCGACAGGCCATCTAGGTCCATGGAGACATGGAGACCGAGATGAGGATCAGGGGTCCAGATCAGAGGAGCCAGAGGAGGGAGAGGGTCATGAGGAGGCAGGAGATCCTGATCCACCCATAGGAGATCAGCCTAGTGCTGAGGAGGAGGAGGAAGGAGAGGAGGATGACACAGATAGAGATGATGATGAGGAGAATGAGGATGCAGATGAGGACAAGGATGATGAGGAGGAGGAGGATAGAGATGATGAGGAGGAGTCAGATGCAACTCCCCACCATTCAGGAGATGATACCATAGCCTTGGATCCTCCTCTTATTCCCCAAAAGGGGGAACATGAGGCGATACGGAGACTTGTACCCATCGCGCATAGATCATTCGAGCATGGGGAGCCTAGTAGTTCCCAGTCACAGATGCTACCATATCACGATCCCTACTGGTGTGAGGGAGATCCAGGTATAGTAGGTTTATATTGATTGATTAATGTTTTGATGATATAAAATGGTACTAATACAAAGTCTGTTCTACTGCTACAGCTAATGTGTAGGAGTGGCGTTCCTTGATCCAGCAAGCAGTGACAGATATTTCCATGATAGCACAGATCCCTAGTTCCTCATAGGTTGCTTATAGACCTCAAGGAAACGCGGGTCGGCATGATGACTTGTTTTCCCCATTTTGAGTACAGGTGGAAATATGGAGGGAGAGAGAGAGTTCTATCAGAGGACCTTCAGTGGGCACAGCATGATCTAGCAGTAGCTCAGGCCGAGGCTACCTCGTATCGCGTGATCCTTATGGATAGGGATCATAGGAGTTCCTCTCAGAGTCATTCACGGTCTATATCACGCTATACACCTATGGGTCCACCTTCACGGCCAGATCAGGAGGGAGCGTCTAGTCGTCACTCTCCAGCCACTAGCCCTAGGGATAGGAGATGATCTCATGATGTAGGATAGGTCGCATTTTGGATGTATAGTGACCCACTTTTGTATATGAACACACGATCCACATATATATATATATATATATATATACATGCTTCTCTTTGTCTCAAATGTGTTATCTTTAATGCCTAAAACAATGTGTATTTTGATTAAAGTTAATACATTTGGTAGATGTACATGTATGTTCTGAATTTAATTTCCATGTGATTGATTTTTAAATGCTCCATGATTAAATTGATACATGTGTGACTTAATTAAAATAAAATATTTAATCAAGTACTACATTGTTGATAGAGAAGAAATATGTGTTAAGCCTAAGAATCATATAAGTAATGTGATTTAATTTAAACACAACATGATACAATTCTACGTAACACATAAAGACATTGTATAATATGCTAGCATAATGAAAATGTAAATCTTTTGCAATTTACATAGATGAGTTCAAGACAAACCATAGAGTAAAGAAACACGCTTGTCAGGAACAAAGCAATATAGATTAAACAAAACATCATTTAATTCTATTTGCTCTAACAAAGATATGCTAACATATTATCCAATTTTGGAGAAGTGATAAGAAGATAAATGAAATAAAAGATAAGGAATGAGGAATTAAGTAAATTTCTATGCAAGTGCATAGCATTTATAGGTTCTTTAAGAGGCGTACCGTCTACACCTACTATTTTATAAGCACCTTATCCATAATCTTCAATAACAATATACGGTCCAAGCCAATTAGGACTAAATTTTCCCTTTTCTTCAAGTAAGGCATTCACATTGCGCTGATTCTCATAGAGAACTAAGTCACCTACTGAGAAAGAACATTGAATAACCTTATCATTATAGCTTTGTTGTAGAGTTTTATGATACGCTTGAATATGCTCAAGAGAATTTATACGCTGTTCATCAAGCATCTCAAGCTGTTGAAGTCTTTGTTCTCTATAAGAGTCATCATCTACTATACCTTTGAGAGAAACTCTAAGTGATGGAATCTCTAATTCTAAAGGCATAATAGCATCAACGCCATAAACAAGATTATAAGGGGTGGTTCCTGTAGCAATTCGTACACTCATTCGGTAGGCCCAAAGAGCATAAATTAGCTGAGTACTCCAATCCTTACCATGCTTATTCATGGTTTTGCGAAGAATTTGTTCAATTATCTTATTGGATGATTCGGCTTGACCATTTGATTGAGGATAGTATGGTGTAGAAAATCGATGTTTGATATGATATTTCTCGAGGAATTTCTTCATGTCCTTGTTCTTAAATGATGTCCCATTATCTGAGATTATAGTGGAAGGTATCCCGAATCGAGAAATAATGTTTTCTAGAAGAAATTGACAAATCACTTCAGCAGTAGTAGAGCGAAGGGGAACAACTTCTACCCACTTTGTAAAGTAATCTGTTGCGGTTATAATGAAAGTATGTCCTTGACATGAAGGAGGAGAGATTTTACCGATGAGATCCAACCCCCATGCAGAGAAAGGCCAAGAAGCTACATGAGAACGAAGTTCTTGGGCAGGAGCATGAATCAGATTATTGTGTTGTTGACATTGATGACATTTCTTAACAAATGAAAAAGAATCCTGCTGCATAGTTTGCCAATAATATCCCATACGAAGCAACCTTTGAACCAAGGATTTGCCTCCAAAATGCCCCCCACAGGCACCTGAATGTGCTTCTTCAAGAGCAATAGGGATTTCCGATTTGTTAAGACAATGAAGGAGAAGACCATTATAACCCCTTCGGTAAAGAACATTAGAAAGAATGATATATCTAGCGGACAACTTGCGAATTCTAGCCCTATTGTTCCTATTGGCGGAATTAGGAAAGGTACCATCGGTCAAGTATCTTATGATATATGAATACCATTCATCCGAGTCTATAAAATCACAACATGTCACCAAGCTAGAATCATCTACAATAGCTAGAGAAATAAGGTTGTGAATAACAAATTTAAGATCAACCACAGGGTCCTCTAAAGATACCAGAGAAGCCACACATGCCATTGCGTCCACATGCCAATTATGTTTTCGAGGAACAGGTTCCATGGTATAAGAATTGAATTTTTGTAACAAAGAGATAGCAAGGTCTTTATATTGTGATAATTTGTCTTGTTTTGCTTGATACAGTCCTGTTACTTGTCTTATAATCAATTGAGAATCTCCATAAATATGTATGTGCTTTACATTCAAAGCCAAGGCTGCCTTTATTCCTGCTATAAGAGCCTCATACTTGGTGCATAGGAAATTGAGACGATAAGATAAGGGAATGGATTTATTTGTAGGAGAAATTAGAACAACACCTGCCCCTGATCCCGTACGACACTTAGAGCCATCAAAGTACAACTCCCAAGTTTCATCTTTCTCTATGCAAAGAATGAAATCATCGGGAAAAGACTCAGGGTTAGGGAAGGAGAAAGGTGAAGGGGCCTCAACTAAGTGATTGGTCAATGCTTGCCCTTTAATTGCTCTTTGTGAAACAAATTTAAGGTCAAATTCAGTTAACATCATAACCCACTTAGCTAGGCATCCTGATAAATCAGTTTTAGAGAAAAGATGCTTCAACGGATCAAACTTTACCATGACGTGGACTTCTGAATTTAAAAGATAATGTCTCAATTTCTAAGTCGCAAACACCAAGGCCAAGCATTGTCTTTCTATCACAGAATATCGGGTCTCATAATCGAGTAAGGTTCGACTTATATAATAAACCAAACACTCTTTACCATCTTTATCATGTTGTGCCAATAATGCTACAAGAGCATGAGAGGAAGCAGCTGTATAAAGAAGAAAGGGCTTAGAAGGTTCGGCGGGTTGAAGGATAGGAGGATTAGCCAAATATACTTTTAAATCTTCAAATGCTTGCTGACAATCTCCGTTCCATTGAAAAGTGATATTCTTTTTGAGAAGTTGAGTAAAAGGAAAAGTACGATCCGCAAGTTGAGATACAAACCTACGAATAGCTTGAATCTTTCCTTGTAAGCTTTTGAGTTGAGACACATTTCTAGGAGGTGGCATGTTGACAATAGCATCTATTTTCTTAGTGTCCACCTCAATCCCACGATGCGAAACTATGAATCCTAATAGTTTTCCACTATCCACACCAAAAACACATTTTCGGGGATTCAAGCGCATGTGATATTTATGAATTCTTAAAAAGATTTGACGAAGGATCTTAATATGATCTATACGGAGAATGGATTTGGCTAAAATATCATCAACATAATCTTCTAAAATCTTGTGCATATAATCATGAAAGATAAGGGTCATCGCTCGTTGATAAGTTGTGCCGACGTTTTTAAGCCCAAAAGGCATCATCACCCAATAGAATGTACCCCAAGGAGTGGTGAAAGCAGTTTTGAATTGATCTTGAGGATTAATAAAGATTTGATTGTATCCTGAAAAACCATCCATGAAGGATAACAAAGCATGTCCTACTGTAGAATCGACTATCATGTCAATGTTTGGGAGAGGGAAATCATCTTTCAAAGAAGCCTTATTTATATCTCGAAAGTCGGTACACATTCTTATTTTATTATCTAATTTAGCCACAACGACAATATTTGAAATCCATGGGGAATAATCAATAGGGCGGATAAATCTAGCCTCCAATAATTTTTCAATCTCAGCCTTAACAAGAAAAGCTACCTTAGGATTCATTTTTTGAATCTTTTGTTTCACGGGCTTAGCACCAGGAACTAAGACAATATTATGAGTAACAATCTTAGGATCTATACCAGGCATGTCAGAATATGTCCAAGCAAAGATCTCAGGGAATTCATGCAATAAATTTGCATATTGTTTTTGTTCTTCTTCATCCAAACATTTTCCAATTCTAATAATTTTTTCTTCATTGCAAGGATCCATCTTAACATCAATGGTATCACTTATAAGAAGATTACTTTGTTGAGGAGTATCCTTTAACTGAGGGAATTCTTTCACAATCTCATCATTATCAATCTCTTTTCCAAAATAAGCTTCAGTGTTCAAACAATAAGGAAATCCCCTATTGTGATGATAACGAGGAAGAGTATCATATACTCCTAAAAACTCAGGTAAAGCATCATCGGTAGGAAAGACATCCAAAGCACAGGCACACGAAGGATCCCCATCAATATACTTAGGGTGTCTCATTGGTAGAGATATAGAAATGACATTAACACTAATACATGGTCTCTTAGAAGCTTTAGTGCGTTTGTAGGGATTATAACCAAGTCCAAAGGTCACATCATAAATATTATTCTCGAGAGGAACCCTTAACCCTTGTTCATGAGCGCCACAACCATTTCCATGATACCCATGCTTAGCTAGAATATGAAAACCATGACCATAATGATCAGCCATTTCAAAAAGAGAAGGTGGTTTTTCATAAGATGAAGAATCAAATCCTTAAGAATTAGAGGTGTGAGGAGAAGAAGTTTGAGAGGCAGCCACAAAATTATTGCTCATAGGTTCAGGTAAGATTGATTGATTTTTAGCCTCTTCCTTCTTTTCAACTTTAAGCTCTCTAGAAGGAAACCTATACTCACCTACAAAGGTGGGATTAAAATCAAGAGATCCCAATCGTCTTCTGCGAGAACCTTCTTAGGATCAAAAGCCTTCTCATGTGTAGATTCAAGTCGAGAAGAATTTTCTTCAGGAGTTTCAGACTCATCCAAAGAATTTTGATCATCAGAGAGTGAAGATTCATCGATAGGTATCTTGTTTAAAGAGTCATCACTAGAAGAGGAAGGCTTAGAAGAACCCCCTTTGGAAGTAGATGTTTGCAAACAAGCTTGGAAATTAGTATCACCTATCAAGGTATATGTCTTATTGTTATAAATAAATTTAACTTGTCTATGCAATGTAGAGGGGACAGCTTGCATACTGTGAATCCAAGGTCTCCCTAATAACAAGTTGTATGTTAGATTTCCCAACATAACATGGATAGGAGTAGGCAAAGTAACAGGCCCCACTGTGAGGGGTAAGGTGATAATACCTAATGAAGACTTAGCCACATTGTCAAAGCCTCGAATGGGACGAGATTCAGGCTCAATAAGGGATGTATCCACATTCATCTTATGCAATAGATTAATGCTACACACATTAAGGCCAGAGCCATTATCTACCAGTGTTCATCTTATAGCAGTGTCATTTATGATAACCACAATCATCAAGGGATCATATTGATTTTGAATTTCACTAGTAGGCAACTCGTCTTGAGTAAACACAATTTGAGCTTTAGGATTCATCACAGAGTTAACCAAAGACACTATATTACTAGATGTATTTGGTGGAGGAACATTCAAATCTTTCAAGGCATCTTGTAACATCCCGTGATGAGCGGAAGAAGTTTGAATCAAATCCCAAAGGGATATCTTAGCAGGGGTAGCTTTAAGTTGTTCTATGAGATCATATTCCTTACCAAGAACTTGTGAAATACGTGGAGCTTGTGGAAGAATTGGTTGAGGATTAGGAAGAGAAACTGGATAATAGGAGGAGGGTTAGGCTGCCTATTATTTCTAGTATGATAAGTATGGGAAACCACATGATAACTCTCTCTAGTTAATTGCTTGGCATAACTATAAGGACTTATAGGTTTTCTTCCTTGCACAGTGATGATAGGTTTATTTGGAGTAAGAAAGGAATCATGACCATACCCTCCTTGAATAGTAAGGAGAGGTGATTTAGAAACTTGAAAGGTGGGAGAAGGATAAGCACCTTGGACTTCAAAGAGAGGCTTATTATGCTCTTTTAGGTTTATCATGTTAACTAATTTAGAAGTTTTGTTCTTGTTTAAAGATTTCGATAAAGCCACAAAGTCATCAAGAGCATCATCCAACAAAGCATGATCATATCGATTAAAAGGTTTATCTTTTGATTCAAAAGGAGACATCTCTTCATAGAGGGGATCATTGAAAACAACCATGTTACTAGATTTAGTGGAAGAGTTGATAGGAATGTACCCTTGAGAGGAACCATTCGACTTATCTTTCTCATCACAACGAAATGGCATAGTAACAAGGTTTATGAGTCTTTGGTAAAATGAAGGTTTGGCATCTTTAGGATTCAAAAACTCATCTAAAGCTTCATCTAATTCATCTTGGCTATACTCATAATCGACATAATTGCATACATCATCATAAATATGAACATCTTGCAAATAAAAATCTGACATTTTGAAATAAAACTTAAACACACAATGCAAAGAAACAAAGAAACACACTCTTTCTTTTTCCTCTTTTTTTTTCTTTTTTTTCTTTTTTTTTTTTTTTATGAAAATGAAACTTAAATGAAACACACTAAATCTAGATCTAGATCTAACAAATGCAATGCAAGAAAAAGCAATAATAAGATTCATGTCGGGTTCACCAAAATGTGTAGGGGAAAAAGCGAGACTAGGCTAACATGTCCTAATCCTACCTTTTGACACACATTGTGGAATACGAAAGAGCCTAGAGGTATCACACAATTGGCTACTTCTTTTTGTGAAAGAGAGAGCCATGGGCTACCTATTAGGGTTTCTATTCCTTTGTTGTAATTGAAAGATAAAATGATGCAAGTCCAATTCCTAACCTCAAAGTGCAAGTATGAACTAATAACAAAATTGCAGAATTGAAGTTAAACAATGGAAAGTTGCAAACACAAGGACAAGACAAGAATGTATATGTGTACTCGGAGTTAAAATCTGAGTGAAAATGTTCAGGATGGGGGCGTGGGTGCCACTGTCCTGATTCTGCTCCTGAAACTGCACCTGAAACTGCTATTTTACAACCTCGGAAACTGTCGGAAATGTTGTCTGACAGAAGGACCAGGGCGCCCAGTGCCCCTGTCCCAGGGACCAAGGCGCCTAGCGCCCCTGTCCTAGTCTTTTTCTCTGAAATATGGTGTGAAGTTCAGTCTCCATCTACTTCCGTCAGATCTGCAACTTGCGGCATCGTCTGAATCCTGAAACCTGCACTTATATCTGAAAAGGTATGGTGGGCAGCTATATAGGGTTTTGCCTTAGTCAAACCCCCGCTTTGGTGATTTCCACCTCCATGAATAGCCAAGTTGTATTGTAAAAGTAGTGTGTGTGCAAGATCCTAAAATGCAAGTAAGCAAACTAGAGCAACCTAGAAAGTAAACCCTAATTGCTTGTAAATGATAATGTAAATGCTCCAAATCAAGATGTAAAGAGATCTAAAGCATGAATACAAGTGATATAATGAGGCTTATGCAAAGACATGAAAACAACATGAAATCATACCCAACCCCAAGGGAGGGGTACAAGCCAATCTTCAGTCGGTGATCCCTTATTGCTCTTCAATGCCTTCAAAGCCCTAAATGGATGAATGAAATTGATGAATGCTTGATGGATGGATGTTGAATGTTGTTGAAGTCTTCAAAGATCTTCTCTTTCGCTGCATAGAAGGTCCCTGAAACCAAAATTCGGATCCTTTCCAATGAAGAAAGAGAGCTCTTATATATGAAACCCTAGGTTTTAATTTCAACTTTTGGCCGACCTAGAGATTGAATCTCCCGCCAATTTCTTGGGGTTAAGCTTTATTTTATGATTGGATTGCGCTCCTAAAATTTCAGGAAAAATGTCTGGGACCGTGTGCACTCCGGGCACCATGGTCTTGACAACTTTTCACCAAATTTTCAGGGCCATTGGATATGATGATTTTAGAGAGAATCCCGAAGTTACAGGTGATTTCAAGATGTTTTGACCCCCGAAATCAAGTCCCCAAGTTCAAAATAGGACCTAATTAGGGTTTTTGATTAAATGATGTATTGGAGGAATAAAATGAAAGGGGCACACTTTAATGAAAAGGGCCTGACTTTATGATGTGGAAGATGATGAAATAGAACCTTAGACCTAATTAATTTGATTAATTAAGTGCTAAAGGGGAAATGCAATGCAAAATGCAAAATGCGCCAAGGCGGGTGCTAAACTAGGTGTGAAATTGTACTACTTTAGCAAGTGCGTACAATTTACGACGTTACACTTGCCTAGTGGGATTCTAATAGATGATCGAAAGAAGGAGCAACATGAGAACAATCAAGAATTGGAGGCCATCATCAATTCCTTGTCTGATTCAGATTATGTTGATATTCATGGATTGGAGACTGCATATGAAGTTTGGAAGAAACTGGAAGATATCTATAGCAGTGATGAGCATGTTAAGATTTCCAAAGAAGAGTGTCTCAATGGTAAATTTGATGATATGTGGATGGCTGAAGGAGAAAATATTCAATAGTATGGTCAGAGGATCAAGCAGATAGTTGAAGAAATCAAAAGTGTTGGAGGTATAGTGGAGGATACCATAGTGGTTAGCAAGGTGTTGAGAACCCTTCTACCAGTCTACGCTATCCGAGTTTCAGCCATTCAGGAACTCAAATCTATTGATAAAACAAAGGTAACTCTTGACTCTATCATTGGTAAATTGACTGCATTTGAATTAAATGGTTTTGATGGAAGTGTTCAAAGATTAGAATCTGCATTTAAAGCCTCAGTCTCAACCCCACCGGTAAGGAAAAACAAATAAGTGAGCTACAGTCATGAGTCTAGATCCAACAGAGAAGTAGATGATGAAGATAGTTTGATTGAGCTTGAAGCATTGTTGGCCAAGTGTTTACCTAGAGGTACTGGTAAGTACAGAGGTAAAATACCCTTGAAATGTTTTGCATGTAACCAGATTGGACATATTGCTGCTAACTGTCCAAATGGAGATAATGAGGAAAAACTTGAGAAGTATAGGAAGTATAAAGGAAAAGGTAAAAGAAATTGTCTCATTGCAGTGGATGGAGGAATTACAGATGAAGAATCTGAGGAAGATGCAAATGAGGACATTGTCTTTGTTGCTATTAAAGAAGAGATATCAAATCACAAGACATTGGTCTCTCACATGGATAGTTCAGATGACTGGATTATAGATAGTGGTTGTTCATATCACATGACCAGTGACCAGAGTAAGTTTCTTACTTTGAGGGAATTTGATGGAGGTGTTGTAAGAATTGGGAATGACTCTCCCTGCATGGTGAAAGGAAAAGGATCCATCTCTCTAAGTGGTAAACGTAGTGCAGATGATGTCTACTAGGTTGAAGGTCTGAAAAATAATCTTTTGAGTGTTACTCAACTCAATGACAAAGGTTACGCACTAGAATTCAAGGATGGAGTATGCAAGATTTATGGAAGCAAAGGTGAACTGATTGTACTACCGAAAAATAGACCAAAGGTAAATTGTTTCATTTAAATTCTAAAGTCAACAATTGTTTAATTGCAAAAGTAGAAGATAGTTGGCTTTGGCATCAGATATTTTGTCATGTAAACTTTGATAACATTGTAAGAGTCAATAAGTCCAAATCAGTAAGAGGTTTTCCACAGTTGGATAAACAGGTGAATGCTTTGTGCAAGGAATGTCAGTTAGGGAAAATGACATCCTCAACCTTCAAGAGAAAATATTTCTCAGCTAGACATTTGCTATATTTGGTTCATACCAACCTTTGTGGACTAATGAGGACTAGGAGTATTCAAGGTGATCGATACTTCATGATAGTTACCAATGACTGCTCAAGGATGATGTGGGTCACATTCTTGAAAGACAAGACATAAGCATTTAGCAAGTTTAAGGCATTTAGAGCCTTGGTTTAAAATGAAAGTGGAAGAAAGCTTAAGTGCTTAAGAACTGATCAAGGTGGTGAATTTACTTCAGAGGAATTCACTAGATACTATGAAGACAATGGAATAAAGATACAACTTTCTGCACCTAGAACACCACAGCAGAACGGTATTACAGAAATGAATAATTGGTCACTAGTTGAAGCTACTAGGACTATGCTAATTCAAGGAGGTGTAGCTAAGACATTCTAGAGAGAAGCTATCAGCACAACTATTTATACAATGAACTGGATACTGGTTAAAAGAGGTAAGGACAAAACACCATATGAGTATTGGTATGGTATATCACCTAATGTCAGTTACTTCAAAAAATTTGGTAGCAGATGTTTTATCAAAAGAGGTGATTATATTGGTAAGTTTGATGCCAAGGGTGATGAAGGCATATTTACTGGTTACTCCACCAAGAGAAAAGCTTACAAGTGTTACAACAACCAGAGTAAGAAGATCATTGAAAGTGTTAATGTCCGAGTAGATGAATTTCCTAAGAAATCAGGTGAAACCGGCAAGGAGAAGGAAGAAGAAGAACCTTACACACTATTTTTGGAATTGGAACCGGTAAAGCTAGTAGTTGGTGAACTGAATAGAGAAGCCATAGTTCAACTGGAATAGGAAGGTCCAGCAGAAGATGAAGAAAGTGAAGAAGATGAAGAACCTGAAAACTAAGATCATGTTATTCCAAGGTATGTTAGACTCAATCATAGCCCTGATCAAATTATTGGAGACATGAATGCAGGTGTGTTAACTAGAAGAGAGATAAGAGAGAACTCTTGTATGATCTCCACCATTGAGCCTAGAACAACAAAAGAATCCTTTGGAGATGAACACTGGATCAAGGCAATGGAAGAAGAACTTGACTAGATAGAGAAGAGCAATACTTGGTCACTGGTACCTAGACTGGAGAACAAGAATGTAATAGGTACAAAATGGGTATTCAGAAATAAACTAAATGAAGATGGAGTAGTGGTTAGGAATAAAGCCAGACTGGTATGCAAAGGATATGCACAAGAAGAAGGTGAAGATTATGGTGAGACATTCACACCAGTTGCAAGATTAGAAGGAGTAAGGGCTCTACTTGCATTTGCAACATACAAAGGATTCAAGGTATATCAGATGGATGTGAAATCAAAATTCCTAAATGGAATATTGGAAGAGGAAGTCTACATTGAATAGCCAGATGGTTATGCTTTAACTATAGAAAAGGATATGGTGTGCAAATTACATAAGGCATTATATGGATTGAAGCAAGCACCAAGAGCATGGTATGAAAGATTGCACTCTCACTTAGTGAAGATAGGTTTTAAAAGAACTAGTGAAGACAATAATATATATCTCAAAATAGAAGGAGATAAGATACTGGTAAGCGAGGTATTTGTGGATGATATTATTTTTGGAGGAAATGATGATATGTGTCATGACTTTGCTAGTGAAATGAAAAATGAGTTTGAGATGTCATTGGTAGGTGAGATAAAATTCTTCATAGGTTTGCAAATCCAACAAATGAAGGAAGGTATTTTCATCACACAGTCCAAATATGTGAAAGAAGTGTTGAAAACTTTTGGAATGGGAGACTATAAACCAGTTGGAACACCAATGGTTACAAGCTATAAATTGTCAAAGGAGGATGAATCTACATCAGTTGATGAAAAGGAGTACATGTCCATGATAGGTAAACTACATTATGTTGTCCACAACAAACCAAACATTTCTCATGTAGTAGGATTGGTTGCCAAATTTCAAAAAAGTCTGAAGGAGACACACATGGTTGCAACCAAAAGAATTTTTTAGGTATATGAAATGCATAGTTGATTATAGATTATGGTATCCATGTGCAGGAGACTTTGATTTAAAAGTCTATACAAACGCAGATTGGGCAGGCAATGTTGATGACATGAAGAGTACAACCAGAGGAGCATTTTTTCTTGGAGGAAGACTAGTCTCTTGGAGCAGCAAGAAACAAAGTTGTATCTCTCAATCAATAGCAAAATATGAATATATTGCAGCTTATATGAATTGTACCCAGGCAATTTGGATGAAACACATTTTGGAAGGTTTCAAGTTGAAGATATCAGAACTGCTAAGAATTTTTTGTGATAACACAAGTGCTATTAAATTTTCTAAGAAATCAATGTTGCATGCTAGAACGAAGCATATTGAGCTGAAGTATCATTTCTTGAGGGAGAAAGTGAAAAGTAAAGATGTGTCACTGGAGCATGTATCTACAAAAGAACAACTAGTAGATATCTTTACTAAACCTCTACCTAAGGATACATTTGAGTATCTTAGAGGTAAGTTAGGGGTTGTACCCCTACATGAATTCAATTAAGTAGATGTGAAAGACATCAGTCCCAGAGCATATTGAAAATCTTGAAGAAGGATTGGTGTAGAGTGGAGCTACTCCACAGGGGGAGCAACTAGTTTCAGATCGGTGAAGCATGAAATTGTATGGTTTACTTTCACTTTGGCATTGTTGTCAAAGGGGGAGAAGAAGTGTATATGATTGATATCCAATTATCAGCTGAAGACATGGAGATATAGTTGAAGGAGAGTATATGAAAAATGTAAACCATGATTCATATACCTGTGCATATTCTCAATCATCACAATCAATGGGTATTGATATTTGTATTGCCATCAATGCCAAAGGGGGAGAATGTTGGCATTGCATGAAGATTACATTGATGAAGTATAGTGTTCTCATTGATGTCAATAGCAACCGGTAATGAAGTTGTATAACAACCGGTAATAATACAGTAATGCAACCGGTAGTAAAGCAATGGAGGCAATCAGTATTATTATTATTGAAGCAGAGTGATCAATCGGTAATCCTCAACTAGCAACCCTAACCCATTGATAAGAAGAACCCTAATCGATGGAGCTTGGAGAATCTATTGTGATGATGTATGACCGAATGATGATCAGAGATGAAGATGCCATGTATGCATGATGCATGTGATGAGTTTTTAAGTGGATTTGGCATGTAGAGATAACTGTTTATCTTGGGAATGGTCAAATGCATAGCATGAAGTGAAAAATATGTGATGAGCTACATGATCGAATGTGCGGTGATCAAGGGGTGGTTGAAGTTGTCTAGAACAATGTGTAGTTTATTTCTATCTAATCCAACGATCAAGATTGAACCGATATGTTTGTAATCTCTATGAGATTTGTAGGTTTTGTGTTGTGTTACCGACCTATTGTATTTTCTTATAAGGTCGATGATTTGTTTCAATATCGTGTTGGAAAATTTGGTTAAGTGTGATTTTTGCTAAACTAGAAGGCGTGTCTGCAGAATGTTGTGAAGGCAGATAGGAGAAGAAAAGGGTTTGATTAAGCAAGGTAGTGCTATTACCAGATCAACAAAGAACCTATTGTTCTCTAACCATTACAATAGTTAAATCCCCTAATCGGGTAAGCTTTAATAGGCCTCTTGTTGAAATCCTCTAACTAGGTAATCCATTAGCTTGGATTTGAAATCCTCTACCGAGGTTACCTCTAACAGGGTATTACCTTTAACAGGGTATTGTAGTCAATCCCTTAATCGGGTGGTCCTTAACCGGATTTGTTCCTGTATATGGTTAAAATGGATAACAACAATGATAATATTGAAAGACTAAATAGATTCAACCACAAAACCCTAGCCTAACAACAACAAAGATCCACCATAACATCTGAAGATTACCTAAGACAATGCAAATCAAATGAAATAAAAAAGATTATACCATCACATGTCCAATAGGATTTGGATCTCCATTCTTCCTATCTCCATTGATCTTGCTTGATATAGTTGCTCTTAGATTTTATATGTGCACAAGAGCTCAACAAAGAACGGAAATGTGGTTGCAAGTAGACTTGATTGCATATGCAAGTTTGAAAGCCTAGTGTAGTCAAGCAATCAAGTAGCTAGGGTGCATAGATTGATTAGGCTTGATAATGAAGGAAGTATCCTCTTATATAGAAGACACTATATGAAATGGATGGATAAGATTGAGAGGTGTAAAAGATAAATGGACGGCTATGATTAGAGGGTAGGTAAAGGAAATAAGAAAATAATGAGACGGTAGGTAGTGTATTAAATAAATAAAGATTTATTTAATTAATAGAAGAAATGGGACCAATTAAATAAATAAGATATTTATTTAATTTTGGAAAAGGGTAATTTAAATAAATAAATGTATTTATTTAAATGAGAAATAAGGCTAGAAGAGGATAAATGAATTAATTAAATAAATAAATATTTATTTAATTAATAGAAGAATTAGGCTAAAATAATTAAATAAATAAAATATTTATTTAATTAGACATGACAATTTTAGGTGTCTACATTTTGCCCCTCTTTGAGACAATGCGGCTTGTCGTGTTGTTTCAAAGAAGATAATATGAACTAATACAAAGTTGCCCCAAGATGGGAATGATATGCCCCCTCAAGAGATTGGATGAAAATATGTGAAAAGATCACAGACAATCTCTCGATAAGAAAGAAAGGATAGAAAGGACTGACAAGATAGAGTGACAGAGTCATGGGATAAAGAGGACTGACTCAGGAGATGAGGGCTAGGGCTAGGGCAGTCTATAAAATAGACCATGAGGGAAAAACATCCTCATTATCATCCACACATCCAAGAGAATAGAGCATTAGCAGTCAGCAGCGATGGCATTGGTTCACAGATTCGATCACGTTCATCGATTTTAGAGGCCAGCAGATGCAGGAGAGTCGGTGAGTACCACAAAACCTCCTTGTACTTTGTCACAATAAATGTTGTCATTAATGCATGCTAGGTAGTGCAATAAATGTGCTTTTAGGTAATGTCAAAAAATGTCAAAAATGTGTAGGCGCATCTGTGTCAAAAATGTGCATTTATGTATTCTAGGGCAAATCAACAATTCTGTGATGAACATATGCTATCGATTGGATAAGCTGCTGAGAGGATATACTCAAGTAGGTCCTCTAGGGAAGACTGGGTAGGGCTAGGATTGACAATTTTGTGATAGAACATACGTTGCCAATTAGGAAACTACTCAAGAGGATACACTCAAGCATAGGCCCTGGGATAGAATAGATCAAGGCACTTTGTGATGAACAGGGAGTACCAAGACATAGTACTTTGTGATGAACAGTGAGTACCAATATGAGAAACACTTTGTGATGAATAGTGAGTGTCAAAATTAGCAGCACTTTGTGATGAATAGGGAGTGCAAATATGAGCAGCACTTTGTGATGAACAGGGAGTACCACTAGGATAGATAGCAACACTTTGTGATGAACAGTGAGTGTCACTAGGATAGAAGCAACATTTTGTGATGAATAGTGAGTGTCACTTTGACTGTCATGATTGCTTTGCTTGACTGCAGGAGTATCTACCTATGCTAGAGTCACGAGAGAGATTCCCGTTGATGCAGAGATTATGACCAGAGCTGACATTCGAGGAACGAGCTGCTATTGAGGCTATGGGTCTGAGATACATCTTGTATGTGCCTGAGTTTCAAGCAAACATGGGGCTGCTAACTGCACTAGCTGAGAGATGACACTCAGAGACTTGTAGTTTTCATTTGCCAATGGGTGAGATGACAGTCACCTTAGAGGATGTATATAGGATACTGAGGGTACCAATCGATGGGGAGTTAGTTCCTTATGATCGAGATGGAGATAGGGATACATTGAGACAAGTGTTCCAGGATCTGAGACTGGAGATGAGGGCTGGACACGTGGCTTGGGATACCATGACATGGACAAGATTAGCACTACTAGTAGTGTTGGTAGGAGTTATCAGTGGGTTGGCCATGTAGCCATATGTATATTGACATCATTGTATCATGACACATGATTTTTTGAGATATACATATGAGATGATTCTTTGTGGTAGCTATATGCATGTGTACCTATGTGATGAGATGTTTCATGATGTATGTTTCTATGTGATGATTATGTTATGGATGTAAATATGTACATAATGAAATGCAATATTTTTGTTCTTTCATGTTTTATATGTTATGCATGATGCAAATGTGAATGTATGAAATGCAAATGAATATGATAATGCAAATATAAAATGTGCTAATATGTGTTGTGTGCAGGATATGATGCAATTGTGATATCTATATGTATGTATGAAATGCTTAATATGTGGTAATGCAGGTGCAAACTACATGGAATTCAAATATTTTTGGCATGTCATTATACTCAGTCATGTGATAGCAGGCTACACGGACTTAGGAAGGATGATAGAAGTCAATCAAGACATGGGGATGAAAGATAGAAGATATGAAAGTGAAAGAGCTTCTTTTGCATTATCATCATTGAGCTTTATTATGGAAAAATAGGTTATGACAATCGAGGCATATGCTCGACCCAGAAAGTCATTGTACCTATTTTCATGGAGATAAGACAGTCTCAAACAAGGAATGCCCCAGTTCACACTAGACTCACAGTGTCCTCATATCCTTGGACAAGCCATAGCATTACTAAGAGACAATCCACAGACAATAAAGAAAAATAGGTGACAATACCCCATCCTCGCCTTTCTAGTCAAAGACATCCTGGAGATAAAAATCTCTAATCAGAGACATCCTGGAAAAGCTAAAAGACATGTCACCAAAAAGATAAAATCAAAAGAAAACCAAGACTCGACACCAACATCCATTGTAGTCCCCAGGTTTAGTGTCTCTTGTCACTTGTATAAGTCTTATTTGATTGTGGTCACAATGTTTACTTTCACAAAAAGGATAGATAGCATTGAACCATAATGTTGTCTGAGTCTATTGAAAGATTTGATTTGTTGAAGCCCATTGTTGCTATTGTGTCTCATTTGAAACTGGCTGAATCTATGAAAATGATACTTTATTGCAGAGAAGACATAACTTTATTATGGATCGTCGATGCAGATGCTGCTTTATTGTGGATTGTGCGTAGATAGACTGAAGAAAAGTGGAAGAAACTATACTCCTTGAAACATGTGATGCTCTCAGTTCCACACCCATCACTAGACGTAGGATTTGCCTTAGCCACAGATAGGAGTTGATTTATTATGGATGGAAAAAGGTGAAATGGAGGAATTATTATGAATGGCTAACCAATCTTAGGTAGATCAATAACAAGCCATGATGAGAATGGTGTATGTTTATTATGGATGGATAGGCTGTGAGTGTGTGCAAAGTGAAGGATGAAATGGAATCCTGAAGAAGGGAGGAGCAATGTCTCTACGCATGGCATTGGTGACCCAGTTTTCACTATGGTACTTGCCCAGGGTGCCACCGAAGTGGTTTTCACCGTTGGATGAAACGTTTTTCTATTTTCAATTTTTTTTTGTGTCACAAGGCGCCTGTTTGCCAGGTTTTCACCAAGTAACAATTTTTTATGTTCATGATTTTTTTTGTATTTTTGAATTTTTTTGATTTTTTTTGTATTTTTGAATTAGGATACTCTAAAGAGCTATGTGTGAAACCTACAAAGGTGCATGTTGTTGATAGGATCCTCCAAAGGTTCACCATCTGTGGTTGAGAGCTGATATGCACCATATCCATATGCTGTTGTGATGGTGTAAGGACCAAGCCAGTTTGGTTCAAATTTTCCCTTCTTCTCTCTGTCTTGCTGATTTTTAGGATTTTCTCTAGGAACCAAGTCACCTACCTCAAATGTGTGAGGCTTAACCTTATGATTGTAGCTACATTGTTCCTTGACTGAATGATATGTAGCTTGAGTGATTGTCTTCCTTGATGAAGGAACTGAGATAGAATTACTAGTGTGTGGACTACATAGGCCCGTATGTGTGTCACCTAAATAAGTTTGGGCATCCTGACAACAGAGTCCTTTGAGGAAGCTCCATTAAAGGTCCATGATGTATCACCAGAAGGTAAAGGATGTGTGGAATAAGTAGATGAGTGATGAAGGCTTATGATTGTGAAAAGAAGTGAAAGTAAGATGACATGATGGAGACTTAGGATCAACAAGTATGCTTTTTGACTTGAAATTTGAGAACTTTTGCCCCCAGTTATTTTGGTATTAGGGGAGATCAACTCTTGATTTTTTTCTTTCATAGGATTTTTATCCTTGACTTTGAGTTTTGCAGAGTCCAATAGCTTTTGATTTTGATTTGGACTAAAGGAGTTTTCTTTATTTTTGACTTTTAGATTTTGTCTTTCAAAGCTTGATTTTTGATCCCCAATGAGTAAGGGATTTTGTAATTCTTGTTGATCCAAGTCTGGAAGTGGAGTGGAAATGGAATGAGTGGATGAAATAGTAAGGCTATGTGAGTTCTCAAGGGGGCTGGCAATATGCTCAATAGATTCTTCTTTGGAACCACTCTTAGGACTATTGATATCAAGAGATGCTTGCACCACTAAAGGAGATTTACATTTAGACTTAGTAGCCACAACACTAGGTGGTTCACACCCAATTCCTTGGTATTGCAAGTTGTTTGTAGGTTGTTCTTGTTGACTGAATACCTTAGGAGATAGTGGGATTTGATCAACACGAAAGATATACTCACCACATCTCAGGTCTTTAAACTTGAACTTTTCTTTGATCTCTATTTGTTTTGATGTAGAAGCTTTCAAGGATTTTGGATCCACATATGCCGATGAAGGAATAGCCTCTTGATTGGCTGGAATTGTTATTTCTGATCTAGGTCACAAATTATTGCAATATATGAATGGATTTGGGTCAGTTTTGACAGTCACTTCAACTCCATTGTGAGGAAACTTGATACATCGATGATATGTAGATGGGACTGCCCTCATTTCATGAATCCATGAGCATCCCAAGAATATGTTGTATGTGATATCTAGATCAAGGACCTAAAAAACCACATCCTTTGTAACTGGTCCAACTTTGAGAGGCAAGGTGATTGTGCCTTTGGATGAACGCTCTTCATCATCATATGCCTTGATGGTAATTTTGTTTGTAGAATTCACAGCTTTATCAGAATATCCCAATTGTTTAATAGTGCTCAATGTACAAATGTTTAGACCTGCTCCTCCATCTATCAGGAGTCGTTTTATTTGATGTTTGTGTATGAAGGCTTCAATGTGCAAAGGTGCATTATGTGGTTGGCTTATGGAGGCATCGTCGACTTTTGTGAATGTAAGAGAATGTGGAATGGATAGGTATCCCATCATGGCTTGAAACTAGTCCATGTTTAGATCAGTAGGGATGGAAGTGTCTCTCAAAGTTTTGTCAAGAATGGATTTATGTGCAAGGGATATACGTAAGAGCTCAAGGATTGAAATAAGCGCAGGTGTCTTCCCTAACTGTTCTACAAGATTGTACTTAGGCTTGGTTGATGAGGAAGTGGTGTTTTTAGCTGGATCACCTTGCAAAGTGAATCTACCTTGATGGGTTGCGATATTAAATTCAGGGGTAGGTTCGGAAGAAGATCCAATTCCTTTTAGGACAATCTTGGGTCTTTGGGTAGAATTCTCAGGCATTTTGTCCTTGATGATAATGGTAGAGACATATGTTACTACTTATCAAATTGCCATTAGTTTTATATACAAATTCATTCTATTTACTCTAGTCGGTTACCACTACCGAAATATTTAGTTGGTATGAACAGCCTAGTCGGTTACAGAAGGAAAACAATCACAAAGCCCAGTATACATCGAGCTGTCTACCGAGTGTTATTTCATGTCTACCAAGCAGTAAAGATAATACACTGAGTTGATATACACTGAGTGAAACGTGTTACTAGATTCATTGAACCTAGACACACATATGAAAATGTGTTACAAGATGGAGGCACACAGAACAGTTATCACATTGGAAATTGCACATACATATTTTGTATAATTTTGAGGTCATCTAACCACTGAAATGTTTTGCATGGTTATTTATTTGAGAAATCATGTTTGTAAGATCGAAGCAATGAATTAGACATCGACATAAGAAGTCTATTTATACAACATGAATTTAGGGTTAGAAACATATGTGAATGTGAGAAATGTGTGTGCATATGTGTATGAAGCAAGACTTATGTGATACATGAGAAACCACAGATTATTATGACTGTTACAGAGACATAGAGGTCACCAAGAAGGTTATCAGAAAACAGTCGAGGAATAGAGTAAACAGAAGGGTCTACCGAGTTACTTTATGAGTTACCGAGGTATGCTATAGGCAAGGTAATCTTATTTTGAGCACATAGAATCTGCTACAACATTTCAGATGTAAAGTTGTAGATATTTGTAAAGTCTTATTGTAATATTTTGAAGTTGTAAGAGAAACCTTTAACAAGGTAAAAGACTCTAATCAAGTCTATAAATTGTAAATCCTCTAACCAAGTGCAGCATATATATAGTGTTGTAAAATCCTTTAGCAAGGTAGATCTAACAGATCTTGTTACTCCTAACAGGGTAAGCTATCAAAAATAGCTAAATATGTAGCTCTAACTGAGCACTCTTTATTATTGTAGTAGTGAAGTTGTGGGTGCCATCCCCACTGTAGTTTTTCTCTCTAACCAAAAGTTTCTGTGTAACCAAAATATATGTGTTATGGAGTGAATCATGTATGATTGTTACTTATTTGTTTTAGCTTTATGTTATGTTACAGTAGTTTTTGGTTTATGCATAATAGTAAAGATATTGTTGAGAAAAGGATTTGAAGTACTGATTCACCCCTCCCCTCTCAGTACATTAGCTTTCCATATTGGGCCTAACAATTGGTATCAGAGCTTGAATCTTGGAAAAGGGTTTTTACTACCTAAAGAGAAAGATCTTATCAATGGAAGGCTATAAACAATCTTAGAGGATTGTGTATCTACTGGATAATGCAAATCAAGTGATTGCAGACATGCAAAGGCAAATGCAAAAATCTCTGAAAGTAAGGAGAAGTTTATCTGATGACTTGTAGGATTCTCAAGAGTTAGTGGAACAAATCGAGACATCATCTAAGAACAGTATATCTGAAGAAACTGAAGAAATGATTGGAATGTTGAAAGAAAAGAACAAATCATTGGCTAATCAACTAAAAGCAATGAAAAGAGAACATGAACATTTCAGTACACAGATGACTGAAAATCTAGATGCATTAAGGATAGCCGAGGATAAAGCAAGAGATCTACAAAGAGAGAAACAACAACTTGAAGTCTTAGTATCTGATAAGAATGATGAAATCATAAGGCTAACTGGTATTCAACAAAATCTAACAGATCAACTAGGTTATACACATCATGAAGCAAATCTGAAAGATGATGAAAATCAAGCATTGAAACTTGAAGTATCAAGGTTGAGCAATGAACTTGAAATAGAGAAGAAATCCAAGGAAACACTGAAGAACAGTTATGAAGCATCAAAGTTGTTGGATGAGCAACTGAACACAAGACGACCCTACAAAGAAGGAGGACTCGGTTACAAAGGAAAAGACTCTATCGAGAAGGGAATCTGCACTACCGAGAGAGGAGAATCATCAAAACAAGCTGGAAAAAGGAATAACATCAAAAGGAAGAAGCCTATTTGCTACTACTATGGAAATCAAGGTCATACTACCAACATGTGTCAAATCAAAAAAGGTAAGCAACCAAATACCACTAAGACCAATGGTTATTGTTACAATTGCAATAAATATGGTCACACATCTAATCAATGTAGGACAAAGTCTGTTAACAATTATCAAAAGGCAAAATTCAAAGGGTTTTGTAAAAACTGCAATAGATATGGACATAGTACTGAGAAGTGTTGGTTTAAGCAAAAGAACCACATGTGGTCTGCACACCGAGCAAATACTAGAGGTTACCGAACTCACACAGATCCTTACTGACAATATTTTGCAGTACCATGGGATTACAATACAATTACAATACAAGGATATGGTGTGAATGTTGTGGAAGATATGGACATATAAGTGCCAACTGCTTTATAAGGTTTGGAATGAATAACCGAAGATCATGGAGAAATCCTAGTATGGCATGTTTTCATTGTCACAAAGTTGGACACTTGGCTGGAGATTGCAGAGATCAACCTAGAGAAGACACTGAGGAAATAAAAGAGAAATTAAAGATGATTTGGAGAAAGAAGGAAATTGTGTCAAATAAAGAAAGCACCTTACCTTCCGAGTTAGGTGCTCCCACTACAAATTAATCAGTAAAGGTATGAAGGGACTGCATTCTCACAAGGTTAAATCTTGAACAATTCCTGTTTTAGTATGTACTGAATTCAAAATCTGCATAGTAAGATGTAGTAGTAAGTTTGAAATTCTATCAAAGTCTTTTGGAGCACTTTACAGGAAAACTGTTAAGTCGGTGAATTCAGGAAGCCTGTCAAGTTGGTATATGAAGGAAATCTGGTTACTCAGTTAAAGCGCAAAAAAAAGGGAAAGAAAGTTAAGTGAACCGAGTGCATTTAATGTCATTGACCTAACTTGCATGGAGCTCGATAAGGTATTTTTGAGTACTTAACATGTTTTTTGCGGTCGTTTTCATTCACTAAGTTTTTGAGAAGCAGAGCAGAGCAAATCAAGGAAATCAAACCATCTTCAAAGCAAAATCTAAGGTATTTACATCAAATCTCATCGCATTGCTAAGCTAGTTTACCAAACTCATTAAGTTGTTATTATCTGTTGAGTGTGAAGCGTCTGTCGTTTGTTAAGTTCTCAAACCCTAAGGTTCCTGTGTCAATTTTTATCTGAAATCAAAATGGCATCTAAGATCCAAGACCCCATTGTTGTCACAAATGTAGAAAAGCCCTCACTAAAATACTCTTTGACTCCCAAAATTGCATCTGAACTGGATGACAAAACTATTTTTTCACTCATCCTGGATCAAGTCTTGTTAGTCGAGGATGTGAGATTCTTCACAAAATGTCATGTTGAAGAACTTGATCATGTTGAGATCAAAGATGCATATGATGAATTGTGCACAGATGGTAAAATGGATAGCAAGTATGAGCATATCAAAATCAAGGGATTGACTGAAGCCCTAACCTATCCTCGTGTGTTCAAACCCCAATGGGTCAAGTTTGTACTAAGTCGAGTGCATGATGATTTCATGTGGCTACAAGAGCAACTATTTAAGATCACTAAAGAAATCATTCATCTAATCACCGGTTATCCTATCTATGATCATGCCTGAGCATAGAAAATGATATCACAGAAGGAATTGATCAGTTTGATTGGAGTTGAATTGGATTGCAGAGGTCTGAAGTTGAACAATGTCACTGATCCTGAACTCAAATTTGCCATTAGAGTAATTGGTTACTGTTTCTTCCAATTGGCAAGGGAAAATAGTGTACCCTGTGTAGCAGTGGACTTAGCATACAAAATTGTTAAGAAAGACATGAAAATTGACTTGTGTGAAGTATTGTTGAAGAACTTATTTGAAAATCTAAACACAATCAGGAAGCCGAAGAAGAACAACATAGAAAATACTCTAAAATTTGGATCACTACTTGTAGGTATGTTTTTCTACTTTGAGAAGTTTTTTCCAATAGTCGGTAAAGTTGTTTGGGAACTACACCGACCAATCACTCATCAGATCAATGACTTCATCAAGAAGTTAGGTGATAACTTTAATGATATAATGGATGATTACTTTAGCAAGTTCCAAGAGAAAATGCATAACAGGTACCGGATTCCACCACAGCTAGTAGAAAAATACAAAGATGAAATATGTTTTGAGGTTGACACCGATTACTGTTATGTGAATGATGTGGAACCGAGGACTCAATCTTTGTCACCTATGGGTTATGAGATTGATTTTGATATCACACAACAACAAATTGATGCCTATCTATCATTGCCAAGGCATACTATCGAGCTGAGGTAAGGAACCTATGAAGAGGTGAAGGAAAAAGTAAAAATGAGCATTGTAGTACCTAAGGCTAGAAGAAAAGCTACAAAGATGATTAAGGCATTAACTGAGAAATTTGGAGAAGAGTCTTCCTCCACACCTGTCAAAGGAGTTCTAGCCATCACCAAAGAGGAGACAGAAGCCCAAGAAGCAGCCATAACACTTAGCACCGAATTGCCTAAGGGAAAAGTGTTGAAGAGAAAGAAACAGGACACTTCAATGGCCCTACCGACCCCTCCAACAAAGAGACCTAACACAAGGGCATCTGCTGCATCACCGAGTAAGAATCAAAAGACTGTTCTTGTTCCTAAGGTCACTAGAACTTACAAGAAATCTACTCGGAGACCCATTTTGCCAAAAGAGTCAAGTGATACCGAATCTGAAGATGCAAATAAATTTCAGATTGTGAAAAGCAAGAAGGTAGATGTACATAGTATAGAAATTTTTTGTAATAATCTAAAGGAATATGGTGGATTTGGTGGATTTAGATTTGTCAAATATGAATCAGATCTGCTGATAAAAAGAGGCAAATTGAAGAAGCTATCATTTGCACACTTCTCAAATTCCGAGTGGTCCCATTAGAAGTATGTAATTCTATTCCTAAGGAATTATATGCACATATTGAAACTAGATGGCAATATGCCCTAGACTCAGAGAAACAAATCAAAGAAAGAAGTTTGGTGCATCTCTTTCCTGATATGTTGGTTGATGAAATAAAAGAACATCTGACAAACAACCAAACTCAATTTACAGTAAAATAAAAGGCCTTGAAATTGATGAATGGCCTGTATATAGAAGTGGAGAAGGAAACAAAAGAGCAATGGAAGACCATCTTTCGAAGAAAGAATACTGGTGAACAATCTACAGTGGAAATAGTTGATGTCACTGACCAAGAGCCTGGCATCACTGAGCAAGACCCTACTGACACCATTCAAATAGATGAAGATATCATGGATGCAGAGGCACCTGAACAAGAAATGATAGAAGACAATACTTATGCAAAACTTGTCTCCAGTGAATCTATTTTGGAACAAGTTCAGCCTTACCCACCGATCAATCAACCTACTAGAATCGAAGCTCCTCAGGCTACAGGTGAAGGCACCGAAGGTCAAAAGTCTACAACAAAAGGTACTTCATAAGAACAAACCTCTCAAGCACCTTCTAGCATGGAAAATGTTACAGCTGAGACACCAAGCACCGAGACACCGAAGGACACTACCAAGGCTAAAGAAACTAACAAAAGTGTTGTCTCTACCGAGCAACCTACTGAGGGTTCTCAAGCCTCTCAAGCTAATGTAGTGGTTCACCCGGTGAAAGGTAAAGAAAAGAAGTTGAAAAAGCATAGTTTCAAAATTGATTTATCAAAACTGATAGTGTTGCCCAATGTAGACATCTCCAAATTGAAAGGGCAAGCACTCACTGAATTCAGTGAACTATGCAAAGCAAAGGCCGAACAAGAGAAGCAACTGGCCATACAAAAGAAGAATAAAGTACTTTAGAAGGTAAAGACCTTACTATCAGATATGCTACCTTCAGCTACAGTATCAACTGATGCAACCATCCATATTCAATTGGATGAACTCCTAAATTAGATTGAGACATCTGGAGTAGATGCATCCGCATACTTGAGCAAACTAAAAGACAAGGAGCTAACTGCTAAAATGATAGAGGAAGTACATAAATCCATTGTTGTTGGCAAGGTAAAACTTGTCAAATTTATTGCTGAGTTGTCCCCTCAACTCAAGCACATTCTTTCATTATTTTAGAAACTCTGCACATTTTCTTTATTTCTTAAGGACATTAAGAATAAAACAGAAGTAATTGAGAAAGAGATCACCGATCTCTCAAATAAGTTGACCTCCGAGCCCAATTCAGTTCAAAAATTTTATACTAAGCTACAACAGCTCATGACTCAATAATTGGAACTGAGGAATGAAGAACACAAGATCAGGATGGACATAATGACACTTCAAACATTATTGCTTCCTCATCTTTCATTCGTTCAAGAACAGCTAAACTGAGCCACTTATCTCTCTACTACACAAGAGGGAAGCACTTTAGATGGCTTAATTTCATTATTGGCTGATATTAATGCACATAATTCTTTAATGGACAGTGTAAAGGATGCACTCTCTATCGCTCTCACTGAAGCCAAGACAAAGTACAAATCCATTTTTGATTAGTTGCCACCTCCCAATGGTAACTAAATTTTGATGTTTGTCAAAAAGGGGGAGTATATCAAAGTATATCATCAAGAGTATATATAGCATCAAAGTACATAGGGGGAGTGTATAGTATTCAAAGTATCAAACAACCAAAGTGTAGTATACAAGGGGAGTATACCGAGCAGAGAATGAGTAGAATATGTAGAGTATCCAAGAGCAGTGAACAGTGATAAGGAAAGAACAGAGTTTTGTACAGCACATTGATAAGGGGAGTATATTTGATTATACTATTTCAATGACTAATGTATATACTACATGTTTAGTCAAATTTTGTAAAGTATACAGATTTTTGAGTAATGACTTTAAAAGTAGTTTTGTCAAACATCTCAACTAATGTCAAAAGGGGAGATTGTTACTACTTATCAAATTGCCATTAGTTTTATATACAAAGTCATTCTATATACTCTAGTCGGTTACCACTACCAAAATATTTAGTCGGTATGAACACCCTAGTCGGTTACAAAAGGAAAACAGTCACAAAGCCCAGTATACACCGAGCTGTCTACCGAGCAATAAAGATAATACATCGAGTTGATATACACTGAGTGAAACGTGTTACCAGATTCATTGAACCTGGACACACCTATGAAAACATGTTACAAGATCGAGGCACACAAAACTGTTATCACATTGGAAATTGCATATACAAATTTTGTATAATTTTGAGGTCATCTAACCAATGAAATATTTTGCATGATTATTTATTCGAGAAATCATGTTTGTAAGATTGAAGCAATGAATCAGATCACCGACATAAGAAGTCTATTTATACAACATGAATTTAGGGTTAGAAACATATGTGTATGAAGAAAGACTTATGTGATACATGAGAAATCATAGAGTATTATGACCGTTAAAGAGACACAAAGGTCACCGAGAAGGTTATCAGAGAACAGTCGAGGAATAGAGTAAATAGAAGGGTTTACCGAGTTACTTTATGAGTTACCGAGGTATGCTATAGGCAAGGTAATCTTATTTTGAGCACATAGAATCTGCTACAGCATTTCAGATGTAAAGTTGCAGATATTTGTAAAGTCTTATTGTAATATTTTGAAGTTGTAAGAGAAACCTTTAACAAGGTAAAAGACTCTAATCAAGTCTATAAATTGTAAATCCTCTAACCAAGTGTTGCATATATATGGTGTTGTAAAATCCTTTAGCAAGGTAGATCTAACAGATCTTGTTACTCCTAACAGGGTAAGCTATCAGAAATAGCTAAATATGTAGCTCTAACCGAGCACTCTTTATTATTGCAGTAGTGAAGTTGTGGGTGCCATCCCCACCGCAATTTTTCTCTCTAACCAAAAGTTTCTGCGTAACCAAAATATATGTGTTATGGAGTGAATCATGTATGATTGTTACTTCTTGGTTTTAGCTTTATGTTATGTTATAGTAGTTTTTGGTTTATGCATAACAGTAAAGATATTGTTGAGAAAAGGATTTGAAGCACCGATTCACCCCTCCCCTCTCAGTACATTAGCTTTCCATATTGGGCCTAACAACATAATTGTCCATTGAGATGTGATTGATAGTTGAATCATAGTTATAGGATGCTCTGGTATAGTTGGTTTGGTCATCTGTGCTTTAGCTTTTCCCTTATCATGTTTTGGGAATGGTTCCTTAAACATCTCATGTTCTTGATTGGATGAATGTCCTTCAATCTCAATGTCACCTCTATCAATGAGATCTTGTATGATGTTTTTCAGTAGATGAAAAATTCCCGTCTTATGAAATTTTCTCTTATGAAGTTCACAATACTCATCATCATTCCACCAATTTTGTTTGACCTTTGGTTCATATGGAGGAAAATCTGGAATAGTGATTACTTTGTTTGTCACTAGCTTCTTGAAAACTGACTCAAGTGGTTCTCCCAATGGAGTGTACTTCCTTCATGATCTAGAAGTTGTTTGAGTATTCACTTGATTGTTTGTAGAGCTTTATCTAGAAAAAAACAATTTTGGGTCATACTGTATTGGCATCAACAACACCATCCTTGACTATGTTCTTGTTTTTGTTCCAAAATCTTGGTTTATCTTTTCCTTTATAGTCATCTTTGTTTTCCTTGAATATCTTAATGAATCCTTGTTCAATTAGGACCTTCTCTGTTGCTAATCCTTTTTCAATGATGTCCTTGAAGGTGGACAAGCAAGCTTTTCTTTGTAAAAATGATGAAAAAGACTCCATCTTTTTGCTTGGTGTTGCACAAAGTAGTGACTGATATGTCTGTCTCTATGTTGTAGGAGAAATGTTGAATAAATGCCTCTGCTAAGTCACCCCATGAATTAATACCAGGTGGAAGTTGGGAGAACCATTCCATAGCTTGATCACCTAGGCTTTGTGGGAATGATCTCATCAAATATGTCTCTTCTGAAGCTACCTCAATGCAAGCTTTAAAAAACTGTCTTATGTGTGCCTTAGGATCCCCTTTTCCTCTATACTTATCAAACCTAGGTGTCACAAAGTGTGTAGGAAAAGGAGGCATTGGAATGCTCTTGTCAAATGGATAAGGACATATGTCTCTCATTGTGTATGTTGGCTTCGATGTATTTATGTCCTCCATTTTCTTTTGTAAGTCCCTGATTTGTTGCTCCAAATTGTTTTTCGGTGGAGACTGACTTCTTGGACCATACCCCATGCCTGAAGCATCGAGTGGAGGAGGAGCATGTTGCATATATGGATGATATTGATCATACACATGTTCATATGGAGGAGGTCTATAATGATGTTGTGTATATGGACCACTTGGTATAGAGTCATGTTGAGGAATGAAATATCTGCTTTGTCCATGTATACCATACTATGCAGGCATGTCATGAGTTTTTTCTAGTGTGTTGCCCCCAAATTTGACACGGGGTTTCCTTGTGTCCAAATTTTGAGCATGCCTTTGAATATCCAATTGCTTTGGTGGTTGATCCTTAGCATTGGTATGTGGTTGAGCATATTTCTCTGCATAAGACTTCCATAGAAGGTGAGTATCATATGCTTGACCATAAGGGACCTCTGGTTTTTGAAACAAAGACGATGGTGATTCAGGCACCATATGTGGTCCTCTATTGCCTCCACTATTAGGCCTCCTTTGATCCATGTTGAGGTGAGTTTGTTGCAAAGGTCTATGTTCCATTATTTGAGACATGTCAAAATCATGAGGTATCTTGGCTCCATTTTGTGCCATCACTTGTAAAAAGTATTGTCTATCTCTCCTTATTATTTCCTCAACCAATTGATTGAAACGGGGATCCATAATGGAGTCTTCAACTTCTGCTAAATGTATTGAAATGTTGTCTATATTGTCATTGTGTGTATCATTGTTATTTATAGTGTCCATGTGCTCAACGTTTTGAATGTTTCTATAGGCATCCATGTCAGGTAACGTAATATGATCAGAATTGAAAAAGGCATCATTGTCATACTCATAGGCACTCATGTTTATGGACTCTTGAGCCTCTTTAGCTTCTCTCTTAGATTTTTGGAAACAGGTTTCAACCACGAACTAGGTATTGACCAAGATGTGTGAGACTAGATGAAAATGGAAAGAGTATGGAAGACCAAGAGTTGAATGGAATGTAAATGAATCTGAGGTTTACTTGCAATATCCAAAGTGTAAGACCAAGTATGTATGTAGTAGAGTAGGTGTGACTTCCAAAGAGATGATAGTTTCTCTTGATGAGGTAAGTTGACCTTGACTCTAAGTAAGACCAAATGAGACCCAAAGGTGATAGACCTTGATGAGGGACCACTTAGCAAAATGTTGTTGTATGTAGTGTGTTGACAAAGTATGATGAGGACAAGCAAGCGACCTTTTGACTCAGGTTTAGACAAATGTGAATGTAATGTAAGTTGTAAAGCAATGATAGAATTTGTGAGACCCAAAGATAGGTTGAATGCTAGATGAAAACCTGAAGAGATAGCTTAGGAAGCTTAAGAATTCTAAAACTGATTGTTCCTGTTTGTTGGACTGTAAATTTTTCCAATTTGTGAAGTTGTTGTTGTGACCAAATCTAAATTTTTTGACTATTTTTCATGACAAGAGGACATAATGTTGATGAAGACTCAATGTTTGCAAGTGTTTAGACTCAAAAATGACTCAAAGAAAAGTGTGTTGTTTGATGTAAAATTTGTTTTGCATACACTTGAAGACACAAAAGACACAATGTTTTGTTGTTTGGTCTTGAATGTTTGATTGTTCAAAATAAGTCAAGCACAATTCTCATGGCTGGCCAGGACAATAGTTGTTGATCCCACATGGAGTTTCCCCTGAGGCTACGCTATTCAGAGCGGATACTTAGATGCTTGACCCCACTGGCTCCACCCTCAGCACTCACTTCTCGGGGCAACCAAGCATCAATCCCCACGAAAAATCCCCATGGTGAACTTTGTATCTCTACTAAGAACCGTATGTGTATGGGCTGCTACCAGAGGTCCGACCTCCTACCCCAACAACTAGAAGGATTTTGGCTTCTAAAACAAAAAGGTGCTAGTAAGGGCATCCGCTCATGTGGCCATACAAGTGGCACTTTCAACTCTGTAAATACAGAAGGCTCCCAGCCGGTAGGGGTTACGCCCTACAACTGATCAAATAAATTTGATCAAACGGGTTTATGGGGAGACATAGTGTCGGTATGAACTAATCAGCACACGTTATCCATAGTTTTCACCATGGATACAGTTATTTATAGTGGTTTGGAAGAAGATGGATTTTCTTTTGCTACCACTTGGGTCGTTCTCTCCTCACTAGTAGTCCTAATGACCACACGGGGAGACAGACCCTCTAAAGATGAACAAAAAGAGCCTATTGCTCAAGACACAAAAGACAATGGTTCAATTTTAGTGCACCAATTGAAGTGTTTGATAGTCTATGAAAACAAGGCACACAATAAAGATCAAAAGAAAATCCTTGTCAAGGTCCTGCAACAAAGATTTGTTAGTAGTTTGGATTGTTTCAAATGATCACCCCTTCCTGCAAGCACACAAGTTAGGTAAATTTTAGATCCAAAAGACTTTGTGAAATAGGGGCCTTCAACAATGCGTTTTGTGACCAATTCAAAGATTTGATTCATCATAAAAAAAGACCACTTGTAAAATTTCAAAAGATTTCCAGAAATGTAAGAAAATCTGAAAAATTTGCTAATTTGCTCCAAAAATTAATTTTTTATGAAAAATCATAAAAAATTCATATAAAATGCAAAATCGATCCAAAAAATTTGAAATTGTTACTGGAGAGTCCTGATGGTCTTCCAAACCTGCATAAAAACATTTCTGCAACAAATCCAAGCAATTTGTGAAATATGAGTAAAATAATGCAAAACCCTAATTTTCAAAGATCCAATTTTTGAGGAATGATTTTGCATCAAATTTAAAATCACAAAGAATAGATCTTATGTATAATTATAAGAGATTTCCAAAAATTTAACAAAATCTAAAATATTCACTAATTTTCTCTCAAAATTAATTTTTTATGAAAAATCATAAACAATTCATATAAAATGAAAATTTCCTCCAAAAAACCTAAAATTTGTATTGAATCCTTCTAATACTTTTCTTGACCTCCACAAAAAATTTGATGCCAAAATTTGAAGCTGTTTGTGAGATCTAATCAAAATAAGGAAAAACCCTAATTTTTAAAGATCAAATTTTTTAGGAAATATTTTGGATCAAAATTAAAATCACAAAGAAAAAATCCTCTGTATAATTATGAGAGATTTCAAAAAATGTAAGAAAATCCAAAAAATTCACTCATTTGCTCTCAAAATTAATTTTTTATGAAAATTCATAACAAATTCATAGAAAATTAAAATATGCTTCAATAGATCTGAATTTTTCTTTGAGAGCTTCTAATATTGTCTTTAACCTGCAAAAAAAATTTGGTGCAAAATTTCCAAGCTGTTTGTGAGATATGATCAAATCTCTCCAAGATCTTGATTTTGTGTCCAAAACCCTAGCTGCACAAGGTTATTCTCCAAATTGTCTTACAAAACAGCAATATAGGGTTAGAAAAATCTGCAAAAAACACAGATCTAACAAAAATCCATGTCCCACGGGGCGTGCCAAAATGAATATGGTGAAAATAGATAACAACAATGATAATATTGAAAGACTAAATAGATTCAACCGCAAAACCTTAGCCTAACAACAACAAAGATCCACCATAACATATGAAGATTACCTAAGACAATGCAAATCAAATGAAATCACAAAGATTATACCATCACATGTCCAATAGGGTTTGGATCTCCATTCTTCCTATCTCCATTGATCTTGCTTGATATAGTTGCTCTCAGATTTTATATGTGCACAAGAGCTCAACAAAGAACAAAAATGTGGTTGCAAGTAGGCTTGATTGCATATGCAAGTTTGAAAGCGTAGTGTAGTCGAGTAATCAAGTAGTTAGGGTGCATAGATTGATTAGGCTTGATAATGAAGGAAGTATCCTCGTATATTGAAGACATTATATGAAATGGATGGATAAGATTGAGAGGTATAAAAGATAAATGGACGGCTATGATTAGACGGTAGGTAAAGGAAATAAGAAAATAATGAGAGGGTAGGTAGTGTAGGAATTAAGAGATGAATGACATGTGTCATGGGTAGAAAATGCTAATGAATTAATTAAATAAATAAAGTTTTATTTAATTAATAGAAGAAGTGGGACCATTAAATAAATAAGATATTTATTTAATTTAGGAAAAGGGTAATTTAAATAAATAAATGTATTTATTTAAATGAGAAATAAGGCTAGAAGAGGATCAATGAATTAATTAATTAAATAAATATTTATTTAATTAATAGAAGAATTAGGCTAAAATAATTAAATAAATAAAATATTTATTTAATTAGACATGACAATTTTAGGTGTCTATAGTTCCTAATAGGACATTATTGTATAAGCTTCTAATAAGGCTTGGCTCCTAACAGAGCGAACTTCAGAAGAGTTTAGAATACTTGTATGTGCAATTTTATTGTGTTTTGGGAGTTTTTAGTGAGTTTTCTGATCTTTTTGATTTTTGATTTCTTTGCAAAATGATTTTTGACAAAAATATAGTAAGCAAACATGAACAATTAGTGGGCTTAATCTAAACATCAAGTGTATGTTCTAGGATCTTTTCAAATCCTAATGACACAAGTTTTGAACAATTTAACACACATCAACCAGACTCTCTAATTCTCAAGGGTCATTATAATATCACAGCTCACATCTTGGAATCTCTATTAACTCAAACAACCATGTCACACCCTAGGGTATGTCCATTTTTTTTGCCTTTTGCCAAAATTTGTCCCAAAGAGAATTTCTCCTCAATTGAATCATTTTCTTCGGAGCCTTATGGTGACTTCTTAGGGGTGGATTCTTCCCCACCCTTGCATTGTGATATTATAACGTTTGGTTACTGACTTGGTTGGATTCTACATTTATGGTTCGTAAAAAGGGTTTTTGTTCAATGCGTCAATGATAATTTCCCTTAAGAGGCCTCCCAACCTTTAGAACAAAGACTTTATGCATCACAAGGATACTAGGGGAGGGCTATCAGTGAACACTACTGTTGGAGGTGATTTTCATCACCACCACATTTGATTATAGTGGGTTGGAATAAATTGGCTTTAGTCATTCCCACTTAGGTCATTCCCTTCTCACCCAACCTTATGGATTACTTAGGAGGGAAGGCCTTCTAAAGGGGTAAAACAACAAACTTGTGTCTCACTTTTATAAAGGAAAAGGCTAACAACAACAAAACAGTTCAACTTCAATGGCACAAAAGTGATATTTCTATTTGGTATTTGAAGATGATATAAACTGATGAAATGTGTAAAACTAGATGAAGTTTATACCTATTATTTAAAAAAAAAAATTGGAACAAGAATTGATATGTTTTTTTAATTATTATAGTCAATTTTTCAATTATTGAAAAATAATGCAAATTAGGGGTTTCACTTCCCACCACAAAACTATATGTAAATAATTTTTTTTCCTCTCATTTTGAAATATGTTTTAGATGAAATCCATAGCCAGTGCAGAAAAAAAAAATCTGATTTCGACGTAAATTTTCACCGTTATAACAATTCAAAGTCGAAGTTTCCCAAAATTGACAGTTTTTGTCTCCCACCAAATTTCCCCTATCAAAACTATAGCCCCCCAAAAAATATATATTCTTGAAGATGACTCTCTCATCTAGTGTAATATATAATTTTTAAATTTTTCTGATGTGATTTACTATTTTTTTTTTCCGAATCAGAGTCTTCTCAAATATTAATACACCTACCTACAGTATTTTGTAATTTTAATACACGAATCCTATTTGAAATTATATAAAAATTATATTTCAACGTTGCTCACTCCGATCTCTCGAAAAGGGTATTTTTAGTTTTAAAAAAAATAAAAAAATTGATGGTCTAATTCTTAGCAGAACTTGAAAGTTCTGCAAATTGGGGGGGTTTTGCTGAGTAGGCTGCCATGTGGGATGCCACATAGCTAGCCTCAGCCGAGTATGACTCAGCCAAGTAGGGCTCAGCCGAGTCCCCCAAGTGGCGGGACCCTTCGCGAGCGGTCATGTGGGGAAGCAACTGCTCGCTTCCCCACCCTTTCCCTCATATATTAATGAGGTCATTTTTTCATTTTTTAAAAACAAAAAAAAAAATTCATTTCAATTTCAATTTTTTTTAGGAAGTTATTTTTTTCAAGGAAGGAGGTGATTTTTTCTCGAGGAGATGATTTTTTCCAAAGGAGTTGATTTTTTTCTTAAGGAGTATTCACTTGCAATTGTAGGAAAGAAAATTTAAATACTTTGAGTAATGGGGAATAAAAGAAATAGAGCAAAAAAATATGATCGTATAAGGGACGATTCAATGAAAGGTCATACAAACGTAATCAAGAGCAACTTGTTGATGTTGAAGATGATGCAACTAAAGTAGCAGAAGAAATTGGTACTAATCAAGGTACACATTTTTCTTCTATCATGATAAATTTGATGGAGATGAATGAGAATTCTCTTTTCAGTCAAATTTCATTTGAACACATGGTACCTGAGAGCACAATTAAATTGCATTGCAAAAACATGTGGGAAGAATATTTTGAAAAAACATCTATAGTCAGGAGAGCATAATTATTTGTAAAGTTATTTAGGAAAAGAGAAATGAATCCTATTTTGGAGTTGTTGGGTGTCGATAAAAGGAAAAGCTCAAGAGGTCATGTAAAAGAAACAATAGTTGAAAATTTGCAAGATGCATTGAACCTTATTAATACCACAAGTTGAGGAGTTGAATCAAGTGTTGCACGTAGAGTGTTGATGACTATGATTTCTAGTAAGAGGTTGTCACATAAAAGACAAGTTAAAGCAATTTTTGAATTACTGCATATATCTAGAAAAATTGTTCAAAGATATATTAGGAGGAGAAATATGTTAGATGAAAACATCAAAATGAATTGGGTATATATTTGTAGACTTCCTCAAAAAGACAAAATTTATGAAGATGTAAGAAGACTGGTCATTGAATATTGGATCAGCCACTCCCTTGTTTCTTCCAATAGAAGGGACACTATACAGATGAAAGATGAAGAGATCGGTATGAAGATTTCACATCTTAAACATTTTGTAGATACAACACAAAATGAACTATTTGAAGCATTCAAGGAAGAATTTTCTAATGTGAAAATATGTCAGAGAATGTTGAGGCTGCACCCTTGCTTTGTATGCATAAATAAGGTACGTGAAACTTGTTTCTATCGAAATCATGTTGAGTTTCATCTATACTTAGAGTCATATAAAAAATCTATGACAGTACTTAATCCAGATATGGTCATCCCTGGAAGTACGACACAATCTGAGAAATCAATTTTATGTGATAAATCAAAAGATTTAGATGACTTCAATGTACAATGTATAAAAAGCACATGCATTGATTATGGAGATTTACAAAAAAATCCATTACAAATTGAGAATATTGATGTTTCAATGCCAGTTTTGTGGAAGAGGTTTCAATATGAGACATATTGAACTAAGATAGGAGATGAATCCAAAAAAATTGCATTGAAGAAGAGTGAATTGCCCTACCTTGATTTTATGAACAGTTTTCATACTATGATTTATCCACATATCCAACACTGTCATGGTGCATGATGGCAAGCTAAACAATTTCGTGATTCTAAAAATTGTTTTCCACCTGGTTGTATTCTTTCAATTGTACTAGATTTCTCCGAGAACTATACATTTGCCCCTCAATCAAAGATTCAAGCTCAATATTATCATTCTGATCAAGTTGCAATATTTGTGCAAGTGACCTATAGACACACACAATTTTATATGGATGGGGTAGAAAACTGTACTGATCCAAATGAACGCATTATCATCAAGGAGGTTCATTTCTATATCAACGATGATAAGCTTCATGATAGGAGCTATGTAGCTCATTGTTTTGCAGTTTTTTTGAAGATCTTGCAAATCACGGGTAAATGTTTCACAACACTAGATTTGGTTGGATGGTTGTGCAAGTGAGTACATAAGTTTCAATTCATTTTCATTTATATGTAGATTTGTATCTGATTTCAATTTGATAAATTTTATTTTAAATGTTCAATCGTACATGTACATGTCATACAACTTTATGGAGTAGGACAATTTAAATCTGTCGAAGCCTTTAATTGGCTATCCATGTAACATGTTAGACACAATGTTAAGTTTCAATGGAACTTATTTGAAAGTGGACATAGAAAAGGAGAGCATGATGGAGCAGGAGCATGTGTGAAGCGTGCACTTCACCAACATGAACTTGCAGGTACTGTTAATTTTTTTTCAATTTGTTTGTATCTATTTCTTAAGATAAATTTATTTAAAAAGAAGTACGCATAACGACATCTCTAAGTTCTTTTATATAGATAATAGCATAGAGAATTCAAACAAAATTGTTGAATGGTATCAAAGTAATTTTTCTATTCGGGACACACCATACAACAAACGTTATTTTTGGGAAGTGAAAGGTAAAATATTTTGTTCTCAAGAATTATTAAAAAATTTCATCAGCTACATTTCACTTTTATCCTAAAGTTGTCGATCTAAAAATGTGCAAATTTCATTTCATATTTGTAACAAGTATTGATCGATCTAATCCTTACAATTGTCAAACAATTATTGGTATTAGAAGTTTGCATCAACTGATGACTTCATGACACCACAAGCCTCCACTAATTCAAGTAAGAGAAAAATCACGCTTTTGTGTTGACTGTGTTGAGGACAATCAAATAAGTCAATGCGAGAATATTGCAAATGGATATGTCTCACAATGGGATATGAAAGAGAATCAAAATGCCTCCTTATGAAGACGATGAAAATGACATAGACAATCATGATCCTATATATTCAGTTGATTATGAATGTGTTTATGATTTAGTGGTTACAGGTGTGTGTGTGTGTGCATATATGTTCTTTTATTAAGTTTTAATTTAGATCACAGTGATGTTCAAATTTTATCTACATCTTACTTTTGTTTTAAATTTATATGGTGTCATCTAGATGTACACACATAGGTGATATTTTGGTTGTGGTTGTGGATCCTGATAATGTGGAAGGTGTAGATTATTATCTATTAAGATGCACGAAAGTAAAATTTAAATTGCCAGAAGTAACTGTAGACGGTGATGGACAGTCATATCCAACTGGTTCAGTTGTTATAGAAGGCACCTATTATCAGCAAACTAATATAGACAAAAACAGTGTTCAAATTATTGAATGCATACTTGGAAAAATAGTTCTACATTACAATCACTTGGTTATATCGACAAAGATGCAATTTGAGACATTTCCAAAAAAAGGACATGGCAACCAAAAGTGGAGGTTACCTTTTGAAGAACATGAAATTTTTTTGGAGAATAAAAGATAGAAAGGATCCAGACTATATGTATCAGGAGCTAACTTAGGCTATCTAACTTGTTTTTGTAGCTCATACTTTTATATTTTAACTAGAGTTTGAACTCATGTTTAATTTGAACTAGGACTGGATATATATATGTGTGTGTGTGTGTGTGTGTGTGTGTGTGTGTGTGTGTGTGTGTGTGTGTGTGTGTGTGTGTGTGTGTGTGTGTGTGTGTTTGGACCATATTAAAACTTAGAGATGATTTTTTAATATTGGATCATATCTAGTATTTTTTTTGACACGGTGAACAATGGTTTTCATATATTATTATGCATGCTTGGTTGAAATGCTTTTATGTCATGATTTTATGTATTCTTCAATTACATGTACATGCTTTTACATGTTATACATCCCCTTTAGACATGCTCTTTGGACATCCCCTTAAGACATCCTAATAGGTCCTAACTTTAGATCCCCTTATGTTAAGTATGCTAAATTATATAAATTGTTATGCATGCTTGGTTGAAAAGATTTTAAATGTATTCTTTTATGTTATACATCCCCTTAAGACATCCTCTTTGGCCATCCCCTTAAGACATCCTCTTTGGAAATCCCCTTAAGACATCCTAATAGGTCCTAATTTTAGATACCATTATTTTAATTATGCTAAATTATATAAATTGTTATGCATGCTTGGTTGAAAATATTTTATATGTATTCTTTTATGTTATACATCCCCTTAAGACATCCTAGAATAGGTCCTAACTTTAGATCCCTTTATTATATATACATTGTTATTTGTTTTTTAATGAGTTCACACACATGTAAATTCTTTTCTTTGTTAAATTAGATTATTAGTGATTATTTATATTACTTGAATTAGATTATTAGTAATTATTTATATTGCTTGATTAAGAAATTATGTACATATTTTTTGTAGTTTTAAACTCAAGACTTTTTCTTGATTAAGAACAAGGCACTAGTCATAATTGAATTATTCATATTTATTAGTGATTATTTATATTACTTGATTTAGAATACATTTTGATTTTTCATTGACATGTCATTGACACCCCTTAAGACATCCTCATAAGAAAAGTTAGGTATAGTCCTAGGATGTAGTCTTACATAATGTTAAACTCTAGATTAATATCAAATCTTAATTATTTATTCTAGACAATATACACAAACTTGTTCATTGAGAATTTTAAGACCTATCTAGTAATGCACAACCTCACAAAGTAGCTCTAGAGGTCATTTAAAATTTGCAAAATTATTCTTAGTTAATATGCACATCAAACATGTAGAAATGATTTGCATATCAATCTAATTGAAATGTAGAAATTCTTCTTAGTTAATTTTAATAATGAAACATGTAGAAATATAGAAATGATTTGCATATCAATCTAACTGAAATGTAGAAATTATTCTTAGTTAATTTTAATAATGAAACATGTAGAAATGTAGAAATGATTTGCATATCAATCTAACTGAAATGTAACACATGAAATTTGAACATTGTAACACATAAAATAAACATGTAACAAATTATGAAATTTCTATAAACATGTGACATAGCTAAGTAGACAAATTCAATAATAATGAGTTTGAAGAAATTGAATACTAATTTACCATGTATTATGATCCCCTTAAGACATCCCCTTAAAACATCTTTTTTCGACTAAATTATGCATTAAATAATAAATTATAAATATTAAGGAAAGGTGTTGATGAATTAGGAGAGTGAGATCACCTAATTGAGAGTGAGAGTACATTGTAACACATAAAATAAACAAATACAACACATGAAATTTCTATAAACATGTAACACATGAAATGTCTAGATAAACATGTAACATGTATGATATGTCTAGGTATAATGTCTAAAACAAGGCTACAAATGTAATGTCCACAATTCATGTATAATATCTAAATATCCACAACATGTATAATGGAAATCGAGTGCATAATAGAAATATAATGTTCACAACATGTATAATATAAATGTAAGATATACATAATAGAAATGTCAGATATATCTAGAATAAAAGAAGCAAGCATGTATATAACAATAATGAGCTATATCGTGCCCTATCCCGATCCCCGATCTGATCTGTCACCTGCTCCAGGGGCCTACATTGTGTACATAATTTCCATGTTAAAAAAATTATATAGTGGATCCTGATGAATAGGAAAAAAACAAGACACATCAATTTAAATATAAATTTACTTGTGTATCCTGATGAATAGGATCACCAGGTTCTTGCAAATCTCCATATCTCACGACCATCATAATCTCCTATAATATATATTTAAAACTAAAAAATATGTCAATGGTAGTGAAAACATAGAAACTTTATATATACAACTAAGTTAAAATCAAAATTTGGTTTCTTACCTTATTCCTCTCCTCAAATGCATGCCCGATGCCAAATATCTCTAAAGAGTGTAATGACACAACATTTGGATCAATAAAGTCATCCATAAGAAGAGATAAAAAAACTCATCGCCGAACTCCTAGAGTATGTGGTGTAGGATGCACTGTAGTCTCAGGAGCTGTAGGAGGTATTGAAATATCCTTCTTCCTGGTACTACCAGGATCTAAATCTCCTCCACCATGGTTGGTACTAGTCGAGGATCTCTGAAGTACTCATCCAATGAACTCAGGAAGCTATTAGGGGGTGATCCCATGTAATGTAGAGAAATCCTGATAAGCATCCACAAGATCAATCACTAAATAGGAGCTCATCTGGCATAGACGATCCTCTGATAACCGTGCGATCTCTGCAGGAGATGATAGCTCATAAAAAATATATGGGTCATGAAATGGATCTATCTCATCAACAATAGGGGCAGTATGAGAATGCAACATATATCTCCCCACACAATCAGAAGTCATCTCATCAACCTAAGTAGCAATTTTGGCAATGCCAGAATACATGCCAACGCATGCCTCCTTAGCTGCCATATCACCAGCACCACCTGTGACCAAATCCAAACCTTTCAAAAAAAATGAAAGGTTCTGACCCACCATTGCCCTCTTACTAGAGGGCTTGGTATCACGGTGTCTAAATCTGTCTGCAAATTTGCCCCTACCTTGCCCAACATGTCATGAAAAGTCTATGTAGTCAACATCATATCCTAGATGAAATTATGCATACAATCATTTGCAAAAATATTGTGGCAGCTCATCCTTCTATGACCACCTATGATGTGTCGCCAACCATCTAGGATATATGAATGGTGCGACAATAGGATCCTCGCATCTAGTGACCTGATATCCTCTAACCACAACCATTTCCATGTAAAATGGGAACATGGATTTCACATTCACTGCAGAAACATCTCTATCGATTGTTTTCCATTTAATCATACCATAGACAGTGTGAGATAAAGTCCTATAAAAATGCTCAATGTGAGGGTCATCATATGGGTTGTATGATTGAGGAAGCTCAATCATACGAATCATCTCATCTCTAATACATTCTAGTTTATCCCTATTGGCTAGCACATGAGTGTTATTTAAAGTTTGTTGTAACTGCACTAGAGAGGACTGCATTCTCAAAATAGTCTGAGTACGAGAAGTCTCTGAACTCTCAGGAGTACTCTCAGGAGTCTCAGACCTTCGTGTGGTCTGTTGAGAATCAGGATGCACACTCTGCTCAGAAGAAAAATGTTGTGAACCACTAGAAGCCATATCTATGTGATGTGTTCAAATGTATGAATATATATGTGTGTGTGTGTGTGAATTTGCATGTATACATTAAATTGAATTAAAAATAAGTTCATATACAATGTATCCCACAAAAAAATGAAACATTGTACAAATATGCTTTAAACATTTTAAGCAAAATGAATCAAATGAACTGCGACCTATAGACATTGAAACTTAAAGATTACATTGAATAACAAATTACATGAACATACACATGAACTTATTTAACATTTGTTCAGATAAACTTGAGATGAATCACGTGTTATATAAACATTGATAAATTTGTACATTCATACATGAAAACATTCTAAACTATCTGTCCTAACTAAATTTATATAAGCATTTCATCCACATACCTCCACTCAAAAATTTTATCCTAGCCCTTCAGTACTATGACATGTATACAAAGTAGTTCATTGCTTCACAAACTCAACATCATTGTAAAAAACATCAAACTCTTTTTTATAAAAAATCATCTTCTATTTTCCTATGATCTAATGATCTGGTGAACTGTGGTTATTGTAGATATGGAGTAGCATGTTGACATTGATGTCAATCTATGATAATAAATGTTCTTGTTTAGGTGTCCTAAAAGAATTGTTTTTGCACTAGAAGTGATGATGTGTTGGCATTCAAGTATCAACATATGTTTGCATATTTGAAAGTTTATGGTTGGATGTCAAAATGTGCAAATGATATGTAGTTTACGATTGGATGGTGAATGTGTGATGTTATGAAGTTTATGGTTAAATATTATCTCATATGCATTGTATTTTTTATATCAGGTGTTTTGGGTTGTATTTTTTATATGTGTTCTTCATTTGCATAAAAAATTAAAAAACTTAAAAAAAACCGAAAAAATCTGCCTAAAATGTATACATATATTATTAAAACAATTAAAAAAAAAAAGAAAAAAAGTCTTTCAGCCCTACCTTGCTCGGTCAAAGGATTTCTTATCCCCCCTCCCACTCCAGCTATTTCAGATTGTGGAAATGGGAGGCTAAGTACAGTCATCGGCTATATGTAGGACTTGACCCCGCCACCCGTCCTCCACGTAGGCACCATGTGGAGCCACGCAGACTCGACCGAGTAAGATTTTTTTTCCCTCACACTTAGCCTAAAGTGCGACACAACACTATAATTTCACCCAAAGGTGTTATCTTAATGCAATGAATTGAAAGAGTGAGCCTAGCTTTTTGGTCACCCAATTAAGGGGAGAGCAAATGCCTATTACTTTACAAGCATGGTAGATAATGTTCAATTAACCCTTTAATTAAGCTATGTGCCTATTTTAAGCACGTAGATAAAGGAAATTAACAATTATTTTTAAAAAGATCTCCATGCTAGATCATGTAGCACACTATCAGTAATTTGAATTCTTCTCTTTTTGGTCTTCAATTGCCAAAAATTCACTTGCAAAACAGAAAAAGGCATTGTTTAGAAAATATCTAGTTTTTGTTTTAAATGCGCTACACAATTCATCAAATGCGCTATAATAAAGCTTGTATGCATTATAAGAACTATTAAATGCGCAATAACAAAGATCAAATGCGTCAGAATAAAGTTTGTGTACACTATAAGAACTATGTTTGTTAATCAAATTAAAACACTAAACACACCAATGAGACTAAATTGAAAGCAAATTAAGAGAAAGGAATTAAAACTCAGCCTTCTTGTGAATGTCCCATTGTCCTCTATATCCCACATTAGCTCTCAGATTTATGCACTTGTGGCATTAAAAATGACAACCTAGAGAATGAGATTGAATGAAAATGCAAGAAATTGTTCCTATAATGTATGATATTAAAGATGAGATGCAATATGATCTACATTATGCTAGAATGCTTCCTTGATCTATGTTAAATGATAAAAACTATGGTATGCTATGCAAACTACTCGAAGATTACTAAAAATGCTGGAAATGCTTAATGCTCTCTATTCTTCATAACTCCTAGATGTGTTCTAGACCTTGATTTGTGTAGATGATAGTTTATTTATAGATTTTCTAAGGATCATGTCCTAGGTGGCAAAGATGGACAGTTAGGATTCAATTTGAGAAGATGAAAGGTTGGAGATGAAGAAGTTGGAGAGAAAAGTGGATCATGTTTCCTTAAGAGGAACCAATTTCTATGTGGAGGATGAAGAGGAAAAGGGAATGCCAAGTGTCCTCCCAATTGGTTGCAATGTCATGTGTCTCTTCAATTTGTTGAAGATATTTGAACAATTAAATATTTGAGAATATTTAATTATATGAGACACATGTTGATGTGGCATGATGAAATAAGTTGGTGAATGATGTGGAAATGATTTTAGGATAAGAAGAATAAATTCCATGAATCATATAAATAAATTCAAGAATTTATTTATAGATAGAGGAATTAGGCATTAATTAAATAGAATATATTTAATTAATTTTCTCAAATCAATTTTAGGTGTATACAGGTTTAATGAAATTTTTGTATTGTATCATTTATAGTTAAATTCTGGTTTAGGGTTACCGAATTTGACATGGACATATTTAAAAGATTGACATCAATGATAAAGAAGACAACTCACAAGTCAACAACAAGTGTACTCAATGTAATGAATTTCTTAGGTGAATGACTTTTATAGATTCTAAAATAATTTTATATTGTAAATACATTTTGTACATATTAGATTTCTAAATTAATTTTCATTAATTAGCATTTAGATTTCTATATATTGAAATCTCTTCATTTACATTGCAAATAATAACATATATTCAAGGTTTTTCTTTAAAATTGTACACAATATTTCTCAAATGTTCTAGGACTGGATTTCAGGGTTAAATATAGCATTGATAAAAGACTCTTGATTGTCATATCATAAATGGAAAAATAAAAAATCAGTATGAAATTGTATACAACAATGCATTTATTTAAACAAATTGTAAAGCATAAAAAATTATTGATAGAAGATTTGACTATTTATAAATATGTGTGGTACTTAATCTTAAAAATAATCTATTTTAATGATTTGATATTTTAATATTAATTTTTTTTATTAATCATAATATAATAAATACATATAAATTAATTAATGATGATGAAAACTTTTATTTATATATTTTTAAATATTATATAAAATAATTTAAATATCTATTACATTTTAAAAATACGAAAAAGTAATATAATTATAAATAGGTAAAAAAAACATTTAACAATTCAAAGTGAGAAAATAAATTTATTATGTGAATAAATTTTTAAATAATAATATTGATTTTTAATTAAAATAAATATTAATTAATTATATATAAAATTAAAAATAAGATTTTGATTAAGTTTGAAAATCTAATTACCAAATTCATATTTTCTTTTGTTTAATATAAATTAATTTTACCATATATATATGATTAAATTTAAATATATATATATATATATATTATATAAAATAATTTAAATTTCTATTATATATTACAGTTTAAAAATATGAAAAATTAATATAATTATAAATAAGTAGAAGCAAGCATTTAACATTTTGAAGTGAGGAAAAATATTTATTAAGTGATTTGTAATTAAAAATAAATATTAATTAATTATATATAGAGTTAAAGATTAAAATCGAGTTCTTGTTTAAGTTTGAAAATATAATTATCAAAATCATATTTTTCTTTATTCAATAAATATTAAAATAGCATCTAATATATAATTTAATATGTGACACTTCAAATTTAATTATTGATAAATTATAAAAATATTAATATTAACAACAGATTCTTTGATTGAGTGGCTCCTTGGAATTTGTGACTTTTGTAGCCACATTTCTAGGGAATGGAATGGGGTAGCGGATTGTTTGGCCAAATGGGCTTCTATCACATGCAAAATTGGAATATTGTGGATAGGGGACAATTAGCTCCGGTCTCAAGTCTCATATGTTGGATCACTTAGTTGAACATTGTGTAGGTAATGTTCTTTCTTGATGGGTGGTTGACCCTTCTTGTTTTGTATCTCTTTTTGTGATTGAATTAATTTCTACTCCTCTTTTAGTATAATATTTGGTATAGAAATACATATTTATTTAAAATATTTTTAATTTTTAGAACAACATGATAATTTATCATGTCACTGATGAGGATTCACATGATGCTAATTAGATTTCTCTTTATCTGTAGCGAACTCGAAACAATATTTCTACAAGAGAAAAATTATTTACATTGCATTTGCTAAAATGTTTTTGAATTTCTGATAATTTGTAGTAAATAAGAGAACAGATGCGGCTTCCCTATGGACTCCACTTGTTGAGCACACTAATGAATATGTTCCCTTTACTTTGAGATTCCCTCCAAATTGTTTCCCACAAGTAATAGAGGTTATCGATATCCAACACAGCATAATAGAAATGAGAGTTTTGTTAGATATTGTAATTTAAATTACTCTATCAGTATAGTCATTACAACTCATTTAGATGCAAACCCGAAGTAAATCTAAATTGAAGACTAATTTTACGAGAGCTACAATGTTCTACTTCTACCGGACGTAAATCTAAAACGTTTCAAATTCCAGAGAACAACGACATCATTTCAGTCAAATACCGACAAAATTACCTTTTCCACGTCAAAATCTCAACACACCCCCAGATTCCCACAATCTCAGGTAGTTACTTCTCGATGATTTTGACATATTCAATTAATCTCGTAGTCAAGACAGGCTGCTGAAAAATATGCTTTCGTTTATCATTTCCACCAATTACCCACCAATTCGAGAAAGTCTGTCAAAGTTTACGGAAAACATGTACCCACCTTCCACAGGAAGAGATGCGTGTGCCTTGCTTCATGGGAACCTTCTATGGGTGTGTATATATATGCTCAATCTTACAACCATCATCCTCCCACAATATCATGCCGTTTGTGCATTCACCAGGGGAAGGAAAATAGCATAACTAGTCTGATATTTGAGGAAGTCTGCGTTGTATGCTCTCTGAAAGTTGTGAACTTGATTCGGATCGAAATTTCTGTGAAAGTTTAAAACTATATTCGTATCGGATTTTCTCTGAAAGGTGCGAACTTGATTAGAACCCAGGAGTTATTTCATGAGTTCGTCAATTAGATTAGATGGCGGCGAGTCATGGACGGGCAGCCTGCGGCAGGGGAGTACCAGACAGTTTGAGAGAAGCAGCAGTGTTTTCTCTCTGTCAACCCACCGTGAAGATGATATTGAGGCACTCAAATGGGCGGCCATTGAGAAGCTTCCCACCTATGATCGTCTCAGAACTTCCATTCTTAAGAATGTGAGTCAGAACAATGGAATTCACAATCTGCATGAGATAGATGTGAGGCATATGCAGCTCGAGACTCGACAGCAATTGATTGAAAGGCTTGTCAAAGTTGCAGACCAGGACAACGAATACCTTCTGCAAAGGCTTCGCCAAAGAATCGACAGGTTTGTAACTTTCAGAACGGTCTCTGTTTTTCTCTGTTTTCCTTTTTTGAAGAAATTCGAATTGTCTGTGCCTACAAAATTTTGTCCAATATTGTTGACATTTCTGGGATGCCTGCAATTGGTTTTCAGAGTGGGGATTAAATTGCCCGAGGTTGAAGTGCGTTTCGAGAACTTGAATGTTGAAGCAGATGTTCACGTTGGGGGAAGAGCGTTGCCTACGCTCTACAACTATGCCGCCAATATCATGGAGGTAGGATTTTTGCATTATAAGATAATAATATGAATTGCTCATCTTTGTTCGTTAAATCGAAGTCAATGGGTGTTTTTAGTTCATCTTGGTCATTAAATTGAAGTCATTGTCAATTGAGCTTATTATGTTATTATAATTTTTTTCAGTGAATTTTCCAATCGCTTCATTTATTAAAGGGAAACAAGACAAGCATGACCATTCTTCATAATATGAGTGGTGTGGTCCTGGAAGGTGATAGCCATTGCAGAAAATAATACTCTGGAATCTCTGTTAGCAGATAGAAAAAAAAAATGGAAAGAATGGCAATCTGAATATAATTTGTATTCCCGTAAAAACTGTGTTATTCAAAATAAGATAAACAAGCAGATATAAAAAGAAGGCAAAAACAGTTGTAAACTGTTATACAAAACTGCTGGAACAGAAAAACCTAATAAAATAAACTAATGAAAAATTAATCTAAATAAAACTAAACCCCTGATGAGATATTAACAGAAGGTAAGACAGATGGCAATTCGATTCTTATTTAGTTTTCTATGTCCAATTCTCCCAATTTCCTTACTGAATCTCTGTAATGACACAGGATGATTCGGGCAAGACTACTCTACTGTTGGCTTTTACAGGAAAGCTCGACAAAAGTCTCAGAGTATGTAATAAGATCGGACTGAAGTAGTCAACATATTATTTATGATGTGTAGATATACAAGTTTTTATTCAGAGCTTTAAAAGAGTCCAATGTTAATTGAGCTTGACAACTTCTTGGCACAGGTTGATGGATCAGTGACATTCAATGGGCATAACATGGAAGAGTTTGTGCCACAAAGAACATCAGCTTACATTAGCCAACACGATATGCACATTCGTGATATGACTGTGAGGGAAACCTTGGACTTCTCTGCTCACTTCCTGGGTGTCGGATACAGATATGGTATTACTAATATATTTTATTACTGTACACTACTGAATTCAACTTTTGTTTGTTCCGACATAAATGAATAACTCATGTATTTTCCTCTACGATAGATGTTTCGACCGAACTTTCACGGCCAGAAAAAGAAGAGGGAATCAAACTAGATCCGGACATAGATATCTTCATGAAGGTGAGTGAAGCAATCTAGTTCTGCAATATAGAGAACCCTTATCTTGATGAATTTTATTCATTGAGGTATTCATGAGAAAGAGTAAATATATTGTTGCAGGCAACTGCAATGGAGGGACAAAAGTCCAATCTGATCACACAGATTATGTCTTAAAGGTAAGTTTTGTCTAAAGTTTTGCATCCATATAGAGTTTAGAGAAGGATCATATGAATTGCAGTTGGTTGATAACTTAAAATGGGTGAAACAGATATTGGGGCTGGAGATATGTGCTGAAACCATGATAGGAGATGTGATGCGCAGAGGTGTTTCTGGTGGTCAGAAGAAGAGAGTTACGACAGGGGAGATGATTGTTGGAGCCGCCAATGCCCTCCTCATGGATGAGATTTCCACTGGTTTGGACAGCTCTACAACATTTCAGATTGTGAAATGCCTGCGACAATACGTTCATGTCTTCAATTCCACCATGGTGGTTTCCCTATTGCAACCTGCCTCTGAAACATACGATCTCTTCGATGATGTAATTCTACTTTCTGAAGGCTATCTCGTTTACCAAGGCCCACGAGAGTCCATTCTCGAATTCTTTGATTCCATGGGATTCAGATGCCCCGACAGGAAGGGTGTTGCAGATTTCTTGCAAGAGGTAAGTTCTTATTTTGTGATTGTATAATATTTGGTTGGCTTTTTTTTTTGGTTTATTGGTTAAGTTTAAGCACATCCTAAGTTTTAATTTGTTTGATTTATCTGAAATCAGATTAGTTTTTCTAATAAAATTCATTTATTAATGTAATTTTAAATAAATCACCTAAACAAATCAAAATTTAATATATTATTTAATAAGCAAAATCCAGTATATCCACTGAATAACGAGTGAACCATTCATACTTATTATTATACATAGGCTCTATTAAGTCATTATTTATTTAAACAGATGGACCATTAAATCATTATTTATTAAAAAAGAAAGACCATTAACATGGAAACAACCAGTAGACTATGCATTGCTCAATATGACTATAATTTCCTCCATGATTTTGAACAGGTGACTTCACTTAAAGATCAAGAACAATACTGGGCAGACACAAGGCACCCATACCGTTTTGTAACAGTCAAGGAGTTTTCAGATGCATTCCAATCTTTCCACGTTGCTACCAAAATTAATGGGGAACTATCGATTCCATATGATAAAAGCAAGTCTCATCCAGCTGCACTCACGAAAGAGAAATTTGGGTTAGGGAAAAAGGAGCTTTTGAAAGCATGTATGGATAGAGAAATTTTGCTCATGAAGAAGAGCTCCTTCATCTATATCCTCAAATCCTCTCAGGTAGTAAATTTTGTAGTGAATTTGTTTTTAAATCTTGTTAGGTTTGTGTTGTGGGATATTTAGGGCTGAAATGGAATTGAAGGGAACCCTTTTTTTGACAGATAACTCTGTTGGATTTGATCGCTTCAAGTGTCTTCTTTCGAACCAATATGCATGAAAGAAATCTCGACGATGGATCCGTCTACTTTTCAGCTCTCTTCTTTGGGCTGATTCAAGTAATGTTTAACGGCATGGCAGAATTGCAAATGCCACTGGACAAACTTCCAGTATTACACAAGCAGAGAGATTTCAAGTTCTTCCCTGCCTGGGCATACTCTCTTGCCACTTGGATCATGAGGATTCCTCTGTCTCTAATGGAATCTACAATATGGATCATTTTGACTTACTATATCATTGGTTTCACCCCAAACCCACAGAGGTAGGACCACGACTACTACTTCTTAAAGTTATATACATAATTGTTTTGTTGTAGCTATTGTAAATATTGAAAATCTAATGTGTGTGTTTTCTTTTCTTCTATGTGCAGGTTTTTTCAACAATTGTCGCTCTAGATTGCAGTTTCTCTGTCAGCATTAGGGCTGTTTCGATTCATAGCAGCTGTAGGACAAAATCGAATAGTGGCAAACACTTTTGGTTCATTCGCCATCTTGTTTATTTTTGTTCTTGGAGGATTCATCATCTCCAGAGGTACATACAAAAAAAATGATTATTTATCATACTTCTCGTGCTGAGTGGATATAAATAAGAAGTTTTGACCAAGGTCTGGTAACTGTCACAGATGATATTAAAGGCTGGTGGATATGGGGTTACTGGATCTCTCCTCTCATGTATGCTTAAAATGGTATCGCAGTAAACGAGTTCTTAGCAAGCAGATGGCAAAAGGTTTGTAATTTTTGTTTTCTGCTGAGTTTTCCATGGATCAGCTAAGATACAAATGAGTTTTCCATGGATCAGTTAAGATACAAATATAGGCCTTTCATTTGCTGCTAGAATGTTCTGCCAGTGAACTACAGGTCTTCATAAAACTACCCATATTTAATTCAGATTGTGTTTATTTCGATCATTCCCTTAAATCATTTTGTAGAATGTTTGGGACTCCTAGTTTGATCTGGCTCTGATATCATATTGTGCTTTTCACCAATCAGCTAGGAGATAAACCTAGAACCTTCTATTTACCGCTAAAGTGCTCCATCACTGATCTACTAGCCCTATAAGACCAGCCCATTTAATTCAGATTTGACTTTATTTCCAACAACTCCATTTCCTGCTTCTATTAATCAAAGACATAATTCCCTCACCAAGTTCATCTCTTTGTGTTTACAGGATAACATCGGTGTCCAATTAATGCGCTCTCGCGGACTGTTTTCTGATGACTGGTGGTATTGGCTATCCATTGGAGCGCTCTGTGGGTACAATATTCTCTTCAATGTTTTATACACAGCGGCGTTACATTATCTTGATCGTGAGTACCTCCAACTCGATCTGTATTTGGTTTTTCATTGGCATAACAAATCCTTTGCCTGTAAATAATGTTCTCTGTCTATTTCATCAGCACTTGGAAAGCCTCAGGCTCTAATTTCAAAAGAGGAGTTGAAACAAAAGAAAGAATCTACGACCGGTACTCAAGGTAATTGACAGGAAATACATGATATTTTAGGAAGCATTACCATCCACCCTGATAGTTGCTCGAACAATAAAAAATTCAGTTGAATTTGTTAACAATTGTAAAAACGTATGCAGGTAGATTTGCAGGAGGACAGAGACATAGCAATGTTTCAAACAATTCTGACCACATTACGGGCGAGAATAAAGGAATGGTTCTGCCCTTCCAACCTCTGGCCATGGCCTTTGACAACATCAACTATTATGTTGACATGCCCGTTGTAAGCTACTTTCTGTTCCATATGAATGCAAATTCCTTTAGATTTTTCATTTGAATTGTTGTTCATAATCATTTCTATACAGGAAATGAAGATTCAAGGAGTTACAGAGGAAAAACTCTAGTTATTGAAAGGGATCAGTGGGTCATTCAGGCCTGGAATTTTAACATGCTTAATGGGGGTAAGTGGGTCTGGGAAGACGACCTTGATGGATGTTCTTGCAAGAAGGAAAACTGGAGGGTACATCGAGGGTTCCATTACCATATCTGGTTATCCCAAGAAACAAGAAACATTTGCTCGCATTTCTGGCTACTGCGAACAAACATATATTCATTCTCCCTATGTTACTGTCTATGAATCCCTAATATACTCTGCTTGGCTTCATCTTCCCAAGGACATAGATAGAAAAGCAAGAGAGGTGCATATTTTATTCTTGAGCAACCCAATTCGTTTGTTATTTCAGTTCAAGGGTTTAGAAAAGGTAAAAGCAAAAATTGACAAAAACTACTTTTTGAACAGATGTTTGTGGAAGAAGTAATGGAGCTTGTAGAACTAACCAACTTAAAAGGAGCTCTGGTTGGTCTCCCTGGAGTTAATGGGTTGTCCACGGAACAAAGAAAGAGGCTAACAATTGCAGTAGAACTGGTCGCAAATCCTTCAATTATTTTCATGGATGAGCCAACATTTGGACTTGATGCAAGAGCTGCTGCAATTGTTATGCGAATAGTTCACAATACAGTGGATACAGAACGAGCTGTTGTGTGCACCATTCATCAACCTAGTATTGATATATTTGAAGCTTTTGATGAGGTATTTATTTGTAATTTCAATGCACATACTAGTATTGTAGGAGCTGGTACATTTGTACTTGTAGATGCTGAGAATGTGAATAAGATTGCAGTTGGTGCTGATGAAGCGTGGAGGGCAGATGGTATATGTAGGACCTCTGGGTCACAATTCAAAAGATCTAATAGACTATTTCGAGGCTATCGAAGGAATTCCAAAAATTACAGAGGGTTAACATGGATGTTATAATCAAGCTCAACTGGAGTTGAAATGCGTCTTTGTTGGAAGTGGAAACACTCTGAGAGGGGGGGGTGAATCAGAGTGTTACAAATTTTAACAAGAAATACTTTTATGAACTTGACAATTTTAATTCACAATATGCACAGATGACTGAGACTTAACACCTTGATGAAATACTTTAATGAAGCATGAAATATACAATAGAACCAACTGAAACACCTGATTCAGACTTTTCAAAAACAAGAAAGGTATTGAATCTTTTACACAAACATGAAACATCTAAATGAGTACTTCAAAGATTTCATTACATAAACTCAACAAAACAGAGTATGAAATAAAGAGAGCTAAAGATATGACGTATCAGAGCATTAACTAGTAAAACAAAATGAGACAAGACAATGCACATAACTCTATAGTTTTCATGAGTGGAAAACCCTCCTGGGGTAGAAAAACCACTCGGTAAGATCCCTTATATTAATTCAAAGAGCACCAACTCAGTTCACAAGTTTTAGAAACCACAAGGCCTCAAGGAGCACCAACCCCTCTTCTTATCCAATAAACATTTCAACTCGAGCTACAGCCACTGGTGATTTTATGCATGCACTTAAATCTTGCAGTCACAAAACCATCAGGGATTGGAGCGAGAATATTTTTCCAGTCTATAAAGATGATTCTTTCAAAAATTTTGCAACAATATTCTTCAAGGATTTGAATCATAATTTAAATGAAATCAACACTATCAGAGAGAAAAAATTCAATCTCTGAACAAAATAGTTTTAAACAATAAAGCCTCATGTACTCTGCAACAAAACAGAGTATTGATTCTCAAAACCCTCGACTATCTCTGGTAAACTACAGCACTTCTTTTCTTTTTAACAAATGCTATGTCTTTCACTTTATTCACACTCCTCTCGCTGTTTTCCTCTTCTAAAACTGTTCTGTATAAAACTGTTTTATATCCAAACAAAACACCAAATGTTCTTCCAGAATAACCCTCATATAGGGTTACCAAAACCTTACAGGAATTGCAAACTGAAAAACCAATAACCGTTTTTAACTGTGCAACGGAAAAAAAAACTGAAGATACTTGATTTCCCAATCATGAAAAACAAAAATAAAGCATGAACATTTTCCTTATTTTCATTTTGCATAACTGAAAAACTTGATTCGAAACAAAATCTGAATCTTTTAATCATATGATCAAGAATAATACCTGTGAAATGCAACCTTATTGATAACTGAAAACAAACTAACCAGCAAACCATTAAGCTCCCGGTTAAGACCATTTTTGCTTCATTCTTTTTAACTGAACAACCTGATTCGAGCTCCTTAGCTACAGCGGCGGCTGCGTCTCTCATGGCGTTAGGGTTTGTGACAGACTCCAAACAAGTTCGAAAACAAAATGAAACACAAAACCATTTTCCAAAAACTTTTAACTTGTCCGACACAAAGAGTATTCTGAGGAATATGCCCTTTAGTCCGTAGACAGATTAAATCAAAGATGTCATTAAATTAATGCAAAATCAGAACTATTCACTTATCCGTGTCACCAGCATGGCTCGAGAGTAAGATGCTTTAAGCATATAACACGTCATCAAAACAATGTGTCCGTGTCACTAGACTGGCCCATGAGAAAAACATTTTAAATCAATAATCACATGCTTATTAAAAATATGAACCTTAACCAACACAGCTTCCTTTTTTTTTACTTTCTTGTCATCGAGGACAAAAGTACCAAAGAGCAACAAACTCCCCCTTTGTCCTTGATGGAAAAAAAAGAAAAAAAACTTAAACCATCATTGCCATGAAATATGTCATCAACTAAAAGGACCAAAATCAATGTAAGGAATTCCACTGTCAACAAATGCAATATATACAATCAACACTAAACCTTGTCATATGCAAACCTGTAAGTCCTCTGAACCTGTAATATGCAATTCTGTAAAGAATAAATACTGTCAGAATAATGAACTCCCAATCTGATCTGTATCAAACAAGAATACCAAACTGTAATACCCAAATAAAAATGTCTATGCCACTATAATAAAATTCCAATGCCTGAAAAAGCCAATTGTCACTGTAATATCACTGTAATATCAAAAATGCCAATGCCAATGAAATGCCAATAAAATGCCAAGTCTGTAATGCCAATGCCAATGCCAATGAAATGCCAAGTCTGTAATGCCAATGCCAACGCTAATGAAATGCCAAGTCTGTAAAGTCTGTAATGCCAATCAAAAATGAAATACCAATATGTGAAATGCCAATATCCAATGTCAAAAAAAATGAAATACCAATGTCACTGTTCACTATTGCACTGTGTCACTGTTCACTGTTACACTGAATACCAAATGAAGTACCAATGTCACTGTTCACTATTGCACTGTGTCACTGTTCACTGTTACACTGAATACCAATTTCTCCCCCTTTTTTTTACTTTTTTTAAAACACAAGGACAAAAAGGAAAGAAAATCAACAGAGCAACACTCCCCCTCAAAGTATGCTTTAGGTGGAGACAAGAGCAGACTGAGAAAACACTCCCAATCTATCTCTTAACCGTTCAAAGACTTCTTTAGACAAAGCTTTTGTAAATATATCAGCAACTTGGGCTTGTGAAGGAACAAACACTAATTGAAACTCATTAGCCAACACCTGATCTCGTAGAAAATGGAGTTTAATGGCAACATGTTTAGTGCGAGAGTGCATAATAGGATTTTTTGAAAGATTAATCGCACTAGTATTGTCACAATAGATTGAAATGGGCTTAATAGTAGAAATGCCCATATCAGTAATTTGATGAGACATCCATATCAGTTGTGTGCAACATGCAGTGGCTGCTATATATTCTGACTCTGCGGTGGACAGAGTGACACAATCTTGCTTTTTACTGTGCCAAGCAACAAGACAATCACCAAGAAAGAAGGCCGCTCCACTGGTGCTTTTACGATCATCTAGACAACCGGCCCAATCAGAATCAGTGAAGCCAACAAGAGTGAAGTCATTATTACGGGGATACCAAAGACCATAATCTAGTGTGCCTTGAACATATCTAAAGATTCGTTTTACAGCATTCAAATGAGATTGTTTAGGTGCAGATTGAAAGCGAGAGACTAGACATACTGCAAACATTAAATCTGGTCGAGATGCAGTTAAATATAATAGACTTCCTATCATTGACCTGTACTCAGATTGATTTACTACAGGTGAGTCATCAGATTTGGTCAATTTACAACCTATTTCCATTGGAGTGCTGACTGGTTTACAATCTGCCATATTAAATTTTCTAATCATCTCTTTGGCATATTTGGTTTGTGACAAGAAGATACCTTGCTGAAGTTGTAACACTTGAAGACCAAGAAAGAAATTCAGTTCCCCAAACATAGACATTTCAAACTCAGATTCCATGATTTTAGAGAACTTTTTGGATAAAGAGTCATTATTACAGCCAAAAATGATATCATCTACATATATCACAACCACTAGGATATCATTACCATCGATTTTAACATATAAGTTGCTATCTACAGCACCTCTAGTGAATCCATTTGCTCTAAGATGATTATCCAGTCTAGAGTACCAAGCTCTTGGAGCCTATTTAAGGCCATAGAGTGCTTTCTTTAATCTGTATACACAATCAGATTTGTCTGCAACTTCAAAACCTTCCGGCTGTTCCATATAAACTTCTTCATCAAGATAACCATTCAGAAAGGCAGTTTTGACATCCATCTGGTAAACTTTAAATTTTTTATAGCAAGAGTATGCAAGAAAAATTCTGATTGATTCTAATCTAGCTACTGGTGCGAATGTTTCTCCAAAATCTATTCCTTCCTGCTGAGCATAACCTTTACAAACAAAATGAGCTTTATTTCTAACAACCTTCCCAGATTCATCAAGCTTATTTCTAAAGATCCATTTGCCTCCTATCACATTCTTATCATCTGGCCTAGGTACTAACTCCCAAGTTTGATTTTTCTCTATTTGACTGATTTCATCTTTCATTGCATTTAACCAACATTCATCAGATAAAGCATCAGAAACATTTTTGGGTTCGAAATCAGTTACCAAACAAAAATGTTCAGCCAGTTGAGCTTGTTCAGTTGTTTTTGCCCTTCTTCTAGTCAAAATACCTGCATCTATATTGCCAATAACTTGACTTTGAGGATGTCTCTTTGTTATAATTTTTGAGGGTGTATAATGGAGAATACCTGTCTCTGCATTTGAATTCTCTGTATTTTCTTCATCAAAACTTGATGAACATATTTCATTTTTCTTTTCTGTTTCTGCAGGTTTAGGAACTTGATCAACCTTTGTTAAAGTAGTTTCCTCTTCCTCAATATCCTGCAAATCATTACTTAACAAAAATTGTTCATCAAACCTTACATTTATTGTTTCAACAATTTTATTCAGTCTATTATTGAAACATCTATAGGCTTTGCTATGAGTAGAGTATCCAAGAAATATACCCTCATCAGTTTTAGCCTCAAAATTTCCTAGATTTTCTTCATCTCTTTTTAGATAACATTTGGCACCAAAAATTTTGAAATATTTGATAGAAGCAGCTTTTCCATACCAAAGTTCATAAGGAGTAAAGGTAGATTTTACCCTGATTTGTACACGATTCAAAATGTAAACAGCTGTGTGTACAGCTTCTTTCCAATACCTGTCTGGTAGATTTGCCTCATTAAGCATTGTGCGAGACATTTCTTTGACTGTTCTATTTTTTCTCTCAACTACTCCATTTTGTTGAGGTGTACGAGTAGCAGCATATTGTCTCTTAATACCATGTCTTTAAGAGTAATCAATGAATTCTTGTGAAGTGAATTCACCACCCTTGTCTGATCTTAAGCATTTTAATTTTAGATTAGATTCTCGTTCAACCATTTTTCTGAATATCTTAAATCTATCAAATGCTTCAGATTTGTGTTTGAGGAAAGTGACCCATACCATTCTGGTATAGTCATCAACAAAAAGCATAAAATATTTTTCACCATTTATTGACTGTGTCCTTGTAGGACCACATAAGTCTGTGTGTACAAGCTATAATGGTCTAGTAGAAGAATGTTCTTTAGATTTGAAAGACACTTTTGTTTGCTTTCCTTTCAAACACGCTTTACAAACTGAATTGAATGGTTTACTCAAAATAGGCAAACCTCTAACATTCTGATTTTTACTGATTCTAACCAGATTGTCAAAATTTATATGTCCTAGGCGTTTATGCCATAACCAATTTTCTTCTATTTGACCCATAAGACAAATGCCTTCATTATTCTCATAGTCAGTGGAATCAAGCAAACTGTAGACATTGCCAATTGTTCTCAAACCAGCGGCAACAGTTTTACCAGATTTATTTTTGATAGTACAATCTTGAGAGCTAAAAAATACACTGTAACCACTATCACAAATTTGACTGACACTCAATAAATTGTGCTTTAACCCTTCAACAAAGTACACATCATGAATAGGAGTATCATCATTTAGTAGTAATATACCTTTACCTCATACATAAGCTCCTGAATTATCCCCAAAGCGTACAAAGCCACCATTAAAGTCTTCAAGATGAAGAAATTTATTTCTATCTCCTGTCATATGGTGTGAACAGCCACTGTCCAACACCCATAAAGATTTCTTATTTGAGAGAAGTGCAGTTTGCACTATCATTGATTGCTCAATACCAGATACAAACTTAGGTTTCCATATTTTATTAGGGCTTGCCTTTGTTTTGCACTGTATAGTAGTATGCCCAAAAGTATTACACTTATTACACTTTACTGTGTTTGGAAAGTCATATCCTTGATTGTAACCAAACATAGGAGATCTTTGTTGCAGAAATCTGCAAGTATTAACCTTATGACCAAACCTATTGCAATAGAAACAGTATCCATAAAAAAAGCCAAACCTAAAAGGTTTTGTTCTGTTATAAGTCTGAAATGATTTTCTAGTTGCAGGCTTAGTGTTCTGTTTTGATGACTCAGCTTTATCAAACCCTAAACCAGCCAAATCTTTATGCAACTTTTGCTTGCTCAAGATATCATTTAGATGTATTGTACTTTCATACTGTTCAATTTGTTTTTGAAGTTTTGTGGACTGTTGTTCTAATGTTTCAATTTTCTTTTCTCTTTCTTCAAGAAGGGACTTCAAGTTTGAAGTCACTAAATTTGCATCATTCAACTCGACTTGTAAAATCTGATTTGAATTTTCATGTGAAGCTACAAGTTTCTTTAACCTCTTTATTTCTTTTAAAGCACAAAGCAATTCTCCTTCAAGATCAATTTCTCCTTGATCTAAATCTTCAAATTCATTTTGTTTGCTAGTTACATCTTCTAATTCTGCCATAAATAGAGTTTCATCACCTTCACAAGGTGAATCATCTGATTCATTTCCAGAGTCTTCTTTAGTAAAAAGACTCTTCTTTTTCTTGAAGGTATTAAATCTCCTTTTAGGATTCCACATTTTCTTTTTGTAGAATTTTTCTGGTTTTTCCTCTTCACTGTTTTGATCACTTAGAGGACATTGAGCAGCAAAGTGTCCAGCTTTGCCACAATTAAAGCACTTAAAAGGTAATTTGCCCTTATATTTCTTTTTTAGTTTTCTAACAAAAAGAGCTTCTATAGCATCTGAAAGTTCAGATTCACTATCAAGTTCTTTTTTCTTTTCTACTTTAAAAGTTGTTTCTTTTGAAGAAGAAGGATTATTACCTATCCTCATCTCATAGGCAGTAAGAATGCTTTGTAGCTTATCAAGTGTCATGGTAGAAAAACTTTTCTTTTCTTCTAAGGTTGAAACCTTAGTTTCAAACTTGGGTAACAAGGTTCTAATCACTTTATTGACAACTTCCTTTTCTTCAACCTCTTCACTAAGACCCTTTCTCGAATTTACTATTTCATCAACTCTAAGAAAATAGCTTGCTACTATTTCATCTTCTTTCATTCTTAAAGATTCAAACTGATTTTTGAGTGTAAGAATTTTAGACTGCTTAACCTTAGCATCCCCTTGATAAATGGTTTCAAGTTTTTTCCAAATATCATAAGCAGAAGAACAATGCATGACTTTAACAAAAACATCTTTAGTGAGACCACATAAGAGAGCATGCTTAGCTCTGGCATTTAACTCATACTTGGTTTTATCATCAGGATCAGTAGGAATAATGGAAGGAACTGTATATTTTGTGGTCACAATATTCCACACATTAAGATCAACTGAAATGAGATAAGTTTCCATCCTAATCTTCCAGAACACATAATCAGTTCCATCAAAAAGAGGAGCTCTTGAAAGTGAAGCACCTTCCTGAGTTTGAGCCATAAAAAAACTTCCAAGTGACCAGGAACAATCCCTAGGACAGACCTATATGAGGGACCCTATGCTCTGATACCACTTGTTGGAAGTGGAAACACTCTGAGAGGGGGGGGGGTGAATCAGAGTGTTACAAATTTTAACAAGAAATACTTTTATGAACTTGACAATTTTAATTCACAATATGCACAGATGACTGAGACTTAACACCTTGATGAAATACTTTAATGAAGCATGAAATATACAATAGAACCAGCTGAAACACCTGATTCAGACTTTTCAAAAACAAGAAAGGTATTGAATCTTTTACACAAACATGAAACATCTAAATGAGTACTTCAAAGATTTCATTACATAAACTCAACAAAACAGAGTATGAAATAAAGAGAGCTAAAGATATGACGTATCAGAGCATTAAGTAGTAAAACAAAATGAGACAAGACAATGCACATAACTCCATAGTTTTCATGAGTGGAAAACCCTCCTGGGGTAGAAAAACCACTCGATAAGATCCCTTATATTAATTCAAAGAGCACCAACTCAGTTCACAAGTTTTAGAAACCACAAGGCCTCAAGGAGCACCAACCCCTCTTCTTATCCAATAAACATTTCAACTCAAGCTACAGCCACTGGTGATTTTATGCATGCACTTAAATCTTGCAATCACAAAACCATCAGGGATTGGAGCGAGAATATTTTTCCAGTCTGTACAGATGATTCTTTCAAAAATTTTGCAACAATATTCTTCAAGGATTTGAATCATAATTTAAATGAAATCAACACTATCAGAGAGAAAAAATTCAATCTCTGAACAAAATAGTTTTAAACAATAAAGCCTCATGTACTCTGCAACAAAACAGAGTATTGATTCTCAAAACCCTCGACTATCTTTGGTAAACTACAGCACTTCTTTTCTTTTTAACAAATGCTATGTCTTTCACTTTATTCACACTCCTCTCGTTGTTTTCCTCTTCTAAAACTGTTCTGTATAAAACTGTTTTATATCCAAACAAAACACCAAATGTTCTTCCAGAATAACCCTCGTATAGGGTTACCAAAACCTTACAGGAATTGCAAACTGAAAAACCAATAACCGTTTTTAACTGTGCAACGGAAAAAAAAACTGAAGATACTTGATTTCCCAATCATGAAAAACAAAAATAAAGCATGAACATTTTCCTTATTTTCATTTTGCATAACTGAAAAACTTGATTCGAAACAAAATCTGAATCTTTTAATCATATGATCAAGAATAATACCTGTGAAACGCAACCTTATTGATAACTGAAAACAAACTAACCAGCAAACCATTAAGCTCCCGGTTAAGACCATTTTTGCTTCATTCTTTTTAACTGAACAACCTGATTCGAGCTCCTTAGCTACAGCGGCGGCTGCGTCTCTCATGGCGTTAGGGTTTGTGACGGACTCCAAACAAGTTCGAAAACAAAATGAAACACAAAACCATTTTCCAAAAACTTTTAACTTGTCCGACACAGAGTATTCTGAGGAATATGCCCTTTAGGCCGTAGACAGATTAAATCAAAGATGTCATTAAATTAATGCAAAATCAGAACTATTCACTTATCCGTGTCACCAGCATGGCTCGAGAGTAAGATGCTTTAAGCATATAACACGTCATCAAAACAATGTGTCCGTGTCACTAGACTGGCCCATGAGAAAAACATTTTAAATCAATAATCACATGCTTATTAAAAATATGAACCTTAACCAACACAGCTTCCTTTTTTTTTACTTTCTTGTCATCGAGGACAAAAGTACCAAAGAGCAACAGTCTTGGGGTTGATTTTGCAGACATCTACCGGAATTCATCTCTTTATCAGTAAGTTGTACATTGAATTAATACTAGAGGCCTTACTTACCTTAATCTCCTGCCAAGTAGAAAACCTCTGGTTTTTGCTAATGAAATGAAATAGATTTATGAGACATTGTTGATATGGTGCAGGCAAAATCAAGCATTGGTGAAGGAACTTGGCATACCAGCTCCGGGGTCAGAGGATATTTACTTTGAATCACAATTCTCGTAACCTTTTGTGACACAGACACGGGCTTGCTTGTGGAAGCAGAACTTGTCATATTGGAGAAACCCAGAGTACAATGCAATTCGTTTCTTTTTCACACTAGTAACTTCTCTAATGTTTGGCACAATTTTCTGGAGAATTGGCGGGAAAACGTAATCAAAAAATTATTCTTTCCAGGTATAATCTGCATTAAACATTAAGTTTCATGTCCTGTGAATTTTAACACTCCTATTATAAACTGCAGAGGAAAGCAACAAGATCTGATGAATGCAATGGGATCCATGTTTGCGGTTGTATTATTTATTGGCATGAATAATGCAACAACAGTTCAGCCTGTTGTAGATGTGGAAAGAACAGTCTTTTACAGGGAAAAAGCAGCAGGGATGTATTCAGCCCTACCCTATGCCTTTGCTCAGGTATGTTACCCCACTTAACAAACTAATCTCTGAATCAATTCTAGACTGTGTTAGATTGTTGGGGTCTAAGTAATTCATGAGTAACTTATGGGATGTTGGGTGCACCAGGTGCTCATAGAGATACCCTATGTATTTCTTCAAGCATTATTGTATGGAGTGTCGGTGTATGCAATGATGGACTTCAAATGGCAGGCAGCAAAATTCTTCTGGTTTCTATTTTTCATGATCTTCATATTCTTATACTACACATTCTACGGGATGATGGTTGTTTCTCTTACCCCTAATGCGCACATAGCTACAATTGTGTCCTCAGCTTTCTATTCAATCTGGATGCTTTTCTGTGGCTTCTTAATTCCTCGCAAGGTAACGATTGAAACTCAAAGTTGATTGATTCTTTCAAATTCCTTTCCTTCAAGATGATTGAGTTTCTCAACTGTGTGTTTTGTTGGTGGTATTGCAGAAAATCCCGGTGTGGTGGAGATGGTACTACTGGGGATCCCCTGTTGCATGGACTCTGTATGGATTGATCGTATCACAATATGGAGACGTCACAGATCAAATGTCAAGGGCAGACGGTACGACAGAAACAGTGAAGGAGTTCTTGAGGAATTATTTTGGATTTAGACATAGCTTCTTAGGAGCTACGACAGGTGTTACAGTGGGATGGAGCATTCTTTTTGCCTTTGCCATCAAAACTCTCAACTTCCAAAACAGATAAAGAGACCAACTGAGATGAGAGAAGTCAAGAATAATTTTTTTTGAATGTAAGCATAGAATTCTTTGATGTGTCTCGTTAAGCAGTCTACAGACCAACCAGAGAAGATAGACTGGAACAGAGGTTGATAGATAAATGACACAAACAAAGAGTGTTCGGAAATGTAATTTGTTTTTCTTGGGACTTCCAAAAAAATTCATTTTGTATATTTTCTTAATAAAGAAATATTTTTTTATACCGCGCTAGTTTTTTAGTGTTCCCTTTCCCTTCCAAAATGAATGATAATATTACTCAAAATGCATATCTAGTTTGAAGGATGTGTAGTTGATAGATTGTCATTATAAGAGAGCAAATTTCACGAGGTTGAAATTTTATTGCATACAATAAGATTATTTGAGCAATTCTATTCATAATAATTTAATAAGTTTTCATGATTTCTACAACCAAAACACCCCTAATAAATGACTCTGTATGAGAAATGGAAAGCTTTTAGTAGAGATCTATCTCTTGAAATAAAATAATCTCTAATTGAATGCCACAAAATATGCTATAAGTACCACCCATCATATGGGCACTAAGTTTGTGATTCTTGGTTTCTAAGGGCCGCCTACAATTGATGAAATGATTAAAGTTTACAAATATTTATTTTTGAAATATTATAGCTTATATCTAAAGGTTAAAAAAGTTGACAAAAATATATTCTTGTTAGGATTTAGAAAAATGAACCAATCAACTTACTTATGCCAAAAATACCTTCTACATATCAAATATAGATTTACTGTTACACCCCATTTTGACATTACTATTTACTTTTACTTGTTTTGGTTAAAATACTATAAGCAAATGAATATGCTTTGAATATATTTGGAAATTGGATAAATGAATGTGCAATCATTTTTATACTTTGAATATTTAAAGATGAAATATATGATGTTTTAATAACAGTTGACTACTCTTGTAATGTGTTGAGTTGGATGCAGGAAATAAACAATCCTCCAGAGGGATGGAAGAGTATCACTCAGGGGAAGAATTTGGTTCGGTAATCTTGCATATGTGCCTTATTGAGCTATCACACACTCACAGCCTAGTTGGTCAAGTTGAGTTAGATTAGTTGGGGTAGCAATAAGATGTCTTTTGTCGTTTGGATGATGTTTTGTATTGGTGACAATTAGTGAAGTGTTGTTATGTCCTGGTTTAAGTATCCTTGTTTGGAATGTTGGTTGAAATCTATTTGATAGATCTTAATCTATGTGCTTTCGTATCTACTTATATTTATATATATCATTCGATAATTATAAGTACTATTTGAATTATCGAATAATAGATTATATATATATATATATATATATATATCTGTGTGTGTGTGTGTTATTATCTACCATCGGCCTACATGTTTTATTTCCCATGTCCCATGTTGCAAGTTGACTTGGTCTTTTCCCATTCACCTCAACCTCTACATGGAGGGAGGGAAGTAGCGAAGAGGAGGGGCACCCACCATGGATGGTGGTGTACCCTGCTCTTTAGGAGGGAGGTGCGGTGGTAAAACGCCACCTCTCCCTTTGCTTTGTTAAATGCATGCGATGTTTGTAAAGTGTGATGCATATCAATGAGTTCAATCCCACTTTTTACCATCATCAAAAAGTGTACATTGGGGCCAATATTTTGTGGAAAGCTAAAATTCTTATTGCTCAACTTAGAATTAACTCTCATCAACTCCGTTCGAAAACTGGGCATTGGAAAAGGCCAAAAGAAGTGTGGGAAGAAAGAGTGTGTATTTTTTGCACCTCTGGGGAGGTGGAAAATGAAAAACAATTCATTTTGGAATGTGATGCATTTAAGGACAACAAGGATAGTTATGTGAGTATCTTGACAGTTGGCTCCTGTAATTCCCTAAAAATGGCCATCTAAACCATGAGCCCCTAATCTCGACAACGTCACCAAGGTCCTAACCAAAGGCAATTAAATAAATCTTGAGAACACAATTAATTTCTAAAATCATCAATGTCACATGGCAAAATTAATCACTCAATATTAATTAAATATTTATTTAATTAATTAGATCATTCCAAGTAAATCATTTTAAACAATTATCTTATTTATTTTAATTAAATATCTTTTGCATATTTAATTAAATAAATCAATTTGTCATCAAATCATCAAAAAGAGGAATTAATTTGAAAAATAAATAAAAAATGCCATAAATCTTCAAAAAAGGAAACAAATCGAGAAAGAGGAATTGGAAATTATGAGCATAAATCTTCAAAAAAGGAAACAAATAAAAAAAGGAATTAATTGACAAAAAAAAATTTAAAATTGAGAAAAGAAATCAATTGGAGATAATCTTGAAAAACAAATTAAAAATTGATAAATAATCTCAAAGAAAGCAATTAAAACAATTAAATATTAAAATTGAATGAAATAGAGAATAAATTAGTTTTTTTTTCTGATTTTATCTTAATTTTAGTTCAATTTCCTTTAAAACTAAGAAAAGCATCCAATCACATCAATTCACCTAGATTGTGCTTCCTCTTGGAAAATCTTGACTGCTCATCATCATTTGATCTCAGCCTTTGGTTTCTTTCTGAATTTTCTATAAATTTAGGCTCTCATCTCTCATTCAAAGATCCTGGAGAATATATTGTTATTATGTTGTTTTTGCTCTAGGTTCATTGAGAATTTGCATTCAAATATTGCATATTAGTTATTTCATATTGCGTAAATCATTTAACTTAAATATTCATGTATATTGCTTAAATCATATTAGATTAAATCTTGCAAATCATAGATTCATCTAGCTTAAATCTTGCATCCATTTAGCTCATATTCATGCTCATATAGATTTAAAAATCCTCCGTTTAGGTGTTGTCTAGTCATTGGTATTGCATATGAAATCTGAGAGCAATCTAAACTCACATCTACTAGAAGGCAGTGGGTCGCTTTGTAATGGTTTATTATTCATTGATTATTGATTTACTAACCATGCATCTAATGACATAATTGAAGTGTTGTGTATTTCAGATACAGATACAGGTCCACTTTTCACACACACATTTTTGGCACCCACTGTGGGGCTCGAAACCATGAATACATAATTTCTAATGTTTCTTGAACAAATTTAATGTTTGGTTTTTATAACTAATAAACATGTGTTAATTTGCAAATAAAAATATTTCTTTTCGCTTGTTCTTCCGTGACAATAAAAAATGGTCTGTGTTTGGAAGGCATAAAGTTTTATTGAACCATTTGATCTTAACCAATTTTGATATGGTGTTAAAAACCACTTTTTCTACAGTTTCATAGAAGCGATTTTTCTAAGAATTTCTAGTTTGAAAGTTAGGAATGATAGAGTGCAATACTATCATTTTACTTATTCTTCTGTGACAATCAAAACTGGTCTCTTTTCGGAGAGCATAACGTTTTATTGAACCGTTGGATCTAAACAAAATTTTAATATGTTCTGTAAAACCAAGTTTTCCACATGTCCACCGAAGAGATTTTCCTAATTAGCTTTGGTTGAAAAGTTATAAATGACAGAGTGCAATACTATCAAAACTGTCATAACTAGGACAATCATACAAAATGGAAATTCTTGTTCGATTAGTTTAATTTACAGTTTGCATGCTAGAATTTTATTTTGATGTTTTTTTTTTAATTTTATTTTGGCAACTAATCTTGGGCTTTTAATGTTTGCAGGTCTGCTTGACAGAAAATTCAATCATTAAACATACGCTTGCCAAAGATTATAAACTCGAACTACTGATATCTTTGTTTTGCAGGTTGCCTCTGGAGATACAAACATTCTGTCTTCTTAATCTTTTTAGGAACACTTCAATTTACGTAAGGGAAAGAAATTTGTTTTACGTGTTTTTGGGAGAAATCTAGAGTAGGAGTATGCTCTTGTCCATTTGGACAATCAAAAATCCAGACCTTGAGGTATTTTCTATTAGAGTTTGAGATCTATTGATACCTTTAGAGGGCTTGCCTCTCGAGAATCCCTTAAGGCTCAGTGAGAGGGAATGGCCCAAGTGAGTCCGACCAAAGCCAAGAATCCAACTCACTATAATAAAATGCTTCTGGGGTGAAAGTCCCAAGAGACGGAATAATCGGTGGCATTGCTTCATTTATGAGGAGTGTCTCATGTTGAGCATCTTGTAGGGCCTTGTAGTCTAAATCATGCTTGCATGACTACATGGTTTCAACATCCTGCTGGGTTTGATATAAATCATGCTTGCGTGACAGTTAGGCGGTCCTTCTGAACGAAACCCTTACTAAAAACTATAAGATAGAGGCTACCCGATTCACCTCCGAAAGGGGGATAATCTTTGTGCAAGAGAGATAGTAACTCTCCCAAGACACTTGCCATATTGTGCCCCCATTAGCATTTGGAGTCGGCTAATACGACATTGAGAATCCATTGCGTGAGACTCAGCGGCCGTATTCTGAATAGCTATTGGGTGTGTACCTAAGTCAGCAAGCAAAGATTTTCTTCTCTAAGACAACTTTTGTAGGGTTAGCATGTTGTGATTGAATTATTATACATCTTGCGTGTTTTATGCGGTTTTACCCTTGAAACTGAAACTGAAATACTGAAACTGGAGAAAACAAATTAACAACTCAGTGATAAACTCTGTCATACAAATTTTTGTTCTTGTCAGTCAAAACAGTCAAACCTTCCCATATCAGTCTACAATGAGCATAAAATTGGGCATCATCCTCCTAAGCATAAACAATCTTGATAGTGTACCCCTGTCGTTGTGTTGCACGATTTTGTCGATCATCTCTCAGCTAGTTCAAACAATATCTTATCAAACCTAAGTTAACTTAGATAACATCTTACATAGGATATATCACTCCTGAAACCAGACCAGATCTTAGTTACTTCTCTCAATCACTACGTTAAACAAACAACTAGCTACAATTTGATCTTGACTTCTGCAACACATCTAGCTCTCAGTCCCATCAGTTGTAAATGCCTATTCAAACCAAAAGCTCCTCTAAAAATTCTGACAAAAGTAAGAAGCCAATGGCTGCTTTAGCTCAACAAATTCAAAATCTCAAGAGAGAAATATATAACATTTAAGCTCAATGAAAATATTCAATGACACCTCTTGAGATAAAAATTCATGATATCAAGAACACTAGACTTCAAGAAATGCTAAAACGATTACATAAGATAGAACAACAATTAATTGACAATCAAAAGCCAAATCTCAAACAAGCTCACAAGACACTTTCACCAAGACATAAAGACATTTCCTCCAAATATCCTCTAGATAAGCAGTTTACACCTTTGGGGCAATCTATTGAGTCAGCTTTGGAAGAGCTTCTTAAGAACAATCTTATCATATTACCTAAAAAGACCACATGGGGATGTGAAATTTTGAGTAAATACTATGCATATCACAGACAAAATGAACATAAGACTTCAAAGTGTATGGAATTAAAACATAAAATTCAAGACCTCCTTGATGATGGTGTTATTGAAATTGAAGATCATAATAATTCACCTAAAGAGAAACCAAATGTCATTACCAAGCATGATCAAAATGATGAACCTATGTCTAGCAATGGCCCACATGTCGCCTCCATCTCTTCCACGATGCATCCATCTCCTAAGGCTTCTCAACAACAATCCATATCATATCCCTCAAATAATGAACCTAATGATGAAACTTATCATGTTGATCCTTCGGGGATATCTCAAAGGCCATCCCATCCAATGGTTGAAAAGGATCTTACCTCCCTAGAATCCCATGATGATCCCCTTATACCTTTCCATTTCTTCCAAGATGATACCCTTCCATATCAAGAGAAAATAATCCTTCCTAAACAAGATCATGATGCCTCTTCCACCTTTTTAAATGGTCCTATTCAAAATGAAGAGTCAAACACCCTTCCTACTCTATCCAATGGTCCTCTTCCAAGTCAAGATCAAAGTATCCCTTCATCTCCTTGTCATAATCCTCCATGTTCACCTCAAGGATCTATCATGCCTAGAAAGCCCTCTCATGATCCTACAAGTCAAAATATTTATAAACCCAAAGGGGTAGACCTTCACAAGCAAGAGCCCCTCCATGTTAAAGACAATATTAAGGGTCATGGGCTTAGTGACATTCCTCAAGATTGTGGTATCCCTACTAAACCAAAATACAAGTACACACCTTCCTCTTCATCTCTTCCATCCATTTTAGGACCCTATATCCCTCCATCCCTTGTGCAAGATCAACAAAGTCGTACATCTTCACATATCTTCCATCCATCTAAAAGGACACAAAGGCTCATTGAGAAAAAGAAAGCAAAATCAAAAGCTATATGGGTTCCTAAGGCACTTGTAGAAGCAATGCGTTCCAAAAACCTGCAAAAGCATGAAAAGTCAAAAACCATGTGGATCCCTAAGCGTCTCCTTGAAGCACAACAGTCTAAAGAAAAATCCAAATCAATAGCCAAGATTGTTGTTCCTCCATCCAAACCTTCCAAATATTTTTCTCCATCACCTCCTTCATCTATTTTGGATCCTTATGTCCCCAAATCCTTGATTGTTCCTCCATCCAAATCTCAAAATCTAAGATCCACTTTTCCTCCATCAATCCACCATCCCTCAAGATGTGTGCCAATGACGATCCCACAAACATTTCCATTCACTCATGCACCAAATTTCAATATCTTATCCATTATCCAACACCTCTTTTTCATCCTTCCATACCCCTTATCCGATCTTTTTCATAAAACTTTACCCTAGTTTCATCACCAAATCCAAAAACTAAGGAGATCAACATTGGAGATGCTGGACATGTACACTTAGCTGAGTCCTTCTTGGAAATACATCTTTATGCTATACCAATGAACTACCTACACAAAACTCCCTAACCCTATGAATAACATGCACCTTAAATGATATATATCTAAGGGTTGGGTTAGTTTCGGTTTTTCTTTTTGCACTGCATATTATTTTCTTAAAAGAATGACATCACATATAGTTTCTTTTTCAAATGCATCGTATTCATAAAAAAATTTTATTTGCATATAGCAACATCAATAAAACAAGGCAAGTATCCACGTTTATCATTTGTTTGCATTCAAGACAAACAAGGGTCATTTCCTTTCTTAGATATTCGGACATAAAGTCCTTGAGGTCATAAGGTCATTCATTTTAAAAATTACGCTGTGACGATGCTTTACTTATGGTTGGGTAGTGATTTCACTATTTGAGACTTGCTAACCCAAAATCTATCAATTTATATATCTCAAACACATTAATAAAATCTCTAATTCATTCTAGACACCTAGTTGATCATATGACTAGTGAAAAATCTAACATTCTACTTCACCACCGTTGTAATTGTCACACTTAAGTAAGTTTCATTTCTTACAAGTCAAGGCAAGAAAATAAAAAAATAAAAGTGCTATGCCAAATATTCATCTGAAAGCAAAAGTGCAATGATATATAATTAAAATATCACGCATACAAGTGCGACAAAAGTTTGACTATGGGAACATGTGAGTAACTCCATCAGAGCTATGGACGCCTACTGGCAATGGAGAAATATTCGAGAAATTACAGTCTATAACATTGTCGAAACTCGAAAAGCTTGCTGGCAGCGAGGCTCTATTCGAGATGCTTTTGAAGTTAGGATAATCCACGTAGCTAGTCATATAGGATGCCAAGGATCTTTAGTGAACACAAGAGTAGGAATTAACTCATTTGCATTCACATGGGCAAAAGAAGATCAAAGTTTCAAGAATCTATGGGGAAGTTTTCTGTGTCTCCATTTGTAAATCCTAGTCACTAAGTGTGTTAATTTGGATGTTCCAAGGGACCTTAAGGATTGATTGACCGCTTATCTATGAAATGTTGTGTACCTCCAATTCCATTGATGTATTACAAAGTGCTAAACAAACACGATCATCCTTGTTCAATTAGGAAATGCATATTCATCATGCATATTGCATTAATATAGATCATATAGAAAAATTCATTATGTCCATGTGCATTCTGTAGATCATCATGTCATATAGGTCTTCATACTGGGGGCATAATTGAGAAAATCCTAAAAAAAAAATCATAAAATGTCCTGAACAAACTCCTAAAAATCATAAAATGTCTTGAACAAACTCCTAAAATCATAAAATGTCCTGAACAAACTCCTAAAAATAATAAAATATCCTGAACAAAATCCTTAAAATAAAAAACTCACAAAATCAAAAAACTAAAAAATCAAAACAAGAAAGCATATACTATCCATCAAACTAAATCAACATTAGACAAACTCTCAGGGTCTACAATCAAACTTATCGCATGTCTTGTTAATTAATCTATCGAACTCTATCAAACATCAACATGTCTTATACAAGGAAGGGTACACTTGAAACCAGACGGGTCGGTCTTATACAGGGTACTTACTCTTTGAAACTAGACATTCCTATCAATGATCACACAAATCAAAACAATGACATAGATCAGTATGGCTGCTGGATTTTGTCCAGGGTAGTCTTATCTCTTGTACATAAATGTTGCATCTTTGTTTTAGCTTTTACATATCTTTTAGTCACTTTTGTGACATCCTGGTTCTTTTGGGACCCTCATGGCTTGAAACCAATCAATGTCCTAGTTTTAGGGTAATCAATTGAGAAATTTACATATCCTAAGCAATATCAACCAAGTCATCTTTTAGACAGTGGTACCCGGTCATCCACTCTAAGTCAGTCACCTGTCTCCCAACTATTGAAGAGTTTTATCACTAAGTACACAAGAAAAACAAGACTACTGAAAATAATCACTAAATTGTTTGAGATATGCATGAAATTTTCTTTGTGTGTTGTCTTTTACATTGGCTTTTGCTTATTATTCCATCTGAGTAACTCGAGGAAGTCTATCTTGACTAAGAGGAGCAAGGATTGGGGGCATAATACTTTTCTTTGTTTTCTGCTTGTAGGAATGAATTCGATGATCTAGAAACATCTAATCAGTTGGGTGTATGTGATAAGTTCCTTCACATCAAGGTGAAATCACCACACATACCTCGACTCTACTTATTTGTATGCTATTGGAGTCATTAATTTGTCTATTTTGAGGGAATTTCTTTAATGTGCAATCTGGATGCATGTGTAATCTGTCCAAGGATATGAACGAAAAAGGGTCATTGTGGACAAGATAATTCATATTGCATATGCAAAGAAATTAACTCTATTCTGCTTGCTATGTTTGTAAAATGCTCAGTGATGAAAATTAAGCATTCCAAATCTAGTGACTAGGTTTAGGTTGCATTCATCCTAAATTTTATGCATTTCAAGCGATTTCGGCATGATAACAATGATCTCTCTATCTTTTGAATGAGAGTTTGAAGCATCATCATTTCTCAACTAAGTGGTCTCTTTTTCATCATCGTTTCTTTGATCGAGTACTTGTGTATGAGATGTTAGCTGCATACATAAGCATCTCATATAAATCGATAAGTTTCATTATTACTTATTTGCATTCATATTATTGCATGAAGAAAAATAAACATTTGCATTACTAGTTACTCATTCTCCTCATTTATTTGCATAAAAAGAAACAAAAATAAACATCCATATTCTATTTGCATTCATTCATCTATACTGAAAAGATATGCATACATATAGAATAAAGCATATAGAGCAACATCTCATAATCAATCAACACAAGTGCGATGAAATCAAATCAAGAGCATTTAATCGGCCGTCCTGAGTCCATTTTTGAGATCGAAATCAAAATTTAACGTCAATTCTCTAATCGAAATTTCACGATGTTGACCAATTAGCGCTTTCATCAACTGCTCATTCTCTTCTTCAGTTTGTGCTCAATTTCTCGTTAATCAATGCTAAATCTCAATTTGATTCTCACATTAACTCTGATTTTAATCTTCAACATTAATCTTTGTGCTCAAATAACTTATAATCGCTCAAAATAAATGCTTAAAATCATTATGCAACCCTCGCTATCTTTTGATTTCGCTCCCGAGGGGGCATACTCATGACCTCAAAGTCGAGAATTTCTTTCAAAAATCTTTGTTACAAGTCGAGCAACTAAGCTTCATCAAATCAATCTCTAGGGGCATATCAATTTTATCGCTTCATATCAAGTTGATATTGTCTTTGTCTAAATCAGTCTCTTAACGTTAATCAGTTTCATCACTTTTCAACAAGCTGATTATTCGTTTAAACTCAATCAAGGGTTTAAAAAGTATCTTTTATCACACTTAATCTAAGCAGTTGTTCAGTTTCATCACATCGAATCAAGATGGACAGTTTATCTTCGCTCATCATATCTTGATCAATCAAGTTCAAGATTGATTTTCTCTTCGCTCACTGAGTCTAGTTCAATCAAGTTCTAGACTAGTAAGATCCACTTCTTGATCAATCAAGTTCAAGTTCGGTATCTTTGCTCTTCATTGGTCCTAGTTCAATCAAGTTCAGGATCGGTTTCGCTTTAATCAACATTGTTCAGTTTCATCGCTTGAAAACAAGCTGAACACCTTTCTCTTCATCTAGTTCGTGATCAATCAAGTTCAGAATTGGTATCTCCTAGACATCAAATTTTCTTTGAACCAACGCGTTGCTCGCACATTATTTCAAAGAGGGGAAAATGTAATACCCTAAAAATGGTCATCTAAACCATGAGCCCCTAATCTCGACAATGTCACCAAGGTCCTAACCAAAGGCAATTAAATAAATCTTGAGCACACAATTAATTTCTAAATCATCAATGTCACATGGCAAAATTAATCACTCAATATTAATTAAATATTTATTTAATTAATTAAATCATTCCAAGTAAATCATATTAAACAATTATCTTATTTATTTTAATTAAATATCTTTTGCATAATTAAATAAATCAATTTGCCATTAAATCATCAAAAAGAGGAATTAATTTGAAAAATAAATAGAAATTGCCATAAATCTTCAAAAAAGGAAACAAATCAAGAAAGAGAAATTGGAAATTATGAGCATAAATCTTCAAAAAAGGAAACAAATAAAAAAAGGAATTAATTGACAAAAAAAGAATTAAAATTTTTGAAAAGAAATCAATTGGAGATAATCTTGAAAAACAAATTAAAAATTGATAAATAATCTCAAAGAAAGCAATTAAAACAATTAAATATTAAAATTGAATGAAATAGAGAATAAATCAGTTTTTTTTTTTTTTATTTTATCTTAGTTTTAGTTCAATTTCCTTTAAACTGAGAAAAGAATCCAATCACATCAATTCACCTAGATTGTGCTTCCTCTTGGAAAATCTTGACCACTCATCATCATTTTATCTCAGCCTTTGGTTTCTTTCTAGATTTTCTATAAATTCAGGCTCTCATCTCTCATTCAAAGATCCTGGAGAATATATTCTTATTATGTTGTTTTTGCTCTAGGTTCATTGAGAATTTGCATTGAGATATTAAATATTAGTTGTTTCATATTGCTTAAATATTCATGTATATTGCTTAAATCATGTTAGATTAAATCTTGCAAATCATACATTCATCTAGCTTAAATCTTGTAGCCATTTAGCTCATATTCATGCTCATATAGATTTAAAAATCCTTCGTTTAGGTGTTGTCTAGTCACTGGTATTGCATATTGAATCTGAGAGCAATCTAAACTCGCATCTACTAGAAGGCAATGGGTCGCTTTGTAATGGTTTATTATTCATTGATTATTGATTTACTAACCATGCATCTAATGACTTAATTGAAGTGTTGTGTATTTCAGATACAGATACAGGTCCACTTTTCACACACACAGCTTCTGGTATAATTTATTTAATGAGGGGTTAGTGGAGAAGTTGGGGGCGCTCATCATCACCTTGCATATGAAGAGATTGGAATTGTGGAAGTCAATTTGATATAGCGGTTTGTCCCATAGGCTTTTGTTAGTCTCGTGGATGTTAAAATTCTTCTTCTTCTTCAAACATGAACCCCCCCTTCCACTTTGTAAGGTGTTGAATATAATGGATCGTCATGATATCGACCCCTTCCACATTGATGATGAAAACATAGGGAGAGTTGGTCGATAGGAATATATTAAATATGATAGAAGTTGAAACTAATTAAGTATGTGCAAGTTAACTATATTTGACTTAGCCGACCCCATATTACAGTGGGAGAATGTGCATAAGCGCTATTCAAGGGGAAAGCCCATAAATATTAATATGTCAAGTGTTATCAACACCCTTTAATAAGGGAATGGTAATGTGAATAGGTCAACTAGGCATTGACCTAGTTAATAACATTTGTATTATTTATAGGAATTGAGTTCTATTTGATAGGTAATTAATCAATGGTAATTAATTATTGTGACTTGGTAAGGAGGTGATTCACAATATCATTTTAGTGAACTCTTATGTGTCGATCATAGGATAGTGAGTTAATCATAAGTCGCAGTGGTGCCATTTTGCATGTGAATGGTGACAACCTAGTGAGCTTAATTGTAGCCTTAGGTTTCTCGTATTTTTAGTATAAATAGATGAGTGAACTTGGAGGTTATGCACTCATTTTCCATTCTCATTCGTTCACTCACTCATTCGTTTTCAATTTATTTAGTTAGTCTCATTGCTTAGAGATCATATTTTTTGAAGAGAAGTGTAAGTGTGAGGGAGAATTAGAGGAATATTTTGAAGTAGGATGTGGAGAATTGTATTCCATCCCATCCCATTTCATTTGTCTCATTGCTTAGAGATCATATCATCTCTTGGATTTTTCTCTCATTCCATCTCAGTTATCCATCACCATAATATTATCCATTGTTTATTGTTCTTGTTTCGAAGTTCTTCATTGAGAGGAGAAGATAGTTCAAGAATTGTTAGGAAGTGGGCTAGTTGTTATTGGGGAAAGCTTGCAAATGTTTGCATTAGTGGATACGTTGTGAAGCTAGTGCATCATGGAGGAAGGAATTAGAAATGCATGGTAGATATAATCTAGGCATGAGTATTCTACCTCTCTTTTATAATGATATGTTATAAATAGATTATGATGTTGCGTAGGCTCAATTGAAGCCATGATAGGAATTGTGCACTTGAAGTTCATGTATTCTTGTGTGATGGAAATTTGTAATCTTATGATTAGATTCATGTATATGATTAATCATTCTTTATTAAAGAAGTGATTGAAATTGAGATACTTATAGGATATACATTTTGGAGTTGATAGAAACTCGATAATCCTTAAGATTAGATATGCATTATGTATGTAATATCTAAGATAGAGTTAATCTATGATATGTATCTATAGTACATAGGAGTGATTGTTTGGTTAATCCTAGGGATAGGATAATCCATAGATGGGAATAAACCTAGATAGATATTCTATTATTTGACCTTATTAGAAAGGTGTGTATCTATAGTATATAGGAAGGAACAAGTCGGTAATATAGGGTTAGATTAACCAGGGTTGGGAGAACTCAAATGTTTCCTATTAGAACTCATGGGATAAATATGAGATAGTTAAATGGTCAATTTACCAAATAGAACAATAAAGTGGGTGGACATACGAATCTCACTTGAAGTACTAGGTGTTGGCCATTTGGTGGAATTGATTATGTGTTGCATTGATGTCAACACTAGCTATTTGGATGCTTTACTGACACTGTTCTGGTCTCGGTAGGTTAAGTGGTTTCTGGTTAACTTGGATCCGGTATAGTCTAGTGATGGAATTGGCTTGTTCATGATACGTATACTCATATTTGGTTAGTTGGTTTTGGTCTAGTGATTGGATGCTATCCTGTTTTCTTTGAAGATTAGTTTCTGGTTCTGGCGAGGGTTTCACTGGTAGAGATTTTGATGGAGGTCTTTGATGAATTGCATAAGTGGTGTTGGTGCAACTTCTGATCGAGTTTTAGGACATTGTTGGTGATCATGTTAGAGACTTGGCATTTCGAGATCATTGTTGAAGTGTGTGGACCTATACTTGGTCCCAGTTGATCTAGGTTATGGATCGACTTTAATATAACATGTGGAAAGGACCTATTGATGTATTTTTGGGATGTCTTATGTGTTGATATTACTTGTTTGGTCTAAGGCCGACATGATTTGTAATTATGTGATTGGTTTATTGTCTAGTGGCTAACCTGATTGTTTATGGTCAAGGGTTTGTATATATAGATGTAAGATCTCCTTGTAGATTAGCATGGTAAATGTAAGAGGTCATGGTTAAGGAATGTAATGTGCTAATAATGTAATATCATTCAGGCAGAGGAGTTGGTCGATCATTGGAGATTGAATTGGGTTTATGTAAGAGGATTTAGTCCTCTGGTATTGAGCTTAACCAAAAATGTACTCAGGTATAGGAGATGCTACCTTTTGTAGTTTAACACTTCTCGGGATTGTAGTTTGGATTTATATGTAGTTAGTGAGGCTCCTTTTGTGATGAGCAGTGTGCTCTAGGTTGTTGGCCTTCCTGCAAGTGCAGGACCCTTCATTGTAATTCACATACTGCAAAAGTACTATCTAACTGTGGGTAGGCTTCCCACTGTGGTTTTTCCCTTTACCGGGTTTTCCACGTACAAATCTTGGTGTTATGTGGATGGCTTTTATTTTGTGATTACTGTTTATGCTTAATTGTTTAACTGTTATTCTAGTATTATTATTTTGGGTTCCGGTATTAAAGTTTTAATTGTTGAATGTTCCTATAATTTGAGACAATTGATTCACCCCCACTCTCAGTTGTCTTCTGGTTATCTAAACTTCCTAACAATTGGTATCAAAGCTTTGGTCCTCTCTGTAGAAAGCTTAACCGCTTGAGGAAGATCTTATGGCAACTAACAGTTCAAGTTCATCTAGTTCTTCTAGAGCTATCTTTTGAAGAGATATTCTGAGGCTTGATGGAACAAATTACACAGTATGGAAGATTTGGATGGAGACTCACCTGAGATGTCTTGGCAAGGAGATTTGGGAGATCACATAGAATGGTGTCACACCCTGTAATCTAAGATCTGGCAATCCTCCTCCGACAAACCTAGACAAGGAGCTTGAGAATGATTGTAGAGCAAGAGAAGCCCTCTTGTGTGAACTTTCTGATCAGCAAATAATGGGATTAACCGACAAATCATCTGGAAAGGCTATATGGGATAAGCTGGAGACTCTTAGTGAAGGTGACTCTACAACGAAGATTGCTAAACTTGATGGTTACCGGGTGAGATATGAAAACCTAAAGATGGAAGAAGATGAAAGGATTACTGCATTCATGGAAAGGGTAAATGAGATTGTTATGGGAATTGAATGTTGTGGTGGAACTCTGAGTGAAGATGAAATTATTTCTTAAGTCTTGAGAGCCCTACCACTGGCTTACAAAATGAAGGCTACTTCTATTAATGAATTGATAACAATGGCTAATACATATGTCAATAGAGATACCTTGGTTGGGAAACTATCTTCTTTTGAGCTTGAAGAATTTGGACCTTCTGGAGCTATGAAGACTGAACCTTCTTTTCATGAATCTACATCTGCAACTGGTAAGCAAGCCTGGAAATATTTATATGCAAAAGAATTAGAATATATGAAGAGAGAAGATGATGATTTTGAGAAACTTGAAGCACTATTTGCTAGAAGAATACCTAAAGGACCGGTAGGAAGTGAGTATGAAGGAAAAGCACCTTTTAAATGTTTTGTATGTAATAAGATTGGTCATTTTACATCTAGATGTCTTGAAAGGAATTCAAGATTTGAAGAAAGAGTTAAAAGATCATTTAAGCCTAACCCTGGATATTAGAACAATTATAAATACAAGAAAAATAAAGACAAATCATGCTACATAGCGGATGAGGAAGGCATTACTAATTTAGATGATGAATCGATAGAAGACTCAGCTAGTGGATCCGGCAATGGGAAGGAATGGGTGTTCCTAGCTATCAAGGAAGATGATCTAGCACTGGAAGAGAATGTACCTGAAGAGAAGGCACTTGCTACTAAAATTGAAGACAAGGATGAATGGGTAATTGATAGTGGTTGTTCACATCATATGACTGAAGATAAAGGGACGTTTATGTCTTTGCAAGAATTTGATGGTGGACTAGTTAGATTTGGAGATGACAAGGCATGTATGATTAAAGGAAAAGGAACTATATTGTTGGATGGTAAGAACAATACCGACAATGTCTATTATGTTGAAGGTTTGAAGCATAATCTTTTGAGTGTAGGACAATTGGTAGATAAGGGATTTCAACTATAGTTCAAGGATGAAAAATGCAAAATCATTAACAAATTTGGCTTGGAGATTGCAACCGGTACACAGACAAAAGGTAATATATTTCATTTGAACTCCGGTGAGAAGACATGTTTGATTACACAGATTGATGAGAGTTGGCTATGGCATAAAAGGTTGTGTCATGTGAATTTTGATTGCATTATGAAGATCAGTTCAACTAAGGTTGTTAGGGATATACCTAAGATTATGAAGCCCTATAATCCAGTATGTAAAGAATGTCAAATGGGTAAACAACTCAGAACCTACTTTAGGAGCATACAAGATAAATCAAATGATGTTCTTGATCTTATTCATACTGATTTGTGTGGCCCTACTAGAGCTAAAAAAATTCATGGTGATAGATATTTCATGCTAATCATTGATGATTATTCTAGAATGATGTGGGTTACTTTTTTGAGAGAAAAATCTAAAGCATTTGAAAAGTTTAAAATCTTTAAGGCTAAAGTGGAAACAGAGACATGATTGAAGATTAAATGTTTGAGATTAGATCATGATGGAGAATTCACATCCAGTAAGTTTATTAACTTTTGTGACAAGCATGGTATAAGAAGACAATTTTCTGGTCCCCAGACACCTCAACAGAATGGAGTTGTGGAAAGGAAGAACAAAACTTTCTTGGATGATGCTAGAATAATTATGATGGAAGCTAATCTACCTCATATCTACTGGAGAGATGTAGTGAGTACAACGGTTTATACATTCAATAGAGTACATATCAAAAGAGAAACTGGTAAGAAACCTTATGAATTATGGTTTGGCATTACACCTACAGTTAAGTATTTCAGAATTTTTGGTAGTAAATGTTATATCAGGAGAGATGATACTATTGGGAAATTTGATCCTAGATATGATGAAGACATATTTCTTGGTTATTCTAATGAAAGCAAAGCATATAGATGTTATAACAAGAGATTGCAGAGAATTGTGGAGAGTGCTAATGTCAAAGTAGATGAGTTGAACAGAAGTCAAATCAGAGTTTATGAGAAAGAATCGACATTGGAAATGATTATATATGAACTGGTAGCACCTTTACAAGAATAGAGAGTTGAACCAGTTACCCGGGAAACATCAGAGAATTTTATAGTAATGGAAGAACAGGGAAGAGGAATAGAGTGTCAGAAGACTCCTAGGTATGTGAGACTGATTCATTCTGAAGATCAAATCATTGGGGATAATATCAATGGAGTGATGACAAGAAGAATACTAGCAACTAATGAGGTATGCTTAATTTCACAAGTTGAACTGGTATCAATAATTGAGGCATGTAAATATGAACATTGGTTGAAAGCTATGGAAGAAAAATTAGATCAGATTGAGAAAAATAACACATGGACTTTGGTTCCTCGACCTAAAAAGAAAAATGTTATTGGATCTAAATGGGTTTTTAGGAATAAATTGAATGAGGATGGTCAAGTTATAAGGAGTAAGACTAGATTGGTTTGTAAAGGATATTCTCAGAAGGAAGGAATTGATTATGGAGAGACTTTTGCACCTATAGCTGGGATTGAAGCTGTAAGATTATTTCTTGCCTATGTTGCTTATAAAAACTACAAAGTTTATCAGATGGATGTTAAATGTGCATTTTTGAATGGGGATCTTGATGAGGAAGTTTATATTGATCAACCTGATGGTTTTTCACTATCAGATGATAAAGATATGGTTTGCAGGTTAAGGAAAGCTTTATATGGATTGAAACAAGCACCTAGAGCTTGGTATGCAAGGTTGGATAAATATCTTTTGAAGCTTGGTTTTACTAAAGGTAGTGTTGATAGTAATTTATATTCTAAAATCACTGATGATGATATACTGATTGTTGAAGTATTTGTTGATGATATTATCTTTGGAGGTGAAGATAAGTTATGCATAGAGTTTTCTACGAATATGGAGAAAGAATTTGAGATGTCTATGATTGGTGAGATTAAATCTTTCTTAGGTTTGCAGATTACTCAGACTGACAAAGGCATTTTTATCTGTCAAACTAAATATGCTAGGGAATTGTTGAAGAAATTTGGTATGGGAGATTCTAAACCGATAAGTACTCCTATGGTTACAAGTGAGAAATTGACAAGAAAAGATATTTCTACACTAGTAAATCCTATAAGATGCAAATCTATGATTGGAGATCTTCTTTATTTGACTCAGACTAGGCCTAACATTATGAATGTTGTTTGTATTGTTTCAAGATTTTAGAGTGATCCTAGAGAAAATCATGAGATGGCAGTGAAAAAGATTTTAGATACTTGCAAGGTACATTAGAATATGGCTTATGGTACCCTAAGGATGATAACTTTACTTTGTGCACATGAAAATGTTGATTGGGTTGGAGATGTTGATGACCAGAAAAGTACTTCCAGTGGAGCTTTCTTTCTTGGAAAGAAGTTGGTTTCATGGATCAACAAGAAACAGTCATGTACTTCTCTATCTATTGCTAAAGCTAAGTATGTTGTTGCTGCTACTAACTGTACACAAGTTTTATAGATGAAGCAAATGTTGAAGGATATAAAGGTGGATTGTGATGCACCGGTAGTTATTCACTGTGATAACACTGCTGCTATTAATATATCAAAGAATCCTATATTTCATTCTAAGACAAAGCACATATCTATCAAGTATAACTTTTTGATGGAGAAGGTGGAAGTAAATGAAGTTAGACTGGTTTATGTGAACACTAAAGAGCATATTGCAGACATTTTCACTAAACCTTTATCTAAGGAATTTGAGTACCTGAGAGACAGATTGAAAGTTTTTGCCCCTGTAGTAGAGACTTGATTGATGCAGTTTGGCATCAGCCTGACATGCACTATCTAAGATACTATTCATTTTGGCACTGATGTGGGATGCTACTGCTCAGGGGGAGTAGTCAACTTTGTGATTTAGAGGCTTATGTTTTTGTTTTGATATTTTTGTCATATTTGTGGCATTGATGTCAAAGGGGGAGTGATATTGATGTGAAAAAGATATTGATAAGAAAAAGAAATTCAGAGTTTTACAAAGATATTAATCACAGGGGGAGATATTGATATTCAGAGCTATTTGTGGGAATTTGTTGGTTGTTTTCTATAGGGGGAAGACTTGTTTGGTGTTTCTTGGTACTTAGATGTTTTTCAATTTAGAGCTTTACAGAGATATTATTCACAAGGGGAGATATTGATATTCAAAGCTATTTGTGGGAATTTGTTGGTTGTCTTCCACAGGGGGAGACTTGTTTGGCATTTCTTGGTACTTAGATGTTTTTCACATCTAGTGTTGCCATCAATGCCAAAGGGGGAGATTATTGGCCATTTTGTGGAATTGATTATGTGTTGCATTGATGTTTTGTCATTGATGTCAACACTAGTTGTTTGGATGCCTTACCGACACCCTTCTAGTCCAGTAGGTTAAGTTGTTTCTAGTTAACTTGGATCTGGTAGGATCTGGTATGATCCAGCAGGCTTCGATATAGTTTGGTGATGGAATTGGCTTGTTCATGATACTTATACTCATATTTGGTCAGTTAGTTTTGGTCTAGTGATTGGATGCTATCCTGCTTGCTTAGAAGATTGGTTTTTGGTTCCGGTGAGGGTTTTACCAGCAGATCTTTTGATGGAGATTTTGATGAATTGCATAAGTGGTGTTGGTGCAACTTCTGATGGAGTTTCCGGATGTTGTTGGTGATCATGTTCAAGACTTGCATTTGGAGATCATTGTTGAAGCGTGTGGACCTATACTTGGTCTCGGTTGATCTAGGTTATGGACCAACTTTAATGTAACATGTGGAAAGGACCTATTGATGTATTTATGGGATATCTTATGTGTTGATATTACTTGTTTGGTCTAAGGCCGACATGGTTTGTAATTATGTAATTGATTTATTGTCTAGTGGTCGACCTGATTGTTTATGGTTGAGGGTTTGTATATATAGATGTAAGATCTCATTGTAGTTCATCATGGTAAATGTAAGAGGTCATGGTCAAGGAATGTGATGTGCGAATAATGTAATATCATTCAGACAGAGGAGTTGGTCGATCATTGGAGATCAAATTGGGTTTATGTAAAAGGATGTAGTCCTCCGGTATTGAGCTTAACCAAAACTGTACTCAGACATAGGAGATGCTACCTTTTGCATTCAACACTTCTCTGGATTGTAGTCTGGATTTATATGTAGTCAGTGAGGCTCCTTTTGTGATGAGCAGCATGCTCTAGGTTGTTGGCCTTCCTGCAAGTGTAGGCCCCTTCATTGTAATTCACATACTTACTGCAGAAGTATTATCTGATTGTGGGTAGGCTTCCCACCATGGTTTTTCCCTTTATCGGGTTTTCTATGTACAAATCTTGGTGTTATGTGGATGTCTTTTACTCTATGATTATTGTTTATGCTTAATTGATTAACTGATATTCCGGTATTATTGTTTTGGGTTCCGGTATTAAAGTTTTAATTGATGAATGTTCTTGTAATTTGAGACAACTGATTCACCCCCCCTCTCAATTGTCTTCTGGTTATCTAAACTATCTAACACTAGGTGTGTTTTCTTAGGCCTAAGTAGTGTAGGTTGCCACTATCTACACTGTCGATTCACTGTGATCCAGGTTTACATACTAGATAGGAAATGTCATACATGTAGGTTGTAGCCTATGTATGGTAGCTCTAGTTATGTAGGACACAACACTGTGCTCAGAAGGCTATATTATATTATGAGGTTACCAAACCAAACTCTTCATCGAAGAGTCAGGTCACTTCAGTTAGAAGAGGCACAGGGGACTACAAAGTCTTGTTTGGGTGGAAAAGTTCTTGAGTGATTCTCTTCTTCATGTAGTTGGCGGTTGATATTTGAGGATGCATGCCAGGAAGGACATCTGGACCACTATGTTTTACTTATGTACTCTTTAAGCTTAGTTGAAGCTTTATTGTAATTAAATATTCCTATAGCAAATGGAAGTTTGAAATGGATATTGTAAATGCATTTATATTTTTATGAATATGACATTGTATATGTTTTCATGATGAATGAAAATGAAAAGTGATTTATTTAATTTATGTATCTTGAATTGAAAAGGAAAAGAAAAAAATATTATTGGTATTTTGGCAATGTATATATTTTTACTTGGTTAAAATTTTGTAAAATGAAAGGGTAGAACAAAGGAGATGTTACATTTACTACAATAAAGAAAGTTTCAAGCATGGATTTGCACCAACTAAGAAAGTCACAAACTTGCAAGTGTCAAGTAATTCATTTTGATATTATTATATCTTATCTTAAAGTCTAAAATAAAGTTAATGGGAGGTTGTCCTCATCAATATTTGACACACACAATCAATATGACTACCCCTTCTGCCTATTAGATATGAATCCACAACAATATACAAAATAAAAGATATTACAACAAAATAATAGAAACCTAGTTTGTTAATCTAATAAAATATTTTTTATTACAAACTAAAAAATATAATAAAGACTCGTTAGAAACATTTGCATGCTCTATAAGGTTTGAGGCTAACATAAAAACCATTACATCTACCATCCATTTATAAAAAATCCTTCCCAAGAAAGAAAGTGAGCATTAACAACATTCACATGACTTGAGGAGCACGTGCATAATGAAGGGTCATGATAAACATATACACATCTATCCATTCTAAATGCTAGGTATCAAAAATATAATTTCCAAACATAGCTTAGCAAGAGTATATGTTGGAAAATCCATGTGAAGCTTCCACCTATTCATACTTAAGTTAGCATCTCATCCTTGTGATTAACTTAGGGAATGAAAAATGAAAGTGGAAGGACTAAAGATTATAGCCCTTCAAAGGAAAGGTTGTAGCTATTTTGGATCCAAAATGGCATGCCATGCCATGATGCGGCTCCCCAAAATCGCATGCCCTTTCATGCCATACAGCCCCATACAACATGTTCAGGGACCCACCATTGGGCTTCTGATGTGGAGGCATGTTGGCATTTGCGGTTGATGGAAAGCATTTTCACGCGGCTAATATTTGCTGGCCACTCTCCCAGTCATGCCTCATGGGCACGGCTATAGTTTGTAGCCACGTGTGTCCAAAAATTTGAATTTCAATTTTAAAAATCCTCTCCTGCTCCCGCCCAAACATAATTTCAAACATATTTGTTTTGAATTCTACCGCTATTGAATTCCATTTTCATTTTCTGATGCTACAATTTCATTTCCATTTTTTGATGCTAGGTTTGGATGTCGCAGTCAGACTGGAGTTAAGAGGTTTTTCTTGCTAGTGCTGGTCATTGTCGTCATGGGAAGCATGAAGATGAAGGGTTCGTCTTATAGAAGTGGTGCTCTTGATGTTTTGTCTCACATCTATAAGGAGCCGCCTTATTTTCCTAGTGTGGATGGAGCAAAGACTTTTCTGGGAGATTTCTGGAATTATTCTTTCATGCTGATATGCATTTTGGCAACTTCAGCTAAGGCATTGAATGACATAGGTTTGAGTTACATATTAATGAAATCTATTAGTCTATATTGTAGTTGTTAATAATAGTGATGATTTCTGCAGATATTTTTGTTGCCCATGGTCAAATCAGGTTGCATGGGAAAGATTTCAATGGTAGACCAATCTTAGGAGATAAGGTATTGATACTTAAAATACCCATAACACATTTTTTCCTCCGACTGCATATTCAATGTTTTATTTCTTTTATTTGTGATGCATAAGCATGAATTGTTGTTTCTTTATCTATAACAGCTTGGAGAAGCCAAAAGAAAGAAATAAATCAGATTTTTTCCAGAAGGGTATGGGTACAAAACCAAAAGCATTAAAGAAGGGAGAGCAGAAATTTGGATTCATCAATCCCATTATCATGATCCTACCACCCATCTAGTTGCTTCGTCTCCATGATAAACATAAAATTGGGTTTATTGTTCAAAGTTTACATTACAATATTTGAACGATGTATGGACATAAAGTAGTGTGTGAATGTTATTTTTGAGTGTCTGATTATCATAACATTATCTAAGTACATAATGCATGGATTGCTAGGGCTATAAATGCTTGATATTTTATCTTTTCTTAAGTATGAATGACCTAGTGTAAAGAAAAATTTTGTCTTATTTTTTTGCTATAGCTGGGTATGATTAAAATGATGTCTAGAGTTACAGAAGAATAATTTTCCTTGGTTATTTCGTAGTCTTTTTCATGCTTCTCCAGTGGTGTTTTTGAATTTGAAATATTGAAATCAATGTCGTTGTAGATATAGAGTTTATTTTGTGAGGTTTTTTCCATCATAGAGTTTGATCGAACATCAGTGGAAAAAGTTTGTACTCTCATACCTAGAGACATTTCATGTTAATCAATGTCACATTCTTTGAATAAGAAAAGTTTTGTCTATATTTTAATGTGACTCTTGGGTGCTATGAATGTGAAGTGATTGTATTTTATTAAATGTGTGAATGAATCACACTTCATAATCTACTAGTGTATGAAGAAAATAGATAACATTTTTTCTCTACATTTTAGAGATATTTCAGTCTATTATTATTATTGTAGACTATGAAAAAAATTTGTCTTCAATTTTTTTTTCATTTTTTTTCTTCGTATTGCTTTATGAAATTCACAGTCACGTTTGCTTTAAAAATTTTACAGTCACAATGGTTAGTGCAGATAATGGATGAGGCATATGTAACATATGCTCAAGTTTTACCTGCAACCTTATCAGTATGGCTTTGAAGCCCCCAAAATTACAGTTTAGTTTTTTGAAGCAAAACATTATTAATAATTACAATTTATTATTATTGGTTCATAGACTGCGTGGCCACCATTTCCTTTTGCCCCGCGAAATAGAGAATTCGACTAACATAGCATGTTAGTAGCTTTCGTTGATTCATGGGCTGTGTGGCCACCATTTTCTTTTGCCCTACAAAACTTGTGAATTCGACTAACATGGCGTGTTAGTCGCTTTTGCTGATTCGTGGGCTACGTGGCCGCTATTTATTTTTCCTTGTGAAATAGTGAATTCAACTAATGTGGCGTGTTAGTCGCTTTCACTGATTTGTGGACTATGTGGCCACCATTTCCTTTTGCCTTGCGAAACATCCTAGTCTAATCTATCGGGCCCACCATTCTTTCACTACTTCACGAAAGATAAACTCCATGCTATTTTGCCCACCGAAATAACGTAGAGCGTCGGATCCTTTTCAAGATGCACCTTTTTTACTTTCCACGTCATCCTACATCAGGGAAGCCTACGTCGATAAGACTGAAAGAACCCGAAAGCGACTAACATGCTATGTTAGTCGAATTCGTTGTTTTGCGGTCCAAAAGGAAATGGTGGCCATGTAGTCTGCGAATCAGCAAAAGTGACTAACACGCTATGTTAGTCGAATTTTCTGTTTTGTGAGGCAAAAGGAAATGGTGGCCACATAGTCCGTGAATCAACGAAAGCGACTAACATGCCATGTTAGTCGAATTCACTATTTCACGGGGCAAAAGGAAATGGCGGCCACGTAGCCTGCGAAATAGCGAAAGCCCTTTATTGTCATCGGGATAACATACACTATCGGAAATGAGGAAAAAATGTCATCCCGATACCCAATGGGGCTATCGGTGGAGCTCTTGCCAATAACCGATGGAGTCATGTCTTTATAGCGGTGATATCGGGTTATTAGGAGGTCCCAATTTATGTTATTCCGATGAGTCTGACTCCCCTTCTTGCTTGGTATCACTTTATCGGAGAGAGTCTCTCTGATAGAGTCCCCTTCTCTCATTACCTCTCTTTCTCACTCTCTCCCCCTCTTCACACCTCTCTCTCTCTAGCCTCTTGTACTCTCCTTCCATCCCTTCCTCCCTCTCACTTAGACTCTCTCTCTCTCTCTCTCTCTCTCTCTCTATTTCACTCTATTGACCCCTTAGGACACCATTTGGTGTCATTATGGGTCATATGGTGTCCTATGACCCCTTAGGACTCCATATGACATCTTATGTGTCGTTACGAGTCATATGGTGTCCTATGACCCCGTAGGACACATGCATGGATCCCTAGGATACCATATGAGCCCTAAGAATATGATATGACCCTAGAGAGGGAGAGATGGGGAGGAGAGGGAGAGATGGGGAGGAGAGGGAGGGAATGGGGGAGAGACACACCTAAGAGAGGAGGAGAGTGAGATAGAGAGATAGAGACTAAGAGGGAGAGACAAGAGATAAATGAGAGAAAGAGATGGAGAGAGAGAGAGGGGGAGACAGAGATAGACAAAGGGAAAGGGAGGGGGAGAGAGAGATGGAGAGAGAGAGAGAGGGAAATAGAATGAAATAGAGGGAGAGATAGAGATAGATAGCGACATAGAGAAGGGGACTCAAAGAGAGAGAGAGAGAGAGAGAGAGAGAGAGAGAGAGATCTATGAGGTCGATAGAGGGATTGGGAGAGAAAGAGAGACCGAAGAGATGGAGGGAGGGAAGGTGAGAGAGAGACAACAAGAGAGGGTCATATGGTGTTGTTATGGGTCATATGGTGTCCTAAGGAGTCATATAGTGTCCTATGACCCCTTAGGACACATGCATGGATCCCTAGGATACCATATGACCCTAGAGAGGGAGAGAGGGGGAGGAGAGGGAGGGAATGGGAGAGAGATACACCTAAGAGAGGAGGAGAGTGAGATAGAGACTGAGAGGGAGAGACAAGAGATAAATGAGAGAAAGAGAGTTGGAGAGAGAGAGAGGGGGGGAGACAGAGAAAGGGAAAGGAAGGGGGAGAGAGAGAGAGAGAGAGAGAGAGAGAGAGAGAGAGAGAGAGAGAGAGAGAGGGAAATAGAGGGAGAGATAGAGATAGAGAGCAACATAGAGAAGGGGACTCAAAGAGAGAGAGAGAGAGAGAGAGAGAGAGAGAGAAGGATTGGGAGAGAAAGAGAGACCAAAGAGATGGAGGGAGGGAAGGTGTGAGAGAGAAAGAGAGGGTGAGAGATAGAGATAGTCTGAGTGAGAGGGAGGAAGGGATGGAAGGAGAGTACAAGAGACTAGAGAGAGAGAGGTGTGAAGAGAGGGAGAGAGGGAGAGAGTGAGAAAGAGAGGTAATGAGAAAGGGAGAGAGGGAGGGAGAGGAGAGAGGGAGAGAATAAGAGAGAGATACACCTGAGAGATGGTGAGAGTGAGATAGAGAGAGGATGAGAGGGAGAGACTTAAGAGAGAAATAATGGGAGAGAGATATGCTTGACATAGGAGGAGACTAAGATAGAGAGATAGAGGCAAAGAGAGAGAGAGAGAGAGTTAAGAGAGAAAGAATGGGAGAGAGAGGGAAAGGTAGAGAGAGAAGATTCATGGAACATTGTTTAGGCACATAGCGTGTTGATGGAAGATTTGACTAACATAGTGTGTTAGTTGCTTTCACTGATTCGTGGACTGAGTGGTCATCATTTCCTTTTGCCCTGTGAAACAACAAATTTGACTAACATAGCATGTTAGTAGCTTTCATTGATTCACGGGCTGCGTGGCCGCCATTTCCTTTTGCCCCGCAAAATAGCAAATTCGACTAACATGGCATGTTACTCGCTTTCACTTATTCATGGACTGCGTGGCTGCCATTTCCTTTTGCCCCGTGAAACATCGAATTAGACTAATATAGCGTGTTCATTGCTTTCAGGTTGTTTTGGTCTTATCGGCATAGGCTTCCCTGATGTAGTCACTTCATTTGTGCTGAGCTCATCTTCCTCATCGAGCATCGGGATAACTCAAAACACATCTCCTCAATAATGTATGTTATCCCAATGAGTCCGACTCCCCTTCTTGCTTGGTATCACTTTATCGGAGAGATTCTCTCTGATAGAGTCACCTTCTCCATTTAATGCATTGAGTATCGGGGTAACATCAATTGGGACCTCCCGATAACCTGATGTCACCGCTATGAAGACATCACTCCATCGATTATCAGAAAGATCTCCATCGATAGCCCCATCGGGTATCGAGATGACATTTTTTCCTCATTGCTGATAGTGTATGTTATCCCGATGACAATAAAGGGATTTCACTAATTCACGGGCTGTGTGGCCGCCATTTCCTTTTGCCCCGCAAAATGGTGAATTCGACTAACATGGCATGTTAGTTGCTTTCGCTGATTTGCAGACTACGTGGCCACCATTTCCTTTTGCCCCACAAAACAACGAATTTGACTAACATAGCATGTTAGTCTATTTCGCTGATTCGAGGACTACATGGCCGCCATTTCCTTTTGGACCATGAAACAATGAATTCGACTAACATAGCGTGTTAGTCGCTTTTGGGTTGTTTCGGTCTCATCGGCATAGCTTCCTCGATGTAGTCACTTTGTTTGTGTCGAGCTCATCTTCCTCATCGGGCATCGGGATAACTCAAAATGCATCTCCCTGACAATGTATGTTATCACTTTATCGAGCTCATCTTGCTTGGTATCACTTTATCGGAGAGAGTCTCTCTGATAGAGTCACCTTCTCCATTTAGTGCATCGAGTATCAGGGTAACATCAATTAGGACCTCCTGATAACCCGATGTCACTGCTATGAAGACATCACTCCATCAGTTATGAGAAAGAGCTCCATCGATAGCCCCATCAGGTATCGGGATTGTGTGGGGGAAAAAGTGACACTAAGCAAACATGCCCAAATCTCACTTTCAATCACACACTTGTGGAATACGAAAGAGCCTAGAGGTATCACACGATTGGCTACTTCTTTTTGTGGAAGAGAGAGCCACGGGCTACCTATTAGGATTTCTATTCCTTTGTTGCAAATGATAGATAGAATGATGCAAGTTCAACTATTAACCCTAAAGTGTAAGTATGAACTAGTAACTTTGAGCACAAGATTCTAGAATTGAGATTTAATGATGAACAATTGTAAGGATAAGAGGAGAAATGTAAATGTGTACCTTGAATGGATTTGATTCTGCAAGATCTGCCGCTGAAGCCGGAAGCCTGAAATACCGAAACTGCTACCTCTGAAACTGCTAAAATTCATTGAAATGGACAAGGACCAAGGCGCCTAGTGCCCCTGTCTTGGCAGGACCAGTGCGCCCCACGCCCCTGTCCTAGCTTTCTGGGTTGGAATTTGGTGTGAAGTTCTGTCTCGGTCCGCTTCCGTCAGATCTGCAACTTGCGGCATCCTTCGAATTTGGAAATCTGCACTTATATTTGAAAAGGGTTGTAGGTGGCTATATAGGGTTTTGCCTTAGTCAAACCCCCATTTTGGTGATTTCCACCTCCACGAATAGCCAAGTTGTATAGTAAAAGTTGTGTGTGCAGACCTTGTGTGTGTGCAAGATCCTAAAATGCAAGTAAGCAAACTAGAGCAACCTAGAAAGTAAACCCTAATTGCTTGTGAATGATAATGTAAGATGCTCTAAATCAAGATGCAAAGTGATCTAAAGCATGAGTGCAAAGGATGTAATGAAGCTTGTGCAAAGACATGAAAACAACATGAAAGCATACCCAACCCCAAGGGAGGGGTACAAGCCAATCTTCAGTCGGTGATCTATTATTGTTCTTCTATGTCTTCAAAGCCCTAAGTTGATGAATGAAATTGAATGCTTGATTAAGAGATGTTGAATGTTGTTGAAGTCTTCAAAGATCTGCTCTTTCGCTGCATAGAAGGCCCCTAAAACCAAAAATTCGGATCCGTTCAAATGAAGAAAGAGAGCTCTTATATATGAAACTCTAGGTCTTAATTTCAACTTTTGGCCGACTTAGAGATTGAATCTCTCGCCAATTTCTTGGGGTTAAGCTTTATTTTATGATTGGATCGCGCTCCTAAAATTTTGGGAAAACTGTCCGGGACTGTGTGCAATCCGGGCGCCATGGTCCTCTCTGGGCACCACGGTCCCGACAACTTTTCACCAAATTTTCAGGGCCATCGGATATGATGATTTTAGAGAGAATCCCAAAGTTACAGCTGATTTCAAGATGTTTTGACCCCCGAAATTAGGCCTTAAAGTTCAACATAGGACCTAATTAGGGTTTTAGATTAAATGATGTATTGGAAGAATAAAATGAAAGGGGCACACTTTAATGAAAAGGGCCCAACTTTATGATATGGGAGATGATAAAATAGAATCTTAGACCTAATTAATTTAATTAATTAAGTGTTAAAGGGGAAATGCAATGCAAAATGAAAAATGCACCAAGGCGGGTGCTAAACTAGGTGTGAAATTGTACCACCCTAGCAAGTGCGTACAATTTACGACGCTACATTTATCCCCTACTTTAGCGGTCATATGAACACTACGTGCATATGCAAGCTAAAGTACAGAAAAGTAAACATTATTTGAAAAAGGATATATCCATAAGTCTGTAGAACGAAGCCCCCAGCGGTATCTGCAGTACACAGTTAGGAACCACACCCTACAAAACACACGTTAGATCACAAAATCACCTAATGCTTACTAAGGAAGGTGATGAAAATTCAAGGGTAGCTATATGCCCCCCCCTGTTTCGGCTTGCTAATTTTAGTGAGTTGAAACAGGGTATCATGTTTACCACTTCAAATTGTTAAAGAATATTGATGTCAAATGCTCACAAGAAGATTCGATATGAGATCAAAAACTAATGGAGAATCATTTGGTAAGAAAGAGGACTAAATGTCAATTCCAACAAAACAAAGAGTGTGAGGATTTGAGAGTTCTCTAACACAAGATGAAGGATGTAAATGGAAACAAAATGCAAAGAGAAGAAAAGAAAGGAAAAAAGCATGAATACACACATTGGCGATCCATGAGAAGAATAGTGAGAGAGAAAACATGGACTTCTCGCCCCTAGATCTTGTCTAGGTGATCCATGGGAAAAAGGACAAGGAAAACTAGCCCCTAGAGTCTGTCTAGGTGATCCATGTAAGGGAGGAGAGTGAGAAAGTCTAGCCTTATGCCACTAGTTCCACTCATCCTCGTGCATGTGTGTGTAAGTGAGGTTAGAAGCACCTGCCCGAGTATGCTACAACCTATATATGTATAGTACAAAAGTGTGACATCTCGCTCTAAGAGTTTGTGCTCTGGTTTCGAGAATAATCACCTTGCATAAAAGAAAAATGGAGACATCTCACTCTAAGAGTCTGTGCTCTGGTTCCGAGAATGACCCACTGCTCAAAAAGTGTAATGTTTATGTCATAAGCAAAGTAGAACAAGGATACCTACCTTCATCACAAAAGAAGATACCCCAAAAATGCAACAATGTCATAGATCCAAGCAAGAGAGTTTTGCACTCTTTAAGAAAGGATAAGATAGTTGAAAAGGGATATCTTGTAGTATGTGTAAAGGAGATCCTTAGAGGAGAAGAGATCTTTGTACAAAAGACACCTATCCCCGAGAGGAATTGTCTTAGACAAATATAACATCTTCTAGAATAAGACAAAGAAGAGAATAAGGATGTAGTACTTCCTTCTTTTGCGAGGTGAAATTGATTCTTAATTATGGATGACGTTCTTTTTAACCCAATTGGGATAGTGAATTCATTATGGATGTATTTTACCAAGTGCAAAAGAGGTTGTAGTCAAGGACTTACACCTCTTGTAAGAGAGAATCCTTGAACAAACAACAACAAATGCATACAAGGAATAACATCAAGTAATAAAGTTCACACCATCCACGAAATAGGAAAAAGTGGATCCTTAGATAAAAATAAGAAAAGATCATTTCCTCCCAAGGATAAGGACAATGAGAAGGACTTACACAATCTTCCATGGAGAGATTTAGACATAAAAAAAATGTACTACATACTCACATGAGTTCATGCAAGCAAGACATTAGTGTATGTAAAATGCTCCTCACAAGAAGTGGGTAGGATAAGAAAGAGAATACACATCTTCTCCTATATCTAGGAAAAGAGAATTCTAAAGCAAAGATGATCAATATTTCCACACTATTACCCCATAGGAACAAGAGATAACATAGAAAAATTAGGCTATTATGTTGCTTCAAAAATATGATTTCACTTGAAATTGTACCATCATGAATGACAATGAGCCCCCAGTAAATGAGCTACCAATGTCACATAATGATGAGCAACATAATAGCCATTAATGTTATTTACAGACATGATAGATTGAATGAGGTATTTGAATATGACATGCTGAATGCTCAACTATAAGTGAGATCAAAAACATGTATAAAATGATAAAAATTGAAGAAGGAAAGTTACGAGAAATCTTAGAAGAGAGATGAGTGTAATTTATTAGAGCCTTATCCTTGGAGGAAAGGACTTTATGATGAATAGGAGATAAAGATTCATAAGTGGATTTAGAAGTTTGAGGGGAGTCATAAAGAGATTTGTTCATCACCAAGATTTCCTTATGGGGGGAATGAGAGTTGATAAAAGGAGAAGATGATTTAGTTGAAGTGAGATCATCATCACCACTAAACATAGCATTCACATTGAGAGATGGTTTTTTAGATGCTTTGGTGGGCTTAGAAAGATTATATCCAAGTCCAAATGAATATTCATGCATGTTATGTTCTAAAGGAACTTTAATTCCTTGTTCATTTGTGCCACAACCATTTCCACTATAGCCACTCTTAGCCAAAATGTGAAAACCACGACCATAACGATTAGCCATTTCAGAAAGAGAAGGTGGTTTTTCATAAGACAAAGAATCAAATTCTTCAGAATTAGAGGTGTGAGGAGAAAAAGTTTGAGAAGCGGCCACAAAATTATTGCTCATAGGTTCAGGTAAGACTAATTGATCTCTAGTTTCTTCCTTCTTTTTAACTTTAAGCTCTCTAGGAAGAACCCTATACTCACCTACAAAGGTGGGATTAAAATCAAGAGATCCCCAATCATCTTCTGCGAGAACCTTCTCAGGATCAAAAGCCTTTTCATGTGTAGATTCAAGTTGAGAAGAATCTTCTTCAGGAACTTCAGACTCATCCAAAGAATTTTGATTATTAGAGGGTGATGATTCATCCATAGGTATCTTGTTTAACGAGTCATCACTAGAAGAGGAAGGCTTAGAAGAACTCCCTTTGGAAGTAGATGTTTGCAAACAAGCTTGAAAATTAGTATCACCTATCAAGGTATATGTCTTATTATTATAAATAAATTTAACTTGTCTATGCAATGTAGAGGGGATAGCTTGCATACTGTGAATCCAAGGTCTCCCTAATAACAAGTTGTATGTTAGATTTCCCGACATAACATGGATAGGAGTAGGCAAAGTAACAGGTCCCACTGTGATGGGTAAGGTGATAATACCTAATGAAGACTTAGCCACATTATGAAAGCCTTGAATGGGATGAGAGTCAGGCTCAATAAGGGATGTATCCACATTCATCTTATGCAATAGATTAATGCTACACACATTAAGGCCAAAACCATTATCTACCAGTGTTCATCTTATAGCAGTGTCATTTATGATAACCACAATCATCAAGGGATCATATTGATGTTGAATTTCACTAGTAGGCAACTCATCTTGAGTAAACACAATTTGAGCTTTAGGATTCATCATAGAGTTAACCAAAGACACTATATTACTAGATGTATTAGGTGGAGGAACATTCAAATCTTTCAAGGCATCTTGTAACATTCCATGATGAGCAGAAGAAGTTTGGATCAAATCCCAAAGGGATATCTTAGCAGGGGTAGCTTTAAGTTGTTCTATGAGATCATATTCCTTACCAAGCATTTGTGAAATACGAGGAGCTTGAGGAAGAATAGGTTGGGAAGGAGGAAGTGAAGTTGGGATAACTGGAGGAGGATTAGGTTGCCTATTGTTTCTTGTGTTATAGGTATGAGCAACCACATTATAACTCTCTCTATTCAGTTGTTTAGCATACTCATAAGGGCTCTTAGTGGAATAACCTCCTTGTACAGTAATAATAGGTTTCTTAGGAGTGAAAAAAGAATCATTAGCATAACCACCTTGAACCACTAAGATAGGCTTATTTAAAGGTTGAGAATTTTGAGAAGGACAAGCACCTTGGATGGTGAAGAGAGGTTTGTTAGGTGTTTCATTCACATGTATCAAATTGATTGAGGATGGTTTAGAGGAATGAACAAAAGTGTTGGAAGAATTTTTGATAGTCTTCTCTTGCGCTAAAATCTCATTACAGATAAAATCAATTTTAGGAGAGAGACAAGGGGTAGGCATTGATGTTCTAGTAGGAAAAGTAATACTAGGAAAGGCCATATCATCCTCTATCATCAAAGGATCTACATGGGGAATAAACTCTCTAGGAGAAGGATCAACATTACTCTCTAAAGTCTCACTTTTGAGAGGGAGATCTTTGAAAGAGATTTTAACCATCTTGCTTTGAACTAGGGTAACCTTATGAGTAGAACCAAGTTGAGGAGAGGGAGAAAAATTAAGATTCAAGGAAGGTGAGAAAATATCAAGGGAGTTTTCAATCTTGATTTCATCCCCTTTGGCTAGGGTTTTCTCATGGGGTAGAGAATAATCTACACCTTCTTCTAATGGTTCATCCCAAATAGTGAGGTTGTTGAAAGGAATGTTTGAAGTATTGTCAATTTCGGGAGAGGAGATAACATTGTTTATTAATTCCTCATCCTTAGGAGGGAGAGCATCAATAGATGTGTTAAACTCATCCTCTTTCCTCAAAATATGTTCAATATGACCTTTAGGGGAGAGAGAACTAAGGAAATTGCTTATTATTTCATCTTCTTTCTCTAAGGGATGCTTATGGGTAAGACAAACTTTAGGAGAAGGGTAAGCATTTATCATTAATTCATCATCTCTAGTGGGAATTTTGTTGGAAAAGGAAATGCCATCACTAGGGAATGTAGGGATCATGTCATCTTCTTGCACAAAAGGATCCTCATGAAGGGAGTGTTTTTTAGGAGGAACATGAACATATTTCTCCAAAGATTCATGCTTAGGAAGGAGATCTTTGAAAGAAGTGTTCATAACCTCTTGTTGCACTAACATGCCCCCATTGGAAGGACCAACTTTAGGAGAAAATAAGTCAATGTCCATCAATACCTTTTCACCTAGAGAGGCATCATGTAGGGAAGGTGAAGTAACATTAAGAAAGGTGTTTATGATATCATTCTCTTCCTCTAGGATAGCTAAATAGGAAGGGCACATTTTAGGAGAATTGTCAAGATCACTCTTATAGTCTTCATCCTTAGAGCATGGGAGAGTCTCAAAGGGATTGGTAGCAACTCTTTTAGGCACTAAAATGTTGTTATAGATGGGGGGAGGTTCTTTAGGAGAAGGAAAAATTGAAACAAGGGAAGCTAACCCATTATCACATCTATGAAATGAATGCATCATGACAACAATTTTCCTCTTTCAAATGATAACACATGCAAAATAGAAGGAAATGTTTAATTTTAAACAATGCAAGAACTTAGAATGTAGCTTTACAAAATGAAATTTATGATTCAAATGAGTTCCTAAATCAGATTTGAAATTATTGATCCCAATTAAGCTATCCACAAGTTCAACTTTGAATTGAAAAATTAGGGTTTTAGCAAAAATTTCCTCTAAATTTTTGAACCTTGCAAGAAATTAAAACTTGTAAATACAAATTTGAATTTGAAATAGCATAAACACTCAAATTTGAAAACATAAATCAGAATTAGAGAAGATTGGAGTTCACGTCGGGTTCACCAAAGATGTGTGGGGGGAAAAGTGACACTAAGAAAACATGCCCGAATCTCACTTTCAATCACACACTTGTGGAATACGAAAGAGCCTAGAGGTATCACACGATTGGATACTTCTTTTTGTGGAAGAGAGAGCCATGGGCTACCTATTAGGATTTCTATTCCTTTGTTGCAAATGATAGATAGAATGATGCAAGTTCAACTATTAACCCTAAAGTGTAAGTATGAACTAGTAACTTTGAGCACAAGATTGTAGAATTGAGATTTAATGATGAAAAATTGTAAGGATAAGAGGAGAAATGTAAATGTGTACCTTGAATGGATTTGATTCTGCAAGATCTGCCGCTGAAGCTGGAAGCCTAAAATACCGAAGCTGCTACCTCTGAAACTGCTAAAATTCACTAAAATGGACAAGGACCAGGGCACCCAGCGCCCCTGTCCCAGGGACCAGGGTGCCTAGCGCCCCTATCTTGGCAGGACCAGGGCACCCCACGCCCCTACCCTAGCTTTTTGGGTTGGAATTTGGTGTGAAGTTCTGTCTCGGTCCGCTTCCGTCGGATCTGCAACTTGCGGCGTCCTTCGAATTCGGAAATCTGCACTTATATCTGAAAAGGGTTGTAGGTGGCTATATAGGGTTTTGCCTTAGTCAAACCCCCATTTTGGTGATTTCCACCTCCATGAATAGCCAAGTTGTATAGTAAAAGTTGTGTGTGTAGACCTTGTGTGTGTGCAAGATCCTAAAATGCAAGTAAGCAAACTAGAGCAACCTAGAAAGTAAACCCTAATTGCTTGTGAATGATAATGTAAGATGCTCTAAATCAAGATGCAAAGTGATCTAAAGAATGAGTGTAAAGGATGTAATGAAGCTTGTGCAAAGACATGAAAAGAACATGAAAGCATACCCAACCCCAAGGGAGGGGTACAAGCCAATCTTTAGTCGGTGATCTATTATTGTTTTTCTATGTCTTCAAAGCCCTAAGTTGATGAATGAAATTGAATGCTTGATTAAGAGATAATGAGTGTTGTTGAGGTCTTCAAAGATCTGCTCTTTCGCTGCATAGAAGGCCCCTGAAACCAAAAATTCGGATCCTTTCAAATGAAGAAAGAGAGCTCTTATATATGAAACTCTAGGTCTTAATTTCAACTTTTGGCCGACTTAGAGATTGAATCTCCTGCCAATTTCTTGGGGTTAAGCTTTATTTTATGATTGGATCGCACTCCTAAAATTTTGGGAAAAATGTCTGAGACCGTGTGCACTCCGGGCGCCACGGTCTCTACAACTTTTCACCAAATTTTTAGGGCCATCGGATATGATGATTTTAGAGAGAATCCCGAAGTTACAGCTGATTTCAAGATTTTTTGACCCCCGAAATCTGGCCTTAAAGTTCAACATAGGACCTAATTAGGGTTTTAGATTAAATGATGTATTGGAAGAATAAAATGAAAGGGGCACACTTTAATGAAAAGGGCCCAACTTTATGATATGGGAGATGATAAAATAGAATCTTAGACCTAATTAATTTAATTAATTAAGTGCTAAAGGGGAAATGCAATGCAAAATGAAAAATGCGCCAAGGCGGGTGCTAAACTAGGTGTGAAATTGTACCACCCTAGCAAGTGCATACAATTTACGACGCTACAGGGATGACATTTTTTCCTCATTTCCGATAGTGTATGTTACCCTAATGACTAACACACGTGTTAGTCACGCGTTTTACATCGTTGATTTTGAAGTTAATGGTTGCGATTGACTAACCTGTCACTAACACGCTGTACGACATGTCTATTTTGGAGATAGAATAGCTGCGGCCTTCCTTTTGCCCCACAAAATAGCGAATTTGACTAACATCATGTGTTAGTCACTTTCGCCGAGTCGGACTGATTTTGACTACCTCATTTGTGTCGAGCTCATCTTCCTCATCGGGCATCAGGATAACTCAAAACGCATCTCCCCAACAATGTATGTTATCTCGATGAGTCTGACTCCCCTTCTTGCTTGGTATCACTTTATCGGAGAGAGTCTCTCTGATAGAGTCGCCTTCTCCATTTAGTGCATTGAGTATTGGGGTAACATAAATTGGGACCTCTCGATAACCCGATGTCACCTCTATGAAGACATCACTCCATCGGTTATCAGAAAGAGCTCTATTGATAGCCCCATCGGGTATCGGGATGACATTTTTTCCTCATTTTCAATAGTGTATGTTATCCCGATGACTAACATGCATGTTAGTCGCACGTTTTACACCATCGATTTTGAATTTAAGGGTTGCGATTGACTAACCTGTCACTAACACGTTGTATGACAGGTCTATTTTGGAGATAGAATAGCTGTGGCCTTCCTTTTGCCCCACAAAATGGAAAATTTGACTAACATCGCCATGTTAGTCGCTTTCGATGAGTTGGACTGATTTGGAGTACTTCGTTTGTGCTGAGCTCATCTTCCTCATCGGGCATCGGGATAACTCAAAACGCATCTACCTGACAATGTATGTTATCCTGATGAGTCTGACTCCCCTTCTTGCTTGGTATCACTTTATCAAAGAGAGTCTCTCTGATAGAGTTGCCTTCTCCATTTAGTGCATTGAGTATCGGGGTAACATAAATTGGGACCTCTCGATAACCTGATGTCACTACTATGAAGACATCACTCCATCGGTTATCGGAAAGAACTCCAACGATAGCCCCATTGGGTATCGAGATGACATTTTTTCCTCATTTTTGATAGTGTATGTTATCCCGATGACTAACACGCATGTTAGTCGCACGTTTTACACCGTCGATTTTGAAGTTAACGGTTGCGATTGACTAACCTGCCACTAACACGCTATACGACAGGTCTGTTTTGGAGATAGAATAGTTGCGGCCTTCCTTTTTCCCCACAAAATGGTGAATTTTGTTAGTCACTTTCGCTGAGTCAGACTGATTTGGACTACTTCATTTGTGCCAAGCTCATCTTCCTCATCGGGCATCGGGATAACTCAAAACGCATCTCCCCCGACAATGTATGTTATCCCGATGAGTCCGACTCCCCTTCTTGCTTGGTATCACTTTATCGGAGAGAGTCTCTCTAATAGAGTCCCCTTCTCCATTTAGTGCATCGGGTATCAAGGTAACATAAATTGGGACCTCTTGATAACCCGATGTCAGGTCCCCTAAAAACCATGCAAGTTCTGGTAGATCTGACGGTGTGCATAAATTCGAAAAGGAAAATAGCCCGAACTTTACCTTTCGCGAAGCCGCGAAAAAAGAGTGGCGGGCCCGGCTGGTGGGTTAAAGAATGAAGGCTAACAGATGATATCTTCCGGTTGATCCAACAGCCCGTGTTGTTTCGTAAAGGAAAGATGCTCAGAGTTTATCTTTCGCGAAGAAGCGAAAGGGAAGTGGGCCCAGCGTGAGGATGACATGGAAAGTAAAGAAGGTGCATCTTGAAAAGGATCTGACGGTCTGCATTATTTCAGTGGGCGAAATAGCATGGAGTTTATCTTTCACGAAGCAGCGAAAGGATGGTGGGCCCGATAGATTAGACTAGTCATGATTTAAAATAAAAAACAGCCATATCGGAGAAAAAGACTAGTGCAAAAATAGTTATATCGATCCCCAATGACATGGAGAATCGAAAGGCGGAACCATTGATATTACGTATACCGATAAAACAAACTCGGAAGCATAAAGCATAAAAGTGCATCGGAGACTGATCGGGACTTCAAGAGGAATAGAAGAAGGCTATTCCGACCCCCGATGAAGATAAAAGCACCTACGGGGATATCGGTGTAAATTATACCGATAAAGTAAACATGCATTAGGACTCATTGGGACATCGGAAGAAGCAATTTTATGCTATGCTGAGTCCTGATAAGACTATTAAGGCATGTTAGTAGTCCGTTTTACACCATCCATATTGCGACCAACATTCTGCGATTGTCTAACCTATCGGTAATGCACGGTCGCAATTGACTAACATGTCGGTAACGCATGCTTTTGATTGACTAACCTGTTGCTAAGACACTGTATGACATGGAGAATTGGGAAGGCGGAACCATCGGTATTACCTATACCAATAAAACAAACTCGGAAGCATAAAGCATAAAAGTTCATTAGAGACTGAACGGGACTTCGAGAGGAATAGAAAACGGCTATTCCGACCCCCGATGAAAATAAAAGCACCTTGAGGGATATCGATGTAAATTATACCGATATAGTAAGCATGCATTAGGACTCATCGGGACATCGGAAGAAGCAATTTTATGCTATGCTGAGTCTTGATAGGACTATTAAGGCATGTTAGTAGTTTGTTTTACACCGTCCATATTGTGACCAACATTCTTTGATTGTCTAACTTGTCGGTAACGCATGGTTGCGATTGACTAACCTGTCGATAACGTGCACTTTCGATTGACTAACCTGTCGCTAAGACATTGTATGACATGGAGAATCAAGAAGGCAGAACCATCGGTATTACCTATACCGATAAAACAAACTCACAAGCATAAAGCATAAAAGTGCATCAAAGACTAATTGGGACTTCAGGAGGAATAGAAAACGGCTATTCCAACCCCCAATGAAGATAAAAGCGCATGCAGGGATATCGGTGTAAATTATAGCAATAAAGTAAACATGCATTAGGACTCATCGGGACATCGAAAGAAGCAATATTATGCTATGCCAAGTCCCGATAAGACTATTAAGGCATGTTAGTAGTCTGTTTTACACCATCCATATTGTGACCAACATTCTGCGATTGTCTAACCTATCGGTAATGCGTAGTTGCGATTGACTAACCTATTGGTAACGCATGCTTTTGATTGGCTAACTTGTCACTAAGACACTATATGACATGGAGAATTGGGAAGGTGAAACCATCGGTATTACCTATATCGATAAAACAAACTCAGAAGCATATAGCATAAAAGTGCATCAGAGACTGATTAGGACTTCGAGAGGAATAGAAAATGGTTATTCCGACCCCCGATGAAGATAAAAGCACCTGCAGGGATATCGGTGTAAATTATACCAATAAAGTAAACATGCATTAGGACTCATCGGGACATCAGAAGAAGCAATATTATGCTATGCCATGTCCCAATAAGATTATTAAGGCGGATGGAGAGTTGCTAGGAGTTCTTCGGGGTGATTTATGCTGATGATGCGGGGGACTTGGTCACAATGTTGACTGGTATATTGAGATCATCGGGGCACTGGAGGGACATAAATTGAACTATGCCGATACCCGATGGGACATATCGAACTATGTTTCGGCTATCAAGAGCGGTCTCTGTCTGCTATATTGATACCCGGCCAGTAATGAGTAACACGCGTGTTAGTTGCACATTTTACACCGTCGATTCTGCAGTTAGTGGTTGCAATTGACTAACCTATCGTGAAGCACCGAAAGGGAAGTGGGCCCAACATGAGGATGATGTGGAAAGTAAAGAAGGTGCATCTTGAAAAGGATCTGACGATCTGCGTTATTTCGGTGGGCGAAATAGTGTGGAGTTTATCTTTCGTGAAGCAGCAAAAGGATGGTGGGCCCAACAAATTAGACTAGGATGTTTCGCGAGGAAAAAGGAAATGGTGGCCACATAGTCCGCGAATCAGACAAAGCGACTAACATGCCATGTTAGTCGAATTCACTATTTCACGAGGAAAAATAATGGCGGCCACGCAGCCCCTGAATCAACAAAAGCGACTAACACGCCATGTTAGTCGAATTCACAGCTTTCGCAGGGCAAAAGAAAATGGCGGCCACATAGCCCATGAATCAGTGAAAGCTACTAACATGCTATGTTAGTCAAATTTGTTGTTTCGCAGGGCAAAAGGAAATGGCGGCCACGCAATCTATGAATCAGCTAAAGTGACTATCACACTATGTTAGTTGAATCTTCCATCAACACGCTATGTGCCTAAACAATGTTCCATGAATCTTCTCTATTTCTCTCTCTCTCTTTCCCTCTCTCTCCCATTCTTTCTGTCTTAAGTCTCTCTCCCTCTCTACCTCTATCTCTCTATCTCACTCTCCTCCTTTGTCAATGTAGCGTCGTAAATTGTATGCACTTGCTAGGGTGGTACAATTTCACACCTAGTTTAGCACCCGCCTTGGCGCATTTTGCATTTTGCATTGCATTTCCCCTTTAGCACTTAATTAGTCAAATTAATTAGGTCTAAGGTTCTATTTCATCATCTCCCACATCATAAAGTTGGGCCCTTTCATTAAAGTGTGCCCCTTTCATTTTATTCTTCCAATACATCATTTAATCAAAAACCCTAATTAGGTCCTATTTTGAAATTGGGGGCTTGATTTCGGGGGTCAAAACATCTCAAAATCACCTGTAACTTCGGGATTCTCTCTAAAATCATCATATCCGACAGTCCTAAAAATTTGGTGAAAAGTTGTCGGGACCATGGCGCCCGGAGTGCAACATGGTCCCGGACATTTTTCCCAAAATTTTAGGAGCGCGATCCAATCATAAAATAAAGCTTAACCCCAAGAAATTGGTGGGATATTCAATCTCTAGGTCAGCCAAAAGTCGAAATTACAACCTAGGGTTTCATATATAAGAGCTCTCTTTCTTCATTTGAAGGGATCCGATTTTTGATTGGAAGACCTCATATGCAGTGAAAGAGAAGATCTTTGAAGACTTCAATAACATTCAACATCCATCCATCAAGCATTTATCAATTTCATTCATCCATTTAGGGCTTGGAAGACATTGAAGAACAATAGGAGATTACCGACTGAAGATTGGCTTGTACCCCTCCCTTGGGGGTTGGGTATGATTTCATGTTGTTTTCATGTCTTTGCATAAGCTTCAATATATTACTTATTCATGCTTTAGATCACTTTGCATCTTGATTTAGAGCATTTACATTATCATTTACAAGCAATTAGGGTTTACTTTCTAGGTTGCTCTTGTTTGCTTTCTTGCATTTAAGGACCTTGCACACACACTAGGTCTGCACACACAATACATTTTACAATACAACTTGGCTATTTGTGGAGGTGGAAATCACCGAAGCGGGGGTTTGACTAAGGCAAAACCCTATATAGCCGCCCATACCCTTTTCAGATATAAGTGAAGGTTTCAGGACTCGGACGACACCGCAGGTTGCAGATCCGGGAGAAGCATACTAAGACCGACCTTCCCACCAAATTTCAGAGCAAAAGACCAGGACAGAGGCGTGGGGTGCCCTGGTCCTACCAGGACAGGGGCGCTGGGCACCGTGGTCCCTGGGACAGGGGCGCTGGGCGCCCTGGTCCTCCTGACAGACAGCAGTTTTCAGCATTTTTGACAGCTTTCCAGGTTGCAAAACAGTAGTTTTCGGTGCAGTTTTAGGGGCAGAATCAGGACAGTGGCACCCGCGCCCCTGTCCCGAACATTTTCAGTCAGGTTTTAACTCTGGGTATGCATTTGCATTCTTGTCTTGTCCTTGTGTTTACAGCTTTCCATTATTTAAGTTCAAATCTGCAATCTTGTTATTAGTTCATACTTGCACTCTGGGGTTAGGGACTGAACTTGCATCATTTTATCTTTCAATTACAACAAAGGAATAGAAATCCTAATAGGTAGCCCGTGGCTCTCTCTTCCACAAAAAGAAGTAGCCAATTGTGTGATACCTCTAGGCTCTTTTGTATTCCACAAATGTGTGATTGAAAGTGAGATTAGGGCATGTTTGCTTAGTGTCACTTTTTCCCCCACACATTTTGGTGAACCCGACGTGAATTCCAATCTTCTCTAATTCTGATTTATGTTTTCAAATTTGAGTGTTTTGAAATTCAAATTTGTATTTAAAAGTTTTAATTTCTTGCAAGATTCAAAAATTTAGAGGAAATTTTTGCTAAAACCCTAATTTTTCAATTCAAAGTTGAACTTGTGGATAGCTTAATTGGGATCAATAATTTCAAATCTGATTTAGGAAATCATTTGAATCATAAATTTCATTTTCTAAATCTACATTCTAGGTGCTTTCATTGGTTAAAATTGAACATTTTCTTCTATTTTGCATGTGTTATCATTTGAAAGAGGAAAATTGTTGTCATGATGCATTCATTCCATAGATGTGATAATGGGTTAGCTTCCCTTGTTTCAATTTTTCCTTCTCCTAAAGAACCTCCCTCCATCTATAACAACATTTTAGTGCCTAAAAGAGTTGCTAACAATCCCTTTGAGACTCTCCCATGCTCTAAGGATGAAGACTTTAAGAGTGATCTTAACAACTCTCCTAAAATGTGCCCTTCCTATTTAGCTATCCTAGAGGAAGAGAATGATATCATAAACACCTTTCTTAATGTTACTTCACCTTCCCTCCATGATGCCTCTGTAAGTGAAAAGGTATTGATGGACATTGAATTATTTTCTCCTAAAGTTGGTCCTTCCAATGGGGGCATGTTAGTGCAACAAGAGGTTATGAACACTTCTTTCAAAGATCTCCTTCCTAAGCATGAATCTTTGGAGAAATATGTTCATGTTCCTCCTAAAAAACACTCCCTTCATGAGGATCCTTTTGTGCAAGAAGATGACATGATCCCTACATTTCCTAGTGATGGCATTTCCTTTTCCAACAAAATTCCCACTAGAGATGATGAATTAATGATAAATGCTTACCCTTCTCCTAAAGTTTGTTTTACTCATAAGCATCCCTTAGAGAAAGAAGATGAAATAATAAGTAATTTCCTTAATTCTCTCTCCCCTAAAGATCATATTGAACATATTTTGAGGAAAGAGGATGAGTTTAACACATCTATTGATGCTCTCCCTTCTAAGGATAAGGAATCAATAAACAATGTTATCTCTTCTCCCGAAATTGACAATACTTCAAAAATTCCTTTCAACAACTTCACTATTTGGGATGAACCATTAGAAGAAGGTGTAGATTATTCTCTCTCCCTTGATAATTTCTCACCTTCCTTGAATCTCAATTATTCTCCCTCTAAAAATAAAGCATCTTCCTCTCCTCAACTTGGTTCTACTCATAAGGATACCTTAGTTCAAAGCAAGATGGTTAACATCTCTTTCAAAGATCTCCCTCTCAAAAGTGATACTTTAGAGAGTAATGTTGATCCTTCTCCTACAGAGTTTATTCCCCATGTAGATCCTTTGATGATAGAGGATAATATGACCTTTCCTAGTATTACTCTCCCTACTAGAACATCAATGCCTATTACTTGTCTCTCTCCTAAAATTGATTTAATCCATGATAAGATTTTAGTGCAAGAGAAGACTATCAATAATTCTTCCAACACTTTTTTTCATTCCTCTAAACCATCCTCAATCAATTTGATACATGTGAATGAAACACCTAACAAACCTCTCTTCACTGTCCAAGGTGCTTGTCCTTCTCAAAATTCTCAACCTTTAAATAAGCCTATCTTAGTGGTTCAAGGTGGTTATGCTAATGATTCTTTTTGCACTCCTAAGAAACCTATTATTACTGTGCAAGGAGGTTATTCTTCTAAGAGCCCTTATGAGTATGCTAAGCAACTAACTAGAGAGAGTTATCATGTGGTTGCTCATACCTATAACACAAGAAACAATAGGCAACCTAATCTTCCTCCAGTTATCCCAACTTCACTTCCTCCTTCTCAACCAATTCTTCCGCAAGCTCCACGTATTTCACAAGTTCTTGGTAAGGAATATGATCTCATAGAACAACTTAAAGCTACCCCTGCTAAGATATCCCTTTGGGATTTGATCCAAACTTCTTCTGCTCATCATGGAATGTTACAAGATGCCTTGAAAGATTTGAATGTTCCTCCACCTAATACATCCAGTAATATAGTGTCTTTGGTTAACTTTGTGATGAATCCTAAAGCTCAAATTGTGTTTACCCAAGATGAGTTGCCTACTAGTGAAATTCAACATCAATATGATCCCTTGATGATTGTGGTTATCATAAATGACACTGCTATAAGACGAACACTGGTAGATAATGGCTCTGGCCTTAATGTGTGTAGCATTAATCTATTGCATAAGATGAATGTGGATACATCCCTTATTGAGCCTGACTCTCATCCCATTCGAGGCTTTGATAATGTGGCTAAGTCTTCATTAGGTATTATCACCTTACGCATCACAGTAGGACCTGTTACTTTGCCTACTCCTATCCATGTTATGTCGGGAAATCTATCATACAACTTGTTATTAGGGAGACCTTGGATTCACAGTATGCAAGCTGTCCCCACTACATTGCATAGACAAGTTAAATTCATTTATAACAATAAGACATATACCTTGATAGGTGATACTAATCTTCAGTCTTGTTTACAAACATCTACTTCCAAAGGGAGTTCTTCTAAACCTTCCTCTTCTAGTGATGACTCTTTAAACAAAATACCTATGGATGAATCATCACCCTCTGGTAATCAAAATTCTTTGGATGAGCCTAAAGCTCCTGAAGAAGATCCTTCTTGACTTGAATCTACACATGAAAAGGCTTTTGATCCTGAGAAGGTTCTCGCAGAAGACGATTGGGGATCTCTTGATTTTAATCCAACCTTTGTAGGTGAGTATAGGGTTCCTCCTAGAGAGCTTAAACTTAAAAAGAAGGAAGAAAATAGAGATCAATCTGTCTTACATGAACCTATGAGCAATAATTTTGTGGCTGCTTCTCAAACTTCTTCTCCTCACACTTCTAATTCTGAAGAGTTTGATTCTTTGTCTTATGAAAAACCACCTTCTCTTCCTGAAATGGCTGATTGTTATGGTCATGGTTTTCGCATTTTTGCTAAGCATGGGTATCATGGAAATGGTTGTGGCGCTCATGAACAAGGGATGAAGGTTCCTCTAGAGACTAATTTTCACAATTATTCCTTTGGACTTGGCTATAATCCCTGCAAATGCACCAAAGCATCTAAAAGACCATCTCTCAATGTGAATGCTATATTTAGTAGTGATGATGATCTCACTTCAACTAAATCATCTTCTACTTCTATCAACTCTTATTCCCCTCATAAGGAAATCTTGGCGATGAACAAATCTCTTTATGACTCCCCTCAAATTTCTAAATCCACTTATGAATCTTTATCTCTTATTCATCATAAAGTCCTTTCCTCTAGGGATAAGGCTCTAATAAATTACACTCATCCCTCTTCTAATATTTCTTGTGACTTTTCTTCTTCAATTTTTATCACTTTATACATGTTTTTGATCTCACTTATAGTTGAGCATTTAACATGTCATATTCAAATACCTCATTCAATCTATCATGTCTTTAAATAACATTAATGGCTGTTATGTTGCTCATTATTATGTGACATTGGTAGCTCATTTATTGGGGGCTCATTGTCATTCATGATGGTACAATTTCACGTGCAATCATATTTTTGAAGCAACATAATAGCCTAATTTTCTTGTTCCTATGGGGACAAGAGTGATTTCATACATCTCTTCTTTTTATGGTTAAAATTTCCCTTTGGGGTAATAATGTGGAAATATTGATCATCTTTTCTTTAGAATCCTCTTTTCCTAGATATGGGAGAAGATGTGTATTCTCTTTCTTATCCTACCCACTTCTTATGAGGAGAATTTTACATACACTAATGTCTTGCTTGCATGAACTCATGTGAGTATGTAGTCCTTCTCATTGACCTTATCCTTGGGAGGCAATGATCTTTCCTTATTTTTATCTAAGGATCCACTTTTTCCTATTTCGTGGATGGTGTGAACTTTATTACTTGATGTTATTCCTTGTATGCATTTGTTGTTGTTTGTTCAAGGATTCTCTCTTACAAGAGGTGTAAGTCCTTGACTACAACCTCTTTTGCACTTGGTAAAATACATCTATAATGAATTTACTCTCCCAATTGGGTTAAAAAGAGCGTCATCCTTCATTAAGAATCACTTTCACCGCGCAAAAGAAGGAAGTATTGCATTCTTATTCTCTTCTTTGTCTTATTCTAGAAGATGTTATATTTGTCTAAGACAATTCCTCTTGGGGATAGGTGTCTTTTGTACAAAGATCTCTTCTCCTCTAAGGATCTCCTTTACACATACTACAAGATATCCCTTTTCAACTATCTTATCCTTGCTTAAAGAGTGAAAAACCCTCTTGCTTGGATCTATGACATTGTTGCATTTTTGGGGTATCTTCTTTTATGATGAAGGTAGATATCCTTGTTCTACTTTTCTTATGACATAAACATTACACTTTTTGAGCAATGGGTCATTCTCGGAACCAGAGCACAGACTCTTAGAGCGAGAGGTCACGCTTTTGTACTATACATATACGGGTTGTAGCATACTCAGGCATAGACTCCTATGAGGTGCTTCTAACCTCCCTTACACACACATGCATGAGGTTGAGTGGAACTAGCGGCATAAGGCTAGACTTTCTCACTCTCCTCCCTTACATGGATCACCTAGACAGACTCTAGGGGCTAGTTTTCCATGTACTTTTCCCATGGATCACCTAGACAAGATCTAGGGGCGAGAAGTCCATGTTTTCTCTTTCACTATTCTTCTCATGGATCACCAATGTGTGTATTCATGCTTTTTTTCCTTTCTTTTCTTCTTTTTGCATTTTGTTTCCATTTACATCCTTCATCTTGTGTTAGAGAACTCTCAAATCCTCACACTCTTTGTTGTGTTGGAATTGAGATTTAGTCCTCTTTCTTACCAAATGATTCTCCATTAGTTTTTTATCTCATATCAAATCTTCTTGTGAGCATTTGTCATCAATTTTCTTTAACAATTCGAAGTGGTAAGCATGATACCCTATTTCAACTCACTAAAATTAGCAAGCCGAAACAGGGGGGGGCATATAGCTACCCTTGAATTTTCATCACCTTCCTTAGTAAGCATTAGGTGATTTTGTGATCTAACATGTGGTTTTGTAGGTTGTGGTTCCTAACTGTGTACTGCAGATACCGCTGGGGGCTTCGTTCGATAGACTTATGGATATATCCTTTTTCAAATAATGTTTACTTTTCTGTACTTTAGCTTGCATATGCACGTAGTGTTCATATGACCGCTAAAGTGGGGGCTAAATGTAGCGTCGTAAATTGTACGCACTTGCTAGGGTGGTACAATTTCACACCTAGTTTAGCACCCGCCTTGGCGCATTTTGCATTTTGCATTGCATTTCCCCTTTAGCACTTAATTAGTCAAATTAATTAGGTCTAAGGTTCTATTTCATCATCTCCCACATCATAAAGTTGGGCCCTTTCATTAAAGTGTGCCCCTTTCATTTTATTCTTCCAATACATCATTTAATCAAAAACCCTAATTAGGTCCTATTTTGAACTTGGGGGCTTGATTTCGGGGGTCAAAACATCTCGAAATCACCTATAACTTCAGGATTCTCTCTAAAATCATCATATCCGACAATCCTGAAAATTTGGTGAAAAGTTGTCGGGACCATGGCGCCCGGAGTGCAACATGGTCCCAGACATTTTTCCCAAAATTTTAGGAGCACGATCCAATCATAAAATAAAGCTTAACCCCAAGAAATTGGCGGGATATTCAATCTCTAGGTCGGCCAAAAGTTGAAATTACGACCTAGGGTTTCATATATAAGAGCTCTTTTTCTTCATTTGAAGGGATCCGATTTTTTATTGGAAGACCTCATATGCAGTGAAAGAGCAGATCTTTGAAGACTTCAATAACATTCAACATCCATCCATCAAGCATTTATCAATTTCATTCATCCATTTAGGGCTTGGAAGACATTGAAGAACAATAGGAGATTACCGACTGAAGATTGGCATGTACCCCTCCCTTGGGGGTTGGGTATGATTTCATGTTGTTTTCATGTCTTTGCATAAGCTTCAATATATTACTTATTCATGCTTTAGATCACTTTGCATCTTGATTTAGAGCATTTACATTATCATTTACAAGCAATTAGGGTTTACTTTCTAGGTTGCTCTAGTTTGCTTTCTTGCATTTAAGGACCTTGCACACACACTAGGTCTGCACAAACAATACATTTTACAATACAACTTGGCTATTCGTGGAGGTGGAAATCACCGAAGTGGGGGTTTGACTAAGGCAAAACCCTATATAGCCGGCCATACCCTTTTCAGATATAAGTGCAGGTTTCGGGACTCAGACGACGCCGCAGGTTGCAGATCTGGGAGAAGCATACTGAGACCGACCTTCCCACCAAATTTCAGAGCAAAAGAGCAGGACAGGGGCATGGGGCGCCCTGGTCCTGCCAAGACAGGGGCACTGGGCGCCCTGGTCCCTGGGACAGGGGCGCTGGGCGCCCTGGTCCTCCTGACAGACAGCAGTTTTCAGCATTTTTGACAGCTTTCCAGGTTGCAAAACAGCAGTTTTCGGAGCAGTTTTAGGGGCAGAATCAGGACAGTGGCGCCCGCGCCCCCATCCCGAACATTTTCAGTCAGGTTTTAACTCTGGGTACGCATTTTCATTCTTGTCTTGTCCTTGTGTTTACAGCTTTCCATTATTTAAGTTCAAATCTGCAATCTTGTTATTAGTTCATACTTGCACTTTGGGGTTAGGGATTGAACTTGCATCATTTTATCTTTCAATTACAACAAAGGAATAGAAATCCTAATAAGTAGCCCGTGGCTCTCTCTTCCACAAAAAGAAGTAGCCAATTGTGTGATACCTCTAGGCTCTTTTGTATTCCACAAATGTGTGATTGAAAGTGAGATTAGGGCATGTTTGCTTAGTGTCACTTTTTCCCCCACACAGTCAAGTGTATCTCTTTCCCACTCTCTCCCTACCTCCCCACCTCCCTTTCTCTTTTTCATTTAACTCTCTCTCTCTCTCTCTCTCTCTCTCTCTCTCTCTCTCTCTCTCCCCCTCGCATCCTCTCTATCTCAAATTTCTCTCCCTCGCATCCTCTCTATCTCACTCTCCCCTTCTCTCAGGTGTATCTCTCTCTTATTCTCTCCCTCTCTACTCCCCCTCCCTCTCTCCCTTTCTCATTACCTCTCTTTATCATTCTCTCCCTCTCTCCCTATTTTGCACCAATTAGGGTGACCTCCAATGGTTAAATTGAGACACCCAGATCCAAAATCACCAAGAAGGGGAAGTGTACTAACATATTTAAATATGCCTTTTTTAAGGAAGGCAAGGATGCCCTGGGCACCCCTATACAGAAAAGGGTGCCTTGAGTGCACCTGTTCATCGAAAATAGGGAAAATAAATGAGAAATAAAGAGCAAACAACTCAATGTTAGGTTTTAGATTACCATGCAGAAAGATGACATTAGTTTTGAGGTAAAAAGGCTTGAAATGGACTCGGGTGAGAGCTAAGATGGGACACATGAAAGTAGGGGCACATAAATTTGTGTAAATTGTGCTAGGTTACAAGTTACAATACTTCACTATCTCTCTCACTCATACACACACTCCTTATTTCTATCTCTCTATAAATCTCCTTTCCACCTCTCTCTATCTCTTTGTTCCTCTCTTTGTTACTTGTCTTCATCACCTTTCTCTCTCTTTATTTCTCCCTTTATCTATATCTCCCTATCCCTCTCTATCTATATCTCATTATCTATACATCTCTCTTGCTTTATATCTTCATCTCTCTATTACTCTCTTTATCTCCCTCTTACTCCTCTCTCTATCTCTTTCTGTCCATATCTCTCTACCTCTATCTCACAATCTCTCTCTTATTCACTCCATCTCTCTACCTCTATCTCTCTATCTCTTTATATATATATATCTCTACCTCTATCTCATTATCTATACCCCTTAGGACACTATTTGGTGTTGTTATAGGTCCTATTGTGTGCTAAGGGGTTATATAGTGTCCTATGACCCCTTAGGACAACCTATGACCCCTTAGGACTCCATATGACATCTTATGTATCATTACAAGTCATATGGTGTCCTATGACCCCGTAGGACACATGAATGGATCCCTAGGATACCATATGAACCCTAAGAATACCATATGACCCTAGAGAGGGAGAGAGGGGTAGGAGAGTGAGGGAATGGGAGAGAGACACACCTAATAGAGGAGGAGAGTGAGATAGAGTGATAGATACTAAGAGTGAGAGACAAGAGATAAATGACAGAAAGAGAGATGGAGAGAGGGAGGGGGGTGGAGACCAAGATAGAGAAAACATAATATTGATGAATCAACACTTTTTCCTTGCTCTTTAACCTATTGTTCTATATCAACTTACGAACCTTTACCTCATAAGATGATCTATATTCAAGTTCCCAAGGGGTTTGAGTAGGCATGGGTGGGTGGTAAGCATATTGAATATGCTAATAGCTTGTTGTAGAAAGTTTGTCTAGGATAAAACTAGCAGTGTTTTGGGTCTAATATAGATAATATGGTGTAGGAAAATTACTCTCATGAAATAGGGGTTGATAAGACAAACTCTTATGAAGTATAGACATATTTATTCATTCAAAGAGTCGGAGAATCAAAATAAAATAGATTCGCTTTGAAACATACCAACACTTGGACTATTGAACCAATAGATTTCAACTCAGAGTCACTAGGCATGTGAAGATATTGCCTGAAAAGGAAGATATCATTGATATAAATAAAAATATCAACAATGTATGGAAAATCCTTAGACTGAAACAATCCAAACTATCCCACTTGGTGTGCCAAAAGCTGTTGTTACTAAGGATTGTGCCCAAATTCTAAGATGTAGAACTCAGTAATCTTGCACAACATGGGGAGTTTCTCAAGCTATGAGTGACCTAAAACAAGGATGAACCTCCATATTATGGGATACTTCCCTTGGAAAACCTCCTAAAATTATTGCACTTGAGAAGAGAAAATGATAGAAAGATTGCTTTTGAATTGAAAACTACTAGCCCTAGGAGGTGATGCATTAAAATTTTGAGATTCTATTTGCTATCCTAAAATCACAATCAACTTCAATGGAGATCAAATTTCATTCGCAACTCAAATTAGAAACATGTAGTATATAATTGATTCATAAGAAAGTTTTAAATTCAATAACTGCTTGAAGGAAAATGATTGTATTCACAACTTCAACTTATCAAAATACTCAATAAAACATACAACATCTACTAACATGACACTTCTTGCCTTGAAAATGCATAAATGAGACAAAATTGAAGGATATTTAAAAAAACCATAGGAACATCATCATATCATCCATTTAGGAGTCAAATAACAAGTTTAGATTCTATTTATTGGTTACATGTTATCTCTATTAGCTACATCTATGGAAAACTATAAAATTTTGTAGGCTAGAGCAAGTGTAGATTATGTCATTGAAAGAATCATTCAAAAGAAATAATATTGAAGCTTGGGGCACACATTAGTGTGTCCAATTGTGATCAAAGAAGAAATGATTTTGTGTGTGTGTGTGAGATAGATTCCATCAGTTTTGATGTTAAACCATTTGTGCATATTTAGGATTAAGATTATATATGCTATATATACAAAAATGTGACTATACATAGACAATTAATGCATGAAGTTAACCAATATAGCTCACATGGACACACAATGAAGTCTCTCCCTGTCATCCTCTCTATCTCACTCTCCCCTTCTCTTAGGTGTATATCTCTCTTATTCTCTCCCTCTCTCCTCCCCCTCCCTCTCATATGGTCTCCTAGGACAACATAAGACATAATGACACCATATGGTGTCCTAAGGGGTCATAGGACACCATATGACCCTTAGGACACAATATGACCCCTAGCTACATATAAGGGGTCATAGGGTGTCCTAAGGGGTCATAGGACACTATATGATCACTTAGCACACCATAGGACCTATATGATCACTAGGCATGTGAAGATATTTCCTTAAAACTATGAGTTTCTCAAGCTATGAGTGACCTAAAACAAGGATGAACCTCCATATTATGGGATACTTCCCTTGGAAAACCTCCTAAAATTATTGCACTTGAGAAGAGAAAATGATAGAAATATTGATTTTGAATTGAAAACTACTAGCCCTAGGAGGTGATGCACTAAAATTTTGAGATTCTACTTGATATCCTAAAATCACAATCAACTTCAATGGAGATCAAATTTCATTCACAACTCAAATTAGTCACATGGACACACAATTTAGTCACAATAAAAGAAAATTAATATAATGAAAGCATACAAAATATTTTTGTCCACCGTGCCTTATCAATGCACCAAGATACTTCCAAAAGTTGGGGATTTTTTGTGGATTTCTCTTCATAGTAGAATCCTAACGGGTGATAGACTCAAAACTATTGGCATCTCGGGCCCCAATCACTGTGTTATGTGCTGTGCAGATGAAGAATTGGCAAATCATCTTCTATTCAATTGTTCGGTGGCAGAATATTGTTGGAACTAATTCATTGAAAGAATAAATTGGGCTACGGTAAAAAATAAAAGACTTTTTGACTTCATTCTCTCTTGGCCAACCAGACATAAGTCAAAGTGGAGTGATCAATGGACGATTGGACCATCCATAATAGTATGGCATGTCTGGAAGGAAAGGAACAAAAGAATTTTCAAAGAAGCATCATTGTCAAATCTCATGCTGGTGGACAAAATAAAAATGGCAATAGAGGAAGTATTAAATGGAAAGAAACTAAAAGGTAGTCCTAAAATATACAATTTCAATCTAAGCCTAAAATTAACTCTAATCCTAGAATTAAACCCTACCTATAATTTGAACTATAATCTAACCATAATTGAACCCTAACCATAAACTAAGCCCTAACCCTAATTGAACCATAATTCTAATCATATTCTATCCCAAACCCTAACCCTCAATTACCTATAATCCTAATTTAACCTTAACCCTAATGTAATTGAATCATAACCCTAATTCTAATGTTGATTGAACTCTAATACTAACCCTAACTATAGTTAAACACTTACCATAATCAAATGGTAGCCTTGATAGTATCCCTAATCTAAATTAAATTGAATCCTAACCCTAATTGAACCTTTGGGTTAACATAACCATAACCCTAATTAAGCCTTAACTCTAACCTTAAAATCAACCTTTATTGAAGGAGCCTAATTGATGGGATGGGGTTTGGGATAGACTAGCCTAGTCTATGCTCTTGGATCCTTTCCTTGGATCACCAGGTGTTCTAACCACACCCTAGGGTCTCTAGGACTTCCCCTGCTTGTGGAATCCCCTGACCTTTCCCAATCCACCCACCAACAACTTGAAACACTACTCCTAAGGTCTCACCTACTCATGAGATTCAAAGAACCCTTACTTAGGCTAATAAGGGTTTGGCTTGTTCCACACCTTCTTAGGTCCTAGAAAGGGTAGGAAAGGTTTTGGACATGGTTATCCATGCATTCATGTGCCCCCAAGTGGTTTTCAACTTCCAACTCCTTACCGATTTCACTATTATGTCTTTTACCTACAAAATAGGGCTACAAGGATTGTGCCCAATTAGGCCTCCTACCCAAACTTTTAGGGCTCCCTCTTGCAAACAATGCATATGCTTGTGAAAATTCCCAAAATACCTGCTATTCATTTGGCATGGGCTCAAGGATTTTCCTAGTTTTGGGCCTCCAAGTGTCCGTACACTACCCTAGGTGAATTTTGGGGTTTTCAAGGGTTTTAAAGAGGGTTTTTTTAGGCCTGCTAGGGTCATAGTGTTGGATTGTTGATTTCACCACCTTTTCTAGATTTTTTAATTCTCCTCCTCTTCACCAATGGTGCTCCACTCACCCCTCTAAAACTCCTCCAAAGGGTGCCTCCTCCTCTGACCTTCCTTTCTCTTCTGGACCTCTGCAACTTCACCTCTTCCTAGCGGGGCACTGTCTAGTCTCGCCTAAAAGTGGGTCTTTGCTTAGCTTCCTTGCATCTTCAAGGGACTTTATTGATTTGAAATAATTTATAGGGTCATTACTCTTATTCTCCATGGTTTCATGGTGATTCCACAATGGGGAAAGGAGTTAACAACCCATCTTCTCAAAACAGTCCAAAACTGGATAGTGAGAAGGTAATTTAAAAAATATTTACAAACACACCACACTTGAAAAAAAAAACCTATTATAATTTCTCAAAATGGAATTAAATACACCATATAAGACTCTCAACATATTTTTTCTCAAAGATCAGTCCATTAATAATCTTCTCTTACTCCATTTGTGCCGACTGGCAGCAAAATTGTAGTCACAGTCAAGTCACTTTCTTTGGGCCGTACAACAACTGACATCCAACCCCTTATCTTAGGGTTTGAAACTAATTATACTACCCTTTCCTTGGTTTTTGTGCCCACATTAGTGTTTTCCACGCTAAACTAAGGATTTTAACCTACTAGGTGGAAAAGTTGCTTGACAACTTTGAAAAGTTGTCATGCATCTTTTGCAACTTTTGAGCAACTTTCTCAACGTTGCTTTTCTTGACTCCTAGGCCCACATTGGGCTATCCTAAGGACACAACCATGCTAATAAGGACCCTAACCACCTCAAAGGCACACATACCCTCTATTTTCAAGAAAACTCAACTTAGACTCATGAACCTAGGACCCAAACTAGGACCTAAACTAGGACCAATGAGCACATGGCTCTTATTTTATTTACAATGGCTTCTTTAAAGAAGCAAGAACACAATAAAAAGAAAATGGTGGGAGCCCTTTGAAGGGTGCTCCTACACCACTAATCCAAACATCATGCTTCATACTTAAACTCTTACTACATTTGAATCCTAACACTTACTCGAAGGGTAATAAAACCCTAATTAATTGAACCCTAATCATAAACAAAAAATTATGTGTATAACCTTATTGAATACTAATCCTAATATTAACATTGATTCTAACTAATCACTCACCCTAACCCCACACATTAACCTAGAATAGTAACCTTAATCATAACCTAACCTTAACACTAACCTCAATATAGCCTTATCTCGGGCCCTAATATAACCCTAATTGAATCCTAATCATAACTCAACCCTAAACTTATCCCTAATCTTAACCCTAACACTAATCATGATGTAAACCTAACCCTAAACACAATCATAACAATAACAATATCCCTAATCCTAATCCTAACCCTAACCTAATAGTAACCTTGAACCCTAGCTATAGAAACAATCCTTTGTCCTAACCCTAAAGATTAACCCTAACCCTAGCAATAATCCTTTGTCCAAAACCAAAAGCCTAACCCTAACCATAGCCCTAACCATAACCCAAAACCTATCCCTATCCCTAACCCTAAACCTATATCTTAACTCTAAACTAATATCTTATCCCTAAACCCTAACCCTAACCCTAACAATAAAGTAAATCTAAGCCAACCATATACCTAAGCATAATCCTTAGCCTCAACCCTAACCCAAACTACTATATTAAATCCTATCCTTAACCATAACCAAAATGCTAAATGTAACCCTAACCCCAACCATGATGTAAATGGTAACCATAACTCTAACTACTATGTAAACTATAAGCCTAAAATTAACTCTAACCCATACCCTAAACCATAATTCTAACCCTACAAGTTTGAAATCAACAAAGGCCAAGCTACTTGCGAATGGAGCTATGCAAAATAATAGAGGGCCAACGCTATTCAAAATGTTTGAATGAAAAGCAAATTGCTGCCCTTCTGAGAGTTATAGATCAACACCCTTAAGACAGAGAGATGGACATTTTACAAACTGTCTACCACATTGCATACACTCAAGATCCATATGCAAAAGAATTTGGAATTAAAATCAATGACAAGCTTGCTTCAGTAGAAGCTCGAGTTTTGCTTGCACCTTGGCTGAAGTATCATGAAGTATCATTATACTAGAAAAGAAAAAGGATGGAAGAGAAAACATTGTTGTTTGACCTGCAAATGAGAAACAGTGGAAGGAGCTTGTCATTTTAGTTGCCATGGTAAGCTCATGTCAGAAGGAAACAAGTAGCACAACTGGCATGTGTGAAAGCATTGAGACCAGTGAACTTATTTACCATAGATCATAGAAAGTTGTTCCAAAGCACGTTGTGAAAAAGGAAAAGTTCATTACAAACCATGATTTTCAATCCTTTGCAAGCATCGCTTGTGCAAATAATAACCAATTTCATGTTGTGTGTCTTGATACATCTTCTCCAATATTTTACATGAATGACACATCACACATGATCATAAATAGTCTTGAAGGATGGAATTGATTTGAAGAAACTCCTTATGGATTATAGTGCATTTCACAACAACCACCCTAACCCTAACCATCGGGTATTGGCATAGCAAAAATGGCATTGCTCTGATACTATATGTTTTGCCGATGGAGACATTTGGTAAGATTTTATTTATTTCTTTTCCATCAGGTATCGACATAGCCGAAAAGGCCTTCCCTGATGGACCAAGTTATGCCGATATAAACTTTTGTTATACCAATGACAAAGCCAAAGGAGAAGTCTTCATTGCCATCGAGTATCGGTGTAGGATATAATGTGCTATCTTGAGAAGGTATGCTACCCTGATGGATCCACCGTGAGGTAATATATTTTTAATTTTTGTTTTGCAAAGGGATACTATAACACAAAATTATATTTCTTAGGTTTGCATGTACATGAAGTATCTTTTTACCTAAGAAATTTAATAGAGTTTTATTTTCATAATGATTTTTTACCATTCATGTAAATACCATAGAAAAGGAAAATTATTATTTTAAAAATTACATTTCCCTTCTATTTCCCTCTATTTCCCTCTCTCTCTCTCTCTCTCCATCTCTCTTTCTCTCATTTATCTCTTGTCTCTCCCTCTCAGTCTCTATCTCTCTATCTCACTCTCCTCCTCTCTTAGGTGTATCTCTCTCCCATTCCCTCCCTCTCCTCCCCCTCTCTCCCTCTCTAGGGTCATATGGTATCCTAGGGATCCATGCATGTGTCCTAAGGGTTCATAGGACACTATATGACTCCTTAGGACACCATATGACCCGTAACGACACATATTATGTCATATGGAGTCCTAATGGGTCATAGGACACCATATGACCCCTTAGCACACCATACGACCCATAATGACACCAAATGGTGTCCTAAGGGATCATAGAACACTATATGACCTCTTAGGACACCATACGACCCATAACAACACTGTATGGAGTCCTAAGGGGCCAAATGGTGTTGTAAGGGATCGTAGGAGACCATATGACCCCTTAGGACACCATACGACCCCTAATGACACCATATGGTTTCCTAAGGGGTCATAGGACAACATAAGACACATAATGAGACCATATGACCCTTAGGACATAATATGACCCCTAACGACATCTAAGGGGTCATAGGACACTATTTGATCCCTTAGCACACCATAGGACCTATAACAATACCAAATAGTGTTCTAAGGGGTCATAGAATACCATATGACCCTTTAGGACACCATATGGTGTCATGAGGGGTCATATGGCATCCTATGACCCCTTAGGACACCATATGGTGTTGTTATGGGTCGTATGGTGTCTTAAGGGGTCATATGGTGTCCTAAGGGGTCATATGGTGTCCTAAGGTGTTATAGAACACCATATGACCCCTTAAGACACCGTATGACCCATAACGACACCATATGGACTCCTAAGGGGTTATATGGTGTCCTAAGGGATCATAGAACACCATATGACCCCTTAGGACACCATATGACCCATAACGACACCTAAAGGGTCATATGGAGTCCTAAGGGGACATAAGACACCATATGACCCCTTAGTATACCATAGGATCCATAACGACACCAAATGGTGTCCTAAAGGATCATAGAACACCATATGACCTTTTAGGACACCATAAAACTCATAACGACACCATATGGAGTCCTAAGGGGTCATATGGTGTCCTAAGGGGTCATAGGAGACCATATGACCCTAATAACACATAAGGGGTCATATGGTGTCTGAAGGGGTCATAGGATACCATATGAACCCTTAAGACACCATATGAACCATAACAACACCATGTGGTGTCCTAAGGGGTCATATGGTCTCCTAAGAGGTCATAGAACACCATATGACCCCTTAGGACACCATATAATGACACCAAATGGTGTCCTAAGGGGTCTTAGAATACTATATGACCTCTTAGGACACCATACAACCCATAACGACACCATATGGAGTCCTGAGGGGCCATATGGTGTCCTGAGGGGTCATAGGACAACATATGACCCTTGAGGACACCATACGATCGCTAACGACACCACATGGTGTCCTAAGGAGTCATATGGTGTCCTAAGGGGTCATAGGACCCCATATGACCCCTTAGGACACCATATGACACATAACAACACCATTTGGTGTCCTAAGGGGTCATAAGACACTATCTAACCCCTTAGGACACAATATGACCCCTAACAACACCTAAGGGGTTATATGGTGTACTAAGGGATCATAGAACACCATATGACCCCTTAGGACACAATACGGCCAATAATGACACCATATGGTGTCCTAGGGAGTCATATGGTGTCTTGAGGGGTCGTAGAACACCATATGACCCCTTAGGATACCATATGGTCTCTATATCTTTCCCTTTAACTCTTTTTACCTCTCTCCCTCCCAACCCCCTTCTCCCTCTCACCCTCTATCTCTATCTCTCTCACCCCCCCTCCCTTAGGTATCTCTCTCTTTTCTCATTATCTCCCTCCCTCTCTCTCTCCCTCTCTCCCTAGCCCTCCCTTTCCCTTTCTCTATCTCTCTCTCCCTCTCTCATAGGTGTCTCTCTCCCATTCTTTCCATTCTCTACAGTCTTTCTCTCCCTCCCTCCATTCCCATCCATCTCTCTCTCCCCTCTCTCCCTCTCTCTTAGGTCTCTCTCTCCCATTATTTCCTCTCTCTCTCTCTAGTGTCTCTCCCTACCCTTCTATCTTTGTTTTCTCAGCTCTCTCTCTCTCTCTCTTGGGTCTCTCTCCCCCCTCTCTCTTAGGTGTCTCTCTTTCCTATTATGTTCATCTTTCCCTCTCTCCCTCCCCCATCCTCTCTCTTCCCTCCCCCTCTCTCAAGTGTCTCTCTCTCTCATTCTTTCCCATTCTTTCCCTCTCTCCCTCTCTCCCTTTCTCTCTCAAGTCTCTCTCTTTCCCTCTAACACTCTTTCTTTCTCTCCCATTCCCTTTCTCTTTCTCTCTCAAGTATCTCTCCTTCTCACCCTCTCTTTCCCTCTCTCCTTCCATCCTCTCTTCTCTCTTCCTCTCTCCCTCCCAAGCCTAACCTAAGAGAGAGAGACCTAAGAGAGAGAGATAGATACTAAGTGAGAGGGAGGAAGGGATGGAAAATGAGTATGAGACTAGAGAAAGATCCTAGGTGAGAGAGAGGGGTGGAGGAAGGGAAGGGTTTAGAGAGAGAGAGGTTGATGGAAAGAGAAGAAGAGACTAGAGATTCAACCTTCAAGTGAAGCCTATTCAACCTTCAAGTGATTCTTCTAAAGTTGAAATCCCAAGATTTAGAAGCTTTCAACAAATGCAAGATGTTAAATGTATGTAGAAAACTAGGTCATCATTCCCCAAGAGAAACCCTTTAAAGAGATGTCTCCACCTCAAGGAATCCCCAAATCTTATCAAAGTCCTTTTGCAAATCAACTTTCATGCCCTAGCATCATTTTCCTTTGTCCAAGAGGTCCTATTATATATATAAAGAGCTATTTTGTTGAACAAAAGAGAGACTTTTTTGAGGTAGAAACAAAGTTATCTTTTGTCAATACAACTACAAATGATGTAGAAATAGAAAAATTAAATTTATTGCAATAAAATGATATGTTTGATGATATAGAAAAATAGTTTAAAGAGCAAGGAAAAGTGTTGATAACAAGTTTTTGATTGTTTTGTTTAATGAGTTGCCTAGTTATATTGAGCAAGATGATGAGATAATGCTTGTTTTGTTTAATGAGCTACCTTTGTATGTTATTGATGAGGAAGAAGATACATCTATAATAACTCAACAATGATTTTGAAACATCATCAGAATACAAATTATGTTGACCTCAAGGTGTTGATTCATCAATATTATGTTTTCTCTATCTTGGTCTCCCCTCCTCTCTCTCTCCATCTCTCTTTATCTCATTTATCTATTGTCTCTCCCTCTCAGTATCTATCTCTCTATCTCACTCTCCTCCTCTATTAGGTGTGTCTCTCTCCCATTCCCTCACTCTCCTACCCCTCTCTCCCTCTCTAGGGACATATGGTATTCTTAGGGTTCATATGGTATCCTAGGGATCCATGCATGTGTCCTACGAGGTCATAGGACACCATATGACTTGTAACGATACATAAGATGTCATATGGAGTCCTAAGGGGTCATAGGTTGTCTCAATTTAAATATGTTAGTGCACTTCCCCTTCTTGGTGATTTTGGATCTTGGTGTCTCAATTTAACCATTGGAGGTCACCCTAATTGGTGGAAAGAGAGGGAGAGAAGGAGAGAGTGAGAAAGAGAGTTAATGAGAAAGGGAGAGAGGGAGAGAATAAGAGAGAGATACACCTGAGAGAAGGGGAGTGAGATAGAGAGGATGAGAGGGAGAGACTTTAGAGATAAAGAATGGGAGAGAGAGAGAGAGAGACTTAAGTGAAAAAGTGAAAGGGAGGGGGGAGGTAGGGAGAGAGTGGGAAAAAGATACACTTGACAGAGGAGGAGAGTGAGATAGAGAGATAGAGGCAGAGAGGGAGAGAGACTTAATAAAGAGAGAGAGAGAGAAAGAGAGAGAGAGAGAGAAGATTCATGGAACATTGTTTAGGCACATAGCGTGTTGATGCAAGATTCGACTAACATAGTGTGTTAGTCACTTTTGCTGATTCGCTGACTGCGCGACCACCATTTCCTTTTGCCTCGCGAAACAATGAATTTGACTAACATAGTGTGTTAGTAGATTTCACTGATTCATGGGTTGCATGGCCGCCATTTTCTTTTGCCCTACGAAACCTGTGAATTAGACTAACATGGTGTGTTATTCACTTTCGCTGATTCATGGACTGCATGGCCGCCATTTCTTTTTCCTTGCAAAACAGTGAATTCGACTAACATAATGTGTTAGTCGCTTTCGCTGATTCGTGGGCTGCATGGCCCAAATGAAGTGACTACTTTCTTTCTAATAATGGGGGGAATATTAATTTAGTTTGAAAGCTCCCATTTTGCTTATGAGCGGGAGAAAAGAGTTTGAAAAAATCAAACTTTGAGCGGGATTATGGATGACGGAAATGGTAACAAGTAATGGCGAAGTGGATGGGTTAGAGGGGCCCACACCAGCCACTCTAAATGGTCAACACTTCGAGTGCATTCGTTAAGCCTTTCTATCAACTGGAAAATGACAACATGCCTCCAGATCAGCCTGATGGTGGGTCCCAGAATGTGACTCATCGCATTATGGGAGGACATGGGAGGGATGTATGTCAATGGACTCTGGATGCATGCCATTGTATGACAAGTCACTTTTGGAGCCAGAATAGACACATCCCAAAGGAAACATCATTCATCCTATCACAAAAACAAGTTTAACATACTTGGTTGTTAGTAGCACTATTTTATTGAAGATGTCCCCAACTTTATTTTCTAGGAGACAACATTAAAGATTAATAACATTACCTTCAATAAATTGTCAAAGGTAGTGCATATGAAGCCCAATGTTCTTGGTGCTTAATTTAATTGTGATAGATATGGATAGACTTCTAGTTATCACACTAAATAAGTATTAGACTACTCATTGTATAAAATGGTAAACTTTCTCAAAACTTAACAAATGCAAATAACCTCTTGTCTTATGTTTATTATTTTATGTTATAGTACCTTATTAAATGATATCATGTTACTTGTTGTTGGACCAAGTGTTGAGACCTAATATAGATAGTAGAGATGCAACCTAATTAGAGTTTGCATATCCCAGTAATTAAGAAAATCTCCTTAATGTATACTTAATGCCATAAAATTAAACCCCATATATACCAAATTGTGTTTTGTTTTTTTTCTTTCCAATATGACGTGTAAAACCTATATGAATTGAGATATGATCCGAATAGAAAAGGTTAGTCAAATCTAGATGATAGACAAACAAAATAAAATTTCACAATTTGGGGAGTTGGTGCTCTCTTATAGTAAAAAACCTCAAATCATCAAACATTGTCAAATAAATTCTAAGATTGAGGAATACTCATCATCTTAGAGTCACCTAACATAAATGAAGTTAATAAAAGGACCAAAATTTGACATCTCAAACTACTCAATGACACTTGAATTCATATCTTGAATCAAAGTGGAAGAACTTAAAGTGAGAATGAAATTATTTACATCAAACACAAGGATAAAAATTTCACTATTAAGCCTTTTTGTGTACACAAGGAGAAGAAAGCTCTACTAGGGTTTAGGTATTCTACTTGATTATGTCTTTTTGATAGCATACTATGCTTGAAAGTAAAGATCATATATTTTTTAATATTTATTATGCGGCCTTTGCACTTGCCACACCTACAAGTGTTGTCAGTTCTCTTTAAATGGCCTCAAACTAGATTAATCCAACAATTATTGTTGGTATTGAAGATTTGATAGAACAGGAGGATGGATTTACCACCATAATGACCAAGTTCATTCCCAAAATTTTCATGATGTACAGTGTATTCTAAATTACCTTTATGTGTGGTTTTTCTTATTCTACAGTTTGATAGTGCGCATTCTTCACTTAAATTTTTTACCTTAATTGATTTTTATTTTTAGGGTTCCCCTTAAAACCACACTTAAATAATGATTGACCAAGGCTTGAGTCCCACATAGGGTCCACTTTAATTCTATATATGATAATTTTTCTCTTTTGCTTTACTAGAGCTAGTCATGTAGATGCCATCCTCAAAAATCCTCAAAAGTATACCAAAAAGTCTGCCAAACACATATTTCTCTTAGATTTTGCATACCAAAGAAATAGAATAGGAAGCAATCAAACTAAACTCTATGAATTTCTAGGAATTCTTCGAGATGAGATCTTGAAATGGTACATGAAGGTTTCCTAGCATGATAAGAGTGTCAAGAAGTAAAATAAGATTTTCATTGTAAAATTGAATCTCTAGAAGTTCCTTTAAATGTTGTGACTAAGACTATGGAAATTATCTAGAAGAAAGGAAAAATAAATAAAGAATTTAACCAAATATTCAAAGTAGTGTCATGGATAATAAAATATAAGGAAGTTGAGAACCAAAAATAGAAATGTTAAAGATATAACTATTATAGTTAAAAATTATGCAAGAAATAGTAACCAAAGGAGAAAGATATTAGTGACAATCACTTGTATCAAGCAAATATTTGGTGCACTTCCTACATAAATTCAAAGGATATTTAATAAATGAGTACCTAGTGATTGGAAAAGAGAAAAAGGAGTCACAACACTAATGGTTATTACACCTGTTTGTCCTTACAACTGGAATGACAACTAGGTAATAAAACACAATTTAGAGATTGAATATCCTTGGATAGTTAACTTTTCATGTGGCAAAGGCTCATTTAGTTATCAACCAGGGATGTAAACTTGAAATGGGCCAGCACTGTATGTGCACCAAGTTCATATTGCAACCATTCTATATTACTGCAGGAAAGGAAATTCTTCTTAAAGTAAACACATGGAATCTTAAATAAACTAATACTAAATATTACAACTGGAAATTACTTTAAAAAACTACTATTAAATGATAAATTTCTAGTGGGCAGCAGGAGCTACTCTGCTGCTGTGGCTATAGGAATAGACACAGGAACTATTTCCTATGCCTGCAGGAACAGACAATTGCAGAAACAACTACTATAGAAGTATAAAACTAACTGGAACATGCAAAGGATTACTCACCAAGTGGCCCCCCTTGAGTGAGTATCTCCAGAACTTCAGATTACAATTATCTAATCATTCAAAATCACATTGATCTCTTTATTTCATCTTTACTGGAAAATACATAAATAATACCAGAAGACTGTGTATTACAAAATATTATGGTTGTTCTCTACTATCCCCAAGAGGAGATAGATCCCTTTATTTATAGGAAAAATTATAACAAACATCTAATTGATCGACCACATTCCTACAGAATAGGTGAACATTATTTATTAACAAGAGAAGAAGAATTCAGCGTAGGACAGCAGAACAACATATGTCCTACAGCTGAGAAAATATAGCATGACTTGCCTCCTAGATCTAAGCTCCACTACGAATAGTTATAAATCCATAAATCAATTTCCTGAAGAACTGGTCAAGTGGTTTTGATCATTACTGCATTTCTTTGATTGGGTCTGCATTGTGGTTATATACTTGATGCTCCTTTAAACCACCATTTGTCTTTACTTCACCTTTGCTGACCTTGCATCATGATATTAATGTGCACAACAAACATGTGTATATACTAATGCTAAAATGATATAATGTAAACCATATTTATAATTGATTTAAGATATTTACATAGATAGATCATTTAAAATCATTATATGACATCCTTAGGTATAAGTTAAACCAATTTTAGAAACACTTAAAAGGTATCAACTTAGAAGAATATTATAATCCAAATGTCATCTAATCATAAGACCTAGGTAGGAGTATTATATAAAAAATCTATCAAAATAGAGCCATTATTTAGGATCATCATCTCCCCCTAACCTAAATTCTTGTTGATCCTCCAACAACAGGAAATTTTGGATTCTGGCATTGATTCAGAAATTGCCTGGAGTAACCTATTCAAAATCGCCTATAGATAAGCTCCAGTAGAATCCTTTCATTTTCTCCAATCTCTTCAACCTGGTACATTCTGCTACTTCACTGTATGGTGAGTCACTGTCCTTGCATCCCATAAGTGGCCATAGGAGGATTGGAGGTTGAAAACTAAGAGGCAGCCAATATCATCCCTTTGTTCTTTCCAAGTGTATATACTTGGGTGCTCTGTTTAATGTTGCATGGTAGTTTTGTGCAAAGTATGGTTCAGATTGCATTAACTCATCTATTAGGCTATTCCAGTGCTGGACTATATGTCCTATTGCTACTTGTCCTTCCCTTGGAGCCATTTGTTCATATTATTTATACACTTCTTCCCTTAAGGGTAGGATTTCCTTTGCATAATTTGGCTCGTATACAATCTTTTACCAATCAAAGTAAATTCACCTAGGTTCCCTTGATTCAGCCCTTAAGGGCAATGAAAGCTCAAGTTATTCCTTGTGATGCACCCAGAACTTCTCTCCCCTTGATATTTCATTCTGCATCCATGACATAAGAGCTCTCCATTGGATATCTCCAATGTAAAGGAGAGGGTTCCAATCAACATCATTAGGAACAACATAGTTATGTACATAAAGTTCATAAAGTAGATTTTTGATTGTTGTAGGAGATGTCTGATAAGCATTGTATAATTCTTCTGGTGTTTGCAATGAGGGACTTAAATCCTTGACAATCCTCATCATTTGGAAACTGATGTGTTGTTCTCTTAAATATAGAGAGTAAACATGAGGAGGAGATCGACATTGCATCAGTTGTGGTACCATGGTGGCTATTGTTTCCACCTTAGCTTTAAGATGGGTTATTTCCTTGTCCTTTTGTTCAATAACTTTCTTTTTCCAATCAATTATCATTTGCATTTTTTACCTTTTCTAGTTCCCAATCCTCATAAAGAGAAAGTCTCACCTCATGACTAGTAAGGGAAGTAGGTGGCCTATGAAAAGGTGCCCTAGGTTTCTTCTTTTCTACTTTGCTCCCTACTTCAATAACCTGCTCTACAACAGATGCTAAATTGTCCAGTCTTTCAAAACCTACTTCTTTTTGGGGCTGCTCAATATTCTAGAGTTCCTCTTCTTCCTGAAGCGGCAATTCCTACTCTTCCTTCATATTTTGTAGTTCTCCCTCTTCTTCATGTTCCCTTTGAGGTTCATTAGGTGGAGAAGGAGGGATGTCATTGTGAAGTGGATTGTGTTGTTCTTGTTTTGGGGAGTCAATCAGGATGGTAATATTTGGCTTTATTGATTGGTCTTGGCTTTTAAGCTTTTTACGGAGTCTACCACTACTTCTTTGAGATTTTCCTTTTTTGGCTGCAGGACTACTTCTTGTAGCCAATTCTTCAACCACTTCAATATTTACTGAAGGAACTGGTTTTACAACTTTTCTTTTCTTGGCTATAGGAGGGGGCAAATTCTCACTTTTACTTTTCTCTTCCTTATATTCTATGTCAACCTGTTTTTCTTTGCCCTTTTCCTTTCGTGTGGCAGACCTAGTTTTTCTTAGACTTTGAGAAGGAACCTATATTGTAGCTTCTTCTTGTAAGGGTTCCTCTACTACAAGAATATTTTGTTCTGATGATATCATATAGGATGAGGGTTCAAGAGGGGAACCAAGTTTTTCAAGGTTTTCTTGTTCCTGAGATGGAAGTGGCTCCTCTATAACCATGTTCTCTACCCTAAACATTCTAGTTTCAACAAATTCATTCCAAAGCATTAGAGAGACATCTCTCAAAGATTTTTCAACTAATAGCTTAATTAGGCAATGATGAGAAACAAAGTGAGGCCTACCTTTCTGGGTCTCTATTGCACTTATGGAAAGAAGGTTGTACAATAGACTTGGAACATTCATCCTTCCTCTATGGCGTAGATGACTTAGGAGGTTGAAGTGATGGGAATGCAGACATGAGAACCTTCCTTCATAGGTTAAATACTTTAAAACATACAATGCTACTACTTTCCATTCAAGCAAAAGGGATTCTTGCCTAGTTCCTTATCTATCTACTACTAATGGGGGGTCTCCTAGATGTGTAAGTTCTGCTCTTGCACTGCGTGCATCCTTGGATTTTGAGTACATCTCCCCATATGTTGGTAACCCAGTTACCTTTTCTATCCGTTCCTCTGTAACCACCACTCTCAAACCTTTTACCTAAGCTTCTCCATATGAAAGTGTGTGGGTAAATTCCCTTGCAATTTCTTCATTAAACTCCGTCAGCTTTAAAAAATAATCCAGCCATCCACTGTTATGAAATATTGGTTCACAATCTTAGTCCTAAAGAATAACTTCATGGACTGTTGGCTCATGTCGAACAGATGGACCACCCATTGCAGTGGTAAGACTTTCAACTCTATAATGGAGTAAATCTGCTTAGTTTCTGCACTATAATATACTCAATGTGCCTTTACTTGGTCGGAACCTAGCTGCAATCTAAAAACAACTCTAATCAGACAAACAAGTAGAATACAAGATATCACCTCAAACTAGAAATTTGAAAAATAAAATGCAATCCGAGAGGACATCAAAATGATCTGCTAGAGTAATTATCAATGTACTTCCCCACCCCCAACCTAAGGTTTGATAGGTGTCCACACATGCGAAGGAGGACCAAAAAAGGATAGTATGTAAAATATCATAATTAGAGTTAATATGGTTTTGTAGATTAGGAAAATGGAATGCATCAAAGCAATATTAAACTAGCTCAACCACAAAAACTAGATTGCAATGATAAGAAATCCTAATACATTCAATAAAGGCATGAAGATGAAATACTAAAATAAAATGCAAACCAAAGCAAACCAATGTAGATATCTCCTTCATGTGGCTCCATTGTTCTTCTTTCACCTTCAAATTTGATGTGGATCTCACCTACAAGTGCAAAATGCAAGTGGAAAGCAAGTTGTTGAGAGATGAAATTCATAGCATAAGGTTACTCAAAAATGTGATTGATTGATTCATTGATTGATGAAAATCATCCAATTTATAGACAAACTGGAGAGAGGACAAGATTAGCATGAAGAGATTTGAAAGGAAATTCACATCAAGAATGGCAAAATTATGACAAATGTATGACAATTTGCTATGCAAGGTGTATGACAAATTATGACAAATTATGACAAGATTGAAATGCCATTCCCATGACAAAAGGGAAGAGAGAAAATATCCTCCATGATTGCAACAAATGGAAGCATAAACGTAGGAGAAAATGAGGGAATGGATTTAGAGGAAATATTAGAAAAATTAAAGAAAATAGGAGAAATAGAAATTAGAAATTAGGAGAAATTAGCAAATTAGAAGATTGAGGAAAAAGATGAAATAGAAATTAGGTGAATTAATTAATAGATTTTCATCCATTAATTAATTCATGAAAGAGACCTAGGACTAAATAAATAGATTTATTTAACCCATAAAGAAGAAGAAAAGGATTAAATGAACAAATCATAAAACCCTAGAAATAAGAGGACAAGGAATTAGGTCAAGACAACAAGAAATTAATGTAGGTTTGATCATGATTCTGATTGACAAAGGACCAATGTTGATAAATGATTGAGATTGGTTGACAAAAATCAATGACAAATTGACCAAGATTGACAAGTTGATAATCGCAATTGACGATGTCCAAAATGATGATAAATGAGCATGCACCATGATGCGACAGGATAAGATCGAACAAAATCATGATTGAAGATTGCTATCGACAAGACCTAATTTGAAAGTGATGAAAATGAGGAATGTAGAAGAAGGAATCGATGCTCGCAAATGATAAAGACCAAGTGCGCAACATAGAAGAAATGTTAATGCGATGCAAGAACCCTAAAATAAGGCAATGCACAAATGTTAAAGTATGACTCCACAAGCGTTGACCATTTTTTAGACATCTACAGGTTTAATTATATACATGCAACAAAAATAAATACACACGAGTGTACCTAACATGACACGAGAATGACTACAGCTTGAAGATATGGAGCCGTCATGCATGGAAAATGATGCAGAAATGGATGGAGTGAAAGGAAAGAAATGAGTGAATACGAAATGGAATATTTATTATGTAGAAAAGTACTCCCGCCAGATGTGGAAGTATTTATTATGATCATGCGGCAAAGATATTAAGATGGAGTGGTGACAAAAAAGCCATCAACAGTTGCTGTAGGAATCTCGACATGCTTGGTAGTGGAAAACTATCGTAGAAAATCATCTTTGCTCAGAGGTTTATGGTATAGGCGCAGCCGATGACTAATGACTAACAATTTAAACTTAATAGGATCTATTGTAGATAATCTGACAGGACCATTAGAAAATGTTTCAACTATCTCATAAGGTCCTAACCACTATGTTTGTAATTTTTCCAAATTATCTTTATACCTGGAATCATAGAGAAGAGCCCAATCACTTGGTGTGAATGATTTATCTTTGATATAGCGATCATGCCACTTCATGTGCTGGTTTTGAATAGGTTCGGTATGTTGCAGGGTAGACTTCCTTATCTCATCTAAAGCATTAAGCTGCAGGAGCCTTTCTTCTTGTGCTGCAGAAAGAGTCATATCTAAGGAAACAACTGATCTCAAATTTCTATGTTTAAACTCTACAGCCATCATTTCTTTTGTCCCATATACCGTTTCACATGGTGTAAACCCTATTGTAGATTTCCAGGTGGTTCTATAAGCCCATATAACTTCAAATAATCTGTTAGACCAATCTTTTTTGTTGAGTGCTACTATTTTGGTCAACACTGATTCAAGCTCCCTGTTAGTAATCTCTGCTTGTCCATTAGCCTGTGGATGATAAGGAGTGGATTTCCTATGCCTGACATTATATTCATTAACTAGGGTTGTGATCAAAGTGGAAGTGAACTGTGCCCCTTGATCTGTCACTATTTCTCTAGGAACTCCATACCGAGTGAATATTTCTTCATATAAAAATTTTGCTACCTTATTATCTCTGGCATGCTTGAAGGCTTTGACTTCTACCCATTTAGTAACATAGTCGGTACAAACAAGAATGTAGGAGCAACCATTTGATGGTAGATCGATTGACCCAACAAATTCTAGGCCCCATTTGTCAAATGGTGTAACAACCACGTGAGGGTGTAGAGGCATTTCATCAGACCAAGTTGGTCTTTCCATTCTTTGACATTTGTCACATTTCTTGGTGTTTTTTACTGCATCCTTGTGCAAGGTTGGCCAATAGTACCCTGTAGTTAATATCTTGAGAGCTGTTCTTTTGGCTACAAAATGACCTCCACAAGGTTCATCATGAGAGGCATGAAGTATATCATATGTCTCATCTTCCCTTACACAACGCCTCATAACTTGGTCTGGCCCTGTATAAAATAAGCAATCTTCTATCCATTAGAAGTTGAAACTCTTTTCTGCCAGCAGTCATTTCTCTTTGGGTGAGAAATGTGGGGGTGTCTTGTTAGCTACTAGGTAGTTGGCTATGTCAGCATACCATGGACCATTCAAAGTGATGAAAAACAAATGCTCATCTGGAAAAGAATCACCAATGACCTCATCATTGTCTGGTGTTTGAATCCTTGACAAAAAATATGGCACTACATTTGCTTTCCCTAGTTTATCTATAATGGTAATATCAAATTTTTTGCATTAACATCAACCATCTTGCCAATCTAATTGTAATGGAGCTTTTATTCATGAGGTACCAGATGGCTGCATGATCAGTATGTACAAAGATTTGATATCCAGTTATATAGTGTCTGAACTTATATAGGGCATAGATGATAGCTAACATTTCCTTTTTAGTAACAATATAATTCAGTTCTGGTCCTTACAAATTTTTACTAATGTAATAAATTACATTTTCCAAAACTCCTTGCTTCTGCCCCAAAACTACTCCTATTGCAAAATCGGATGCATCTGTATGAATGTGAAAAGGAATTGACCAACCAGGTCCTTTAAGCATAGGGGCCTGGGTTAAGGCTTCTTTTAATTTAGAAAATGATTTTTCACATGCAACTATCCATTCAAACCCTGCATGACCCAGAAAACTTCTTACATCCTTTTGTTTGACAAGGGTAGGAAGAGTAAGTATTACTTAAATTTTAGCTGGATCTACTTGAATACATGTTTGAGAAATTCGATGCCCCAACGCTATTCCTTCTTGCATCATCATAAAACATTTTTCATTGTTTAGGGATAAATTGTGATCTTCACACCACTGCAATACTTTGGTTAGATTTTGTAATGCCTCCTTAAATGTAGTCCCATAAGTAGTAAAGTCATCCATGTAAATTTCCATACAATCATGGGATATGTCTGAAAATATACTGAGGACAACCCTTTGAAAGGTTGCAAGAGAATTACATAAACCAAAAGGAAGGACTAAATAGGCATATGTGCCCCAAGGGCGGGTAAAGGTGGTCTTTTCCTGATCTTATAATAACCACTAAACCCATCCAAAAATGAAGTGTTTCTTACCTGCTAGAGAGTCTAACACTTAATCTATAAATATAAGTGGGAAGTGATCCTTTTTGGTAGCAGTGTTGAGCTCCCTATAGTCCACACAAACTCTCCATTTCCCTCCTTTCTTTGGAACTATAACAAGAGGATAAACCCATTGACTGTTGGAAATAGGATAGATGAATCCTGCATGAAGCAACCTTTATAGTTCCTCTTTAACTATTTCCCTTAAAGCAGGATTAATCCTTCACTGAGGTTGTCTAATTGGTTTACAATCTTCTCTGATATAAATTCTATGGGTACACAATGTAGGATTTAACCCTTTCATGTCCTGATAATCCCATGCAAAAGCTTGTTGTTGGGCTTTGAGTAATTTTGTTAATAAAAATCTTTGATATGTTGCTAATTGACTATTGATATTAAGATTTATTCCTGCAACAACTTCTATTTGAATTATTGATGCAACATTAGATGTTTTAGATAGACAAGAGGTTTGAATTTTCTGTGGTAGCAATGTGTGAAACATGTCTGTGGCTGGAGGAGAATTTAAAAATCCTGCAGATGGAAGAAGAGTATGCAAAGGACTTATTGGTATACCCAATGACTATTGAGCTGCTCCATAATAATTTCTTATGATGTTAGAGAGTATTGTATCATCCTCCTAAAGTTCTATGAATGGTCCCCTTGATAACATCATTAGTTGTTGAACATATTTAATTTCCTCTACTTCTTCTCCTATGTCTAGCCATACTACTCGTTCTTGATCAAGTTGTGGTTGTGCTGGAGAATAGAGTGCAAGTGTTTTGGTAATAATACCATTTGAAATTATCGTATCTCTTGATCTGCAACCTATATATGCATCAGTTGTTGGCATCCAAGGTCTTCCCAAAATAATTGGATATCCACCTAATGTTGCCTTGGGAGAGAGGATTATAAAATCAGCAAGATATTCCCAAGAATATAATGTGACAACAATATCTTCAACCATTCCTTTAGGCCGAACAATAGAGCTATCATCAAGCTGCAGGACCATTGGAGTTGATCTAAGACTAGTAATATTGAGTTGTTGCATGACATCTTTAGTCATCACATTTATGGCTACTCCTAATTCTATCAAGTCATTTTTGATTTGAGTCCCATTGATAACTACCTTGACAATAGGGCTACCTCGGTCAGAATATTTAGTAACAACAATTTTTCCTAACATAATGTCAACCAATTGTCCTACTACATGCACTATTTTTGGGTCTTTTTTCTTCCACCCAGGTTTCTTTAGACATGTCGCTTTAATAAATTTTCCATATATGGGAATATCTTTAATAGCTTGAAACAGTGGGATTTTAACACATATATGTTTTAGTTGATCAATAAGATCAAAACCTATATCATCCTGCTGTCTAGACACTTCTACTTGCAATCTTTGAGGAAAAGGGGGAGTTCTTATAGGTGTATCTAGAGTTTCAGATTGTTGAACCTGCTCAGGGTTTCCAAATTTATCAGGTATGGTTTCCTGAAAAGTCTCCTCTGTTGGTAATTTTGTTATGACTAGAGGAGATGGAGTAGGCAATGTTGTCCCTGACCACAAATGAATATCACTTATATTGAGAGAGTATGCAAGATAGTTATTAGGATCAATTGAAAAGACTTGTTGTTGCTATTATGGTTTGTTATTTGGATTTGGCACAGGTTGAGTTGGCAATTGGGTTGGCTTGGATGGAGTGGCATTAGGAGCTGGTGGCATTAACACTGGCTATTGATGTTGGCATATGTACAGAGTATGATGACATGATGGTATTGTATGTTGTCATTGATGTCAATATGTTGAAGTATGAACTGATATATTGAAGTAAATGAACTGGCAAGTGAACCGGTATGATGGTATGAACTGGTATATGCAGAAAGTGAAGCGGTATGTTGGAATGTGAACTAGTATATGCAAAGTTTGTATAGGGGTTTCATTTGATATGACTACAGGTTGGTAGTCCCTGCTTCAGGGTTTCCAGTTGATGCATTCCAAGTATGTGTGATTCGAACGATGACATCCTGTGATGATTTAGCATTGAAAAGAAGATTAGATCATGTTTCCACATTAGTCTTGTGTGTCTGAAGAATCTCCTTGAGGATCTCGCATGAAGAAGATTGATTCTATATACCTCGAGAATATGCAAAATCTTAGTAAATGGTGGAGAGCACGTGATGGGTTATCAGCTTCCAAAAGTGGTGAAGAATAGATGATGGAGAACGTCTTGAGATTTGTTCAATATTTTTTTATCCTATGAAATGTGTTTAAATGACTAGGATTGAACTGCCTGTATTTTAAACCTAGATGCTTAGGGTTTTAGGTTTTGGCCCTCGACCTAATTGTTGTCGATTAGGTCGATGATGATTTTTATTTGAAGTTGTTGGCAAGTGATTGTATGTGAGGTTATTCTTGCTAGACTAGAGAAGTGAGTAGAAACCTTCAGAGTGTGATTGTAGATGTAAAGGAATTGAAGCAGATTTGCCTTGGCATTATGTGCTATTATTAGATCACTGTATTACCTATTGACTTCTAACCATTTCCGCAAATGGAAAATCCCTTTATCGGGTAGCTTTAACAGGATTTTTGTAAATCCTTTAATAGGGTGACTCAAAATCATTGAGTTATTCAAATCCTCTCACAAGGTAACCTTTAACAAGGTTTTAACCTCTAACTGGGTATTTAGCCATCCCTTAACCGGGTGATCCCTAGCAGGATCAGTTCCTAGCAAAACCTATTGTAAAAGTCTTTAACTAGACTAGGCTCCTAACAAAGCGAACTTCAGAAGAGTTCAAAGAACAACTTGTGGGTATTCATCCCCACCGTGGTTTTTCCCAGTTGGGTTTCCATGTGAAAAATCAATGTGTTATGTGTGATGCTTTTTCATGTGATGTTTTAGTGTTTTTTGTTAAGCGGTAATGTAAGCTGATCCAATGGTCATTGTATTTTTGATGTATTACTTTCTTAAGCATATAGGTGAAGTTGAGATGGGTTATTAGGTTTTGAGAAGACCTATATGGTACCGGTTTATGTCTGTTATAGTCATACTATTATTTACCGATAGTGCCTTGATTTAGATCGGTGATATTGTTTACCAGTTAGTGCAGTCTTTGCAGTTTAAGTTGTTGAAGAAGTTTTTGTCCATACTAATTCACACCCCCCCTCTTAGTATCTATTGAGTACTTACTATTCATCATTATTCATCAATTGGTATCAGAGCATCCTCCAGGTCCTCTATGTTATAAGCTTAACCGCTTGAGGAAAAGATCCTATTCTAATGATGAAGAGGGAATGTCCTAAGTTCAACAGAGATAACTTTAAGCTATGGAAGGATAGAATGAAGATGTACATTAAAAGCATGGGTACTCAACACTAGAACTATGTTGAGAATACTTATGTTGTCCCTACCGGTACTCTCACTGATGATCAAAGAAGAGAGATTTAGGAGAATGGGCAAGTCATGGAATCTCTTATCAGCAGTCTATCTGATGTTGAGTTTATAGATGTTCGGGATAAAGACAATCCCAAAGATGTATGGGATACTTTGGAGACTATCTATGGTGGTGATGAGCATGTGAAGCAAGCTAAGGAAGAGAGCCTTAGGGGAAATTTGAAGACATGTGGATGGTTGAAGGAGAGACTATTCAAAAATATGGGATAAGAATTAAAATTGTCGTTGGAGACATCAAGAGTGCAGGAGGTACAATGGATGATTCCACTATTGTTAGCAAAGTTTTGAGATCTTTATTACCGTCTATGCAATAAGGGTTGCCAATATTCAGGAGTTGAGATCTATTGACAAGATAAATGTATCCCTTGACTCCATCATTGCTAAGTTGACCGCATATTAGCTAAACAGTTATGATGGTAATGTTCAAAAGACTGAATCAACCTTTAGAGCATCTGCTGCACTAACTAGAAAGGGAAAAGAGGTTGGTACCAGTTGTGAACCCAAACAAAGCAGAGATATGGATGAAGAGGAGATCCTGATGGAGTTTGAATCTCTTCTTGCCAAGAGACTTCCTAAGGGAACTGGAAAATACAGAGGTAAACTCCCTTTGAAATGTTTTTCTTGCAATAGGATATGACACATTGCTATCAACTGTCCCAATAGTGATAATAAGGACAAACCAGAGAAGTTTAAAAAGTTCAAAGGAGGAAATAGGAGAAACTATCTTGTTGTAGTCGATGAAGGTGTCACTGATGATGAATCATAAGATGAAGAAACTGAAGACATAGTGTTTGTAGCTGTTAAGGAAGATGTGTCAGACAAGGAGGCTCTTGTCTCCCACTTTCATAATTCTAATGAGTGGATTATTGATAGTGGATGTTCTCACCACATGATTGGTAATCAAAGAAAGTTTCTATCTCTAGAAGAGTACGATGGAGGTGTAATCTGATTTGGTAATGATGCACCATGTATGGTAAAAGGCAAATGATCCATCTCTCTAAATGGAAAAAGTAGTGCTGATAATGTGTATTGGGTAGAAGGTCTCAGGCATAACATTTTGAGTGTTGCCCAGCTGAATGACAAAGGACTCACTCTAGAATTCAAAGATGGAGTGTGTAAAATAAAAGGAAAGAGTGGTGAATTGATGGCCATCGGTATGCAGACCAAAGGTAACTTATTTTAGTTAAATACAAATATCAGTCAATGTCTAATGGCTAAGTTCGATGACAGTTGGATATGGCATAGGAGACTCTGCCATGTAAATTTTGATAATATTGTGAAGGCCAGTAAGATCAAGGTAGGTAGAGGATTGTCTGTGCTAAACAAACCAGAGAATCCTTTGTGCAGAGAATGTCAACTAGGGAAAATGTCTTCCTCAATCTTCAAAGGTAAATCTTTCACAGTAGATAATTTACTTGATCTTGTGCATACTGATTTGTGTGGTCCTATGAAAACTAGGAGAGTTTAGGGAGATAGGTACTTTATTATTCTTACTGATGATTTTTCTGTTGGTATTTTGGTATGGTTTCATCATTGATGTCAACACCTACTAAACTCTTATCAACACTAGCACTTTGGAGATCTAGTAGCATTTACCGGCAAGTAAGTAACTGTTTCACAGTTACCGGTATCTGGTACACCAGCAATATATAATGATCACCGACACTTGGAATGGCATGGAAGACACATGGTTATGTCGAAGACATCGTTTGGACATCTTGTCCTAGAGTTTTATTCATTGGTATATTCATAGTTGTTGTTACTAGCAAATAGGTCTAGGGTTACACCGACAAGTTTATCTTTTCCAGATCAACATGGCACGCTATGGAGATGATTAATTATTGTTGTAAATGCATCAAGTCGACATGTTCAATCGGTTATTGCATCAGATATTATATTGTTTGTAAAATGTTTTTATTATAATATCTTGTAGAGCCGACCTACTAAAATTGGTCTTAGGTTATGGTATAAATGTAAGATCTTATTTGTAAGATCAAATGTGGAATGCGAAAAAGGATTGTGTGAAGGTATATGCCAGATTAAGCATAGCTATACACACAGACATGATTTGAAGGTGAAGCTAGGTTTTTGTGAAAGCATATCAGTATTAAACCAGTACTGAATCCAGCATATGAAGATGTTATTTTGTGCAGTACATTCTTATTGTATTTAACCATCTAACTGTAGTCAGTGTGACTCCCATTTTGTGATTGAGTAGTGAGCTCTAAGCGGTTGGCCTTTCTGCATGTGCAGACCCCATTTATGTACACCTACTATCTACAGTAGTATCATCTAATTGTGGGTAAGGTTTCCCACCATGGTTTTTCCCCTTACAGGGTTTCCGCGTACAAATATTGGTGTTATGTGTTATGGATAACTTTGTGTTTATATTTCATGCACTAATCCTTATCGGTATAGCAATTAACTATTAAAACTGTCTACTGACATATTTAACTAGTTTACTGGTATTAAGCATTAAGTTGGTTAAGTTGTTTTTGGTTTGAATTTATTTGACAACTATTCACCCCCCCCCTCTCAGTTGTCTCCGGGACCTAGCAATTGGTATCAAAGCCTAGTCTTCTTTTGCAGAAGTTTAACAGCTTGAGGAGATCCAATGTCTACTAATTATTTCAGGAAGGACAGTCCTAAACTTGATGGAACCAACTATGGCATATGGAAGATCAAAATGGAGACACATCTAAATTGCATTGGAAAAGACATCTGGGATGTTACAAAGAATGGTTATTGTAGTGTCGTAAATTGTACGCACTTGCTAGGGTTGTACAATTTCACACCTAGTTTAGCACCCGCCTTGGTGCACCTTGCATTTTGCATTGCATTTCCCCTTTAGCACTTAATTAATTAAATTAATTAGGTCTAAGGTTCTATTTTATTATCTCCCATATCATAAAGTTGGGCCCTTTTCATTGAAGTGTGCCCCTTTCATTTTATTCCTCCAATACATCATTTAATCAAAAACCCTAATTAGGTCCTATTTTGAACTTGGGGGCTTGATTTCGGGGGTCAAAACATCTCGAAATCAACTGTAACTTCGCGATTCACTCTAAAATCATCATATCCAACGGCCCTGAAAATTTGGTGAAAAGTTGTCAGGACCATGGCGCCCGGCATGCACATGGTCTCGGACATTTTTCCCAAAATTTTAGGAGCACGATCCAATCATAAAATAAAGCTTAACCCCAAGAAATTGGCGGGAGATTCAATCTCTAGGTTGGCCAAAAGTTGGAATTAAGACCTAGGGTTTCATATATAAGAGCTCTCTTTCTTCATTTGAAAGGATCCAGAATTTTGGTTTCAAGGACCTTCTATGCAGCGAAAGAGTAGATCTTTAAAGACTTCAACAACATTCAACATCCATCCATCAAGCATTTATCAATTCCATTCATCCATTTAGGGCTTGGAAGACATTGAAGAACAATAAGAGATTACCGACTGAAGATTGGCTTGTACCCCTCCCTTGGGGTTGGGTATGATTTCATGTTGTTTTCATGTCTTTGCATAAGCCTCATTATATCATTTGCATTCATGCTTTAGATCACTTTGCATCTTGATTTGGAGCATTTACATTATCATTTACAAGCAATTAGGGTTTACTTTCTAGGTTGCTCTAGTTTGCTTACTTGCATTTTAGATCTTGCACACACACAAGGTCTGCACACACACTACTTTTACAATACAACTTGGCTATTTGTGGAGGTGGAAATCACTGAAGCGGGGGTTTGACTAAGGCAAAACCCTATATAGCCGCTCACCATACCTTTTCAGATATAAGTGCAGGTTTCGGGATTCAGACGATGCCGCAAGTTGCAGATCTGAAAGAAGCAGACCGAGACAGAACTCCACCCCAAGTTTCAGAGCCAAAGACTAGGACAGGGGCGTGGGGTGCCCTGGTCCTTCTGTTAGATAGCAATTTTCAGCATTTTTGACAGCTTTTCAGGTTGCAAAACAGTAGTTTCCAGAGCAGTTTTAGGGGCAGAATCAGGACAGTGGCGCCCGTGCCCCCGTCCCGAACATTTTCACTCAGATTTTAACTACGAGTACGCATTTGCATTCTTGCCTTGTCCTTGTGTTTACAGCTTTCCATTGTTTAAGTTCAATTCTGCAATCTTGTTATTAGTTCATACATGCACTTTGGGGTCAGGGATTGAACTTGCATCATTTTATCTATCATTTGCAACAAAGGAATAGAAATCCTAATAGGTAGCCCATGGCTCTCTCTTCCACAAAAAGAAGTAGCCAATTGTGTGATACCTCTAGGCTCTTTCGTATTCCACAAATATGTGATTGAAACTGAGATTAGGGCATGTTTGCTTAGTGTCACTTTTTCCCCCACACATTTTGGTGAACCCGACGTGAATTCCAATCTTCTCTAATTCTGATTTATGTTTTCAAATTTGAGTGTTTATGCTATTTCAAATTCAAATTTGTATTTACAAGTTTTAATTTCTTGCAAAATTCAAAAATTTAGAGGAAATTTTTGCTAAAATTCAAAGTTGAACTTGTGGATAGCTTAACTAATTTCAAATCTGATTTAGGAACTCATTTGAATCATAAATTTAATTTTCTAAATCTACATTCTAAGTGCTTGCATTGGTTAAAATTAAACATTTCCTTCTATTTTGCATGTCTTATCATTTGAAAGAGGAAAATTGTTGTCATGATGCATTCATTTCATAGATGTGATAATGGGTTAGCTTCCCTTGTTTCAATTTTTCCTTCTCCTAAAGAACCTCCCCCCATCTATAACAAAATTTTAGTGCCTAAAAGAGTTTCTACCAATCCCTTTGAGACTCTCCCATGCTCTAAGGATGAAGACTTTAAGAGTGATCTTGACAATTCTCCTAAAATGTGCCATTCCTATTTAGCTATCCTAGAGGAAAAGAATGATATCATAAACACCTTTCTTAATGTTACTTCACCTTCCCTACATGATGCCTCTCTAAGTGAAAACATATTGATGGACATTGACTTATTTTCTCCTAAAGTTGGTCCTTCCAATGGGGGCATGTTTGTGCAACAAGAGGTTATGAACACTTCTTTCAAAGATCTCCTTCCTAAGCATGAATCTTTGGAGAAATATGTTCATTTTCCTCCTAAAAAACACTCCCTTCATGAGGATCCTTTTGGGCAAAAAGATGACATGATCCCTACATTTCCTAGTGATGGCATTTCCTTTTCCAACAAAATTCCCACTAGAGATGATGAATTAATGATAAATGCTTACCCTTCTCCTAAAGTTTGTCTTACCCATAAGCATCCCTTAGAGAAAGAAGATGAAATAATAAGCAATTTCCTTAATTCTCTCTACCCTAAAGATCATATTGAACATATTTTGAGGAAAGAGGATGAGTTTAACACATCTATTGATGCTCTCCCTCCTAAGGATGCAGAATTAATAAACAATGTTATCTCCTCTCCCAAAATTGACAATACTTCAAACATTCCTTTCAACAACTTCACTATTTGGGATGAACCATTAGAAGAAGGTATAGATTATTCTCTACCCCTAGCCAAAGGGGATGAAATCAAGATGGAAAACTCCCTTGATAGTTTCTCACCTTCCTTGAATCTCAATTATTCTCCCTCTAAAAATAAAGGATCTCCCTCTCCTCAACTTGGTTCTACTCATTAGGATACCCTAGTTCAAAGCAAGATGGTTAACATCTCTTTCAAAGATCTCCCTCTCAAGAGTGAGACTTTAGAGAGTAATGTCGATCCTTCTCCTAGAGAGTTTATTCCCCATGTAGATCCTTTGATGATAGAGGATGATATGACCTTTCCTAGTATTACTCTTCCTACTAGAACATCAATGTCTACCCCTTGTCTCTCTCCTAAAATTGATTTAATCCGTGATGAGATTTTAGTGCAAGAGAAGACTATCAACAATTCTTCCAACTCTTTTGTTCATTCCTCTAAACCATCCTCAATCAATTTGATACATGTAAATGAAACACCTAATAAACCTCTCTTCACTGTCCAAGGTGCCTATCCTTCTCAAAATTCTCAACCTTTAAATAAGCCTATCTTAGTGGTTCAAGGTGGTTATGCTAATGATTCTTTTTGCACTCCTAAGAAACCTATTATTACTGTGCAAGGAGGTTATTCTACTAAGAGCCCTTATGAGTATGCTAAGCAATTAACTAGAGAGAGTTATCATGCGGTTGCCCATACCTATAACACAAGAAACAATAGGCAACCTAATCCTCCTCCAGTTATCCCAACTTCACTTCCTCCTTCCCAACCTATTCTTCCTCAAGCTCCTCATATTTCACAAGTTCTTGGTAAGGAATATGATCTTATAGAACAAATTAAAGCTACCCCTACTAAGATATCCCTTTGGGATTTGATCCAAACTTCTTCTACTCATCATGGAATGTTACAAGATGCCTTCAAAGATTTGAATGTTCCTCCACCTAATACATCTAGTAATATAGTGTCTTTGGTTAACTCTGTGATGAATCCTAAAGCTCAAATTGTGTTTACTCAAGATGAGTTGCCTACTAGTGAAATTCAACATCAATATGATCCCTTGATGATTGTGGTTATCATAAATGACACTGCTATAAGACGAACACTGGTAGATAATGGTTCTGGCCTTAATGTGTGTAGCATTAATCTTTTGCATAAGATGAATATGGATACATCCCTTATTGAGCCTGACTCTCATCCTATTCGAGGCTTTGATAATGTGGCTAAGTCTTCATTAGGTATTATCACCTTACCCGTCATAGTGGGACCTGTTACCTTGCCTACTCCTATCCATGTTATGTCGGGAAATCTAACATACAACTTGTTATTAGGGAGACATTGGATTCACAGTATGCAAGCTGTCCCCTCTACATTGCATAGACAAGTTAAATTTATTCATAATAATAAGACATATACCTTGATAGGTGATACTAATTTTCAAGCTTGTTTGCAAACATCTACTTCCAAAGGGAGTTCTTCTAAGCCTTCCTCTTCTAGTGATGATTCGTTAAACAAGATACCTATGGATGGATCATCACCCTCTAATAATCAAAATTCTTTGGATAAGTCTAAAGTTCCTGAAGAAGATTCTTCTCAACTTGAATCTACACATGAAAAGGCTTTTGATCCTGAGAAGGTTCTCGCAGAAGATGATTGGGGATCTCTTGATTTTAATCCCACCTTTGTAGGTGAGTATAGGGTTCCTCCTAGAGAGCTTAAAGTTAAAAAGAAGGAAGAAACTAGAGATCAATCAGTCTTACCTAAACCTATGTGCAATAATTTTGTGGCCGCTTCTCAAACTTCTTCTCCTCACACCTCTAATTCTGAAGAATTTGATTCTTTGTCTTATGAAAAATCACCTTTTCTTTCTGAAATGGCTAATCGTTATGGTCGTGGTTTTCATATTTTGGCTAAGAGTGGCTATAGTGGAAATGGTTGTGGCACAAATGAACAAGGAATTAAAGTTCCTTTAGAACATAACATGCATGAATATTCATTTGGACTTGGATATAATCTTTCTAAGCCCACCAAAGCATCTAAAAGACCATCTCTCAATGTGAATGCTATATTTAGTAGTGATGATGATCTCACTTCAACTAAATCATCTTCTACTTCTATCAACTCTCATTCCCCTCATAAGGAAATCTTGGCGATGAATAAATCTCTTTATGACTCCCCTCAAATTTCTAAATCCACTTATGAATCTTTATCTCCTATTCATCATAAAGTCCTTTCCTCCAAGGATAAGGCTCTAATAAATTACACTCATCCCTCTTCTAAGATTTCTTGTGACTTTTCTTCTTCAATTTTTATCATTTTATACATGTTTTTGATCTCACTTATAGTTGAGCATTTATCATGTCATATTCAAATACCTCATTCAATCTATCATGTCTTTAAATAACATTAATGGCTATTATGTTGCTCATCATTATGTGACATTGGTAGCTCATTTACTGGGGGCTCATTGTCATTCATGATGGTACAATTTCAAGTGCAATCATATTTTTTGAAGCAACATAATAGCCTAATTTTCTATGTTATCTCTTGTTCCTATGGGGACAAGAGTGATTTCATACATCTCTTCTTTTTATGGTTAACATTTCCTTTTGGGGTAATAGTCTGGAAATATTGATCATCTTTTCTTTAGAATTCTCTTTTCCTAGATATGGGAGAAGATGTGTATTCTCTTTCTTATCCTACCCACTTCTTGTGAGGAGCATTTTACATACACTAATGTCTTGCTTGCATGAACTCATGTGAGTATGTAGTACAATTTTCTTATGTCTAAATCTCTCCCTGGAAGATTGTGTAAGTCCTTCTCATTGACCTTATCCTTGGGAGGCAATGATCTTTTCTTATTTTTATCTAAGGATCCACTTTTTCCTATTTTCATGGATGGTGTGAACTTTATGTCTTGATGTTATTCCTTGTATGCATTTGTTGTTGTTTGTTCAAGGATTCTCTCTTACAAGAGGTGTAAGTCCTTGACTACAACCTCTTTTGCACTTGGTAAAATACATCCATAATGAATTCACTCTCCCAATTGGGTTAAAAAGAGCGTCATCCTTCATTAAGAATCACTTTCACCTCGCAAAAGAAGGAAGTGTTGCATTCTTATTCTCTTCTTTGTCTTATTCTAGAAGATGTTATATTTGTCTAAGACAATTTCTCTCGAGGATAGGTGTCTTTTCTACAAAGATCTCTTCTCCTCTAAGGATCTCCTTTACACATACTACAAGATATCCCTTTTCAATTATCATATCCTTGCTTAAAGAGTGCAAAACTCTTTTGCTTGGATCTATGACATTGTTGCATTTTTGGGGTATCTTCTTTTGTGATGAAGGTAGGTATCCTTGTTCTACTTTGCTTATGACATAAACATTACACTTTTTGAGCAGTGGGTCATTCTCGGAACTAGAGCACAGACTCTTAGAGCAAGATGTCTCCATTTTTCTTTTATGCAAGGTGATTATTCTCGGAACTAGAGCACAGACTCTTAGAGCGAGATGTCACACTTTTGTACTATACATATACAGGTTGTAGCATACTCGGGCATAGACTCCTATGAGGTGCTTCTAACCTCCCTTACACACACATGCACGAGGTTGAGTGGAACTAGCGGCATAAGGCTAGACTTTCTCACTCTCCTCCCTTACATGGATCACCTAGACAGACTCTGGGGGCTAGTTTTCCATGTCCTTTTTCCCATGGATCACCTAGACAAGATCTAGGGGCGAGAAGTCCATGTTTTCTCTCTCACTATTCTTCTCATGGATCACCAATGTGTGTATTCATGCTTTTTTTTTCCCTTCTTTTCTTCTCTTTGTAGTTTGTTTCCATTTACATCCTTCATCTTGTCTTAGAGAACTCTCAAATCCTCACACTCTTTGTTGTGTTGGAATTGAGATTTAGTCCTCTTTCTTACCAAATGATTCTCCATTAGTTTTTGATCTCATATCAAATCTTCTTGTGAGCATTTGTCATCAATATTCTTTAACAATTCGAAGTGGTAAACATGATACCCTGTTTCAACTCACTAAAATTAGCAAGCCGAAATAGGGGGGGGCATATAGCTACCCCCAAATTTTCATCACCTTCCTTAGTAAGCATTAGGTGATTTTGTGATCTAACGTGTGTTTTGTAGGGTGCGGTTCCTAACTGTGTACTATAGATACTGCTGGGGGCTTCATTCGACAGACTTATGGATATATCCTTTTTCAAATAATGTTTACTTTTCTATACTTTAGCTTGCATATGCACGTAGTGTTCATATGACTGCTAAAGTGGGGGCTAAATGTAGCATCGTAAATTGTACGCACTTGCTAGGGTTGTACAATTTCACACCTAGTTTAGCACCCGCCTTGGCGCACCTTGCATTTTGCATTGCATTTCCCCTTTAGCACTTAATTAATTAAATTAATTAGGTCTAAGGTTCTATTTTATCATCTCCCATATCATAAAGTTGGGCCTTTTTCATTGAAGTGTGCCCCTTTCATTTTATTCCTCCAATACATCATTTAATCAAAAACCCTAATTAGGTCCTATTTTGAACTTGGGGGCTTGATTTCGGGGGTCAAAACATCTTGAAATCAATTGTAACTTCAAGATTCGCTCTAAAATCATCATATCCAACGGCCCTGAAAATTTGGTGAAAAGTTGTCGGGACCATGGCGCCCGGCGTGCACATGGTCCCCGACATTTTTCCGAAAATTTTAGGAGCATGATCCTATCATAAAATAAAGCTTAACCCCAAGAAATTGGCGGGAGATTCAATCTCTAGGTCAGCCAAAAGTTGGAATTAAGACCTAGGGTTTCATATATAAGAGCTCTCTTTCTTCATTTGAAAGGATCCAGAATTTTGGTTTCAAGGACCTTCTATGCAGCGAAAGAGTAGATCTTTGAAGACTTCAACAGCATTCAACATCCATCCATCAAGCATTTATCAATTCCATTCATCCATTTAGGGCTTGGAAGACATTGAAGAACAATAAGAGATTACCGACTGAAGATTGGCTTGTACCCCTCCCTTGGGGTTGGGTATGATTTCATGTTGTTTTCATGTCTTTGCATAAGCCTCATTATATCATTTGCATTCATGCTTTAGATCACTTTGCATCTTGATTTGGAGCATTTACATTATCATTTACAAGCAATTAGGGTTTACTTTCTAGGTTGCTCTAGTTTGCTTACTTGCATTTTAGATCTTGCACACACACAAGGTCTGCACACACACTACTTTTACAATACAACTTGGCTATTCGTGGAAGTGGAAATCATCGAAGTGGGGGTTTGACTAAGGCAAAACCCTATATAGCCGCCCACCATACCTTTTCAGATATAAGTGCAGTTTTCAAGATTCAGACGATGCCGTAAGTTGCAGATTCGAAAGAAGGAGACCGAGACAGAACTTCACACCAAGTTTCAGAGCAAAAGACCAGGACAGGGGTGTGGGGCACCCTGGTCCCTGGGACAGGGGCGCTGGGTGCCCTGGTCCTTCTGTCAGACAGCAATTTTCAGCATTTTTGACAGCTTTTCAGGTTGCAAAACAGCAGTTTCCAGAGCAGTTTTAGGGGCAGAATCAGGACAGTGGCGCCCGCGCCCCTGTCTCGAACATTTTCACTCAGATTTTAACTTCGGGTACGCATTTGCATTCTTTCCTTGTCCTTGTGTTTACAGCTTTCCATTGTTTAAGTTCAATTCTGCAATCTTGTTATTAGTTCATACTTGCACTTTGGGGTTAGGGATTGAACTTGCATCATTTTATCTATCATTTGCAACAAAGGAATAGAAATCCTAATAGGTAGCCCGTGGCTCTCTCTTCCACAAAAAGAAGTAGCCAATTGTGTGATACCTCTAGGCTCTTTTGTATTGTGATTGAAAGTGAGATTAGGGCATGTTTGCTTAGTGTCACTTTTTCCCCCACACAGTTATACTGCTGCTGTACAAGGTCAGCCTAGTCCAGCTAACTTGACTAAAGATGAGGAAAATGATTGCAAAGCAAGAGAAGCACTTTTGAGCGCTTTATCAAATCAACAAATCATGGGACTATTAGATAGGTCTACTGCTAAAGCTATTTGGGATCATTTGGAAACACTGAATGAAGGAGACTCTACAATCCAAATTGCAAAACTTGAAAGCTTCCGAGTCATTTATGAACATCAGAAAATGGAAGAAGATGAAAGGATTTCTTCTTTTATGGAAAGAGTAAATGAAATTGTTTTGGGTATTAAATATTGTGGAGAAACCTTAAGTGAGGATGAAATTGTTTTAAAAGTTTCAGGAGGATTGCCACCAGCATATAAAATGAAATTCACTGCTATAAATGAGTTAAGAACAATGCCTAATACATCAGTTACTAGGGATACATTGATTGGGAAACCTTTAGCTTTTGAAATTGAAGAATTTGGTCCTGTTGCTACTATAAAGACATATTTGGCCTTTAAAGCATCAACATCATCTGCTCCATCATTTGACAAATCTGATTGGAAAGCCTTTTATGCAAGAGAACTTGAAGAAAGTAGGAAATAAAATGAAGAACTTGAAGCACTATTGGCAAGGAAAATGCCTAAAGGTCCAGTTGGAAGTAAGTATGAAGGTGAAACATCCTTTAAATGTTTTAACTGCAATAAGATTGGTCATATGGCTTCAAGATGCCCTGATAGACATGCTAGACTAAGAGAAGAAGCTAGAGGAACATACAAGCCTAACCCTGAATATCAGAGATACAGATTTAAGAAGAATAAAGACAAATCTTGTTACATTGCTAATGAAGGTGTGACTAATGATTCTGATGAAGATCCAACAGACAATGGATGGGTTTTTGTTGCTATAACAGAAGATCAACCAACACCTACTGCTCAACCGGTAGTATAGGCCCTGGTAGCTAAAGTTGAAGTAAAGGATGAATGGATCATTGATTCAGGATGCTCACATCATATGACAGGAGACAAAGGTAAATTCTTGAACTTTCAAGAATACAATGGAGGCTTAGTGAGATTTGGAGATGACAAAGCTTGTTCGATCAAAGGTAAGGGTTCAATATCCCTTGATGGTAAGCATAACACTGACAATGTTTACTATGTTGAAGGATTAAAGCATAATCTTTTGAGTGTTGGTCAATTAGTTGAGAAAGGATTTTAGTTACAATTTAAGAATGGAAAATGCAAAATCATGAATAGAACTAGTTTGGAAATTGCAACCGGTAATCAGACTAGAGGTAATATCTTTCATTTGAATAACAATGAAAAGACATGCTTAATTGCACATATAGATGAAAGTTGGTTATGGCATAAGAGACTCTGTCATGTAAAATTTGATTGCATGGTAAAGATCAGTACTACTAAGGTAGTTAGAGATCTACCTAAAATTGTCAAACCTCACAATACAGTATGTAAGGAATGTCAATTTGGAAAACAAGTTAGAGCTAGTTTAAAAAGTATTCCAGAAAAATCCAATAATGCTCTTGATTTAATTCATACTAATTTATGTGGTCCAGCTAGAACTAAAAGCTTGGAAGGTGATAGATATTTCATGCTAATTATTGATGACTATTCTAGAATGTGTTGGGTTACTTTTCTCAAAGAAAAATCAGAAGCACTTGGAAAGTTCGAACTGTTCAAAGCAATGATAGAAAATAAAACCAGTAAGAAAATCAAATGTTTAAGATCAAATTAAGGAGGTGAATTTACATCTAAGGAATTTAATACATTCTGTGAAGTAAATGGAATCAAAAGATAGCTATCAGCACCTCAGACACCACAGCAAAATGGAGTTGTTGAAAGGAAAAATAGAACTATCTTGGATGCAGCAAGAAGTATGTTATCAGAAGCAAACCTACCACATGTATATTGGAGAGAAGCAGTCAGTACAATGGTCTATACATTTAACAAAGTTCACATCAAAGGTGAAACCGGTAAGACCCCTCATGAACTATGGTTTGGTAATACTCCTACTCTTAAGTATTTTAGAATTTTTGGAAGTAAATGTTATATCAGAAGAGATGAGTATATTGGCAAATTTGATCCTAGAAGTCATGAAGGAATATTTCTTGGTTATTCATCTAAAAGCAAGGCATATAGATGTTTTAACAAGAGATTGTAGAAAATTGTTGAGAGTACAAATGTAAAAATTGATGAACAATTCAGAGGAACTTCAAGGTATATAGACTCTGAATTGGCAACAGAAATTTTGACAAATGAACCTACTCTAAATCCACTGGTACAGAATAAAGATCCAGTTACCTCGGTATCATCTGAGGATTCCACAGTAATTGAGGAACAACAACAAACCAAGACACCCCAGTATGTAAGACTGAATCATTCTGAAGATCAGATAATTGGAAACAAGTTTAAAGGAGTTATGACAAGAGGAAGATTGGAAAATGAAGAGGTATGTCTTATTTCTCAAATTGAACCATCATCTATTAATGAGGCATGTGAAGATAAATTTTGGATTAAAGCTATGGAAGAAGAATTAGAACAAATTGAGAAAAACAACACTTGGACATTAGTTCCCCGACCTAAAGATAAAAATGTAATTGGAACCAAATGGATATTTAGAAAAAAACTTAGTGAAGATGGTAAGGTTGTTAGAAATAAAGAAAGAATAGTGTGTAAGAGATATTCTCAGAAAGAAGGAGTTTATTACAATGAAACCTTTGCACCAGTAGCTAGAATTGAGGCAGTCAGATTATTTTTGGCTTTTCCAGCACACAAGAACTACAAAGTTTATCAAATGGATATTAAATGTGCATTTTTGAATGGAGATCTCAAAGAGGAAGTATACATTGAACAACCTGATGACAGATGACAATGATATGGTTTGCAGGTTAAGGAAAGCTCTGTATGGACTAAAACAAGCTCCAAGAGCTTGGTATGCAAGATCAAATAAGTATCTTTTAAAGATTGGTTTTACTAAAGGAAATGCAAACAACAATTTATATTATAAAGTAACTAATGATGACATCTTGATTATAGAAGTATTTGTTGATGATATAATCTTTGGAGGAGAAGATGGATTATGTAAGGAATTTTCTATTAAAATTTAGCAAGAATTTGAAATGTCTATGATTGGAGACATAAAATTCTTTTTAGGATTGCAGATTTCACAGACTGATAAAGGTATATTCTTGAGTCAATCCAAATAATTAAAAGAGTTACTAAAGAAATTTGGGATGGAGAACTCTAAACCGGTAAGCACACCTATGACAACAAATGACAAATTATCACAAAGACATGAATCTACACCTGTTAATCCAACAAGATACAAATCTATGATAGGAGGTTTACTGTATTTGACACAAACCAGACCTAATATTATGAATGCAGTATGTATTGTTTCAATATTTCAAAGTAATCCTAGAGAAATCATGAATCAATAGTAAAAAGGATTTTCCGGTACTTACAAGGCACTATAAATCTTGGATTATGTTATCCTAGATATGAAAACTTTGAATTATGTGCATACACAGATGCAAATTGGGCAGGAGATGTGGATGATAGAAAATGCACCATCGATGGAGCATTCTTTCTTGGAAACAGATTAGTTTCTTGGTTGAGTAAGAAATAAAGTTGTACATCTTTATCAATAGTAGAATCAGAATATGTTGCAGCAACAACTAACTATACACAGGTACTATGGCTTAAGCAAATGTTGAAAGACATAAAGGTAAAATGAAAGGAACCTATTACTATCAATTGTGGTAACAGTGCAGCAATTGATATATCTAAGAATCCGATATTACATTCTAAAACCAAACATGTTTCTATCAAACTGAATTTTCTAAGGGAAAATGTTGAAGCAAAGGAGATAAAACTGGTTTATGTGAATACTAAAGAGCAGATTGCAGATATTTTCACTAAACCTTTGCCTAAGGAGACTTTTGAATATCTCAGAGATCAGCTTGGAGTCATACCACCACCGGTAGAGACTTAGACAATTGATGATTGTGATCAATCGGCAGAATTAATAGAGAAATCTTTTATTCCAGTCCTTGATGAGAAGCTACTTCTCAGGGGGAGTAGTTGGTATATTGAATTGATTGGTATTTTGTATATGAACTTGGTTTTATTGTAGCTTTGGCATTTGATGTCAAAGGGGGAGAGATTGGTATGGAAAAACTTTGAAAAACACAAGGAAAACACATGTTGCTCCCAAGGGGAGAGATTGTTGTTTAGGAGAGATTATTACTCTCTGATTTCTAGTTATGATCTTTTTTGAGATTGTTGGTTTTTGGTACTTGGCATTTCTATTTTGGCACTTTGATGGTTTTTCCATCTTGTGTTGCCATCAATGCCAAAGGGGGAGATTGTTGGTATTTTGGTATGGTTTTGTCATTGATGTCAACACCTACTAAACTCTTATCAACACTAGCACTTGGAGATCCAGCAACATTTACCGGCAAGGAAGTAACTATTGCATAGTTACCAGTATCTAGTACACCGGAAAGATATAATGATCATCGACACTTGGAATGGCATGGAAGACACATGGTTATGTCGAAGACATCATTTGGACATCTTGTCCTGGAGTTTTGTTCATTGGTATATTCATAGTTGCATATTTGTTGTTACCAGCAAATAGGTCTAGGGTTACACCGATAGGTTTATCTTTTCCAGGTCAACATGGCATGCTCTAGAGATGATTAATTATTGTTGTAAATGCATCAAGCTGACATGTTCAATCGGTTATTGCATCAGATATTATATTATTTGTAAAATGTTTTTATTGTAATATCTTGTAGAGCCAACCTACTAAAATTGGTCTTAGGTTATGGTATAAATGTAAGATCTTATTTGTAAGATCAAATGTGGAATGCGAAAAAGGGATTGTGTGAAGGTATATGCGAGATTAAGCAGAGCTATACAAGAAGACATCATTTGAAGGTGAAGCTAGGTTTTTGTGAAAGCATATCAGCTTTACACATGTACTAAATCCAGTATATGAAGATGTTATTTTGTGCAGTACATTCTTATTGGATTTAACCATCCAACTGTAGTTAGTGTGACTCCCATTTTGTGATTGAGTAGTGAGCTCTAGGCGGTTGGCCTTTCTACATGTGCAGACCCCATTTATGTACACCTACTATCTGTAGTAGTATCATCTGATTGTGGGTAAGGTTTCCCACCATGGTTTTTCCCCTTACAGGGTTTCCACATACAAATATTGGTGTTATGTGTTGTGGATAACTTTGTGTTTATGTTTCATGCACTAATCCTTACCGGTATAGGAATTAACTATTAAAACTGTCTATCAGCATATTTAATTGGTTTACCGATATTAAGCATTAAGTTGGTTAAGTTGTTTTTGGTTTGAATTTATTTGACAACTGATTCACTCCCCCCCCCCACTCTCAGTTGTCTCTGGGACTCAACATTCTCAATAATGATGTGGGTCACATTCTTGAAAGACAATTCTAAAGCTTTTGGATAGTTTAAAGCCTTCAGAGCACTAGTTGAAAAGGAAAGTAGTAAGACAATTAAATTCCTTAGAACCGACCAAGGAGGTGAGTTCACTTCTAATGAATTCAATATGTACTGTGAAGAGAATGGCATCAAGAGGCAACGGTTTTCCCCCCGGACTCCACGATAGAATGGCCTAGCAGAAAAGAACAACTAGACTATAGTTGAAGCTACCAGAACAATGCTGATTCAAGGGAAGGTTGCTCACACTTTTTGGAGAGAAGTGGTGAGCACTGCAATTTATACTGTGAGTTGGGTACTCATCAACAAAAGGTAAGGATAAAACTCCTTATGAGTATTGGACCGGAAAGACTCTAGTAGTAAGCTACTTTAGAGTGTTTGGTAGCAAGTGTTATATCAAGAGAAGTGAACACCAGAGCAAGTTTGATGCAAAATGTGATGAGGGAATATTCCTAGGGTATTCCACCAAGAGAAAAGCTCTCAAGTGTTTTAACAATAGGACTCAAAGAATTGTTGAAAGTATCAATGTTAGAGTTGATGAAACCTCTAAGAAACCCAAGGAAACCAACAGCGAGCCAGCAGTAGATGAACCATATGTAACCTTCTAGGAACCGGTTGCAAAACAACCAAGTACAAGTAACAATGCTCCTACACTAGTAGATGCTAATGTAGATGTTGATGAAGATGGGGATGAAGAAGAAAAGAAAGAGGAATCAGTTAAGATTATTCCTAGGTATGTAAAGTTGCATCATGATCCAAAGCAGATTATAGGGGATAAGGATGTAGGAATACTTACAAGAAGAAATGTCAGAGACAATTCTTGCATGATTTCTAAATTTGAGCTTAAAATATTTAAAGAGGCACACAAAGATGAAGATTGGATTAAGGATATGGAAGAGGAACTTGACCAGATAGAAAAGAATGGTACATGGTCTTTGGTACCTAGACCTGAGCACAAAAATATTATTGGCACCAAATGGGTTTTTAGAAACAAGCTGAATGAAGATGGCATAGTGGTAAGAAACAAAGCAATATTGGTATGTAAGGGATATGCTCAAGAAGAAGGAGAAGACTATGGAGAAACCTTTTCTCCAGTAGCTATATTGGAAGGAGTTTGTATGCTACTTGCATATGCAACCTTCAAGGGATTCAAAGTTTATCAGATGGATGTGAAATCTGCATTCCTGAATGGAATACTTGAAGAGGAAGTATATATAGAGCAACCAGATGGGTTTGCACAATCAGAAGACAGTGATATGGTGTGTAGGCTACATAAAGCCTTGTATGGATTGAAACAAGAACCTAGAGTATGGTATGAACATTTACACTCCCATCTTGTAAATATTAGATTTGAAAGAACAAGTGAAGATAGCAATATCTATATGAAGACATAAGGAGATCAGATTCTAATATGTGAAGTGTTTGTTGATGACATAATTTTTGGTGGAGATGATAAGATGTGCCACGCGTTTGCAGATGAAATGAAGAAGGAATTTGAGATGTCACTAATCGGAGAGATTAAGTTCTTCCTTGGACTATAGGTTCAACAAATGAAATATCTTTATCACTTAGTCTAAGTATGTGAAAGAGGTGTTGAAAACCTTTGGCATGGAAGACAACAAACCAGTTGGCACACCGATGATGACTAGTTGTAAATTGTCAAAACAAGATGACTTAGTGTTGGTGAATGAGAAGGAATACGGATCAATGATTGGTAAGTTGCACTATGTGGTACACAACAGACTGGAAATTGCACATGCAATGGGCATTGCTGCACATTTCCAGAAAATTCTAAGAGAATCCCACTTGGTAGCAGTCAAGAAGATTCTTAGATATCTAAAGGGAACTATAGATTATGGATTGTAGTATCCATATAGTAATGATTTCAATCTCAAAGTGTTTACTGATGTCGATTGGGCTGGTAATATGGACAACTAGAAGAGCACAACCGGTGGTGCATTCTTTCATAGTGGTAGACTAGTCTAATGGATGACCAAGAAGCAGAGTTGTATCTCTCAGTCCACAGCTAAAGCCGAGTATGTAGACTCATTTATGAATTGCACTCAAACAATTTGGATGAAGCATGTATTAAGTGGTTTCAAAGTCTCTATATCTGAACCGATGAGTATATTTTGTGATAACACAAGTGCAATTAATATTTCCAAGAATCTGGTATTGCATGCTATAACCAAGCACTTCGAGCTCAAGTATCATTTCTTAAGGGAGAAAGTTTAGAACAAAGAGGTTGTATTGAAACATGTTTCTAGTAAAGAGCAGTTAGCAGATATATTCACCAAGCCTCTACCAAAGGCTACATTTACCTATTTAAGAGGTGAATTAGGGGTGCTTCCCCTTCAAGAGGTGAACTAAAGGTATGTGCTCCACATCAGTCAGGTATTGTATTGTCAAATCTTTTCAGGATTGATGTGTTGAAGGATGCTACTCAAGGGGAGTAGCATAGTAGATCATGGATGTTTTTGCCTCCACTTTGGTATTGTTGTAAAAGGGGGAGAAGATGTGAAGCAAAGAAGATATTTGCAGTATTGAAGACATATAATATGGAAGAAGATGTAGAGATATCTTTGTGTATTGCCATCAATGCCAAAGGGGGAGATTGTTGGAATATGTGCAGAGTATGATGACATGATGGTATTGTATGTTGTCATTGATGTCAATATGCTAAAGTGTGAACTAGTATATTGAAGTAAGTGAACTGCCAAGTGAATCGATATGATGGTATGAACCGGTATATGTAGAAAGTGAAGCGGTATGTTGGAATGTGAACCGGTATATGTAAAGTTTGTATCGGGGTTTCATTTGATATGACTACCAGTTCGTAGTCTCAGCTTCAGGGTTTCCAGTTGATGCATTCCAAGTCTGTGTGATTCAACCAACGACATCCTGTGATGAGTTAGCATTGAAATGAAAATTAGATCGCATTGCCATGTCATTCTTATGCATGTCAAGAAACTCCTTGAGGATCTTGCATGAAGAAGATTGATTCTATCTACCTTGGGAATGTGCAAAATCTTAGTAAACGGTGGAGAGCGCATGATGGGTTATCAGCTTCCAGAAGCGGTGAAGAACAAACGATGGAGAACGTCTTGAGATTTGTTCAAGATTTTTTTACCCTATGAAATGTGTTCAAATAGCCAGTATTGAACCAATTGTATTGTTAACCTAGAAGCTTAGGGTTTTAGGTTTTGGCCACCGACCTAATTGTTGTCTATAAGGTCGATGATGATTTTTATTTGAAGTTGTTGGTAAATGATTGTATGTAAGGTGATTCTTGCCATACCAAAGAAGTGAGTAGAAACCTTCAGAGTGTGATTGCAGATGTAAAGGAACTGAAGCGGATCTGCCTTGGCATTAAGTGTGTTATCACTGATTAAAAATGGGCTATTCTTTTCCCATGGTTGGCTCTGGTTTGTTGAAATTTTGAATAGGGTGCAGTTTCAAATGCTTCAGCTTTGTTCTAGACCTCAAGGGTTTAAGGGTTTTTGATTTTAGATCCTCTTGTGTTTGTTTTAAACCCTTTGGTTTCTAATCTTTCATTACTTTATTCACTTAAGTAATGGGTCATGGGGTCGTAGGAAGTGTTCCCTCTTGTTGTTTGCCTAGGCGGTCATGTTAATTAATCAAAAAATTGATGCCTCATATGTTTTTCTCCTAAAGATGTCAGGCCCAGTAACTAGTGCGTATCTCGCAGGTGGATCCACGGCTTGCATTATTTCACTAGGCGAAGTTGTATGTAATTTAAAATCAGCGAAGTTGCAAAAATGACATGGCATGCCACATAAACGGTCCAGCTGGTTGATGATAGCGAGTAGAATGGCAGCACGTGGCACAAGTCACAATAGTCAGCAGGTCAGGATTAAAGGCTAGAAGGCAGGCCCCAAAGGTGAGTCAGGTCGCAGTCAGGAGATGACCTGGCGGGTATAGCTGTCAAGAATAAATTGTGGCCCAGTGGTTTTCTCTCGGCAAATAACAAAGTGACAAGTCAGCTCCGAAGGTGACTGGATGCCAGGTGTTCACAGTGAGTCAGTGGGCCCACCCCTCCTGAAAGCCTTTTCAGATGATTAAATGTCGATCAACTTGACAGATGATCTAATGGCCCGTGCTATTTCACAAGGGTAAGGTGTTCATTCTTTATACCCCGCGAAATAGCGAGAGTGAATGAGAGTTGTCCACATGTCATGATGAAGGACTTGGAGGATACAACTGTCAAGAGTTTGTTGGGGCCCTATGGTTTTCTTTCAGCATATAAAAAAGAGACATGTCAGCACTGCAGATGACTGGATGCTAGGTGTTCATAGTGAGTCAGCGGGCCCACCCCTCCTGAAAGCCTTTTCAGATGGTTAAATACTGATCAACTTAAAAGATGATCTAACGACCCGCCCTATTTCGCAAGGGTAAGGTGCTCATTCTTTATACCCCGTGAAATAGCGAGAGTGAATGAGAGGCGTCCACGTGTCCGGCGACACGTGGTCTTAGAAGAAAGTTGTGGGCTCGCCAAGGTGGAACCGGTGGTATAAAGGAAAGACATGTGGCCAGCGTTAAGTTGAATGCGAAGTAAATTTCAAGGCCAATGGTTGTGTGCGACGTGGTATCATGTAGCCAATAGAGAAGCAGGACCTGGCGCGGAGCTAAAGTTGTTAGTTAATCTAACGCTCGATCAAGTTTCTTTTGATCAGACGGTTGGCGCTATTTCGAAGGACCAAGCTGCCCGATAGTTATGCTTCGCGAAGTTGTGAAAGACCAAAATGAAACACTTGCAGGAACGTTGTGACCCGTTGGAGTGAAAAAAATGAATTCTCGTATGAATTCAATTTTGAAGGGACGGTCGAAGCATGTGGAATCAATGTTTTAGTTAAGGCGCTGAGTACAATATTTGATTTCCTATCAACTGGGTAAAGATATCTTTTAAAGAATTTTGCAAAAGAGCGGATGTAGATTTATTTTCTTTCGGTACAGAGCAAGTCGGTTCAGTTGCAGAGCAAATTCCTTCAAGCGAAGAACATGTTCTCTCATATTCTTGTGCAGCAATTCCTATGTAGTGTTTTAGATAAGATAATTGATTCGTCATAGAATTGTTTAAGAGTGGTATTCATTTCTTACGTTTTCAAAATGGCTCCTAAAAGAGAATTTTCTAGCAAAGTTAACTATTCAGAAAGGAGTGTCTATGATGATTTTTTAGAACAGTTGACATTGTCAACTAATCAGGCATCAAAGGCAAAAGAATTAGTGCCCAAGGCTCCCCGTTTAAAGATAGGAGAAGGACTATATGACAAGGGTAACTGGTTGAGAGACCCACAGGTTGGGGTTTTTTAAAGTTGGATTCAGAATGAGAAATTCTCCTGCCCCGCAAAACAGTATCTAGAAATTAGATGTCGGGAAATTAGTAGTCCCAGGGGTATTTATGGACATAGATCTATTGACCCAAATTGCGCTCAACTATGATCCAGTCACAAGAAGCATTCAGGATATAAATGGGAAAACCCTTGTTGAGATTAATGTTGAAGAATTCAGGAAAGCTTTTGGGCTTAATGAGTTCACCAATTTTCTAGAACCTATAAATTTCACAGAATTAGCCCAAATTTACGGTGCATAGAGGAGTCATCTCAGGAACGGGCCTCTCAAGGACTTTTTTGTGAAGATAGGAGGGTTAACAGTTGTAGGACCCAACACACAAGAGCCCTTTTCACTAAGTATGTTCACCCTGAGGGCTAAAGGAATGTATTGGGCACTTTGCCAAGTTTTGGGAGAAGATGCTGAAGCAAATATGTTGATTCATTACTTGTTAATGATTGCTCAGATTTTGAATCCTTTCTCACAATTACATTTGATTATGCCTCATTCATTGCTGATGCTATTCATGGAGGGTTAATAGGAATCAAGAATGGAAAGGTGGATAGGCCTTTTGGATGGTACTCACTCCTGATGCATCTTTTTCTCTTCAAAGGTGGTGATTACTTCGCCAGTGGACTGGACCTTGTTAAGGAGAAAGAAGGAGAAAAAATGCTGGTACAATTATCGAGTACTGTGTTGTCATGGGATAGAGAGGATGCCAGTTTTTTTAAGTTTGATAAATATTTTGCATCCAAAATGAGGACTCTCCTCTGCTCTAAGAACCCAAGAATCCTCAAAGTTCTTCTGGAATTCATAAGACCAAAAGAATTCGCAGAGAACATAAAAATTGTTCACAACTGGGGTGACATTTATTTGTATCCAGTCTCCTCTATTTTCAGAGTGTTTGGTTTTAGAGGCACCCCATTTTTGCTACCTTGTCAGGTCCCTCTAAAAGTGGGAATCACAGAGATCCTTAGACAAATTGGTGGCTTACAAGAGGCAGAGTTGACAGGCAGGGGTAAACGGACTCCCTGCAGCTACCATAGCTCACCAATTTGTAATAACAAAAGGAGGCTGGAATTGCTCTGAGGATTTTCTGAAGCCTTATCATTTGTCCACTACAGTTTCTAGGTGTGTTGATCCAGAAGACTTCTTCAACGGTATGTTTAGAAAGAAGGTAGCATGCAGAGGTAGGCCTCATCAATTCCAGTTTCCTGAAGACCTCATAAGAAATGAGTTTGATCTAGATGAGCAGGAGCTGAGGAAAGAGAAGTGGGTGGCTTATAAGAAAGCCTTGGATTTTGTGAATCAGTTTGATGCCAGCTATGACCCATTGTCTAGCTTTTTCCCGCTAGAGGAGAAAATAAAGTTTTTGATCGTTTGCTTTGAAGATGTGATGCAGACCCTGAAGGAGAAGAGGGAAGCTATAATCAAAAGCAACCCTTAGAAGGCAAGAATGATCCTAATTAGGTCAGCTTCCAGCAAAGCAATCCCTCCTGGTGATTATACACTACATAAGAAATCTAGTTATAGTGTGTTGATGCCTACAACAGGGGAGCCCTCTACCTCCAAAGGAAAGAGGAAGATACAAGATGTCATTAACATCCAAGAAAGCCCAAGGAAGCAAGGGGTGGGGAAAGAAGTACAATCAGATATGCCTTTGTATTCCCTATCCCAATCCCCTATCCATATAGGAAATGAGCAAGCAGCAGCTGAGCAACTCCTACAGTTAGGTAGCCTAGGGGAAATTGCCTACACTTATGATGAAGTGGAGGAAGGAATGCCAGAAGAACCCATTGCTGGTGAAATGGATATCACTACCACTGAACTCAAAGGCCAGGAGTGGGATCCTGAGATAAAGCAGGCAAGTAATGCCTTCTTAGCTGATAACAATTTTGTCACATCAGAAGCATTTATACAGTTTATATGGAAACAACACATAGATAAATATAATGCTAGATGTGAAAAGAGAAAGGCTGACCAACCCAATAAAGATCCAGCCCTGGTAGAAGAGGAAATAAAGCAAGAGATGATGGAAGAATTCAAAACCATCACCCCTGAGCAGGGAAGAGATATGGTAGCACATGCCGGAGTGCTTATTTTACACGAATGGGATATAGCAGATGCCCTAGTACTAGATGTAGTGAGAAAAGAGACTAAACCCATGGAGGGGATTACTTTCAATAAGGACAATGCTGCACTCATCATGTGGTCTCTCAAGAGAAATGAGAGTAAGAAAAGCAAAGACACCCCAGGGTCAAGTTACCTTGGTGGGATGATGGTGAAGAGAGTGCAGAGTACAGGGGTAGTGGAAGCTGCTAGCACTGTGTTAGAGACTGCAAAATTTAGTGTTGGATTAGCAGAGAAGGAAGCCAAAGAGAAAGAGGCCCTCCAAGTCAAGTTGGAAACAGTTTTGAAGGCCTATAACAATGCCAAGGAGGAGGTAAGAGGTAAGGATAGCATCATTGCCAAGCTGCAGAGCTAGTTGACTGGACAACACTATCAAGGCGAGTCTTCAACACTGATGATCTCCTCTTCTCCTGCAAGACCTCTACCTACTAGCCCTATCATTGAGTTTCCACCATCTCCAACACCCTCCAGCTCTCAAATGGTTGAAATTACTCAAGAATTAGAAAACTTGAAATAGGCTCAGGCCTTATATGCAAAGAAGTATGAGGAGAGAGTAAGAGCTACAATTTCCAGTTTTGCAGATACAATAAATGCCTCATTGCTCTACAAAAATGTAGGTAAAATTATGGATATATGGAATGAGCTCAGGAGAGATAAGGCCATTTTGACACCTATTTTTGACAAATGGAGGCCTAGGGAGCAAGATTTAGAGTTTATGTGTGTATCCTTCGATAAAGCAAAGGCCAATCCCATCATTAAATCCACTTTTGATGTCGCTAAAGTCTTAGTACAATGAGCAGCAGAAGTGGATAATGTTGATAGGAAATTAAATTTGTGCAAAAAGGAGTACACTGATCAAGTTTTTGAGTTGCTCCCAGGAGTTTTTGCTAGCCCGGATCAATTAAAGGACAAAAAAATGTGGCTTAAGGAGATAGAAGTTAAATTGTTAGTGAGAGTTAAAGGAATTATTGATCTAGATGATGCTTCTTTGTTTGTTTTGACAATACAAGAGATAGAGAAAATTAAGTCACATTATGGTTTTCTTAATTCAGAAGTCAACAAAATGAGAAATTCTTGGAAAAGGTTGACTAAAACTAAAGATAAAGTGATTAATTTCTCATGGCCGATAGAAGAGGTGTATGGTGAGTGGACAACTAAATATGCCACCCATGATCTGAAACAATTGGAGAGCGCCCTTGAAAAGGTAGAAGAGGTTGCAACTGAACAGCTTGTTGAAGAAACTGCAGAGGCCAAAAAGAGCTTGTAACTATTTTTGCAAAAAGCTTGTAACCTCTTTATTTTGAAAGAAATGATTGTAACAAACTCTCCTCAAGAAGTATGAAGTTTTGTGCATCCATGTTGTTATAAATGGATACTAGGACTAGAGGAAGAGGGATCGCAAAGAATTGTAAGAAAACGCTGCAGAAATTTATCTGAGATTTTCTAAGTCTAATGGAGAATACTCAAAATTTCTTGTAATATTTCTTGAACTAAATATCAATATACAGACCATCGGTTTTGAGTGAAGCTTTGTGTTGTCTTCAAGTGTGTTTACAAATTTGTTTACTATTTTCATTCCAAAAAATCCAGGGTTGTTCTATTTGAATGGAGTTGCAAGACAATTTTAGTAGAAGTGTTCATTAGCTTTTCTCTTTAGGAGGGAAATTAAAGATGTGGGGATCACTCATACCAGTAAACTCTTTGGAAGAGACTTTGAATTTTGATGATTATAGCTTAATTTGGAATGCATAAATTCTTGTAGGTGTCAGGCATATACAAGGATTAATAGAAACCAAGCCAACGGGATGCATAAAGATGTTTTGTTTGAGAATTATTATCTGAGTTTAGATGACTCTATGACCTTGGATAAGGCACTGGTATTGATTGAAGTTGTTTATTGCATGTTTTGTTGATCGAAATGCTGAAATTAAATATAATTTCCATTCTTTGTTTTCAGTTGATTTCAAGGTGAAAGGTGAATAGATCCACTGGTTTTCTGGACTGGTTTGCTATGGGTTTATGTTTGAAAGTGTGAATTCAATTCACAAAGGTATACCCAACTGGGCTCTGAGTAAGTCCAAAGTGTAGAAGGTTCAATCAAACCTTGTCATATTTTGTCTTGAGAATTTCCTTATCTTTGATGTCTCTTTTGCACCGAGTTTAATCATATTATTTTAAGGATGTTAAAGGGAATCAGATTTTGAAGACAACAAAAGTGGTGACTCTGCTGGGGAGAGTTACAATAAAGATATAAACACAGATCTGTGTTGAGGCTTGCAAAGAAAATTGTTGTGTGTTTGTGGATAAGACTGCTTGTTTTCATAATTCCCATAGTTTTGTGGGTGGCAACTCTGTTACTTTTGAACCAGTCCTTGTGAGATGCAATCTTTTCTAAAAGGAAGACAAGCGAGATGCAAGGAGCAAAAAACACAAGATCATTCATGAAGAAACATCCTCGTGAAGCTTTGCAAGAAGGTCTGCTAGAACAGTCACAGAGAGGCTAGAAGAGATCTGTGTTGCATGAGCCATCAAATGTTGCTTGGGTGCAGAAAAACAATAGTACTGGTAAGATGCCTGATCGACCTGTTTATGCAAAGTCTAATTCATCTTCCAGAGATTCTGAGCATGATATTTTAGGTTTCCATTCAGGATTGTTTGGAAATATTAATGATGCACCTATTTTAAATCAATATCTATCTCATGTTAGTGTTTCTGCAAAAGATAGAACCAGTTCAAATGCAATTAGGCACTCTATTCCTAGGACAATTGATGGGAACATTAGTCTGATTGACATAGATCAAATTAATGCATCAAACTCTGAAGAAAACTTCCCTGATGAGGATAAAGTGTCTCAAGAGATTGAAGATTTAAATAGAAGAGTTCGTCATTTAATATCCTTAAGAGCCCAAAAGGAGGCAAATAAGGAGAAGGAAGTTAAAGCCAAACTAATGGAAAGAGATAGGCTTCTTAGACAGATAGATGATCTTGAAGTACTTGCTAAAGAGAAAGAAAAAAGTGACGAAGAAGGCCTTGTGATTAGAGAAATTCTAGTCCCCAAAACTAAACAACCTTGTAAGTTAGTAGCCCAGCCAACTAGGGAAGTATTTAATGACTCCTAGTTTCCTAAAGCCAATCTAGATAAAGGAAAACAAAAATGGGTAGATAATGGAATAGAATCTAAAACTACAGAAGAGATCTCTCATAGGATTCTAGCACATGAGAGAGAGATGGAAAGGATGAGGAAGGAAAAGGAGGATCTCCAAATGGAACTGGAAAAGGCTGAGTTAGAAGCAATGAATCGGGAAGTAAAAAGAAAGATTAATTACTTAAAGGCTCCCCCTATCACATTCCCATCAGAAGATCTTAGTAAGCCTAATCCCCAACACATTTCCTTTCCTCAGGTTAATACTCAATCTACAGTACAAACTAATATTGCCTCAGTAAGACAAATACCTATGAATAAACAGTACACCCAAGCACCTCAATCTCCACTCCCAAAAGCTAAAATGACCATGGGAAATAATAGTGCTATTACCCCTTTTCAAAGAAGACCAATCAATCTAGAACAATATAGACAATTGTTCTTTGATGGGATCCCGGGATATCCAAATCATGTTCCCACTGAGTTAAGATACAGACTCCATAAATTTGCTGGGAACAATGCAATTAGTGTTGAGGAACATCTGAAATCATTTGGGGATCTAATAAACGATTATGAGATAGTAGATGAAGATTTTATTATGAAACTATTTGTTCAATCCCTGGTTGATGATGCAAGAGATTGGTACAGATGTCTTCCAGTCAATAGCATAGGTTCATGGGAAGATTTTAAAAATTGCTTTCAAGAGCAGTATGGTGAGAAGACTAATGTGAGTTTCCTGCTAAATGAGTTCAACAATATTAGAAAATCTGAAAATGAAATGGTCACTGATTTCAATGCTAGATTCCAGAAAGCCATGCACAGATTGTATCAAGTGATGAGGCTAGATGATAACATGTGTCTTAATACATATTACAATGCATTCGATTCCAAAATGGCCTATATCTTGAGAGATAAAAATCCCCATAACTTGAGAGATGCTTTTAGAATTGCCATAAATGTAGAAAGTAACAGAAAAGCATCTAGAAAATTAGGAAGAAGGACAGATGGTAGATTATGGCAAGAAACCAAACAACAACCTAATAAAGTTGCTAAAGAGGATGATAAAATAGAGAAATTGGTTACTGCTATGAAAGATTTGACTGCCAAGGTTAACAAAAATGATAAACCTCATTATAAATGGCAAGATAGACCCCCTAGATTACATGATATGCCATATAATACCAATTGGAAGGATGGTAAACCCCAAATTGAGAAGCCCAAAATTACCCAAAGTCAGGACACACCAGATCCTTTGAAAGGGAAAACTGTTCACAATATAGAAAATACTCCTTGGTGTATTGCTTGTGATGGACCACATTCTCCTCATCAGTGTGCAGTGGCTCAAGCTATTGAAAAATCTATGAGACCAAAAGCAGAGCCTGACATTAATATGTTTGAAACTATCGTAGAAAGTGATGAGGAATCCATGCAAAGTGAATACAGTGATGTACTGGATAGTGAAAAGCTAGTGTAAGGACAATTAGCCTTAGGTTGGCATCCTACATTGAATGTGGTGACAATTGAAAATGAAGAGGTTCATCTTAGGAGGCCTAGTGAGGAAGAAGTTAGAAATCTCACTAAGACTGCAATTGCCAAAGCAAAACATAACTATAATCTAAGAAGCACTAAGAGAGACACTGATCAAGGTGAGCCGGGTTCTATGTTTGTAAAGGAAGTTACAAAAAGGGGGGCATCAAGTAGTGCTACTACTGTTCCTAAGGTCAGTCAAGAAAAGGGGGAACAAGTTAAGGATGTACATAAAGGCAAAGATGATAAAAATGTTGGTGATGTACAAGGAGCAGAGATAGTGAAAAGGGCAAGTCAATTCAAAACAGAAAAAGTTAGGGTTAATATTGAAAAATGCAATAGTTCTACATTTGATATGGCCCAAGTTTTAACTCAAATGAAGGTCACTGTTCCATTAGTAGAATTGCTAAAGATTAAAGAACATAAGGATGCAGCTTTGTCTTTATTCTCTAGTATATCTGATAATGACATAGTATTACCCACCAGCTTAGCTAAAGTTGGAAATGATCAAGAGTTCCAAACCCTAGAGGTTTATGTTGGAACCACTATCACTCAGGAGCCTTCTCAGGTAGATCCCTTCTATGTTACCTTGTTAGTCAATAACTAGTTGATTAAAAACTGCATGATAGATTTAGGAGCCGCAGCTAATGTAATGCCCTATGGTGTTATGAAAGAATTAGGGTTATCAGTAACCACTGTGTATGGGAAATGCTATGCCATGGATAACAAAGAAGTACCTATGATAGGTACAATGAAAGATGTAGAAGTAAAAATAGCAGCATTCCCTGAAGCCACTTACAAAATGGATGTTATTGTTACTGACACTAAACCCCACTATGGTATGTTGCTTTCCAGGCAGTGGGCAGCAGCAGTAGGGGTAAATGTTCAACTGGACTTATCTTATGCTACCATTCCTATTAGTGGAAATCAGGTCAAATTATATAGAGAGCCACGAGCTCCTAGGGTAATTGAAAATGTAGACCCTAGTATTCTTAATTGTATGATTGATGTAGATTTAGATAACTTTAGACTTCAACCAATTTCACCTCAATTGAAGAATACTGACCCTATTGTGGTTGTGCTACAAGCACAACAGTATGGGGCAGATGTATTTTGATGGAGCTTGCTCCAAAGAAGGATCTAGAGCAGGGGTTCTTTTTGTGTCCCCGTTAGGTATAACTTTTAAATACTCATTTTTATTGGCATTCCAGTGCACAAATAATACTGCAGAGTATGAAGTCCTGCTACTAAGACTTGAGGTTGCAAAAAGGCATGGAATTCAACTGTTGAAAGTAATGGGGGATTCAGAATTGGTTGTTTCTCAGGTGAGATCTAAATATGCATCCAAGAATGATAGATTAAAGTAGTATAAGCATGTTGTTTGGGATGTTATTGAGCATTTTGATGCATTTTCTATTAATTGGATAGAGCAAGAAAAAAATATTATGGCAGATTTCCTAGCTAATGTTGCTTTGAAAAATGATGATGCAACGCTAACCGGTATTTCCACTGTGGAAATAAAATCTAGGCCTGCTATTCCTGATAATGTGTACAATTGGCAAGTTTTTGTTGATGATGAAGACATTCTTAGGTTGATCCAATGTGTTGATGATTGTGATGGACAAAAGATTTATTGTAATGCATTGGTGGAAGTGGTAGACAACAGAGAGATAGTGTTTGGAAATGATGTGGTCTAGTTGGAAACCAATGAAATACCTAAAGGGTTGGTGGAGCTGGAGAGCATGTTTAGTTATAATGATAGTCAATTACGTCAGCAATCTACCACCAAGTTGGAAGAGTTAGAGGAGGTAAACCTAGGGACAGAATCATCCCCTAAGTTGGTATATATTGGAAAGAAACTACCCCTTCATGTCAGGACTAACCTTATTAATTTATTGAAAAGGTATAAGCATGTCTTTCCTTGGTCTTATGAAGACCTAAAGGCGTATAGACAAGATCTTTTTCAGCATGAAGTTCCTTTACTTCCAGATGCTAAGCCTTTCAAATAGAAACAGAGGCCTATCAATCCCTTGTTAGAAACTAAAATGCAACAAGAGTTGACCAAATTGAGAGAAGGGGGGATTATCAAACCAATAAGGCATTCTTCATGGGTCTCCAATTTGGTCCCAGTAAGGAAGAAGAATGGAGACATCAGATTGTGTGTAGATTTTAGGAATCTAAATGTTGCTTCCTTGAAAGATAACTACTCATCCCCAAATATGGAAGCCATGCTACAAAGAGTGACAGGATGTGATCTTTTATCCATGATGGATGGTTTCTCAAGATATAATCAAGTGTTGGTAAAGGAGTCTGAATAGTTTAAGACAACTTTCACCACTCCATGGGGAACTTATGTATATGTGAGAATGCCATTTGGATTAAAAAATGCAAGAGCTACATTTCAGAGAGCTATGGATGTAGCTTTCAAAGAATTCATAAACATCATCATGGTGGTTTATCAAGATGATCTAACTTGTTTCTCTAAGAAAGCTGATGATCATTGTGGACATTTAGAGAAGGTGTTCAATAAAGCCTTGGAATTTGGTGTGTCACTAAATCCCAAGAAATGTCATTTTGGGGTCATTGAGGGAAAGCTACTGGGACACATAGTTTCCAAGAAGGGGGTAAGAATAGACCCTGAGAGAATTGAAGCAATCAATAAGGTGTCTGAACCTAAAAATGTGAAAGGTATCCAATCTTTCTTAGGTAGAGTAAATTTTGTCAGGAGATTCATTGCAAACTTCATAGAGATAGTGAAGCCTATCATCAAATTGCTTAAGAAGGATACAAAATTTTATTGGGATGAAGAAGCTTCAAAAGCTTTTGCTGAGATTAAGAAGGCAATCCAGGAGGCATCAGGGTTGAAATCTCCTGATTATAGTAAGCCTTTTTCTCTATTTTCTTTTGCTTCATATCATACGGTGGCTGCAGTATTACTACAAAAGGACAATGAAGGGTATGAACATCCCATAGCCTTCTACAGTAAGTCTTTGCAGGTAGTAGAACTAAAATATGAAACCATGGAGAAACAAGCTTATGCCCTAGTTAAAGCTGTTAAGGCTTTTAAGCCATATTTAGTGAATGCAAATATCATTGCCTATGTCCCACATGCTGCAGTTAAAGATATTTTGTCTCAGTCTGAGGTTACTGGAAAGAGATGCAGATGGATTAATAGAATTCAGGAATTCAACTTGGAGATAAAGATCACCAAATTGGTGAGAGGTTTAGGTTTGTCTAAGCTAATGACTGAGTCGAATCTCATGAATGTAGAAATACACAATGTTGAGGTTAGAGATGCTTTGGTCACTAGTATTGAGAGGCAACCCTGGTACACAGAGATAATCCAAATTTTGAGAGGTGATACACTCCCAAAAGAAATGACATACAATCAGAAAAGAACTCTGAAACTCAAGTCCCAAAAATATGTGCTCATTTAGGGTGATCTTTTCTGGAGGAAAAGAGATGGAGAGTTACTAATGTGTTTGGATGAATTTCAAGCTAAACAGGTGTTGACTGAAATGCATGATGGAGAATGTGGAGGTCACTATTCTGCTAAGACTACTATTGGTAAGATAATCTGGGCTGGGTATTATTGGCCCACCTTATTTTAAGATACCCATGCATATGTTCAGAGATGTGACCCATGTTAGAGATTCTCATCCAAGCTCAAGTATGAAGGAGCCTTACCCCTAAATCCAGTCTCTGTAGAAGCTCCTTTTGTCCAGTGGGGCATTGATTTTATTGGAGAAATTGTTGAAAAGTCAGGGAGAGGTCATGGATGGATCATAGTGGCCACTGATTATTTCACCAAATGGATAGAAGCCATCCCTACAAGAAGAGCTACTAGTAAAGTTGTCATTGATTTTTTGATAGATAATATTGTAACTAGATTTGGAACACCTGCAAAATTGGTGATGGATAATAGCATGTGTTTCAGATCAGAATAATTTGTAGGCTTTTGTACTAGTCACGGTATACTCATGTCATACTCTTCACCTTATCACCCTCAGGGGAATGGACAAGCAGAATCCAACAATAAAAGCCTGTTGAATATCATCAAGAAAATCCTAGAAGAGAATAAAAGATCTTGGGATCAAAAGCTGAAGTTAGCTCTATGGGAAGATAGAATAACAGTTAAGAAATGCATTGGAATGTCACCTTTTGAATTAGTTTATGGTGCCCAAGCTAGATTGCCTATAAATAACCTTCTTCCAGTGTATAAGTTTTTGCAAAATGAGGACATGGAGGTATTTGAACCAATGGAAAACAGAATGATCCAAATTGTAGAAATGGAGGAGCTTAGGACTTCTACCCATAAGAAAAATCAAAAGATTCAATTGCAGTCAAAGTATCTTTTTGATAAAAGGACATCACTAAGGAAGTTTCAAATCAATGACATGGTTCTTCAGTGGAATGCTAAAGGATAGGATAAGGGAAAGCATAAGAAATTTGAATCACTATAGATTGGCCCTTTTGTGGTTTGTGACTTAAATGGCAAGGATTCATATTTCTTGAAGAATATGGATGATGAAATGCAGGAATTTCCAGTGCATGGACAATTCTTGAAGCATTATTTCTCTTAATGTCCATGCACGGTAGGTCCTTTGTTTGTACATATTCTGTTCCTTTCCTGCCTTTCTATTTTGGTCTATGTTTTGGTCTGTTTCTCCAGAGTTTCTGAGTTTTTTTGTGTTGACCTTGCGATCAACCATCCCCAGTCAGAGCCACTGTTATCACTGATTAAAAATGGGCTATTCTTTTCCCATGGTTGTCTATGGTTTGTTGAAATTTTGAATAGGATGCAGTTTCAAATGCTTTAGCTTTGTTCTAGACCTCAAGGGTTTAAGGGTTTTTGATTTTAGATCCTCTTGTGTTTGTTTTAAACCCTTTGGTTTCTAATGTTTCGTTACTTTATTCACTTAAGTAATGGGTCATGGGGTCGTAGGAAGTGTTCCCTCTTGTTGTTTGCCTAGGTGGTCATGTTAATTAATCAAAAAATTGATGCCTCATATGTTTTTCTCCTAAAGATGTCGGGCTCAGTAACTAGTGCGCATCTCGCGGGTGGATCCACGGCTCGCATTATTTCGCTAGGCGAAGTTGAGCGTAATTTAAAATCAGCGAAGTTGTGAAAATGACATGGCATGCCACATAAACGGTCCAGTTGGTTGATGATAGCAAGTAGAATGGTGGCATGCGGCACAAGTCACAACAGTCAGCGGGTTAGGATTAAAGGCTAGAAGGAGGGCCCCAGAGGTGAGTCAGGTTGTAGTCAGGAGATGACCTGGTGGGTATAGCTGTCAAGAATAAATTGTGGCCCAGTGGTTTTCTCTTGGCAAATAACAAAGTGACAAGTCAACTCCGAAGGTGACTGGACACCAGGTGTTCACAGTGAGTCAGCAGGCCCACCCCTCCTGAAAGCCTTTTCAGATTATTAAATGTTGATCAACTTAACAGATGATCCGACGGCCTGCGCTATTTCGCAAGGGTAAGGTGCTTGTTCTTTATACCCTGCGAAATAGCAAGAGTGAATGAGAGTCGTCCACATGTCATGATGGAGGACTTGGAGGATACAGCTGTCAAGAGTTTGTTGGGGCCCTGTGGTTTTCTTTCGGCGTATAAAAAAGTGACATGTCAACACTGCAGATGACTGGACGCCAGGGGTTCACAGTGAGTCAGCGAGCCCACCCCTCTCGAAAGCCTTTTTAGATGGTTAAATGTTGATCAACTTAAAAGATCATCTGACGGCCTACGCTATTTCGCAAGGGTAAGGTGCTTGTTCTTTATACCCCACAAAATAGCGAGAGTGAATGAGAGCCGTCCACGTGGTCTTAGAAGAAAGTTGTGGGCCTACCAAGGTGGAACCGGCGGTATAAAGGAAAGACACGTGGCCAGCATTAAGTCAAATGCGAAGGAAATTTCAAGGCCAATAGTTGGGCGCCATGTGGTATCATGTAGCCAATAGAGAAGCGGGACCTGGCACGGAGCCAAAGTTGTTAGTTAATCTAATGCTCGATCAAGTTTCTTTTGATCGGACGATTGGCGCTATTTCGCAGGACCAAGCTACCCTATAGTTATGCTTCGCGAAGTTACGAAAGAGAAAAATGAAACACTTGTAGGAACGTTGTGACCCGTTGGAGCGAAAAATATGAATTCTTGTATGAATTCAATTTTGAAGGGATGGCCGAAGCATGCAGAATCAATGTTGTAGTTAAGGCCCTGAGTACAATATTTGATTTCCTATCAACCGGGTAAAGATATCTTTTAAAGAATTTTGCAGAAGACCGGATGTAGAGTTATTTTCTTTAGGTACAAAGCAAGTCGGTTCAGTTGCAGAGCAAATTCCTTCAAGTGAAGAATAGGTTCTCTCGTATTCTTGTGTAGCAATTCCTGTGCAGTGTTTTAGATAAGATAATTAATTCATCACAGAATTGTTTAAGAGTGGTATTCATTTCTTATGTTTCCAAAATGGCTCCTAAAAGAGAATTTTCTGGCAAAGTTAACTATTCAGAAAGGAGTGTCTGTGATGATTTTTTAGAATAGTTGATGTTGTCAATCAGGCATCAAAGGCAAAAAAATTAGTGCCCAAGGCTCCCCGTTTAAAGATAGGAGAAGGACTATATGACAAGGGTAACTGGTTGAGAGACCACAGGTTGGATTGTCTGGGTTGGGGTTGTTTAAAGTTGGATTCGGAATGAGAAATTCTCCTGCCCAGCAAAATAGTAACTGGGAATTAGATGTCGGGAAATTAGTAGTCCCAGAGGTATTTATGGACATAGATTTGTTGACCCAAATTGCGCTCAACTATGATCCAGTCATAAGAAGCATTCAGGATATAAATGGGAAAACCCTTGTTGAGATTAATGTTGAAGAATTCAAGAAATCTTTTGGGCTTAATGAGATCACCAATTTTCTAGAATCTATAAATTTCACAGGATTAGCCCAAATTTATGGTGCATAGAGGAGTAATCTCAGGAACAGGCCTCTCAAGGAGTTTTTTGTGAAGATAGGAGGGTTAACAGTTGTAGGACCCAACACACAAGAGCCCTTTTCACTAAGTATGTTCACCCTGAGGGCTAAAAGAATGTATTGGGCACTTTGCCAAGTTTTGGGAGAAGATGCAGAAGCAAATATGCCAAATCATTACTTGTTAATGATTGCTTAGATTTTGAATCCTTCTCTCGCAATTACATTTGATTATGCCTCTTTCATTGTTGATGCTATTCATGGAGGGTTAATAGGAATCAAGAATGGAAAGGTGGATAGGCCTTTTGGATGGTACTCACTCCTGAAGCATCTTTTTCTCTTCAAAGGTGGTGATTACTTCGCCAATGGACTGGACCTTGTTAAGGAGAAAGAAGGAGAAAAAATGCCGGTACAATTATGGATTACTCTGTTGTCATGGGATAGAGAGGATGCCAGTTTTTTGAAGTTTGATAAATATGTTGCATCCAAAATAATGACTCTCCTCTGCTTTGAGAACCCAAGAATCCCCAAAGTTCTTCTGGAATTCATAAGACCAAAAGAATTCGCAGAGAACATAAAAATTGTTCATAACTAGGGTGACATTTATTTGTATCCAGTCTCCACAGTTTTCAGAGTGTTTGGTTTCAGAGGCACCCCATTTTTGCTACCTTACCAGGTCCCTCTCAAAGTGGGAATCGTAGAGATCCTTAGACAAATTGGTGGCTTACAAGAGGCACAGTTGACAGGCAGGGGTAAAGGGACCATTTTCCCTGCAGCTACCATAGCTCACCAATTTGTAATAAGAAAAGGAGGTTGGAATTGCTTTGAGGATTTCGTCAAGCCTTATCATTTGTCCATTGCAGTGTCCAGGTGTGTTGATCCAGAAGACTTCTTCAATAGTATGTTTAGAAAGAAGGTAGCATGCAGAGGTAGGCCTCATCAATTCCAGTTTCCTGAAGATCTCATCAGAAATGAGTTTGATCTAGATGAGCAGGAGCTGAGGAAAGAGAAGTGGGTGGCTTATAAGAAAGCCTTGGATTTTGTGAATCAGTTTGATGCCAGCTATGACCCATTGTCTAGCTTTTTCCCACTAGAGGAGAAAATAAAGTTTTTGATCGTTTGCTTTGAAGATGTGATGCAGACCCTGAAGGAGAAGAGGGAAGCTGTAATCAAAAGCAACCCTTAGAAGGCAAGAATGATCCTAATTAGGTCAGCTTCCAGCAAAGCAATCCCTCCTGTGATTATACACTGCATAAGAAATCTAGTTATAGTGTGCTGATGCCTACAATAGGTGATCCCTCTACCTCCAAAGGAAAGAGGAAGATACAAGATGTCATTGACATCCAAGAAAGCCCAAGGAAGAAAAGGGTGGGGAAAGAAGTACAATCAGATACACCTTTGTATTCCCCATCCCAATCCCCTATCCATATAGGAAATGAGCAAGCAGTAGTTGAGCAACTCCTACAGTTAGGTAGCCTAGGGGAAATTGACTACACTTATGATGAAGTGGAGGAAGGAATGCCAGAAGAACCCATTGTTTTTGAAATGGATATCACTACCACTGAACTCAAAGGCCAGGAGTGGGACCCTGAGATAAAGCAGGCAAGTAATGCCTTCTTAGCTGATAACAATTTTGTCACATCAGAAGCATTTATACAGTTTATATGGAAACAACACATAGATAAATATAATGCTAGATGTGAAAAGAGAAAGGCTGAGCAGCCCAATAAAGATCCAGCCCTGGTAGAAGAGGAAATAAAGCAAGAGATGATGGAAGAATTCAGAACCATCACCCTTGAGCAGGGAAGAGATATGATAGCACAAGCTGGAGTGCTTATTTTACCCGAATGGGATATAGCAGATGCCCTGGTACTAGACGCAGTGATAAAAGAGACTGAACCCATGGAGGCGATTACTTTCAATAAGGACAATGCTGCACTCATCATGTGGCCTCTCAAGAGAAATGAGAGTAAGAAAAGCAAAGACACCCCAAGGTCAGGTTACCTTGGTGGGATGATGGTGAAAAGAGTGCAGAGTACAAGGGTAGTGGAAGCTTCTAGCACTGTGTTAGAGACTGCAAAATTTAGTGTTGCAGTAGCAGAGAAGGAAGCCAAAGAGAAAGAGGCCCTCCAAGTCAAGTTGGAAATAGTTTTGAAGGCCTATAACAATGCCAAGGAGGAGGTAAGAGGCAAGGATAGCATAATTGCCAAGCTGCAGAGCCAGTTGACTGGACAACACTATCAAGGTGAGTCTTCAACACTGATGATCTCCTCTTCTCCTGCAAGACCTCCACCTACTAGCCCTATCATTGAGTTTCCATCATCTCTAGCACCCTCCAGCTCTCAAATGGTTGAAATTACTCCTCAAGAATTAGAAAACTTGAAACAGGCTTAGGTCTTATATGCAAAGAAGTATGAGGAGAGAGTAAGAGCTACAATTTCTAGTTTTGCAGATACAATAAATGCCTCATTGCTCTACAACAATGTAGGTAAAATTATGGATATATGGAATGAGCTCAAGAGAGATAAGGCCATTTTGACACCTATGTTTGACAAATGGAGGCCTAGGGAGCAATATTTAGAGTTTATGTGTGTATCCTGGGATGAAGTAAGGGCCAATCCCATCATTAAATCCACTTTTGATGTCACTAAAGTCTTAGTACAATTAGCAGCAGAAGTGGATAATGTTGATAGGAAATTAAATTTGTGCAAAAAGGAGTACACTGATCAAGTTTTTGAGTTGCTCCCAAGAGTTTTTGCTAGCCTAGATCAATTAAAGGACAAACAAATGTGGCTTAAGGAGATAGAAGCTAAATTGTCAGCGAGAGTTAAAGGAATTATTGATCTAGATGATGCGTCTTTCTTTGTTTTGACAATACAAGAGATAGAGAAAATTAAGTCACATTATGGTTTTCTTAATTCAGAAGTCAACAAAATGAGAAATTCTTGGAAAAGGTTGACTAAAACTAAAGATAAAGTGATTAATTTCTCATGGCCGATAGAAAAGGTGTATGGTGAGTGGACAACTAAATATGCCACCCATGATCCAGAACAGTTGGAGAGCGCCCCTGAAAAGGTAGAAGTGTTTGCAACTGAACAGCTTGTTGAAGAAACTGCAGAGGCCAAAAAGAGCTTGTAACTGTTTTTGCGAAAAGCTTGTAACCTCTTTATTTTGAAAGAAATGATTGTAACAAACTCTCCTCGAGAAGTCCAAAGTTTTGTGCATCCATGTTGTTATAAATGGATACCAGGACTAGAGGAAGAGGGATAGAAAAGAATTGTAAGAAAATGTTGCAGAAATTTATCTGAGCTTTTCTAAGTCTAATGGAGAATACTCAAAATTTCTTGTAATACTTCTTGACCTAAATATCAATATACAAACCATCGGTTTTGAGTGAATCTTTGTGTTGTCTTCAAGTGTGTTTACAAATTTGTTTACTATTTTCATTCTGAATAATCCAAGGTTGTTTTGTTTGAATGGAATTGCAAAGCAATTTTAGTAGAAGTGTTCATTAGCTTTTCTCTTTAGAAGGAAAATTAAAGATGTGGGGATCACTCATACCAGTAAACTCTTTGGAAAATTAAAGATGTTTTGTTTGAGGATTATTATCTGAGTTTAGATGACTCTGTGACCTTGGATAAGGCACTGGTATTGATTGAAGTTGTTTATTGCATATTTTGTTGATCAAAATGATGAAATTAAGTATAATTTCCATTCTTTGTTTTCAGTTGATTTCAAGGTGAAAGGTGAATAGATCCACTGGTTTTCTAGACTGGTTTGCTGTGGGTTTATGTTTGAAAGTGTGAATTCAATTCACAAAGGTATACCCACTGGGCTTTGAGTAAGTCCAAAGTGTAGAAGGTTCAATCAAACCTTGTCATATGTTGTCTTGAGAATTTCCTTATCTTTGATGTCTCTTTTGCACCGAGTTTAATCATATTATTTTAAGGATGTTAAAGGGAATCAAATTTTGAAGACAACAAAGTGTTGTTATTTGATCAGCGTATTACCTGTTGATTTCTAACCATTTCAGTAGATGGAAAATCCCTTTACCGGGTAGCTTTAACAGGCTTTTTGTAAATCCTTTAACAAGGTGACTCAAAATCATTAAGTTGTTCAAATCCTCTCACAAGGTAACCTTTAACAGGGTTTTAACCTCTAACCGGGTATTTAGCCATCCCTTAACCGGGTGATCCCTAGTAGGATCGGTTCCTAGTAGAACCTGTTGTAAAAGTCTTTAACCAGACTAGGCTCCTAACAGAGAGAACTTCAAAAGAGTTCAAAGAACAACTTGTGGGTATTCATCCCCACCATGGGTTTTCCCAGTTGGGTTTCCACAAGAAAAATCAGTGTGTTATGTGTGATGATTTTTCATGTGATGTTTTAGTGTTTTCCGTTAAGCGGTAATGCAAGATGATCCAATGGTCATTGTATTTCTAATGTGTTACTTTCTTAAGCATATTGTTGAAGTTGAGATGGGTTATTAGGTTTTGAGAAGACCTAGATGTTACCGGTTTATGTCTGTTACAATCATACTATGTTTTACCGATAGTGCCTTGATTTAGATCGGTGATATTGTTTAGCAGTTAGTGCAATCTTTGTAATTTAAGTTGTTGAAGAAGTTTTTGTCCATACTAATTCACCCTCCCGCCCTCTTAGTATCTGTTGAGTATTTACTATTCATTTTTATTCATCAATTGGGACTATTGTTGTGGCTGCAGGAAACCTGATGACTGGTTTGCCCATTGTTGTCCTCCCCTTCATTGTGGTGACTGTTGCCAGTTACCTTGAGGTGGAGACCGATTCCCTTGTGGCTGTTGCCATTGAGATGAGGAATTATGATAATTAGGCCAAGGGTTTTGAGAGTTATTCCAAGACTGAGGATTATAATTTCCAAAATTTTGAGAATATGGAGGTTGCCACTGATTGTTTTGTGCATTGAAGTTCATATAAGGATTAGAAAATAATAATGGATCCTATGGCATACCTTGTCTTAGAGGCCAAGGCCTTCATTGTGCAACATAAAAGATTCATTCATCATCTCCATAGATAGGCTTGAAATCTGGGGAACTCTGTTGGCTATCAATTTTAGCTAACAGTTTGCATCTACAGTCCTTCTTTTGTCAATAGTGAGGACAAAATTCAGCAAGCATAGCCTTTGCCTCGTCATTCATTTTCTTTGCATGTAGTGTATCTAATTGGGTAGCCATATTATTAATTATATCTTATTTAAAATCCTTCAACAGATGAGTTATTTCCATTCTTGAGACTGTTGAAGATGACTTTGCAATTAAAGAACTAGGCCTATAGTGTCTTCCCCTTTTTGTTGCAGCTCTTGAGTACTTTTGACAAATTTGTCTGATATCATCCCATTGAACTTGAGTAATATCTCCTCCTCCCATTAGATCTAAGGATTCAACACAATCACCATTGATGCCCCTTAGAAAAATCAACTTCATAGAGTCTTCACTTAGAGTACTATGCTTGGATTTCCTGACATTAAATAAAAACCTTTCCAAATAGTCTTCCAGGCTTTCATCTTCTTTTTGCATCATTTTGAAGATATCATCACCATGTCGGTCCATCCCCTTGCAATAATCTTTATATTTATCGAAGAAGTTTGTCTTCATCTCCTCTCAGGTAGTGATTACATGTCTTCCTAAACTCATAACCATCTCAAGGCAGCTTCTTTCAAAGTAGTAGGGAATAACTTCAGTTTATGAGTGTTAGTGGTATAATCATAACTTCTACAAAGGATATCAAATTCAAACAATTTTGGAAGTGAAGAGGCTGGTATGTTTTTTAAATTTGCATTATCATGCTGGTTAGGAATGGGAAACTCAAATGTTGGATTTACAGGTGGAGGTGGAGGATTTGCTGCCATTGGTCCCTAATAAATGACTAGAGGTAAAATGTTTTGTTCAGGGGGTTCGTTCAAGAAGCCTTCTAACAAATTAAAGACACCTGTATTTAGCACATAAGTTTCTGCAAACAGGTTTACTTCAAGTGCTTGATCTAATCTTATATCTTTAGTGGAATGTGAGGGAAGAAATATTCCTAGTGCATCTCTTCTCCTCCAATGCATGAAGATTAATGAAGAAAATATAAAGAGATAATTAAGAAAACTTAAAAACTAATGGTTTACAATAGGTTCTTAGCTTGGCACCATCCCTGACAACGGCACCAAAAATGTTTGTCCTTACAACTGGAAAGAAAACTAGATAATAAAACATAATTTAGAGATTAAATATCCTTGAATAGCTAACTTTTCCTGTGGCAAAGGCTCATTTAGTTATAGACCAGGGATGTAAACTTGAAATGGGTTAGTACTATATGTGCACCAAGTTCATATTGCAACCATTCTATATTACTGTGGGAAAGGAAATTCTTCTTAAAGTAAACACACAGAATCTCAAATGAACTAATACTTAATCTTACAACTGGAAATTAATTTAAACAACTACTGTTAAATGATAAAGTTCTGGCAGGAAGGAGGAACTACTCTACTGCTATGGCAGCATGAACAGACATAGGAACTGTTTCCTATGCCTGCAAGAATAGACAACTGCATAAACAACTACTACAGAAGTATAAAACTAACTGGAACATACAAAGGATTACTCACCAAGTGGGCCCCCTTGAGTGAGTATCTCCCGAACTTCAGATTACAATTATCTAATCATTCAAAATCACATTGATCTCTTTATTTCATCTTTACTAGAAAATACATAAATAATACCAGAAGACTGTTTATTACAAAATATTATGGTTGTTCTTTGCTATCCCCAAGAGGAGAGAGATCCCTTTATTTATAGGAAAAATTAAAACAAACTTCTAAATGATCGACCACATTCCTACAGAATAGGTGAACAAGATTTATTAACAAGAGAAGAAGAAGTTAGCGTATGACATCAAAACAACATTTGTCTTTCACCTGAGAAAATATAGCATGACTTGCCTCCTAGACCTAAGCTCCACTAGGAACATTTATAAATCCATAAATCAACTTGTTGAAGAACTAGTCAAGTGGTTTCGATCATTACTGCATTTCTCTAACTGGGTCTACATTGCAGTTATATACTTGTTGCTCCTTTAAAACACCATTTGTCTTTACTTCACCTTTATTGACCCTACATCATGATATTAATGTGCACAACAAACATGTGCATATACTAATGCTAACATGATATAATGTTAACAATATTTATAATTGATTTTATATATTTGCATAGATAGATCATTTAAAATCATTATATGACATCCTTAGGTATAAGTTAAACCAGTTTCAGAAACACTTAAAAGGTATCAACTTAGGAGAAAATTATAATCCAAATGTCATCTAATCATAAGGCCTAGGCAGGAGTATTATATAAAAAATCTATCAAAATAGAGCCATTATTTAGGGTCATCAACACCCCCACTTTAAATGTTTAAATGTTTGTAAGGATGAGTGAATGAAAATGAAGACAAAAGGGAGTCAAAAGAGACCACTTTAAAAATTAGATAAAATTAAACTTTAACAAGTAATTCACTATGTATACTATCAAAATTTGAAGGTATGGTAGGAAAAATAATTGCAATATTCTAAATCCATTTTTAAACTACTAAAGATTTTCTTATGTCGTTTAGGTTAAGAGGGTAAAATGATGAACACGCACAAAAGTGTTCCCATTTTTATAACTAAAATATAACATAGGTTTGGTGTACGTTCCCTATTTTTTATTTCATTAGGTATTTTTAGAATCCATTTGATAGAAATATGGCCAAGAGTGATTACTACAAGTTTTGTAGATTTTTTGTATTTTTTATTATATATTTAATTATATTTTTTCAAACTAGATGCATCCTAAAAATTGTATTGCTAAGTGTTGTTGGTGTCAATGAGAGTTTTACCTATCCAATTTCTCCTTTGTATTGTGAAAAATGCACACTATCTAACTATTCATTAGTTAGGACTTAATTGCACATGCTCAAATGTTAAGTTTACTTGGCGAATTAGTAATATTTCTAGAAGTCTCTAGTAGACATGTGATATTATCCCCAAGTTGTAACATGACATAGAATTACAAATTTGTCATCCTAGTTAGTTTTATCTCTCAACCTTTCCTATATAAGGATGACACCATATTTATGTTTAAATGCGGGTTTAATCTTCAATCGATAGATCTAATTGTGAACCATAATCATGTATTTTTTTTCTTTCCTCTCTCTTGAGGGAGGAATATTTTGGTGGTGTTGTAAAGATCCCTATAATTCCAAATTAACATAATACATAAAATATACATAATCAAACATATATTAATGTCATGTGTTCAAATATATATAAGATCACTAGACATAAAGTTACATTTTGACTTTAAAGTACAAAATCCAACAATAAGGCTAAACACAAGGAAACATATTCCTTTACAATAGACCACAAGGTCGAATACAATGAATACATGAAGACCACCATGATAGGAACTCTTGACATTTGTCATCCTCAAGCACACCATGGGCGAGAACATTGTCATAGCGTGTATCCACCCTACCATGATGTATTTACACTTCCATGAAATATTTCATGACATGAAAGATACCCAACCCAGCATGAGGAAGACTAGTAATAAGATACTGATAGGAGTAATTGAATCTATGCAATATGAGATATCCACATTCTAACACAAATGTGATGATATCCTAGGCACACAAGACACATATAAACATAAATATGAGTACAAAAGTGTAACAATCCTTGCGTAACTATCTAAAATCATTTTGTGATCTCAATTCCATCTCAATCACAAGGAAAACATAGTGATGGTAAACATAATCATCACCAAAATGTCATCATGCATCAAATCTTGAAATTAAGGTCAAAGAACATTTTGATCACTTATTTCAATTGTATCCTTTAGTGTATGAGATAAAATATAGTGGATTGAATCATTTATTATTGATAGCAGGACAACAATAATGCAAGAAAACTGAGAGGGGGGAGGGGTGAATCAGTTTTCACCAAACTCAACCAAATTAACCTTAACTTTAGATCTGATTAAGAACAGTAATAGAAAAGATAAGTACCACATCAACAACGCATATAACACAAATATTATGACATGGAAATCCTGGTTAAGGGAGAAACCATGGTGGGAACCTACCCACAATCAGATGATACTCTACAGTAGTATGTGTGAATGTTACAATGGGGAATGCACATGCATTCAGGAACACTACCTAGAGCTCACTACTCAAAAACAAGAAGGGCTACAACCCTAAGGAAGGCTCACTGCCTTACAAAGATTGGACAACAATCCAGATTACATGAACTAAAGGAATAGCATCACCAAATGCCTAATTATAGTTCTGGTTAAGCACACTATTTGCACAACAACTCTTTCTGCTCTTCCACACTTCCGAAATATAAATTATCTTGTTTGCACATACAATATACTCTGAGATCATAAAAACAATCGTAGACACACAACTAACATGATTACATCACCTATTTTTACAATTCATCAACCTTACCCTCAAGGTCGTCTCAACACATAAGACCTAATTACAAAATTACATCACACGATACATAAATCCATAACCAAACCAATACAATGTCGGAAAGGACATAGCATGGACCCAAATCAAATCCCCGAACGCACTACAACATCAAATAATCCACCAAGATCATCCACAACATGCTACACCACCAAATATGTTGCATAACATGAAGAATACCACTGAACCAATAAAATCCTCCAATAATGTGCACCACAAACTACACATACCACCAAAACAAATACAACATGATCAGAGAACATAAAAAAGCAATGTGAATTCCACCACAATCACCACAACAACTTTGATTGCTAGGTCCCGAAGGCAACTGAGAGGGGGGGTGAATCGGTTGTCTATTAATTTCAACCCAAATATGACTTAACCAAACTTTAATGCCGGTAGACAGTTTAATAGTTAATAATAGTACCGGTAAAGTTTAATGCATGAAACAGAAAGACAAATAACATACACAACACATAACATAGTTATTTGTATGTGGAAACCCTATAAGGTGAAAAACCACGGTGGGAAACCTTACCCACAATCGGATGATACTAATGCAGATAGTATGTGTGTACAATATGGGGTCTGCACATGCAGAAAGGCCAACTACCTAGAGCTCACTGCTCACTCACAAAATGGGAGTCACACTGACTACAATTGGATGATTAAATCCAATGATAATGTACTGCTCAGAATAGCATCTTCATATGCTAGATTCACTACCAGTTAAGCTCAGATTGTCTTCTTCATACCTTCCTTTAATCTTCAAATGATGTATGCATGTATAGCTCTACTTATATTCGCATATATCTTATTACAATCATTTTTGCACTTCTCTGTCATCCTTCCCATAATCTCATAAATGAGATCTTACATATATACCAAGACCTAAGACCAAATGTGTAGGTCGGCTTACAAAGAATATTACAATTAAATTAATTACAAATGAATCAATGTGTGATGCATGATATTGGCCCAATGCATTCACAACAATAACAAATCATCTCCATAATGTGTTGGGCTGATCTGGAATAGATAACGCTTGTCGGTCCATAACAAATACCTATTTGCTGGTAACAACAAATATGCAAACCCGATTAGACCGCTGACCAAATCGCCAAAAAAAAGTGTCCAAACAATGTCTTCGATATAACCAAGTAATAATCAAGTCATTCCAAGTGTCGGTGAACAATATAACCTGTCGGTGAACCAGATACCAGTGACTATGCATAAGTCACTAAACATGCCAGTGAACATAACCAAGAATCTCCAAGTGCTGATAAGTGTTGAAAAGTGTTGACATCAATGACAAAATCAATGCAACACATCCATAATACCAATAATCTCCCCCTTTGGAATTGATGGCAACACAAGATGGAAAAACCATCTAAGTGCCAAAGTAGAAATGCCAAAAACCAAAAACCAACAATCTCCAAAGAGATCATTATCCAGAAATCAAAATATGGATACAGAGAGTAACATTCTCTCCCCCAATGAATAATCTCTCCCCAAAGAATAATGTGTTTTTCCATAATATCTCTCCCCCTTTGACATCAAATGCCAAAGCAATACAAAACCAAATACAAGAAGTTCATAGAACTTATTACAAAATACCAACTTATCCAACTACTCCCCCTGAGAAGTAGCTCTCCTCATCAAGGCCAGACAAAGATTTCTCTATTAATTCTGTCAGTTTGATGCCATGCTCCAATTGTCTAAGTTTCTACTGGCGAGGGTATAACTCCAAGTTGATCTCTGAGATATTCAAAAGTTTCCTTAGGCAAAGTCTTGGTAAAAATATCTGCAATCTGCTCTTTAGTATTCACATAAACCAATTTCACTTCTTTTACTTCAACATTCTCTTTCAGAAAATTGAATTTGATAGAAACATGTTTAGTTTTTGAGTGAAATATCAGATTCTTAGATATATCAATTGCTGCCATATTATCATAGTAAATTGTTATAGGTTCCTTGCATTTTACCTTTATGTACTTCAACATTTTCTTGATCCATAATACCTGTGTATAATTAGTTGGTGCTGCAACATATTCTGATTCTATTGTTGATAGTGATGTACAACTCTGTTTCTTGCTCAGCCAAGAAATTAGTCTGCTACCAAGAAAAAATGCTCCGCCGGTGGTCCTTTTTCTGTCATCTACATCTCCTGCCCAATTTGCATCTGTGTATGCACATAAATCAAAATTTTCATCTCTAGGATACCATAAACCAAGATTTGTAGTGCCTTGTACATACCAAAAAATCCTTTTCACTACTAATTCATGATTTTCTTTAGGATTACTCTGAAATCTTGAAACAATACACATTGCATTCATAATATCAGATCTTGTTTGTGTCAAATACAGTAAACCTCCTATCATATACTTCTATCTTGTTGGATTAACAGGTGTCGATTCATCCTTCAAATATAGTTTATTAGTTGTAATCATAGGTGTACTTACTAGTTTAGAGTTTTCCATGCCAAATTTTTTAAGTAATTCCTTCAAGTGATGAATAATGATGAATAGTAAATACTCAACAGATACTGAGAGGGGGGGGTGAATCAGTATAGACAAAAAATTCCTTAAACCACTTTGACTGCCAAGACTACACTAACTGGTAGACAGAATCACCGATCTAAAATAGGGCACTACTGGTAAAACACAGTATGACTGTGAAAGACATAAATCGATAAAACTTAGATTCTCACCATACCTAATATCTCCTTTCCACTTCACCCATATGCATAAACAAGTAATACATCAGAAATATAAAGACCACTGGATCAACATGCATTACCACTTTAACAAAAAATACTAATCATCGCATGAAAAAGCATCACACATGACACACTGATTTTTCACGTAGAAACCCAACTGGGAAAAACCACGGTGGGGATGAATACCCACAAGTTGTTCTTTGAACTCTTAAGAAGTTTGCTCTGTTAGGAGCCAAATCCGGTTAAGGATTTTACAATAGGTTCTACTAGGAACTGATCCTGCTAGGGATCACCCGGTTAAGGGATGGCTAAATACTTGGTTAAAGGTTAGAACCCTATTAAAGGTTACCTTGCAAGAGGATTTGAAGAACTCATTGATTTGAGTCACCCTGTTAAAGGATTTACACAAAGCTTGTTAAAGCAACCCGATTAAGGGATTTTCCAACTACTGAAATGGTTAGAAGTCAACAGGTAATACACCGATCTAATAACAACACTCAATACCAAGGCAGATCCACTTTAGTTCCTTTGCTTTTGTAATCACACTCTACAGGTATCAATACACTTCTCCAATCTGGCAAGAATCAAGTATCTCTTCACTTGGATACACACATAACATTTGCCAACAACTTCACAATGCAAATCATCATCGACCTTATAGGAAACAGATAGGTCGATAGCATAAACCCTAAACCCTAAAGATTTAGGTTTATCAATGCAGTCGGTTCAATCTTGACTGTTCAAACACATTGTATTGAATAAAACAGTCTTGAACAAATCTCAAGACATTCTCCATCATTCATTCTTTGCCACTTCTAGAAGCGGATAACCCATCACATGCTTTCCACCATTTATTGAGACTTTGCACATTCCCGAGGTAGATAGGATCAATCTTCTTCATGCAAGATCCTCAAGAAAATCCTTCACATGCACAAGGTTGACGTGGCAATACGATCTAATCTCCATTTCAATGCTAACCCATCATAGGATGCCGTCGGTCAAATCAAACAGACTTGAAATGCATCAACCAGAAACCCTAAAGCTAAGACTACCAACCGGTAGTCATACCAATGAAACCCCGATATAAAACTTTGCACATACCAGTTCTCATTCCAACATACCGCTTCACTTTTTCACATATACCAGTTCTCTTGTCAGTTTTTTTACTTCAATATACCAGTTCATACTACAACATATTGACAACAATGACAAGATACAATACCATCATGTCATCAAACTTTGCACATATGCCAACATCAAGTACTTTGATTGATTTATGAATATACCTCCATCAGTCTGTGAAATCTGCAATCCTAAAAAGAATTTCATCTCTCCAATCATAGACATTTCAAATTCTTCTTGCATCTTATTATAAAAGTCTTTACACAATCCATCTTCTCCTCCAAAAATAATATCATCAACAAAAACTTCAATAACCAAGATGTCATCATCGTCACTTTGTAATATATGTTGTTGTCAGCATTACCTTTAGTGTAACCAAGCTTCAAAAGATATTTGTCCAATCTAGCATACCAAGCTCTAGGAGCTTGCTTCAATCCATATAAAGCTTTCCTTAACCTGCAAACCATATCTTTCTCATCCGTCAAATAAAATCCATCAGATTGTTCAATGTAAACTTCTTCTTCAAGATCTCCATTCAGAAATGCACATTTAACATCCATTTGATATACTTTATAGTTCTTGTGTGCTGCAAAAGCTAAGAATAATCTAACTGCCTCAATTCTAGCTATCGGTGCAAAGGTTTCATTATAATCAATTCCTTCTTTCTGTTAATATCCCTTACACACTAATCTTTCTTTGTTTCTGATTACCTTACCATCTTCATTAAGTTTATTTCTGAAAACCCATTTAGTTCCAATTACTTTTTTGTCTTTAGGTCGGGGAACCAATGTCCATGTGTTATTCTTTTCAGTTTGTTCTAGTTCATCTTTTATAGCCTTAATCCAATGTTTATCTTCACATGCCTCATTAATAGTTGTAAGTTCAAATTGAGAAATTAGACATACCTCTTCATTTGCCAATCTTCCTCTAGTCATAACTCTATGATACTTATTCCCAATTATCTGATTTTCAGAGTGATTCAATCTTATATACCAGGGTGTTTTCACTTGTTGTTGTTCTTTAGTCACTGTGGAATTCTCAGATGATGCCAGTGTAACTGGATCAACATTTTGTACTGGTTTACTCACTGTAGGTTCATTTGTGATAATCTCTATTGCCAGTTCAGAGTCCATTGACCTTGAATTACCTCTAAACTGTTCATCAATCTTCACATTTGCACTTTCAACAATTTTCTACAATCTCTTATTAAAACATCTATATGCCTTGCTCTTAGATGAATAACCAAGAAATATTCCTTCATCACTTCTAGGATCAAATTTGCCAATATAATCATCTCTCCTAATATAACATTTACTTCCAAATATTTTGAAATATTTAAGAGGAGGAGTATTACCAAACCAGATTTCATGAGGGGTCTTACCGGTTTCACCTTTGACGCGAACTCTGTTGAATGTATAAATAGTTGTATTCACTGCTTCTCTCCAATACACGTGAGGTAGGTTTGCTTCAGATATCATACTTCTAGCTGCATCCAAAATAGTTATGTTCTTCCTTTCCACAAGTCCATTATGCTGGGGTGTCTGAGGTGCTGATAACTATCTTCTAATTCCATTCACTTCACAGAACGTATTAAATTTCTTAGATGTGAATTCACCTCCTTGATCTGATCTCAAACATTTGATTTTCTTACCGGTTTCATTCTCTACCATGGCCTTGAATAGTTTTAATTTCCCAAAAGCTTTTGATTTCTCCCTGAGAAAAGTAACCCATCATATTCTAGAATAATCATCAATGATTAGCATAAAATATCTATCTCCTTGTAAACTTCTAGTTCTTGCTAGACCACATAAATCAGTATGAATTAAGTCAAGAACATTATTATATTTCTCTCGAATACTCTTAAAGGTTGCTCTAACATGCTTTCCAAATTGACATTTCTTACATACTAGATTGTGAGGTTTAATAATCTGTTGCCCCCATATTTGGCCTACCTAAAATTTGAATTTCAAATCACTCTCAGTGTCGAGTAATGGTCCAATGGGTGTTATATGTAAACAGTGAACACACAATCCAAGCTCATTGTTAGCCAAATTATGAAAAATGGAAGAATTTTGAAAATTACCACAAATTGAGGGAAATCACTTGACAGTCAGGTTCTAAACGTCATTTTATATCATGTGGCCAACTTTGACCTGAACCCAGTTCATACTTTGTCATATTTTAAACTTTCAATTTTTGGTGTTTGTTGTCCCCAAATGATTAAAATATCTCATTTAAAGTTTCGTCATGAGGTGTAAATAATTGTGTTGATCTATTTCCCTACCATTGACTCATGTTTCAAATTTTAGGACCTAACTCCCTACCGTTTGAAAGTTATGCCATTTTTCTCCAGCCAAAGCGTTATATTTAAAATATTTAAATTATTTCTCAAATGATAATTTAATATTTTAAATTATTTTATTATGTTTGGTCATTTGCGATAAGAAAATCATCTTCAGCCATTGGTGGCATTCTTCCTTGATTCATTCTTAGTGAAAAATGGTTTCTAATGTGTAAAGGGTAGCTTGTTGAACCAGAAGGTTAGAAATGCTCACTTTTTGAGCATTCTTAACCTCATTTTTCAACCTTTTGTCAAAAAGGTTAGAAATGCTCACTTTTTGAGCATTTCTAACCCGTTTTTCTAACCTATCACAAAAAGGTTAGGAATGCTCAAAAATTGAGCATTTCTAACCTCATTTCTTAACCTTGCTGGTCCCACTTTGTCAAGAGGTTAGAAATGCTAAAAAATTGAGCATTCTTAACCTCCTCCATAAGAGTTTAAAAAAAAAACAAATGCTTATAAATAGATTATGGACATTCATCAAGGAATACAATGGATAGATGAGGAGGTTAGAATTGCTCGGGTAGACATAATTGTAAACTGTGGAAGCACAGACAATGCACGTGAACTATTTGATAGATTGCCCGAAAGTGATATCATTTCATTGAACGTGTTAATTGAAGAATATATGGAGAATTTAAATGGCTTTAGAAACTCCCAAAGAAGTGTGATTGTTGGGCATGAAGAAATATTCCATAGCCTTTGCTAACATTCTCCCAGCTATGAGAAGTATAGATTATTGACAGCTATCAAAGTGTTGTAAAAGGGAGATGTTTGGTCACATGTTATAGCTAGAAATGTTTTGCTTGATTTGTATGACAAATGTGGAAGGAAAGACAAGGCATGAGACTTGTTTGATAAAATGATTCCAAAAAGAGAATGTGCACAGAATATACATAGGCACACATCTTAGCCATTTGACAAAATTCCTCAACACGCGCGTGAACAGTTTGATATAATCCCTCAAAGAAATGTGGGCTCATGAAATGCGATCATTGTTGGTTGACAGATTTCCTCGAAGAAATGTGGGCTCATGAAATGCGATCATTAGTGGATACCATGTGAGGATTGGGAGAGCATAGGCAACACACATGAACTGGCTAGCAAAATGCTCCAATTAATGCAATGTTTGTGGCAAGGGTGCGCAATGCTAGAAGCATGGATATAGCATGTTGACTAGCTGGCAAAATTAAGCATGAAAACTGTTTGATTATACTCTTCAAAGAAACATGGTCTCATGAATACCATGCATGGTATGCATGTCAAGTGTTTGGTAGAATTCCTACGAGTCTACCATGCATGGCAGCACATGTAATTTTGGCCACACTCTTCAAAGAAATGTGGTCTCATGGCATGTGATGATTTTCACAACCTTTTCCAGCATCCTCCCTACCAATGATAAAGTACAAGCATTAACAAGGCATGATTAACTATTTGATAGATCGCCTCAAAAAGAGATGTTTCATGAAACACCATTATTGCAAATAGGCATGCTAACTGTTTGACAGAAATTTTTAAAAGAAATGTAACTTAATGGTATGCAATGATTGTCGAATCTACACAAGGTGGATTCATTGAACTACATTAGAAACTTTCAATGCAATGCAATTAGCAGTTGCAAAGCCAAAATCCTCAACCTTTGCTATCATCTTCAATTTAAAGTTGTGATAAATGGATTTTTCTTTAGATTTTGTACCCGCAGTTATCGTAGGAGACATGTATGCAAAATGGCCGAGCATAGACAAGATGTCTGAACTCCTTAGTTGAATGCCTCAAATAAATGTGTTTCCTGGAATGCAATGATAGTAGGATATGTACAAATTTAGTCATGGTACTCAACAAAGCATAAAGGATAGAGGTGTTATATGTTGTAGTCACAACTACTACAAATGGTGGAAGTATAGCCAATGTTGTGTGTTGTTTGATAGCATGTCATGTTTACAAAGTGTAGAAATCCTAGAGCAGTGGGATGCCCATTCATCAAAACCTAATCTATTTAATTTTGTCAAAAGTTTATTGAACTAACCATCTATGTGGTAAACACACATTCAAATGAGAAGCATAAAACAAATGATATGTTCATCTTGATGGATATGCATGTGATTCTAGAAGCTTGGATCAGATAGTGAGCATGAACTATTTATTCAAGTATCTCAAATGAGAAGACATCATCTCAAACAATGAAATGAAATGATTGCAGAATGAGAAAGGCTCTATAACTCCAAGGAAGTGTGAGTGACATGGAGAATGTGATATGATGGCCAAATTTCTCAAAGAGGATTCACAAATATGCAAGATGACAGTAACGGATTCTTGTTGATGTAATCAATATGGGTGTGTCCTCAAACAAAAGATGTTGCCGAATGAATAATTTGTTTCAATGATCAAGATAACAACCTATGGGCCAGATGGTGAGATGATTATGAGATCAAATGAAGAAAATTAAGATGGAGGCCACCTTGACAAAATCGGCGAACAAGTTATTTCTTCAATATAGTGGGTTTGAAATTATTTTTGTAAAAAGTGACTTATGTCGCTTATTGTAACCAAAGGTTAGAAAGTTAACTTCTTCTACGCATAAAAGTGTAGGTTACTAACTCATTGAAATTCATGCAGAAAAGAGTTAGTTATTAACCCAGGATTAAAGTTAGTTACTAAGGTGGTTATTTTGGGAAGCCTATAAATACAAGGCTATTTGTAATGTAAAGGGGGGAAACTTTTTACAGAGAGGAAAACTCTGCTGGAATTCTAGGAGAAACTTGTAATGACATTTTGATTTGTGCTATGTATAGAAAGGATTTTGGACTTGTATATTTCCAAGAGGATAATGAAGAATACATCTTAGTTCGTATATTCTAAATGTATTCATGTGTTATAATTGCCGATTTCTCGTATGTCAAATTGGTAGTCTTTTTATGCATATGTGATCTGTACGATTGATGTGATGATGCACAAGCAACCTTTGGTATCTCAGTTTGAATGTGTTGAAGTATCTTATCTCTCTGTATGTTGAGATTTGTCATTCTTCTTTATCGTCATGTCATGGCTAAGCATATTACCTTATGAATTCCCCTTGTAATTTGTTGCTAATATTGGGAAATCTTAGTCGATGGTCGTATGTCTATTGTTGGGGTTTCTATCTTTATTTCTCTTTAGTTTTATGTTTTCTCCTTTTTGTACTTTTAGGTTAGAAGTACACAAAATCCTAAATACCCCTATCATACGAGGGAGCTGCCCCTCTCAAATGCAGAGGAAGATCATGTTTCACAGAATGATCTCTCCAACTGTTGGAATGTTTATCACTACTCATCGGGCAAATAGGGCTAGTTTTAGGTAAACGACTGTAGTGACAAATTTGTTTACCAACACAATCTTAGGTAAATCTCTTACTTCCTTAGTTGTACTGATTTTCACAATGCAATCAAAATTTACACGACACGGTCTCTTATGCCATAACCAACTTTCATCAATATGTGCAATCAAACATGCTTTCTCATTGTTATTCAAAAAACAGATATTTCCTCTAGTCTGATTACCGGTTGTAATTTCCAAACCAGTTCTATTCATGATTTTTCATTTACCATTCTTGAATTGTAATTGAAATCCTTTTTCAACTAATTGACCAACACTCAAAAGATTATGCTTCAAACCTTCAACATAGTAAAGATTATTAGTGTTGTGCTTACCATCAAAAGATATAGTGCCTTTTCATTTAATCAAACAAGCTTTGTCATCTCCAAATCTTACTAGACCTCCATTGTAATCCTAAAAGGTTAAGAATTTACTCTTATCACCAGTCATATGATGTGAACATCCAGAATCAATGATCCATTCATCCTTTTCTTCAATTTTAGCTGCCAAGGCTTGCTCTACCAATTGAACAGTAGGTGTTAGTTGATCTTCTATTATAGCAACAAAATCCCATCTATTGTCTATCGATTCCTCATCAAAATAATCAGTAACTCCTCCATCAACATAGTAACATGATTTGTCTCTATTCTTTACCTTTGATATTCAGGGTTAGGCTTATATGTTCTTTTAGCTTCTTCTTTCAATCTTGCATGTCTATCAGGACACCTAGATGCCATATGACCAATTTTATTGCAATTAAAACATTTAAATGGTGCTTTACCTTCATACTTACTTCCAACTGAACCTTTAGGCATTTTCCTTGCAAATAGTGCTTCAAGCTCTTCCAATTCTTCATTCTCTCTTCTGATTTCTTCAAGTTCTCTAGCATAGAGTGCTTTTCAATCAGATTTTTTAGATGATGATGATGATGTTGCAGATGATGAAGATGCCTTGAAAGCTAAATCTATCTTAATTGTAGCAATAGGACCAAACTCCTCAAGTTCAAAAGCTGAAAGTTTTCCAACCAAAGAATCTCTAGATACTGATGCATTAGGCATTGTTCTCAATTCATTAATAACAGTTACTTTCATTTTATATGCCAGTAGCAAAGCACTCAAAACTTTAGAAACAATTGCATCTTCACTTAAGGATCCTCCACAACATTGTATACCCAAAAATAATTTCATTAGCTCTTTCCATAAAAGTAGAAATCCTTTCATCTTCTTCCATTTTCAGATTTTCATACCTGACCCAGAAGCATTCCAATTTTGCAATTTTGACCCGTGGTATCACCTTCATTCAATGTCTCCAATTTGTCCTAAATAGCTTTAGCAGTAGATTTGTTTGATAATCCCATGATTTGCTAATTTGACAATGTGCTCAAAAGTGCTTCTCTTGCTTTGCAATCATTTTCCTCATCTTTAGCTAGGATTGGTGGAATAGGTTGACCTTGAGTAGGAACAACATAGCCATTCTTTGTAACATCCCATATGTCCTTTCTAATGCAATTCAAATGTGTCTCCATCCTGATCTTCCATATACCATAATTAGTTCCATCAAGCTTCAGACTGTCTTTTCTAAAATAGTTAGTAGACATAGGATCTCCTCAAGTTGTTAAACTTCTGCAAAAAGAGGACTAGGCTCTGATACCAACTGTTAGGTCCCAGAGGAAACTGAGAGGGGGGGGGGTGAATCAGTTGTCTATTAATTTCAACCCAAATATGACTTAACCAAACTTAGTGCTTAATACCTGTAAACCAAAATTTAATGTTGGTAGACAGTTTAGCAGTTAATAGCAGTACCAGTAAAGTTTAATGCATGAAATAGAAAGGTAAATACACATACACAACACATAACATAGCTATTTGTACATGGAAACCCTATAAGGAGAAAAACCACGGTGGGAAACCTTACCCACAATCAAATGATACTACTACAGATAGTATGTTTGTACAATATGGAGTTTGCACATGCAGAAAGGCCAACTTCCTAGAACTCACTGCTCACTCACAAAATGGAAGTCATATTGACTACAATTGGATGATTAAATCCAATGATAATGTACTGCTCAGAATAGCATCTTCATATGCTGGATTCAGTATTGGTTAAGCTCAAATTGTCTTCTTCATACCTTCCTTGAATCTTCAAATGATGTCTGCGTGTATAGCTCTGCTTATATTCGCATATACCTTATTACAATCCTTTTCGCACTTCTTTGCCTTCCTTCCCATAATCTCATAAATGAGATCTTACATATATACCAAGACCTAAGACCAAATGTGTAGGTTGGCTTACAAAGAATATTACAATTAAATTAATTACAAATGAATCAATATGTGATGCATGATGTCAGCTCAATGCATTTACAATAGTAACAAATCATCTCCATAATGTGTCGTGCTGATCTAGAATAGATAATGCTTGCTAGTCCATAACCTAGACCTATTTGTTGGTAACAACAAATATGCAACCCCGATTAGACTGATGACCAAATCACCAAAACAAAGTGTCCAAACAATGTCTTCGACATAACCAAGTAATCTACAAGTCATTCCAAGTGCCAGTGAACAATATAACATGTCGGTGAACTAGATACTGATGACTATGCATAAGTCACTGAACATGCTGGTGAACATAACCAAGAATCTCCAAGTGCTAATAAGTGTTGACAAGTGTTTACATCAATGACAAAACAAATGCAACACATCCATAATACCAACATTGATAACAAGATTCATCATTACTACATCACCGAAGCTCAAGAACATTGACTAACAAACTAAAATATACACTTGCAAATTTCTAGATCATGAACCACCTGATCAAAGGACACACATGAATGTCCCAAACAATCTCCAAAATCCACAACTCAAGATATAATCATTCAGGAGCAATAGGGATCAAATACTCAAACTCTGCAATATAGAACACTGAAAAACCAGTCCACTTACCAGACCTCATAACTTGACCAAATCAACATGTAGTATCATGAAACTCATACTAAATCAACTAGAGATAAGTTTCTCAAAACCCATTAAACCTCATCAACACATCTACAATAGATCACTAAAATAACTCTCTACAATACACTAGTTCTCTGCAACACAAGAATATGTTGACATCAATGACAACAACAAATCCAACAACTCGAATATCCAACAATCTCCCCCTTTGGCATTGATGGAAACATATTGTAGTGTCATAAAATTTTGACCCTTGCAATTGTTGACCACATTAGGGTCCCCATGCATGCAAACTGAATCCCTAGGCCTGATCGGAGACCGAAGACTTGCTTGCCACTTGAGAACTACATTATATCCTAGAAAATAGGGTAGGACAGGAGTGTGGTGCCCCTGTCCCCCCTAGGATAGAGGCATGGTGCCCCTGTCCCCTGCCTTATTTTGGGGTAGGACCCTTCAAATTATGCTTTGGAGGTTGCACATTGAGCAGGAAAAACTCCCCCAATGTTGGCCTGTGATAGAAAATCAGTCAGTTAACCCTAATTGACACGTATATAAGTTGCATTTTCCCTCTTATTTGCATAAGTTCAATAAGTTGGATGAATGGAAATTTTACATGAGATCAAACATTCAAGAGCATTCAAGCATTCAAGCATTCCTTTCCACCATTGAGCATTCTCAAGTCTCCCTTCAAGGCTAGGTGTTGCATTTAAGTCAAGGATTCAACCATTGAAGAGGAGATTCATTCCAACATTCAATTACACATAAGAAAATCTATCAACATCTATATCACAACCTCCCTTGAGGTGATCTACAGTCCAATCTTTCATTTACATTTACTTGCAAGTACTTTCTTTCATCATTTGGTCAATTCCAAAACTGGGGTTTGACCTGAAGGCAAACCCCCAACCCAACACCTTTCCCTCTCTTTTCTCTATGTAGGTTGCAGGTGTGCAGCTGTACTTTCAAATTTGGACTCCATTTACAAAGGTGGGAAAACCCTTTTTGTTTCACAAATTTTTTAGATGACCGTGTACACTCCTGCCACAATCCGAGTAACTTTTTCCCAAATTCGCAGGGCGGCTTCGTCTCGACATATTATTGTCAAAGCTAGGTGCACAACTTCATCCTATGCTTCTATCTTGAGTTATAATCATATCTTTTTCACTTTTTCACTTGGTCATAAGTACACAATTCAATCAATTCAAATCTCATTCTTAGAAGAAGGGATTCACTTACCATCACTCAGAATTCAACCTCTTTCTCTAGAGGTTGAATCTAGTGTATTTTCCTCCCTCTTCTAATTTAATGTATGGAAAGTGTTTGAAGGGAAGTCCGAAGTGAAATTTTCATCTCTCCTCGAAGGGAAGAAAAGCTTTCCTGTAGATCTCCATCATTCACCCCTTTTCCAACATTACATTTTGGTGAACCCAACATCTTATATGCTTTATTCTGAAAATCATTGCCTATTTTTTTGTTTACAAGTTTAATTTTTTTGCAAACTTAGTGGTTAATTCATTCAAAACCCTAGTTTTTAAAATTAAAATTGAACTTGTGTTTTGCAAAAAATGCTTGTTATTGTCTTAGATCTGAAAATTGCCTTGTTTGTCACATTTAATTTCTTCATTGCCTTGTTCAATTTGCAAATCAAATTCACAAAATTAAGAGGTTAATTGTCAAAAACCTAATCTTTAAAAATAATCTTGAAATTGTGCAAAAAAAAAAATCAATGCAAAGAAAGAAATCATCAACCAACAATCTCCCCCTAAGATCATAAGGATCAGCTCCACCTTTGACAAACAACTCAAAATACTTCAAGGTTTTTCACATGCTCTTCTCCCCCTTTGACAACAATTCCAAAGACATATACAAATCATGCATCTCTTCCTATAAGAAGGACAATCTATCCCCCTTAGGATAAACTCACAAATCTAAACAACATACTGACTACTCCCCTAGAGCAACAACATCCACTCATCAATCTAGATAACAGGATAAGACTATGAAGTCCACCAAATCGATGCCACTCAATGCATCTAGTTCCCAATAGGAGGCCCTAACTTCTCTCTTAGATATACAACTATTTCTATAGGCAAAGGATTAGTGAAGATATCTGCAATTTGTTCCTTTGTAGATACATACTCCAATTTGACTTCCTTATCACTAACTTTCTCTCTCAGATAATGAAACTTGATTGATATATGTTTTTTCTTAGAATGCAACACTAGATTCTTAGAAATATTGATAGCACTAGAATTATCACAATATATAACCGTAGGCTCATTATAAACAACTCTAATATCCTTCAACATCTGCTTCATCCAAACAACCTAAGTGTAGTTGCTAGTAGTAGCAATGTATTAAGCTTTCGTAGTAGATAAAGAAATAGCATCTTGTTTCTTACTTGTCCAAGCAGCCAACTTCTTTCCAAAAAAGAATGCTCCATCGATAGTTCTCTTTTGTTCATCAACGTCACCTGCCTAATCAGCATTAGTATAAGCGTTTAAAGTGAAATCATCTTCCTTCGGATACCACATACCATAATCAACAATCCCCTTCAAATATCTGAATATCCTCTTCACAATAGTAACATGGCTTTCTTTAGGATCTTCCTGAAATCTTGCAACAAAATATACAAAATTCATAATGTCAGGTCTAGTCTGAGTCAAATATAGTACTCCACCAATCATAGATCTATACAAGGTTTGGTTAGCCTTTGAAGATTCATCATCTTTTGTCATCTTACATCCAGTCATGATGTAGTCACCAGGTAGGAGGGACCTCAAAGAGATTAGTCCATACCGGTCAACAAGAGTAAACACAATGGAAACAAAAGGACATGATGGAGGCAATGCAAAATAGATTGAATTATATCACAAAAACTGATTACAACCAACCGGTAACAACTGGGTTATAATAACCATCTCATAGGCCTACTAAAACATGCTCAAAATATAGAACAAGTCACAACTGAGACCTCAAATCTTAGGATCTATCTTCTATGTTATGTCTGACTTCTTTGATTTCATTCTAATGCTCTATTACAATGATTTATATGATCCAAGGGGATCCGGTCGGCCCAAAACAAAGGATCAAAACCCGAAGAACAAGACCTAACGTGTAAAACCAACAAGGTCGGCCTCTGCTGAAGAAATTCCTTCGAAAAATCCAAAGGACAAAGTGTAATCAAGGAGAAAGGTCATCCACATGCCAAGGAACATCAGAATCAACACTCAGGACTCCACAAGCTATGGAAAGGATCCGGTAGATCACCAATGCAAATAGGTCCGAGCAACCGGTAACAGAAAACTATCTCCAAAATCGGTAGCGATAACTTGCTAGAAAATGATCCAAATGGTCCAAGGTTTGGGAGTAAGGAAGATGATCAAGTCTTCAAGAAAAATCCAACTCCACAAGTTCTGGTAAGCCAAATCCGGGACACACAAAAAGAATGTTGAAACTGCAAACAGAAAGCAAAACAAAAAGGAAATATCTTTGGTTGATGCAAGATTGCCATGAATCGGGGATGCTTCTGCATCAAGTCACCATAGGATTTCCAACAGTTTTGGAATCATCTAACCCAAACTTAATCAGCAATTCCTTCACATTCTTAGATTGAGATATGAAAATGCCTTTGTCAATATGTGTAATTTGAAATCCCAGAGATTTCATCTCACCTATCATAGACATCTCAAATTCTTTTTGCATATCATCAACAAATTTCTTACTCAAATCATCATCTCCTCCAAAAATAATATCATCAACAAAAACTTAAATAATCAAAATATTATCATTATCAATCTTGAAGTACAAATTACTATTAGCGATACCTTTACAAAATCCCAATTTCATCAAATACCTATCCATTCTAGCATTATAGGACCTAGGGGCTTGTTTAAATCCATACAATGCTTTCCTCAATCTACATACCATGTCTTCTTCATCAATCAATGAAAATCCATCTAGTTTCTCAATGTAGACTTCCTCTTTCAATTCACCATTCAAAAAGGTTGACTTTACATCCATCTAATATACCTTGAATTTCTTATGAGCAGCATATGCAATAAATAATCTAACTATTAGGATAACCGGTGAACAACTAAGAGAGTGGGGGTGAATCATTTGCTGACAGATTATATCAATTAATCCACTTAATAACCTTTAACCAGATCACATAAACATTGAGTACCGAAATAACAGAAATACATACCAGTAAGCAATAAAACTTAATAATGAAATAGATAATCAACACAATGCAACCATAACACCATGATTTGTACATAGAAAACCCAAAAAGGGAAAAACCATGGTGGGAAGCCTACCCATAGTTAGATGATACTTCTACATAAAGTATGTGATACAATGAGGGGCCTGCACATGCAGGAAGGCACACTACCTAGAGCATACTACTCATTACAAAAGAGTCTCACTGACTACAGAGAGGTTATAACCACCTCAAGATAAATGGACAACAATCCAAAATAATGAACTACTAGGGATAGCACCTACCATGCCTAATTACAGTCCCAATTAAGCTCAATACTGGAGGCCTTTGACCTATCCTTAATCCCAATTCGATCACCTATGATCAACCAAATCTCCTTCACATATGATATTGCATTCTAAGACCATGACACATATTCCCCATGATCTACAATGAGATCTTACATAATTTTATACCAACCCTAAGGCCTAAAACAATTAGGTCAGCCACCTAAAAGATATTACAATAAGATAATTACATATATTCATTTTCCAATGATATGGCATGTCATCTTAAGACCAAAACAACAATAACCAATCCATAAATCATCCTGATAATGTGTAGAGAACATGTTAACATGATACCGGTCCATAACCTAGACAGGCACCAAACCTAATCTGGGTCCACCATGTTGGCATATGCACACTCCAATGAGACATTGTATGTGATTGAAGGTTTTGTCATTGATGGCAACCTTGCAATCCTATGGCACCGGTAAAGACATTATATCGGCATCAACAGATCACACTCTACACTGACACTTAGGACACTGGCACCGACACAGAAGAAAGGAAGCATACCGGCACAGAGGCTGATAGGATTTTGTTTTATTATATTTTGTTTATTATTGAAAAAATTTGTAAGCCAACTTGGAAAATTGTAAAATGACTCTTATATATAAAAGAGATCATTGTAGACATCAGTGTAAGAAAAAATAAGTATAAGGAAAATATTAGGCATACCTATTGTGCGAAATATAGGTTAAGGGGTATATGTAAAGAATAGAGCACGAACCGGTACTGAATCTGGCATTGAAGATGCTATTGTAAAGCAATACAAGTTATTGGATTTGTATAATCCTCATTGTAAGTCAGTGAGACTTTCCATTGAGCAGTGAGCTCTAGGTAGTTGGCCTTCCTGCATGTGCAGGCCCCTATTGTAAGTAATATTCTCTTATTGTCCAATGAGTGAATATTGTGGGTCACAAATCCCATCAAGGTTTTTCCCACACCGGGTTTCCTTGTTAAAATCTTGTGTTATGGTGTGCTTTTCATGTGGATGTTCTTGATTCTGTTTATTGCATTATTTCTTGCATATCGGTACACTGTTATATTATGTTCTGCATGTTTTAAGTTAAGAAATTCCATTCACCGATCAGATACTGATTCACCCCCCCCCCCCTCTCAGTATCTGTGGGATTCCTAACAATTGGTATCGGAGCTTGGTCCTCTATTTTCAGAAGTCTAATAGCTTGAGGAAGATCTTGACACTGGTAAAGATGGAAAACCTAATGAAGCAACTTGAAGGAGCTCTTACAAACTATGATGCAGAGAAATTGAAAAATATCAAACTAGAAGATGATTTAAGGGTAGCTCAGGATATTATTCAGGCACTTCAAGAAAATTTTACTGTTGCAAGAAATAAGAGAAGAGAACTTTGTGAAAAATTGCAAAATGAGAATGATGAAAAGGAATCACTTAATGATATGATAAGCAAGTTGAAACAAGAGATCATGACAAAAAAGAATGAGATGCAGGATATGACTATGATATTTTGCAAAGAGATTGAGGATAGGAAGAAGAATGAAGAAGAATTGACCAAAAGACTAAGTGATGCAGCAATTGAGAACACAAGACTTAGCTATGAAAATGACATGTTGAAGATAGATCTGATGCATACTCAGAATGACTCAAATGAACTGATGAGGCAAAAGGAAGTCTTAGAAAGAGAACTCGAAACTGCAAATCAACATAAAGAAAAACTCAAGAAAAGCTCAGAGGAACTTGGCACCTATTGGCATTATAACAGACAAAAAGAAGGTTGGCATTCCAATTACAATGAGAGATTGTTGGCATTTCAATAAGGATATTGAGAAGGTTGTTGATGATTATGGATATAACTGATTAAAGATGTTTTATTATCTTGATATTATTATTTTGTCATTGATGTCAAAAAATTGATTTTCTAATTCAGTATGATGTTGCCATATCTTAAGAAGTATGATTTGATGAGTATAAAGATGTCGGTAAAAGACACAGAAAGAATATGATGAATAAGGGGATAAGTTATTCAATGGGCAACTATTACCAAGTTAGACAATGATGAGATCATGATGTTTAGATTGTTTTGATATCCTACATATGCTATTGTTTGAAAGGTTAATACTATACTATGTTACCGAGCAAAGAACCTAGTCAGTAAACCCTAAGGTTATCGCTATCGGTTAATGAAGGCAGAATGTCTACCGAGTGAAGTTTAGTATTTACCGAGTTACAACCGAGCTATAATAGAATGCATTAAATGTTTACATGTGATATTTAATGAAGGAAGCTGATGAGTTGGAGCAAATTAAACGATTGGTATGCCGTGTATGAAGATTGTCAAAGAATCTATGGTAAAGAAATATCAGCAGGAAAATCTATAGCTCAAATTGAACCGCAATACCCTAACACAAGTTCCAAGGTGAAAATGCAAGTTCCAAGGTGGGGTAAAATGTTTTTAGATCGAAGGATACATTGAACCTGGACAAGATTGAAGATCTGATGGCTATGATTGATCATGGGAAATGTGATCAAGAAGATTAAGCGGTTGGAAGATTGTTTATAAATAGGAAACTATTGATAAACAATGTATGTGAGCAAGTGTATGCACATGGATGCTACATAGTGATTACCGAGCACAGAAGCTTGAAGACCTATTTTGATAATAGAGTATATAGCCCAACAGAGGGACAAGATAAGTCCTATTAATTGATTGTATTAAGCAAATAAGAATCTGCTTCAACATTTTTAGATGTGAAGTTGCAGACATATTTTTATTACTGTTATTTTGAGAAACAACAGAAAATCTCTTAACCAAGTGGACTTAACAGTCTTATTTGTAAAATCCTCTAGCAAGGTGACATTCTTATTGAGTGTTTGAAATCCTTTAACAAGGTCACTTCTAACAAAGTGAAGATCCTAACAGATCTAAGGGAAATCCCTTAATTGGGTCACATCTAGCAATGTGTTTGTAATCTTTAACAGGATTTGCTTTTAACCAAGCATACTCTAGAAGAGTATATTTCTTAGTGGGTCCAAAATCCCACAGTGGTTTTTTCCTTTTTGGGTTTCCACATTAAATCTGGTGTTATGAGGTTTATATTGTTCATATGCTTTTGAGTTTGCATGTTTGACAGTTTTGGTTATATGACTGATATATATGTTACTGAGGTTGAATCTGATGTTTTTATGGATGATTAAGTTTGTATGATTCACCCCCCCCCCTCTCATCTTGTTGGCTATTGGATCTATACTTACATTAAGTATCAGACCTATCAATTGGTATCAGAGCTTTGGACTCCAGAAGAAAAGTTTAAAGGCACTTGAGTTAAAGATCCAAAGATGTATAAGAGGGATGCACTGAAGCTGAATAAGTCAAGTTTCTCTACATGGCAAAAAAGGATGAAGCTGCATCTATCAGGAATTGGAGAATATGTTGTCTATTATATGAAGAATGATTTCATCACACCAAGCACCTATCCATTGACAATGGAAGAGATAAAGGCAAAGCAAGAACATATTCAAGCAATGATTGAAATAACATCTGCATTGACCGACTGAGAGTTTAATGATCTAGAAGGATGTACTGATGCAAAGGCAATGTGGATGAAGCTCATATCTATATATGGAGGAGATGAACATGTTCAAAGAGAAAAAGTGGATAGTTTAAGAGGACAACTTGAATCTATGAGGATGAATGAAGGTGAGAACATAACCCAGTATAGTACAAGACTAAAGGAGATTGTAAATCAAATTAAAGGAGTAGGAGGAACTATTGAAGAAAAGGATGTAACAAGTAAGTTGTTAAGAACCCTTCTACCTACTTATGCAATCTGAGTCTCTACAATCAATGAATTGAGGTCTGTACCCAATATGTCAGTTTCTTTAGATGCTACTATTGGTAAGCTACATGCATTTGAGTTAAGTAGCTTTGATAACAGTAGGCCATCGGTAAATAAAGTTGAATCTGCATTTAGTTCTTTTCATATTGATTAAACTGATGATTACAATGATAGAAAGTATAAGTACTCTGAAGGGAATCATAGTGGAGCAAGTGAAAGATTTCGCAAAAACATGGAGGAGGTACACAAACTGTATGAAGAAATGAGAAAGCAAGAAGAGTTTGAAGCACTATTAGCCAAAAGGCTACCGAGAGGAAAAGGTAAGTATAAAGGAAAGCTACCTTTAAAATGTTTCAATTGTGATAAGATAGGACATATGGCTTCTAACTGTCCTAACAAAGAATCTAGTGAAAAGAGAGATTACCAAGATGATAGACAGAAAGATAATCATTACAGAGGACACTGAGACTTCAGGAGAAGAGATAAAAAGACATGCCTAATAGCTGATGAGGAATCTAATGATGATAAATCAAATGAAACTTATACAGAGAAACTTGTTTATGTGGCTATTAAAGATGGATCAGATGAAGAAAGGTATGAAGAAAAATCTTTAATATCTCATATAAATACTAATGATTCTTGGATCATAGATAGTGGTTGCTCACATCACATGACAGGTGATAAACACAAGTTTTTAAAATTAGATGATTATGATGGAGGCTATGTAAGATTTGGTAATGATGCACCATGTTCGGTAAGAGGTAAAGGATCCATAACACTTCTTGACAATGCTAAATGTAATGATGTTTATTGGGTTGAAGGTTTGAAATACAATTTGTTCAGTGTAGCACAGCTAAACAACACAGGTTACCGAATAGAGTTTGAAAAAGGAATTGTCAAAGTTCATGACAAGCATGGAAAGTTAGTTGCTACCGGGACACAAACAAGAGGTAATACATTTCATCTTGACTCAACTCAGAATAAATGTCTATATGCAAGAATAGATGATACCTGGTTATGGCATAAAAGGTTTTGTCATGTTAATTTTGATAATCTGATCAAAATAAGTAAGAAGCACCGAGTAAGAGGTCTACTGAGTCTTGAAAAACTTGAGAATGCTATGTGCCGAGGATGCCAGATGGGTAAGATGACAAGATCAAGCTTTACAAGTAAGTCCTACACTTCTAAGGGAATTTTAGATCTTGTGTATACTAATCTTTGTGGTCCTATGAAAGTTCAGAGTTATTATGGTGATAAATATTTCATATTATTTGTGGATGATTACTCAAGGATGATGTTAGTAATGTTTTTAACAGAAAAATTAGAAGCTTTTCAAATGTTTAAATGGTACAAGGCTAGAGTTGAAAATGAAACAGGAAGACAACTGAAATGTCTCATATCAGATAGAGGAGGAGAGTTTACTTTTGATGAGTTCAACTTATTTTGCAATGATCGTGGTATAAAAAGACAAGTCTCTACACCGAGAACTCCACAATAGAATGGGATAGCTAAGAGAGGGAACAGATCTATAGTGGATTGTGCCAGAACCTTGATGATTGAAAAGAAAGTTCCGCAAACATTTTGGAGAGAAGCAATAAGCACAGCTATTTACCCCTTGAACCGAGTTCAATTGAAGAAAGGTACTTTGAAGACACCATATGAGATCTGGTATGACACGAAACCTAATGTAAGTTATTTTAAAATCTTTGGGAGTAGATGCTATGTTCATAAAGATGATAGAAATGACAAGTTTGATCATAAAAGTGAAGAAGGAATGTTTCTAGGTGATTCTTCTAGAAGCAAAGCATTTAAATGTCTGATCAAATCATCTAACAAAATAGTAGAAAGTGAAAATGTGAAAATTGATGAATTTGTAGAAAGAAATGATGAAGGAAACTCCAAAGAACTAGAAGATTATGAAGGATTTGTCTATGTGCAACTGAGAAGTCCTACCGAGATAACTGTTGAAGAAAATGAAGAAAATATCTAGTTACCGAGTGATGAAGAAGATCATATAGAGCCTACCGAGCCTGTATTAGCCAAGTATGTTAGAAGACATCATGCACCAAGTTAGATTATAGGAGATAAGGATGATCTAGTGATGAGAAGGAACAAACTAAGACAGAACGCATGTTTGATATCTGAATTTGAACTGAGAATAGTGAAAGAGACATTTAACAGTGAAGATTGGATAAATGCTATGAGAGAAGAGATTGATCAAATCAAGAAGAATGACACATGGACACTGGTCCTAAGACCAAAGGACAAAAATGTAATCGGTACAAAGTGGATCTTCAGAAACAAGCTAAATGAAAAGGGTGAGGTCATTCGGAATAAATCAAGACTAGTTTGCAAAGGTTATGCCCAAGAAGAAGGAATTGATTATGGTGAGAGTTTTGCACCTATGGCAAGACTTGAAGGAGTAAGAACATTGTTGGCATATGCTGCTTACAAGAATTTCAAGGTATATCAAATGGATGTCAAATCTGCATTTCTGAATGGTATATTAGAAGAAGAAGTTTTCATTGAACAACCTGAAGGATTTGTTGAAGGAGAAAATAATGATCAGGTATGTAAATTGAACAAAGCTTTATATGGTCTGAAACAAGTACCTAGAGCATGGTGTGAGAGATTGCACTCATATTTGATCAAAATTGGCTTTATAAGAACAAGTGAAAACAACAATATGTACATGAAGAATAATGAAAATGGAATACCGATCTCAGCCATATTTGTTGATGATATTATCTTTAGTGGAAATGACTCTCTATGCAAGAACTTTGGAAATGAAACGAGCAAAGAATTTGAGATGTCATTAATCGGTGAGATAAAATATTTTATAGGTTTACAGATACTGCAAATGAAAGATGAGATTTTCATTACCCAAACCAAGTACATAAAGGAAATCTTGAAGAAATTTGGAATGGAGGATTCAAAACCAGTAAGTACTCCTATGACTACCAACTATAAAATATCAAAGAATGGTGAATTTGCATCTATTGATGAGACACTTTACCGATCTATGATTGGAAAGTTGCAATATGTTGTTCACAATAGGCCAGATATAGCACATGCAGTAGGTATTGTTGCAAGATTTTCTATAGATCCTAAGGAAACACACATGACAACAATCAAAAGAATTTTTAGATACTTAAAAGGCACTGAATATTATGGTTAAGTATATCAGAAAGGAAATGAGTTTGATTTAAAAGTTTATATTGATGCTGATTGGGCAGGCAACATTGATGATAGGAAAAGCACAATTGGAGGAGCTTTCTTTTTAGGAGAAAGACTAGTGAGTTGGCTTAGCAAGAAACAAGGATGTGTTTCTCAGTCAACAGTAGAAGATGAATATGTTGTTGCAGTACTGAATTGCACCAATATAGCATGGATTAAACAATTGTTGTAAGGTATAAATGAGCAAGTTACCGAGCCAGTAACTATATTCTGTGATAACACTAGTACCATTAACATTTCAAAGAATCCTGTTATGCACTCTAAGACAAAGCACATCTCTATCAAATATCATTATCTTAGAGAAGAAGTTCAAGAGAAGAAAGTGGTTTTGGAGTATGTTAGTACAAAGGAGAAAATAGCAAATATCTTCACCAAGCCACTGCCAAAGGACACTTTTGAATATCTCAGAAGTCAGTTAGAGGTCCTACCCCTATCTTCCATTCACTGACTGAGTTCGGTGAAAGCATCAATTCAATGACTCTATAGAATATCTTTTTGGAGTTGATGTTGATTTACACACTTTAGGAGGTTTTCTAAAGGTGTGCAGGAAATAATAAACAGGGAACAGGAATTGAAGACAAATGCTCTGATCGAGACTGAATTGATACATAACAGCATGGAATTCACTTCTCAGAGGAAGAAATTATGTTTTTAGTTCTTTTCTTTTTGGCATTGTCGTCAAAGGGGGAGAATACCTATAAAAGGGGGAGAATACATAAGAAGAGAAGACTACAGATTGGAAAGAAGACTAAGAAAATAGGAGAAGTCTAATGTATGGGGGAGAGCATTTCAGCATTTCAAAATTTCACAACAATCTGAATCTGACTCAATATAGTCAAATCAATTGGTTTTGCCATCAATGCCAAAGGGGGAGATTGTTGGCATTATAATAGACAAAAAGAAGGTTGGCATTCCAATTACAATGAGAGATTGTTTTCATTTGAATAAGGATATTGACAAGGTTGTTGATGATTATGGATATAACTGATTAAAGATGTTTTATTATCTTGATATTATTAGTTTGTCATTGATGTCAAGAAATTGATTTTCTAATTCAGTATGATGTTGCCATGTCTTAAGAAGTATGATTTGATGAGTATAAAGATGTCGGTAAAAGACACAGAAAGAATATGATGAATAAGGGGATGAGTTATTCAATGGGAAACTATTACCGAGTTAGACAATGATGAGATCATGATATTTAGATTGTTTTGATATCCTACATATGCTATTGTTTGAAAGGTTGATACTATACTATGTTACCGAGCAAAGAACCTAGTCAGTAAACCCTAAGGAACCTAGTCAATAAACCTTAAGGTTATCACTATCGGTTAATGAAGGCAAAATGTCTATCGAGTGAAGTTTAGTATTTATCGAGTTACAACTGAGCTATAATAGAATACATTAAATGATTACATGCATTAAAGAATCTATGGTAAAGAAAGATTAGCAGGAAGATCTATAGCTCAGATTGAACCGCAATACCCTAACACAAGTTCCAAGGTGAAAATGCAAGTTCCAAGGTGGGGTAAAACATTTTCAGATCGAAGGATACATTGAACCTGGACAAGATTGAAGATCTGATGGCTATGATTGATCATGAGAAATGTGATCAAGAAGATTAAGCAGTTGGAAGATTGTTTATAAATAGGAAACTGTTGATAAACAATGTATGCGGGCAAGTGTATGTATATGGATGCTACATAGTGATTACCGAGCACAGAAGCTTGAAGACATGTTTTGATAATAGAATATATAGCCTAGCAGAGGGACAAGATAAGTCCTATGAATTGATTGTATTGAGCAAATAAGAATCTACTTCAACATTTTTAGATTTGAAGTTGCAGACATATTTTTATTACTGTTATTTTGAGAAATAGCAGAAAATCTCTTAACCGAGTGGACTTAACAGTCTTATTTGTAAAATCCTCTAGCAAGGTGACATTCTTATTGAGTGTTTGAAATCCTTTAACAAGGTCACTTATAACAAAGTGAAGATCCTAACAAATCTGAGGGAAATCCCTTAACTGGGTCACATCTAGCAATGTGTTTGTAATCTTTAATAGAATTTGCCTTTAATCAAGCATACTCTAGAAGAGTATATTTCTTAGTGGGTTTGAAATCCCATAGTGGTTTTTCCCTATTTGGGTTTCCACGTTAAATCTGGTGTTATGAGGTTTATATTGTTCATATGCTTTTGACTTTGCATGTTTGACAGTTTTGGTTATATGACTGATATATATGTTACCGAGGTTGAATCTGATGTTTTTATGGATGATTAAGTTTGTATGATTCACCCCCCCCTCTCATCTTGTTGGCTATTGGATCTATACTTACATTAAGTATCAGAACTATCAACACCTTGTTGAAGAATCAAAAACCTAAAGGTGACACTTCTGGAATTGGCTTTGAAATTGGTGAAAGCTCCGGTATTGCAAATACTCAAGATCACAACAAATCGGTAAGACAACCTAATGCCTATAAATTCAATGGAAAATGATTTAACTATAATAAGTATGGTCATAGAGCAAATGAATGTAGATCTAGAAATTATCAAAATATCAACACACCCACTGGTCAATGTTCTAAATGCAACAAAGTTGGTCACAACTCTGAAAACTGCAGAATGAATGTGAGATGTTATGTTTGTGGAAGATTTGGACACTTATCTAATCAATGCGGAACACAAACCGGCATAGGTTATGGAAAAGCTATTCAGAAGAATAATGTAACTTGTTATGCATGTAACAAGATTTGGCATGTTGCTAAATTTTGTAGAAGTAAAGGAACACTGGTAGACAACAAAAGTTCTAGCTTGAAAGGTAAAGAAAAAGTTGAAGAGGTTAAGCAAGAATTCTCAAAACAATGGATTAGAAAAGCTGATCTAAATATTGGGAATACTCCTCCACCGGTAGAACAAACCAATGCTTCACTGATAGGATAGAGTGATGCTTCACTGAAAGGACAGAGCAATGCTCCACTGGCAAGAAGTTCTTCATCCAATTGAAGAAAGTTTCTTTGAGGGTTTGGCAATCTAATGACACATGTATTATTATTCCCTCAGTTAGAGATAAGAAGTTGAAAATTACTTATTACTGGCAAACAATGTTAATTGAATACTTAACTAGCATGCAATTAATGTGGTAGATGGTGAATAGACACTATAAAATTAAGGTTTTGGCTCCATTTCATTTCACCGAGATTTCAAATTTATGAAGAGTGTGAAGATTCTGAGATAAGGCATTTCGAGCAAGAAGAAAGAACACTCCATGCAATCATCCATCCTAAAGGCAGTAAAAGGTATTTAATCATGGCATCTACCTCTGCAATTGAATATAGAGCAAACCCTACTGTTATTGAAGTGATAAAAAGACCTAGGCCCGTATTTCAATTAGTTCCCGAGATAGCAAAGAAAGATGATACCTTAAGTGCTTTTTCTCAATTTCCTAAGGGAGTTGTCTATGCTGAAGACCCCAGAATGTACATCCATTGCAACATTGAGGAAATAGGAGATGAAGAAATTAAAACCATGTTTAAAACTATGATATGTAATAAAATCAGCAATGTAAAAGATGAACACAAAATCATTGAGACCCTAGGATTTACAGAGATCCTTAGCATTCCTGAATTTCCCAAGGATGTGATTAGGATAGTCTTAAGCAAGGTACATGGTTAGTTTTTCTAGTTCGATGCAATCCACAAAATCACCAAGGAAGCTGTGAAAGTTGTCACAGGGTTACCGACCATTGGTAAAAGACCAAATAAAACCAAGAAAGTTTCCAATGACCTAGTTATAAACCTAACTGGTGCAACATTCGACAAGAGGTCCCTAAGAGTTAATGATGTAACAAACATTAATGTGAGATTCATCAGCATGATATTAGGGTATAAAGCTACTCATGCAAATAGACTCAATTCAGTTTCAATTTTATGCATTAAGAGTGCTTATGATATGGTCATAGATAATGCAAAAATTGATATATGTGAGTGGTTAAAAGATGAATTAATTGACAACATTGGAAAGATCAAGAAGGACAAGAAAGGAACTTTCAAGTTTGAAAATCTGTTAGTATGTCTGATGCTACATATAACAAAATAGGTTCCTAGTATAGGCTACAAAGAACTTGGATATGATATACCGGTAGGCAAACAGTTAACAAAATTGTTCAATAACATGGGAAAAGACAAGGAAAACAATATTCATGACTTTTTTCAAGCATTAAAGGCCAAAATGAAGAAAAGAATAAGGTTATCACAAAAGATTGTTGACAAATACAAAGATGAAATATGCTTTGTAATCAAGAAAGATGAAATCTGGATGGAAGCAGTCATCCCTAGAACAATCTGGGTAACAGAGATGGGTTATGAGACTGATGATCACATAGTTGAAACTTATGCTAAAGCACTTCTAGAAGCACCAAATGAACCTAAGGGAGAAATATTTGGTAGTTCTAAAACAATAGAAAGTCAAATACAATCTAAGAAGAGAGTGAAAAAGGTTGAAGCAGTTGTGAGAAGAGGTTCTAGATAGGCAAAAGCCTTCAAAGAAGATGTATTGAAGAAAACCGGTATAATAGAGGATGAGTTAGCAGCTCCACAACCTGAAACTCACCTATCACCGGTAGGTACTTCTTTGGAAGGTGATATGCCTGCAACTTTCAAAAGAGTTGTAAGAAAAAGAAACCCCTCACCGGCAACCACACCCTCACCCAGGAGGACAAGGCAAAAACAACAAGCAATGAGATCTCTAGTAAGAAAGGCCACACCAAAGAAGAAACTGACACCCAAGAAGAAGAAGAGGACAAACAAAGACTTGGCCCCTCTTGATATACTGCTGAATGAAATCATAGAGGAAGGTAAATTGAAGAACATAGAGAAAATATAAGACACCTTAACAGCTGATGAAAAAGAGCAAGTTGAAAATAGTGTTATATTGCACATGGATATGTATAAGAAGTTTTTAATGGAAGTAGTCAATCAAATTCCAGATGAACTATTCAAAAGACTAGAAGCAAGAAGACAAGCGATAATAGAGCTGAATAAGAAAATAAAAATTGAAAAGCTACTTGTTGTATTTCCGATAAACTCTCCCAAAGAAATTGATGACCTAATTGCTCAAGCCAACCGGATAGTATTTTCTACTGCACACCGACACATTGCTTTAATGGTTGGAAGAGTAAATGAGGTGATTGAAGAGACTAAAAAAGGATGGGACATATTCCTAGTTGAAAAAGAAAAACAAGAAGAATACAGGAACCCCAAACCCATAAAAGTTTATCAGAAAGATAGAGATAAGGGGAAAGGAAAAGTTGGTGGACCACCTAGTATCAAGGTTAGAGACAACTTACCTCCACCTCCTTTAACTACTCCACCGATAAAAACAACAACTACAGATGATCAACCGGCAGCTGAGAGTATGGATGTATAGGATAATAATCCTAATCGTGAAGTCTTATATACTGTGGATGTTGATACTTAGAAGATCAACATAGTGGTAGACAAAGATACAACTGATAAGACTAATATGGCTAGTGAGCCTCCGGTAGCTGAGGAAACTGATAACACATAGGAGAAACCGACAAAAGATAAAGAGCAAAAGGTAGAGACTCAAACAAAAACTAAGACAACACAACAAACAAAGGAACAAACAAAGCAAAAGGCTCCGAAACAGCAACAACAATAGCAACAGAAATAGGTACATAAGGAAACAGTGCCACCAACAACTAGTGAAGCAGAAAAACCATTGCTTAAAGAAATGTAGACACAAACAGACCTACTAGAGGTCAATACATGCTTGGTTACTTCCACCGGTACTCAGATTGTTGATTCATCATCAGGATACAAATCAACTAATGTGACTGAGGTACTATTAGATTCAATCAAGAAAATAACCAACTGCAGCTCACAAGCTTACAAAGCTATTGATGATACCATACCAATTTTGAAGGTAATTGCTCCTAACTGTAATATAGATAACAAAGATTCTTTAGGACAACTTGATACACTGTGTAAATATATCACAGAAAACATTGAGAAAATAAAGGAAGAGTCATTGAAGGATAAGGTAGGAATTTAAAAAACAGAAATTCTTTGATGAGCAAATAAAGAAGTGTAACAGAGATTTTGACACATTTCTACCAGAATTATGTAATTTGTTGAAAGAGTACAAAAATCTATACAAAGATACCTATAAAACAAACTTTTTGACTGTAGATATAGACAAGAAAATGAGCAAGGTACAGGATGAGATCAATAAACTTGTAGATAGTTTTGTCAACTCACCTAATACACTATCAATTTTTGAGGATAAGATAACAAATTTTAAAGAAGAACTACTTAAATTGGAAAGAGAGAAAGAAAGAATAGTAAATAAGGCAAAGCATTTGAGATCAAAGCTAAGTTTAAGATTGGACTATCTAGCATCTCTACGGAAGGAAGTATCTGAGGCATTAATACAGGGAAAGAAAACACCGGCAGAGCATTTGTAGCATCTCACTGGTACAGTGAAGAGAACAGAGATAGCAATAAAGGATAGCAAAAAGTGTATGGATAGTATAAACATGATTTTGGGAGATCTTTTTCAAATTGTAACCACCCAATTACAAGGTTGAAACTACAAACTCTACTGACATCTTGACAACCTTTGTCATTGATACCAAAGGGGGAGTAGTAGGATGAGAAAATTCAATATCACAGGAATCATATGCTCAGGGGGAGCACACACATTTTTGGTAACATTTTTGGAATTTCTCATGAGTGTTGCCATCAATGCCAAAGGGGGAGATTGTTGGCATATGCACACTCCAATGAGACATTGTATGTGATTGAAGGTTTTGTCATTGATGGCAACCTTGCCATCCTATGGCACTAACAAAGACATTATACCGGCATCAACAGATCACACTCTACATTGGCACTCAGGACACCAGCACCGGTACAGAAGAAAGGAAGTATACTGGCACAGAGGCCGATAGGATTTTGTTTTATTATATTTTGTTTATTATTGAAAAACTTTGTAAGCCAACTTGGTAAATTGTAAAATGACTCTTATATATAAAAGAGATCATTGTAGACATCAGTGTAAGAAAAAATAAGTATAAGGAAAATATTAGGCAGACCTATTGTGTGAAATATAGGTTAAGGGGTATATGTAAAGAACAGAGTAGGAACTGGTACTGAATCTCGCATTGAAGATGCTATTGTAAAGCAATACAAGTTATTGGATTTGTATAATCCTTATTGTAAGTTAGTGAGACTTCCCATTGAGCAGTGAGCTCTAGGTAGTTGGCCTTCCAGCATGTGTAGGCCCCTATTGTAAGTAATATTCTCTTATTGGTCAGTGAGTGAATATTGTGGGTCACAAATCCCACCGAGGTTTTTCCCACATTGGGTTTCCTCATTAAAATCTTGTGTTATGGTGTGCTTTTCATGTGGATGTTCTTGATTCTGTTTATTGCATTATTTCTTGCATATTGGTACACTGTTATATTATGTTCTGCATGTTTTAAGTTAAGAAATTTCATTAACCGGTCAGATACTGATTCACCCCCCCCCCTCTCAGTATCTGTGGGATTCCTAACACACCATGCCAAAGCAATGTCTTCACTCAATTGAGGAATGTTCAAAGAACATCTTTAACATCCTGAAATCCATCTAGAAGCCACACCAACACCATTTATGCATCCTATCAAGATTTCTCAGTGAAAGCTCTACCGATTAAACCTTAAACCAATGTCGGTAAGGGTTTACAAGAATGTATGATAGCATCTGATTACCAAGTCAATACCAACTGACCAAAACATGCTCTAGAAGAATGTAACACATAAAATAAAGCATACTCCATTGATCCAAACATGTTAGAAGTGTCCAATAGATAGTCCTTTCTACTGGTAACACTAGATCTTCTACTGGTAACCAAAACCTGTTTGTCGGTAACCAACCATAACAGCTAGTATTGACATCAATGAAAAAACATCAATGCAACACATAATAAATTCATCCATAATGCCAATACTAACAACTTTAATTACAGCTACCAGAGCAAAAGTCTCCTCAAAATCAATACCTTCCATTTGTTAATATCCCTTAGATGTACCAATCTAGCTTTGTTTCTGTGTAGAGGAAAAAGTGACACTAGGCAAACATGCCCTAATCTCACTTTCAATCACACACTTGTGGAATACGAAAGAGCCTAGAGGTATCACACAATTGGCTACTTCTTTTTGTGGAAGAGAGAGCCACGGGCTACCTATTAGGATTTCTATTCCTTTGTTGCAAATGATAGATAGAATGATGCAAGTTCAACTATTAACCCTAAAGTGTAAGTATGAACTAGAAACTTTGAGCACAAGATTGTAGAATTGAGATTTAATGATGAACAATTGTAAGGATAAGAGGAGAAATGTAAATGTGCACCTTAAATGGATTTTATTCTACAAGATCTACCGTTGAAGCCGGAAGCCTAAAATACTGAAGCTGCTACCTCTGAAACTGCCAAAATTCACTGAAATGGACAAGGACTAGGGCGCCCAGCGCCCCTGTCCCAGGGACCAGGGCGCCCAGCGCCCCTATCCTAGCTTTCTGGGTTGGAATTTGGTGTGAAGTTTTGTCTCGGTCCGCTGCCGTTGGAATTTGGTGTGAATAAGGGTTATAGGTGGCTATATAGGGTTTTGCCTTAGTCAAACCCCCATTTTGGTGATTTCCACCTCCACGAATAGCCAAGTTGTATAGTAAAAGTTGTGTGTGCAGACCTTGTGTGTGTGCAAGATCCTAAAATGAAAGTGTAGCATAGGAATTAGGAATCATCACAACAAGTAGATCAATCAAAACACTAGACATGATAACTCAATCATGAGAACACTCATTGCAAATGAACCTAATTCTAAGCACACTCAATAGAGATATGAAAACAAAGCATTCAAAATGAAAATTATGCAAACCAGATGTAGAATTGAATACTCCTTCCATGCGGCTCCATTGTTGTTCTTTCCTCTTCAATGGGTTTGTGGATCTCACCTACAAGTGCACACACAATTGAAAGCAAGATTGATGAAAAGCTCAAGAGTACTAGAAGCGTAAGTTTGGTAGTTTGATAAAAATTCGGATTAGGTTTGATTGAAAATCATCCAATTTATAGAGAAATTGGATAAATGACAAGATTGGCATGATGCAATTCAAATGGAAATTGCAAATCAATATGACAAATTATGACAAATTATGCACTTTCCATGCACAATTTGATTGATTGTTAATTGATGACAAATTATGACACATTCCATGTCAAAATTGATTGATTATCAATTATGACAATTTCATGACAAATTGAAATGTCATTCCCATAGAATTAGGAGAGAAATAGGAGGAATAAGAAATTAGAAATTAAGAAAATTAGAAAATTGAAATTGATGACAATTAGGAATTAGAAATTGATGGAAAAATAGGAAATTAGGAACTAGAAGAAATTAGGTAAATTAATTAATAATTTGTCATTTATTAATTAATTTACAAGAGGAAGAATAATTAGCCAATTAAATAAAGATTTAATTGTAATGAGAAGACCTAGGATTAATAAATAATTTAGTAATCCTAGAGGAAGAAATGAGAAATTAGGTTAAATGAATAAATCATAAAACCCTAGAAGATGAATTAGGTCTTGAAATATAATTGACTCGATCTGATTTGATTTTGGATTGATAAATGACCAATGTGATAAATGATTTAATTGATGAGCCAATTGACGAGGAACAATGACAAATTGATCCAAATTGACATAATTGAGACAGACAACGATCGATAGCGAAATGATCGCAAAATGACAAAATTGACAAGAGAACAAGGATCGATAACAAAATAGATTGCAAGATGACAAGATTGAAAATGACCACGATCAATGACAAATCGATCGTTAAATGACAAAATTAAACATGACAACGATTGATCGCATGATGACAAGATTGAAAAGAGGACAAAACCCTAATTAGGATTGACGATGTCCAAAATGATAAGATTGATGATAAGATTGATAAGAGAACAATGATTGATGACAAATCGATCACAAGATTGATAGGAGGACAAAAACCCTAATTAGGATTGACGATGTCCAAAATGATGACAAATTAGCATGCACATTGATGCGACAAGATAAGTTTGATCAAAATCATGATTGGATAATGTTGTCGACAAGACCAAATTCGAAGACGAGATGATAGAAGAATGACTCGATGTTCACAAATGATAAAAACCAAGTGCGTGACATAGGAGAAATGTTAATGCGACGCAAAAACCTAAAATGAGGCAATGCGCAAATGTTAAAGTATGACTTTGCAAGCGTTGACCATTTTTGGGTGTCTACAGAAAGTAAGCAAACTAGAGCAACCTACCAAGTAAACCCTAATTGCTTGTAAATGATAATGTAAATGCTCCAAAACAAGATGCAAAGTGATCTAAAGCATGAATACAAATTATATAATGAGGTTTATGCAAAGACATGAAAACAACATGAAATCATACCCAACCCCAAGGGAGGGGTACAAGCCAATCTTCAGTCGGTGATCTCTTATTGTTCTTCTATGTCTTCAAAGCCCTAAATGGATGAATGAAATTGATGAATGCTTGATGTATGGATGTTGAATGTTGTTGAAGTCTTCAAAGATCTTCTCTTTCACTGCATAGAAGGCCCCTGAAACCAAAAATTCAGGATCCTTTCAAATGAAGAAAGAGAGCTCTTATATATGAAACCCTAGGTCTTAATTTCACTTTAGGCCGACCTAGAGATTGAATCTCCCACCAATTTCTTGGGGTTAAGCTTTATTTTATGATTGGATCGCGCTCCTAAAATTTCAGGATAAATGTCTGGGACCGTCTGCACTCCGAGCGCCATGGTCCTCTCTGGGCGCCACGGTCCTGACAACTTTTCACCAAATTTTCAGGGCCATCGGATATGATGATTTTAGAGAGAATCCCGAAGTTACAGCTGATTTCAAGATGTTTTGACCCCCGAAATTAGGCCTTAAAGTTCAACATAGGACCTAATTAGGGTTTTAGATTAAATGATGTATTGGAAGAATAAAATGAAAGGGGCACACTTTAATGAAAAGGGCCCAACTTTATGATATGGGAGATGATAAAATAGAATCTTAGACCTAATTAATTTTATTAATTAAGTGCTAAAGGGGAAATGCAATGCAAAATGCAAAATGCGCCAAGGTGGGTGCTAAACTAGGTGTGAAATTGTACCACCCTAGCAAGTGCGTACAATTTACGACGCTACAGTTTCTAACAACTTGTCCATCTTCATTCAATATATTCTAGAACACACATTTATTATCAAATGCATTCTTTTCCTTAGGTCTTGGAATAAGTTCCCATGTTTTGTTCTTCTCAATCAACATAGTTCTAGCAACATCCAAAACTGTTTTGTTCTTCCTTTCAACAACTCCATTATGTTGAGGGGTTCTCGAAGTAGATAACTATCTTCTGATTCCATGCTCTTCAAAAAAGGAATTAAACTCACCAGAGGTGAATTCTCCACCTTTTTCAGACCTTAGATACTTATGCTTCAATCCAATCCCTATCTCAGCTCTAGCTTTGAATATTTTGAACTTCTCTAGTGCTTCAGATTTCTCCCTTAGAAAAGCAACCCACATCATCCTAGAATAGTCACCAATCAACAACATAAAGTATCTATCCCCCTACAAGATTCTCACTCTAGAAGGTCCACATAAATCATTATTCACAAGATCTAATAATCTATTAGATGTATATATTTTTCTCTTGAATGAAATTCTTGTTTGCTTTCGCAATTGACACTCTTTACATACCAGATTAGTAGGCTTCACAATCTTAGGCAAATATCTAACAGCTTGAGTAGAACTCATCTTAATCATGTAGTCAAAGTTAACATGACACATCCTCCTATGCCACAACCAACTCTCATCAATATGAGCAATCAAACAACTTGTCTCACCAACATTCAGATGAAAGATATTACCTTTAGTTTTAGTACCTGATGCAATCTCTATACCGGAGCTATTCAAGATCTTACACTTCCCATTCTTAAATTGCAAATTTCATCCCTTATCAACCATCTATCCAACACTCAAAATATTATTCTTCAAACCTTCAACATATAAAACATCATCAGTATTATGCTTACCATCAAAAGAAATAGAACCTCTACCATGGATTACACAAGCTTTATTGTCTCCAAATCTCACTACACCACCATCATACTTCTCTATATTCACAAATTTACCTTTATCATCAGTCATATGATGTGAGCAACCACTGCCAATCATCCATTCATCTTTCTCATCAATCTTAAAAGCCAAAGCTTTCTCTTCAACAGTACAACTTATAGAATTAATAGATACCAGATCATCTTCCTTTATAGCAATGAGCACAAATTCATCTTCAAAATTCCCTTTCTCAGACTCCTCATCCACACCTTCATCAGCAACATAATAACACTTCTTCTGATATCTATACTTCCGGTTAGGCTTGTAAGGCTTATCACACTTTTACAATTTCTCAGCTCTTTCAAGACACCTAGAAGCAAAATAACCAATCTTATAGCATGAAAAACATTTCAAAGAAAATTTCCCTTCATACTTATTGTCTCCCTTAGGCAATATTCTAGAAATAAGTGCTTCAAGCTCTTCCAATTCTCTTTCTTGTTCTTCCATCTCTCTCATTTCACTTTCATAAATGGAAACCCTAGTTGAAATTTCTCTTAGATCATACTTCTTTCTTCCTAGATGTAGTAGCTTTAAATGCAGTCTCAGTTTTACCATGTGATTCACCAAGTTCGCTCAACTCAAAATCAGCAAGCTTACCAACCAACATGTCTCTTGTCATAGTTGTCACAGTCTAGATCTCATCAATAGTAGCAACTTTATGTTTATAAGTAGGAGGCAAAGATCTCAGCACTTTAGCCACAATCTCATCTTCTTCAAGAACACCACCAGCATTTCTAATGTTCAACATAAGATCATTCACTTTAGCCATAAAGGATGTAATATTCTCATCTTCTCCCATTCTCAACAACTCATATTTTCCTTTTAATCTCTAGAATTTAGCAACTTTCACATGTTTATCTCATTCATGCAAGGTTTGAAGCTTCACCCAAATCTCATGTGCAGTGTGTAGTCCCATCACATTATTCATCTTTGCATCAATCAGGGCACTCAAGAATGCTTCCTTAGTTCTTATATTACTTTCAACATCCTTGATATCAATTGCACTAACTTCAGAGGAACAATGTATGCATTCTTTATAATCTTCCAATAATCTCCACCAAGACAATTTAAATGAACTTCCATCTGGTCCTTCCATATATAGTATTTAGTTCCATCAAACCTCAAACTCTCCTTCTTGAAAACAACAACTTCCATCTCGGATCTCCTCAAGTGGTCAAGCTCCTTCCAGATGATCTATCTCTGATACCAATTGTTGATAGAAGGGCAACAACAATGCAGGAAAACTAAGAGGGGGGGTGAATCAATTTTCATCAAACTCAACCAAATTAATCTTAACTTTAGATTTGATTAAGAACAAAAATAGCAAAGATAAACACAACATCAACAACACACATAACACAAAGATTTTTGATGTGGAAAACCCGATTAAGGGAAAAACCATAATGGGAACCTACCCACAATGAGATGATACTCTGCAATAGTATGTATAAATATTACAATGGGGAATGCACATGCATTCAGGCACACTACCTAGAGCTCACTGATCAAAAACAAGAAGGGTTACAACCCTGAGGAAGGCTCACTGCCTTACAAAGATCAGACATCAATCCGACTTACATGAACTAAAGGAATAACATCTCCAAATGCCTAATTACAGTTTTAGTTAAGCATATTGTCTACACAACAACTGTTCTCTTCTCTTCCACACTTCCAAAAGATAAATTCACTTGTTCGCACATACAATATACTCTCAGATCATAAACACAATCACAGACACACAACTAACATGATTACATCACCTATTTATACAATTCATCAACCTTACCCTCAAGGTCCGTTCAACACATAAGACCTAATTACAAAATTACATCACATGATACATAAATCCATAACCAAACCAATACAATGTCAGCAAGGACATAGCATGGACCCAAATCAAATCCTAGAATACACTACAACATCAAACAATTCACCAAGATCATCCACAACATGCTACACCACCGAATATGTTGCAAAACATGAAGAATACCACCTAACCAATAAAATCCTCAATAATGTGCACCACTATAGGAAAAGAAAGTGTGGAAATACGCTTCCCTAATGTCAATTTGCAGGGGAAAACAAACTAGTGTTTACAAGTTTTCAACATTTATAGAATATGGCACAAGCATGAGCATAGACAATAAAACAACACAAAGATAGAACACCTAGAGTTAATGTGGGAAAACCCTTTCGGGAGAAAACCCACCACCAACAGAAAACAACTTTATTAACAGTATGCCAAAAACCAATAAAATCCAGTATGTAGACTTCCTTTACTCTGTCATACAATCGTTCCAAATGTAACAAACAACACTCAGATCAAACTACCATTCTAGATTGCACAATAGCTATTCCAAGTCGTAACCTTCATTTGGTTTACATTCAGCTTCAAATACCAAACTGGTCAGCTGTTACATCTACTCGAGATGGTTGGGAATTCAAACTGTTTATGTCGGTCTACAATCCTAGAAAACCAATTATCCCACATGCATCAGGAAACTAAGTTAGTTCGTATTTATATACACCGACGGGACTATCTTTAGTATCCAAGTGTTCACCTTTTTTGGACCTTGGTTGGATCGCACACCCATAGTCTACCTCCTCTCCATCGGCCATCTATATAGCTTTCAACCGGTAGAGCCGATCACCCAATGATACCTGATCGTCGAAGGCGACTCCATCGGGTCATCGGTAAAGCATATAAAATGTTACCTCGATCTCCGATAACCAAGAGCAGACCTCATCAGGATATCGACACCAACCTTGAGAAGTTATCCCGATCTCCAATAGCCAAGAGCACACCTCATCGGCCCATTGTAAACAACCTTGAGATGTTACCTCGAACATGCGTTGTTATCCCAATAACCTAAGGTTGTCTCATCAGGTCATCGGAACATGCTCAGAACTGCTATGCCAATAAGTGAAGCACTCTGAGACAAAATAGAGTAGACTCATCAGGACTTCGACATAGCCTTCAGCACACCAACTCGATAGCAGACTCAATCGCCGAAGGCAACTTCATCAAGTATCAGCGTAGCACCAAACCCGATCCTCTGACAATCGATCATGACCCAGACCGCCTAAGGTAGATCCATCGAGTATCAACACAACTTCAAATAGGAACATCCGATAGTCGATGACAACCCCAACCACCTAAGGTAGCTCCATCGGGTCATAGGAACAACTCTCATGCAGTCATCTCAAAAGTCAAAGTTATCTCGATAGAGAGAAGACATCAATGTAATTCATACCGATTAGAAGGTGTTCTACTACCAAGAAGGTAACACTCTGTTGTTCCATCGGTGTAGGCTAGCCCGATTAATGCAAAACTATCAAGTGAATTAGAGGAACATTTTCAACAAACTCCCAGTTGACGAGGAATTCACTGGACCGATTACCATTCCAGATGTTACTAAGGAACATGGGTACCAAGACCCATAGAATTAGAACACCACCTAGACTTGTGCATGCTCACCGGTTTCGTCAAGGCATCTACAATATTTTCCAAAGTGTCTACCTTGTTAAGATAAACTTTTCCATATTCCACCATGTCACGAATGAAGTGATACTGAACATCAACATGCTTTGATCTGGCATGGAAAGTAGGATTCTTTGCCAAACATATGGCACTCTGACTGTCACTCCAAATTTCAACCTTCCCTGCATCAAAACCAATATCTGAACTCAAATGCCTAAGCCAGACTACTTCTTTACAAGCATGTGTGGCCATGATGTATTCTGCCTCTGTGGTGGAGAAAGTGACTACAACTTTTCCGCTTGCTCATCCAACTAATTGCTCCACCATTCAGGACAAAAACATATCCACTAGTGGATCTCCTTCTATCAATATCCCCTACCCAGTTAGAATCTATATAACCACAAATGCTGAGAGTTCTCTTTGAATCCTTCAGATTACCATGATAACACAATGCAAAGTCTGAAGCACCCTTCAGATATCTAAACACTCTCTTTATAGCATCCAGTGTGGCTTTCCTGGATTTGATATAAACCTGCTAAGTACTCCCACTAGTTGGGCAATGCCTAGTCTTGTACAGACCATAGCATACATCAGACTGCCTATAGCACTTGCATAAGGTATATTTTTCATGTCTTCAATCTCTTTTTGGAGATTTTGGACTGTCAAGCACAGACAACTTAGTTCCCTACAAGATGGGAACAACCTGTGGTTTATAATCGGACATATGAAACATGTCAAGAAAATTGGTTATATACTTTCTCTAGCTAAGCCAAAGTTTCCTCTAAGATCTATCCCTTTTTATCTCCATTCCCAGAATGTAATTTTCTGGTCCTAAGTCCTTCATTTCAAATTTCATAGAAAGCTAAGATTTTAAATCTGAGATCATACCTTTTGTGTTTCCTATGAACAACATGTCATCTACATACAAAGCTATGATAAGAATCCTATCACCATCAATTTTGTAGTAAACACAATAATCATCTTTTGATCTCACAAATCCTAAGGACAAAACAAATGTATCATACTTTTGATACCACATTCTAGGAGACTATTTCAAACCATACAGAGACTTCTTGAGTTTGCATACTGGATGTTCTTTACGTTTTTCCACAAAATGCTCATGCTTGGACATAAATTTCTTCTTCAAGATCACCATGAATAAATGTTGTCTTCACATCCATCTACTCAATCTCCTAGTCATATGTTGCTACAAGTGACAAGAGAAATCTAATAGATGTCAGCTTAGCTACAGGAGAGAAGATTTTCCCATAGTCACTACCTTCTTTTTGCGAATACCCCTTTGCAACGAGTCTTGCTTTGTACTTGTCAATGCTGCCATTTGGACCATACTTCTTTTTGAACACCCACTTGCAGCCTATAGGCTTTCTACCTTTAGGCAATGGCACCAAATCCCAAGTTCCAATTTTATCCAATGATGACATTTCTTCATTCATGGCTTCCAACCAGGAATCTAAATCAAGTATTTCAATTGCATCTTTGATAGTCCTAGGCTCATCAGTATTTGCAAGTAAAATATAGGAATAATTAACATTCAACATAGAGTGACTATACTTATCAGGTGTATACCTATCAGGTTGTTGGCTCTCTTGAGTAGATCTTCTCAACTCTGGTGTTGAGGCTTCTTAAGGTTCCACAGGAGGCTCATCATCATGTTCTTCTTCAGAACTACTTGAAATGCTTGAACTCTCCTCATCTTCAGGTATCTTTGGAGATTCTTCTTTGGTAGGAGGATTTTTAACCTCAACTTCTCCTTTCTTTTCTATTTTATGATCTAATGACATAGGCTTTATCTCATGAAAGATCACACTTCTGTTGCACACAACCTTACCAGTCACTAGATTCCAAAGTTTGTATCCTTTCACACCAACTCTATAGCCAATGAAGATACATTTCACCACTTTGTTATCCAACTTAGATCTATTAACATCAGGCACATGAGCATATGCCTCTGCACCAATAAAATGTAGGTGTATTAAAGAAGGTTTCTTACTAGACCATGCCTCCATAGGTGTCTTGTCAACCAATGTTGAAGTAGGAGAATGATTCAGTAGGTAACATGTTGTAGCAACTACTTCGGTCTAGAATTTTTGTTCTAGCCCAGCTCCGCTCAACATGCTTCTTGCTTTCTCCATTAGAGATCGATTCAACCTTTTTGCAACTCCATTTTATTGTGGAGTGTAAGGAATGGTCTTATGTCTCTTAATTCCATGATCAACACAGTACTTATCAAAATCTGCACTACAGTATTCACCACTGTTGTCTATTCTTAAGCATTTAATCTTTCTCCCAATCTGATTTTCAACAAGGTTCTTAAACTCCTTAAACTGACTGAACACTTTTGATTTACTTTTAAGAAAGTACACAAATGCCCTTCTTAAATAATCATCTACAAATGATACATAGTATTTAGACTTAGACATGGAAGGTACATCCATTGGACCAAACACATTAGAGTGAACATAATCCAGGATGTCAAAAGATTTATGAGAACTAGAATAAATCTGAACACGATTATGCTTTCCATATATGCGGTATTCATAGAAATTGAACTGAAAACTACAATCATCCAGACCTTCAACCAGATTTTTATTCTTCAAGGATTTTAAACCTTTTTCACCTATGTGGCCTAACCTATTATACCAAATAATTGTTTTCTCAGCAGGAAGTTTAGTTTCTAAAGAATTAGCATTATGCATCATTACAATTGTCTTAACAGACTTTTCAGAGGTTACATTACAACATATAGGTTCAATGTTTAACTTATACAGTGTACCAATGCATTCACCCTTTGCCAATATAATAGAACCCCTAGTCATCTTGCAACCACCAGATACAAAAGTAACTTGTACTCTAGCATCATTAAGTTTACTTACAGAGAGAAGGTTTCTTGCTAGACCTGATATATGAAGAACTCCGTTTATACCCATCCCTCTACCATCTGGGAACTGAATTTTAATTCTACCTCTCCCTACAATCTCCAATGTAGAATCACTAGCTAGGTATACCTTTCCACCAACATACAGTTCATACTTCGAGAACCACTCCTTATGGGAGTTCATGTGGAAAGATGTGCCAAAAGCTACTAACCAGGTGTCATCTAAGGTAGGCACTGCCAGGGCTGCTACAAAAGCATCTGCATCACTCTGAGAAGATTCAGTGTCAAAATAATTCTTCTTCTTCTTCTACTCCTTGCAATCCTTTTGGATATGCCCTTTCTGTCCACATTTCCAGCACTTCACCTTTGACTTCTTGCATGGAGATTTTGATCTCTCTTGAGACTTGGACTTCTTTCCTTTCTTCTTATCTTTGTCTTTCGGTCTGCCTTGAACATAGAGTGCATCTTTTGTCATCTTAGAAGACTTCTTTCTCATTTCTTCTGACAGAAGAGTATTTACCACAGTACCCATCTTGAATTGGGTCATAGTACTACCAATAGCCATCACTAAGTGTTCCCAAGAGTCAAGCAATGAACACAACAACAACATGCAACATTCTTCTTCCTAGATAGACACACCAATAGAAGTTAACTGTGCAAGAAATAGGTTGAATGCATTTAAGTGGTCTGCCAATGGTGCTCCTACATCCATCTTTAGAGAGTACAACTTCTTCCTCAAGAAAAGTTTATTCACCAAGGATTTGCCCTAATAAATGTCTCCCAACTTATTCGAGAGAAGATAAGTAGTCTTCTCCTCATGGACATTCAATAGAACAAAATCAGCAAGACATTGCCTGATTAGACCCCTTGCCTTCCAGTCAGATAAATCCCAATCCTCTTGCTTCATGCCTGTAGGTTTCTATGCAACCATAGCAATCCAAAGATCTCTGTCGACCAAAAAGTCTTCCATCTTGAGTTTCCATAGTTCGAAACTGGAACCATTAAACTTCTCCATGTCTATGCGCCCTGAGGTGCTCACCATTTTAACTTGTAAAACAAACAAGTAGACACTTTGCAAGACTCCCACTGAAATAGAATTGTCACAAAAAACCAACCCTACCCAACAAGGATAACAAAATGAGCCAAGCTTTGATACCACTTGTAAGGAAAGAAAGTGCAGAAATATGCTTCCCTAATGTCAATTTGCAGGGGAAAATAGACTAGTGTTTACAAGTTTTCAACATTTACAGAATATGGCACAAGCATGAGCATACACAATTAAACAACACAGAGATAGAAAACCCAGAGTTAACATGGGAAAACAATTTCAGGAGAAAAACCCACCACCAACAGAAAACAACTTTATTAATAATATGTCAAAAATACAATAAAGTCCAGTCTATAGACTTCCTTTACTTTGTCATACACTCGTTCCAGATGTAACAAACAACACTCAGATCAAACTACAATTGTAGATTGCACAATAGCTATTCCAAGTCGTAACCTTCATTTGGTTTACATTTGGCTTCAAATACCAAAATGGTTGGCCATTACATCTGCCCGAGATGGTTGGGAAGTTGAACTATTTCTGTCGGTCTGCAATCCTGGAAAACCAATTATCCCACATGCATCAGGAAACTAGGTGAGTTCATATTCATAGACATCAATGGGACTATCTTCAGTATCCGAGTGTTCACCTTTTTTGGACCTTAGTTGGATCGTGGGCCATTGGTATAGCTTTCAACCGGTAGAGCCAATCACTTGATGATACCTAATCGCAGAAGGTGACTCCATCCGGTCATCGGTAAAGCATGTAAAATGTTACCCTGATCTCCGATAACCAAGAGCGGACCTCATCGGGACATTGGCACCAACCTTGAGAAGTTATCCCAATCTCCAATAGCCAAGAATGCACCTCATCGGCCAATCAGAAACAACCTTGAGATATTACCCCAAACATGCATTGTTATCCCAATAACCTAAGGTGGTCTCATTGGGTCATTGAAACATGCTCAGAACTACTATGTCGATAAGTGAAGCACTCTGAGACAAAATAGAGTGGACTCATCAGGACTTTAGCATAGCCTTTAGCACACCAACCTGATAGCTGACCTGATCACCAAAGGTGACTTCATTGAGTATCAGCGTAGCACCAAACCCGATCCTTTGACAACCGATGATGACCTAGACCACCTAAGTTAGATCCATCAGTTATCAACACAACTTTAAATAGGAACATCTGATAGCCAATGACAACCCCAACCACCTCAGGTAGCTCCATCGGGTCATAGGCACAACTCTCATGCAGTCATCCTGAAAGTCGAAGTTATCCCAATAGAGAGAAGACATTGGTGTAAGTCATATGGATCAGAAGGTGTTCTACTACCAAGAAGGTAACACTCTGTTGTTCCATTGGTGTAGGCTATCTTGATCAACCCAAAACTGTCAAGTGAATTAGAGGCACATTTCCAACAACCACAATCAACGTAAACCACCAAAATGCATAGAACACAATCAGAGAACATCAACAAGAAATGTGAATTCCACTGCAGCCACCACAACAACTCAGATAACAAGATTCGTCATTACCACATCATCGGAGCTCATGAATATCAACTGACAAACTGAAACATACACTTGCGAAGTTCCAAATTATGAGCTACCTGATCAGAGGACACACATGAATGTCCCAAACACTCTCCAAAATCTACAACTCAAGATAGAATCATTCTGTGGCAATAGGGATCAAATACTACAACTCTACAACATAGAACACTGAAAAACCATTCCACATACCGGACCTCATAACGTGACCAAATCAACACGTGGCATCATGAAACTCATACTGAATCAACAAGAGATAAGTATCTCAAAACTGATTAAACCACATCAGTGAATCTGCAACAAATCACCAAAACAACTCTCTGCAATACACCAATTCTCTACAAAACAAGAGTATGTTGACATCAATGACAACAACATATCCCAATAACTCTAATACCCAACATTTACTTGATAAGCACAAATATTGCATACCTATATGATAACTTGTTCCATAATAAAGTTGATTTGAAGCTCAATATTATCTTGATAACATGAGTCTACATTAAAATGCATAAAGTAAAGCATTCAAGAGGATACAAGAGCTTACTAGAGAGTATATTAACTCACAAGAGAATGCAAGACTACATAATAGTATACAAGAACTCAACGAGCATGTAAGAGCATAGGTCAAGTATTTTTACATAAGAAAACCAAGAATTCAATAAAGTTCATATATGAGAATCAACTCCATAAGTATAGTCCACAGTAATAATCAAGTATATCATTTAGGAATTGAAAAGCAATTCATTCACTAATGTTCTAAAATGAATTGCACATTAACTTTTCCAAGAGTCTTTATGCATTGAAAAGGTTATCCAAAATCTTATTAAATATCTTGTGCTGAGTTAAATTCTCAAACTAAAATTTGATAAAAAGAAGATACTTTGACCACCATTGTTATAGAATCTATTCATTTATACCTCACAATGCACTCAAATCTATCTTTTGAATATTATAAGCTCACATGCAAGGAGGATCCTATTGAATATACACAAATGTTAAAACCTAAGGTATTTCATCTTTGGAATATAACATACTAAGAATATATAGAGACCAATCACCTAGCATAAATATCAACTTCTTTAACTAATTGTAGAATCTTCCAGAAAAATCCTTCTACACACAAAGTAATTGAACCATTTTCTTAAGTTGAAAACTCTAAGCATTCCCTTGCATTATTTTGTAGTTCAATAAGTGTTCATAATAGTATTATAATACTTATATATTATTGTAATAAGATTACAAAAAACTTCCCCTATTATTTCCTTCAACACAAATAATCTATTTACTAGATAACCTCTCATTTGAACTCCATATAAGACATGAATAATGTATATTCTAAATTCTTATATTCTCTAATATCCCTCTCCATACTATTTAATAGATATTATTTGTACAAGTAATAGAGCATAATTTATTTCAAATAGAAGATTACTTATTCTAAAGATGATAAAAATCATGCTAATAAGAATCTTAGATTTTAACAATATTATTTACTTAGAAGATAGGGAGAGATCATAATATTCTTTATATTTTTATAAATACAATATCTAATCATTTCTGACTTTTCCCTTTAAATTGTATGTTAGTATATATAATTTAAGAATAATAAGATTTGTTTAATAAGTACATTCTATAACATATTTCATGTACAAGTTGAGGAATTTCTTGTTAATATCAAATTCAATCACCTTATTTCATTCCTAAATTACTTTATAATGTCTTTCTATTTTACAAGGGAAGAAATAAGATTATCATTTCAAGGCTACACCTAATTTCATAATAATAAGGAGATTAATAACCCAGTACTTAATTACCCTCACATATCTATTAACATTCTTAGACTCTAAAGGTTATCCAATATGATTTTTAAGGTTACAAAATATCCAAATATAGTAATTATATGAAAGGAGTTTAAGCATTCTTTTTATTTATATAGTTTTCATCCTTTTTCTTATAACAAGAAATAAACAAATTTATTTATTAATAAAAGAGTATATTTGATTGGGGTGATCCATGAAGTAAATTGGTTAAAACACTTACGTGGTGAAACCATCACCAAGGTTGAAATCCCCTTTGGGATACTATGCTTGCAGGCTTTGTGATTTTGTTGCATCACTGTGTTAGTTAGATGAGAGGGGGGGTGAATCAAATAAACTCACAATACAAAATATTCATCAGATTCAACCTCGGTAGAACTTACTTGATATGCAACTATGATTGTAAATCATTCAAACTCATAAACTGATAAACTTGAAACAATAAAACACATTTAACACCAGATTTAACGTGGAAACCCAAATAGGGAAAAACCACTATGGGATTTCGGACCCACAAAGAAAATATTCTCTTCTAGAGTATGCTCGGTTAAAAGCCAATCTTGTTAAAGATTACATAAACACATTGCTAGATGTGACCCGGTCAAGGGATTTCCCTCAGATTTATCAAAATCTTGCACTTTGTTAGAAGTGACCTTGTCAAAGGATTTCAAACACTCATTTAGAATGTTACCTTGCTAGAGGATTTACAAATAAGACTGTTAGGTCCACTTGGTTTGTTGGTGTTGGAAATAAGCCACACCCAGACCAATGATGGACTGGTCCAAGAGGGGCCAGTAGCTCAGTGGTAGAGCACTCTAGCAGCGTATGGAAGGTCCTAGATTCGAGTCCTAGCTGGTCCATGTCTCAACATGGTATCAGAGCCAGATCTAGGCTAGGAGCCCCAAGCACATGATAAGTGTGGCTTAAGGGGGGGTGTTGGTGTTGGAAATAAGCCACACCCGGACCAACGATGGACTGGTCCAAGAGGGGCCAGTAGCTCAGTGGTAGAGCACTCCGGCAGTGTATGGAAGGTCCTAGGTTCGAGTCCTAGATGGTCCATGTCTCAACATGGTTAACATATTTCATGTCACTTACAAAAATGAATAATAGTAATAAAATATATCTGCAACTTCACATCTGAAATGTTAAAATAGACTCTATGTGCTCAAAATGATCTTGTCAAAAGACTTATCTTCCTCCTTGTTGGGCTTTTCAATCTATTCTTCAATCTTCTATACTCGGTAATCACCTCTGCAGTATCACTGCTCTTCTATTTGCCCGCATCCTTTGTTCATCAACTTTTCTTTATTTATAAGAAATTCCTAACCTCTTAATCTCCTTAATCACATTTCCCATGATTAATCTTAGCCTTCAGATCTTCAAACTTGACTAGGTTCATTGAATCCTTCGAACTGAAAAACATTTTATCTTGCCTTGGAACTTGTATTCCTTCCTTGGTACTTGTGCTTGGTTATGACCATTCAATCTGTGTTGTAGATCCAACTCTTGAATTTTCATTGTCATTGATCCTTAACAAACTTCTTGCATGACATTCCAATCTTCTAAAAATCTCCAACTCATTGGCATCCTTCATTTAATAATGTATTTATTCATCCAATGCATTCTGTTACTACTCAATTGATACTCAGTAACTTCTTTCTTCTTTAACTGACACTGATAACCTTGGTGTTTATCGACTAGCTCCTTGCTCAGTAAAATAGAATAGTATCAAACCTTTAATCATTCTGTTGCATGAAATATTTTCTCCTTCTTATTCAGTCTTCGAATACACATATATAGGATATCAAAATAATCAAAATATCATAATCTCATCATTGTCTAACTCGGTAATAGTTGCCCATTGAATAACTTATTACTCCCCTTCATTTTCACATTCTTTCTGTGTCACTTACTGACATCTCTATACTCATCAAAACATTCTCTTTAAGATATGGCAACATCATACTGAATTAGAAAATTAATTGCTTGACATCAATGACAAGATAATATTATTAAGACAGTAATCATCCTTTATCAATTATATCATCGATCTCGAACAACCTTCTCAATATCATCATACCAACAAACTTATTGTAATGCCAACAATCCCCCCCCTTTGGTATTGATGGCAATACCAACTTGATTTATTCCAATTGATTCACACTGCTGTTATTCTTCTCATGTTATCCTTGAGTTGTAAACTTCTCCTGTAATCTTCTCCCCCTATCATTAGTCTTCTCCCCCTTTGACAACAATACCAAAAGTAAAACTGATTCATGATTACTTCCCCTGTGAAGTAATTTCCTTGCTATTAAAAAATATACAAATGTATCATCTTAGTCTCTGTCAGAGCATCTTGTCTTCATTCACTGTTTCCTACACAACTTTAGACAACCTTCTAAAGTGTGTAAATCAGCATCAACTTGTTACTACTTATCAAGTTGCCATTAGTTTTTTGTTCAAAGTTATTCTATATACTCTAGTCGGTTATCTCTACCGAAATATTCAGTCGGTATGCACAGTCCAGTCGGTTATAGAAGAAAGTAGTCTCAAAGCATAGTATACACCGAGTTGTCTATCGAGTATCATTCCATGTCTATCGAGCAGCAAAGATGACACACCAAGTGAAACGTGTTACCAAATTCATTACACCTAGACATACATATCGAAATGTGTTACAAGACCGAGGTACATAGAACCATTATCACATTGGAAATTGTACTTAAATATTGTGTATGATTTTGAGGTCATCTAACCAATGAAATATTTTGCATGGTTATTCATTCGATAAAACATATTTGTAAGATCGAAGAAATGAATCGATCATCGACATAAGAGATCTATTTATAGAACATGGATTGAGATCAGACATATACATGTAGCATGACAGAAAGAATGATAAAGAAATATATCAAGTAAGACATGTGAAAGCACTAAGTGTTATGACTGTTACAGAGACACAAAGGTCACCGAGAAGGATTTCAGAGAACAGTCAAAGAACAGAGTAAACAGAAGGGTTTACCGAGTTACTATATGGGTTACCGAGGTATGCCATAAGCAAGGTAATCTTATTCTGAGCACATAGAATCTGCTATAACATTCTAGATGTAAAGTTGTAGATATTTGTAATGATTTTATTGTAATATTTTGAAGTTGCAAGAGAAACCTTTAACAGGGTAAAAGACTCTAATCAAGTCTATAAATTGTAAAGCCTCTAACCAGGTGCATCATTTAGATTAAGTGTTGTAAAATCCTTTAGCAAGGTAGATCTAATAGATCTTGATACTCCTAATAGGGTAAGCTATCAGAAATAGCTAAACATGTAGCTCTAACCAAGCAACCTTTATTATTGCAGTAGTGAAGTTGTGGGTGCCATCCCCATTGCAGTTTTTCTCTCTAACCAAGAGTTTTTGCATAACCAAAATAGTGAATCATGTATGATTGTTATCTATTTGTTTTAGCTTTATATTATGTTATTGCACTATTCGGTTTATGTATGTAAAGCGGAAAAATCGAACCCTAGTTGTTCTCGCCTCCCCAACTCCAAGGAGAGAGAAGGGAGAGTCACTAGGGTTGATGGTTTTCACTTAGGAGAGACTTTACATTCAAAAGAGGGGTTGAAACCCACAAGATCCAATCTCGTGCAATTTAAGATTGGATTCTAAATGAGTTTCAAGGGTTGTGACATCAAGGATACCCTCTTTTGTAAAGAATGTAGATAGAATGATTGAACTAAGAATGCATGTAAAGTAGGAAAGATTCACTTATAAATAGAGATAGGGATACGGGATGAAGCTGTGGACCTGGAATTAGCAGTAAAATGTCAAGACGGTGTTGTTCTGCAAATTTGAGCGAAAGTTGACGGGACGATGGCGCCCGGCATGCACACGGTCCTCCGAAAAATCTGCGAAATGAAGGTGGATCTATTCGTCTCTGCACAAGGATTCCAGATCTTCAATTACAGCCGTGTACCTACAACCTACACACAGAAAAGGGAGGACGATTGGGGGGTTAGGGATTAGGGGTTTACCTTTAGGTCAAACCCTGGTTTTTGAATTAACCAAGAAATGAGAATGCTGTAAATGTAAATGTTTGTAATGTAAACAAATACTGATACCTTGTTGTAAGAATGTTTGTATTCTTACATGTGAAGGTGTAATGTATGTAGTATGTTGTATGTTGTATGTGATCTCCTCTTCAATGGTTGAATCCTTGTCTTGAATGCAACACCTAGCCTTGAATAGAGACTTAGAATGCTCAATTGCTTGAAGGAATGCTTGAATGCTTGAATGTTTGAATGTTTGAATATTGCTTCCACGTCTTGCACACATATGTCTTCCTTCTTTTCTTCCTCCCCTTTCTAGGAGAGGAAAAGTAGTTTATATACTTGTCAATTAGGGTTGATAGACTGATTTTCCCGACCTTAGGCTGACCTAGAAACAATATTTTCCAATTTACAAACTTCAAGACCCGATGCCCAAAAAGAGGCCGGGACCAAAATAGGGCCAGGGACCAGGGCGTCGGGCACCATGGTCTTGGGGGACCAGGGCGCTGGGCGCCCTAGTCCTGAAGGACCAGGGTGCTGGGCGCCATGGTCCCACCTCCCGGGACAGCAAGGTGCAAGGAGGGATCAGGCCAGGGTGCAGAAAAATGCAGTTTTTGATGTCGTAAACAGGTTTCGAGGTCTCCATTCAGGTTCAATGTTGTGCCGCCATCATGAAGACCCAAATGCAGTCAAAATTGCAAGTGTCGCAATTTTAGGATGCTACATTTAGCCCCCACTTTAGTGGGAGTATAAGTGTACGCTCATACTTCTGGTAAAGTACAAGGAAACAACATTGAGAGACTTTCACCACGTCAAGGAGGCAAGATACACCAAGCCCCCAGTGGACTAAGGATCTTATGACTTTGATTGACAAAGTAAAAGGGAAGATCATGAGGGAGAACCATGACTGTCAATAGTAAGGTTCCCTCACTATGAGTCATGCAAGAAAAATACCAAAAATTTCCAAGGCAAAGCTAAGTTCGCCAAGAAATTTTTAAGTATCTTGAAGAGATATGAATGGGATGTATGCCCCCCTACGTTAAAGCGATCACACATGCCTCACTGGGGGTGATTGCTTTAAGGTAGTGATACATATAATAAATGAGAAAGGAGCACATTATCACAAGGATTTAGCCCCCAAGTGTGAGAAAAGCCCAAGGATAATAGAGACAAAACATAAAGCACAAGGTGACTTCGCTTTCCTCGGGGTCAGTATGCTGTATGATAATTCATGTATATCATATGTATGTATGCATAATTGTTCTTCATTCCCCAATCAAGGAAGGTCACCTAGAAGAAGGGAACACATGTGTCTTTTGAGTCAACATGAGAGAGACCAAAAGAGATCTCAATGTTTTGCATCGTCCTCAAGTAGACAACACTAAGGACAACAAATACAAGAATGAGAATAACACATAGAAGAATTAACAAAAGAGATCAAGAGAGGAGGAGAGAGTCTTCTATACTAATGAACTACTCTAGCACGTCATCTACCCCCCGATCTTGCTGATCAATATTTCGGGAAGGTAGGAAACATGCTAGAGAAGGAACATCCAACACAATAGATGGAGCTATCACAAGATCCAAACAAGGGCTATGTTCATGTTCTGAGCCACGTTGTTCTTGTCTAGGAGCTAGGATAAGTGCTTTAGAAAATTCGTTAGATAAATAGTTATCAACATCAACATATTCATATTCACTATCAGAATGAACAGGAGTAACATTTTCATCATGAATAACATTTTCATCTATATCATCATCAAGATTTATAAAAATAGGATCTTTAACTTGCACAGGATCAAGACCATCATGCATCTTAGGTTTAGGAGATTTCGGCTCAATTGTCGGCTGAGGAGAAAATGGAATAATACTGGCTGAAGGTGTTTTTGGGGATTGCAAAGTTTGCAAAGCAGCTGCTTGAGCTCTAAGACGACGCTTTCATCGACGTTCGCGTGCAGAACGATTTCGTCTAGTCTTAGTAGGAAGTTGAGAAGATTGAGGAGGAGGAATGTTCTCATCCTTATCACTTGAGTGTTTAGGTTGTGGTCTTTTAGGTTGAACAATAGGAGAAGAGGAAGGTCTCTTCTCTCCATAAGAGGAAGGAGGAAGAACTGCTCCATATAAAGGAGGAATATTTGGTTTAGGAAGGAGACCAAGCCCATCATGACGAGGAGGGATAGGTCTACTTTTAGGAAGTTTATTAGTCATAGGCATAGTCACATTCATATGGATGGGTTGGGAATCTTCTTGAGGAAAGACATTAGTTTTATCTGTCAAAGGAAGAACTTCCTTCTCAAGAACGATAGGAATATCAAGTTTGGGTGTTCTAGGTTCACTTAGAGATAGGATCATATCTTTTTTCCACTTTTGATAAGATTTGAAAAGATGATCACTTCGCGGAGGAAGAGATTGGAATTGTTTAGGCCAAAAGTAATCAATAGGAACGCTAGAAGTTCTTTCAGCTGAATTAAAGAGGCTATGATTGACAGTAACAACTTCACCATTATGGGAAAATTTCAAACACTTGTGAATAGGAGAAGCAATAGCTTTCATGGAAGATAGCCAAGGATAGCCTAGCTTCACACGAAATTCTTCGGATGATGGAATAATAGCAAAGCTTATATCAAGGGATTTGTTATGGACCTTAATAGGTAATGTAATAAAACCAATTGCAGGAGAAGAAAATGCATCAAATAGTTTCACAACCACATTTGTTTCATCATAGATCACTTGATTCAATTGCAAAGTAAAAAGAAATTCTTCAGTAATGATATTAACCATACAAGAAGGATCAATAAGCACTCCACGGCAAGGTGTATTCTTGACTTCTGCAACTATATATAAAGGACCATCAGGTGCCCTGATAGTTTCACTGGAATCAAATGTGATGGAAGGTTCTTTAGGGATTTTCTGCTGCTCTATAAAGTTAATCACATTCGGAGTCATGGACACAAGATCATCAGGTGAGACAAAGGAATCAGTAGTATCAATCGCATTAGAGGTATGAGAAGGCAATGGATCAGTAAAAATCTTAAGATTTTGGTTAGGAGGAGCTACAGATGTGTTGCCTTTATCATTCACACCAGAAACAGAGATAGTATTATTAATAATCAAATCTTGAATTTTACCCTTTAAAGAAAAACATTTTTCAGTATCATGCCCAGGATGACGATGAAATTGACAAAAAGATTTGTTATCAAAATAGGGTGAATTAATCTTTGCAGGATCTATTTGCTTTATAGGAGGAAGAGTAAGCACATTTTGTTCCAATAACTTATTCATAATACTATGCAATGATTCATTCAAAGGAGTAAACTTTCTTTCTTTCTTGAAAAACTTAGAAATAGGAGGCACACCTGATGCTGCATTCACATTGTTGTTGATGATGTTTTCATTGAATTTAATGGACTCTCTGTTTGGTTTAAACTTCCCAAATGGTTGTTGACTACTATCACCCTTATCACTCGGAGCCATAGGATTTGCTTTTTCCATTTGACTCACAGTCAGTTGATAATTGTGAAGAGTTGCGCACAACTGTTGGAAAGAAGTAAACTCAGAAAATAGAAGTTTTTCTCTAATATCTTTTTGTAAATTAGAAATAAAGATTCTTTGAATATCATTGTCAGGTATTGGAAAGGAAATTTGAGCATACAAATGCTTATATCTACCGATGAAATCAGTCACTTTTTCTTTAACACCTTGTTTACAATACATTAAATCAATCAAAGTGACTTTAGGACTTATATTGTTTTGAAATTGTTGAATAAAAGCATTTGCAGGTTGTTCAAAAGAAGTAATAGAATAAGAAGGCAATGAGCAATACCATTGTAGGGCTTTATCTCTTAATGTTCTAGTAAACAGTTTTACAAGCAACCTTTGGTCATAAGCAAAATCAGTACATATTGTTTGAAAGGTCTTAACATGTGTTAGAGGGTCACCCTTACCATTATAAAGCTCCAAATGCGGAATTTCAACATGTTTAGGGGGGATAGCTCGAACAATGTCAAGAGAAAGTGGGCTCGCGACATCAAATGTGGGCACACTAAACTTAGATTGATTCATAGAGG